>NC_138174.1:23009040-24209110 GCF_964165515.1 Mesoplodon bidens | reverse complement strand
AAATAATTCAAGAACCCAAGGTTAAAAGCCCTTGCTTAAATGTGCAAAGTCAAAGAAGCGTATCACCTACTTTTTTAAATTGCTTAGATGAAAACGTACAAACATTATGCAATTTTGCAGGTGATATGGCAGCAGAAGTCATTACAGAAGCTGAAAAAATAGCGAAAGTTAGAAGTTGTATGCTTTTCAGGCAGAAGAGGAACAGTTATGTTGATAGTGACCAAGATTATAGATCAGAAGAGAAGACGGATATAGAGGCTGTAGCACACCCAGGAGAAGCAGATTCGTTTATTCTTTCGTTACCACCAAGTTCTTGTCTGTCAGGTCTGACATACAAGTATCCCAGCTGCGAAAGTGTGACAGATGAGTACGCAGGTCACATTATCCGAATACTGAAACAGGAAGGTGGTGATAGTGAGTTAATAATGGACCAGTATGCCAATAGACTTGCTTATCGGTCTGTTAAGTCAGGATTACAAGAAGCATCTAAGACAGCCAAAATGAAGTGCAACTCAAAAATGTTGCCTGTGCAAAGCTCACAGGTGAAAACCAATGATGAACTGTTACTATTCTTAAGTAAAGAACACCAGCAAGGAGTAGATAAAAAAAGACAAAGTAAAATAAGTGGAGGTTACCTTCATAAAAACCCAACTTGTGAATGGACACGGGATACATGCAGAGATGAGTGCTTGGAACTGTATAGTTTTTCAACCTCTCTCGCTCACAACATTACAAGAGATGTTAAAAAGGAGCTGACGGCATCCACAGTTGGCTTGCCGAAATCCTTAACAGATTCTTGCCTTTATGAAAAAAATGGATGCGATGAAGATGCCGAGTCTCACTTCGAGCCAGAATTTCCCACGTCTCTTCATCCTTCCTCACAAAATCACAGATTTTCCCACAGTACGGGCAGCGTGAGTGGGTGCGGTTATGGCGAGATTGTTGTTCAAGCTATAGAACAGTACGCTCACAAAGTAGTGGATGACGCTTTAGAGCTGAGTTCAGGATCTGCAGTCTTCCATGTGTCTGAGACCACAAAAGCGGCCGATAGGGTCACTTATGCAGAAAAGTTGTCACCTCTGGTAAGTCAGGCTTGCAGGTATTGTGACCGGAAAGAGCTCCATGACTGCACTGGAAATTCATGTCCATGCTGTCCCAGACCAGATTCACTTGCTAGGAGTAAGCCAGTTTCTAATTTAGCTAATTCAAAATTTAGCAATGTCTACCAGAAATCTAGAATTTTTCATCTTGATGTCCCTCAAATTCACATTGATCTTGAGAAGAAGACAGTGCTTGCTGAGAAGATAGTTGCGGAAGCAGTTGAAAAGGCAGAGAGAGAGCTGAGCAGTACCAGTTTGGCAGCTGATAGTGGGATCGGACAGGACGGTGTCATCTTTGCTGAAAGCCTCACTACTGAGATAATGACGTCGGCGATGAGGAATGTTGGTCAGGCCGTTAGCAGGTAAGTTTCCGATTTCTTTCGGGTCTTAAGATGAAGGGAAAAGTTAACTTGATCATTTGTGTCTTAGGTCCTGTTCAGCAAGATATGATTATTTTTAATCCTAAATTCACAAAAAATATTCCCTATTACATTTGTGTATGGTTTTATAGCCTACCTGTTACTTTCATAGTGCCTTACTTTCATTATCCCACAACAGCCCTTTGAGGGAAGGAAGGTATGAACCGTTTACTGAGCTGGAAGGTGTGGCTTAGCGTGGATAATCACCTTTTGCCCAAGTTTACAAAGCTGTGAAGTAGGTAAAGCTGAATCAGAGAATCAGCTGGAGAATTTTATACAGCAAATATTGAGTATCACCATGTTAACGTACTACTCTGAGATTAAATTTTTATTTCTGTTCACAAAGGTAAGTTTTCTTAAAAAGAGTGTAATTTAACCAAACTGCTCTGAAGAAAGAAAAAATTCTCCAAATACTTCCACTCCTGCCATCACTCCTCTTGATAGGCCATCATCTAAGGGGACAGTTCTTTCTGATGGTCCTGCAGTGTTCTGCATTTCAGTAACCGTGTCTCGTGCTCAGCGATACTAACGCCTTAGTTAAAATATTCACTTTTAACCTTCTTTCTCCCTGGGAAAACATCAGGACCATCTTGTGTTATTAGTTTGTAGGATTATTTTTGTTAGTCTCACAGAAAGAAAATTTCTTGAGTTGAGGAGGAATTTAATTAAGCCACACGACAACGCCAGATATTTTAGTAGCTTTTGTTAAAGCCGTGAGAAGCACTGCCTCTTTTCTTGGTCATCTTAAAATAGGGAGATGCAGGGAGTTAGTGCTGGGGGTGGCAGTGGGCAGCAGCCGGTGGGGTGTGGTGCAGTTTTCAGCAGGTAGCAGGGAAGCTGCTCTGGCATGGTAACATTTGAGCAAAGAGCCAAAGGTGGAGAGAGAATAAGGTAAGTGGGAATCAGGCGGAACAGGGTTCCAGGCAAAGGAGTCGGACTGTGCATGTTGGGGAAGCAGCAGAGAAGCTTGTGTGGCTAAAGCAGGGGAGCCAGGGAGAGTAGGAGACCAGTGGAGGTTATGAGAGGTTGTCACACCTGATGTATGTTATAAGGATTTGGACTCTTATTTTGATTGACGAGAAGCCACTAGAAGATTTTGACCAGAAGACCAGCATTTTCCCTCTTCATGTTTAAAAATGTGGGGCAAGATAGGGGTATGGGGTTAAGAGATACCAACTACTATGTGTAAAATAAGCAACAAGGATAAATTGTACAGCACAGGGAAACAAATATAGCCATTATTTTGTAAAAGCTTTCAGTGGAGTGTAATCTATAAAAATATTGAATCACTATGTTGTACACCTGAAACTAATTTAATATTGTAAATCAACTATACTTCAATAAGAAATTAAAATATCACTTTAAACTGTTACTCCAGAATAAAATGTAGAAGGGACAAATACAGTAATTGAACAGTGAATGACATTTCTTGTGAAGATGGACTAAAAATATAAATGTCTTTTCATTGAGAAAAAATGAGAGAGGTTATGATCCAAGCTCAAAATCTTGAAGAGATTTGGCTACTTTGATTATAGGCTTGACAGTACTAGAATTCCTTGAACTACTTTTTTTTGTTCTTAAATTAAGCCAGAAAAGGGGTAATTGTTGGTACAAATAAAATACTCTTACAAAAACTTAGGAATTTGTGCTCCTTCATAGAGGTCCCAGTTGAAAATATGAACTGCTTTAAAGAGAATTTAAGTAAATGGTACGCTTGGGATGGATCCATAATAGATGAACAAGGTGAGTTAGGGATGTTGTGTAGGTGCCTCACCTAAGTTTGAAGTTAGTATGTTCTCCTGCCAAGTCTCGTTATTAGCAGACACAAACCAAGGGTTAGATGGACCACTGGTCTAGCTCTGAATATCACTTCTTGTTTTTGTCATCTTTATCATCAAATGGATAGTCCTAGAATTCAGAATCTGATGCTTTTGGACTTTCTTTCTTTCTTCCTTCCTTTTTTTTTTTTTTTTCCAGTCCAAAAGAAATAGAAGACTTTCAGTCAACTGAGTCTTTTGGTAGCCAGCAGATGAATCTCAGTATTGGTGATGACAGCACTGGTAGCTGGTCCAATTTAAGTTTTGAAGATGAACACCAGGATGAAAGCAGTAGTTTTCATCATCTAAGTGAAAGGTGACTATGGTTTTGCATGTAATTGCATAGTTCAGGTACTCAGACCTCAGAAGTAAGCTATAAATTTACATTGAGTTTGATATTAAAATTCGGAATTTGAAAATCTGTTATTTTCAAAGTGTGTTTTATTGTTCACAATATATTTCTAATGGTTTTGACATTTATTAAATACAATAACTAGCTGAACTAATTTTCTTTGAATGTGCCAATAGTTGATATGAAAAATACTTCATACATTTGATTCTATACCCTTTAAGCTTTACTTGGACTTCTCATGAATTTTTGAGGAAAATATTTTCTTTCTCACTTTAAAGAGGGTACTTTTTTTTTTTCTCTGAAGGATAAGAAAAAGAACAGTTATCTGTAAAAGGCATCGAAATGGCCCTGTAATTTTCTTGACATGAAAGTAGTATACTTTGGGGGGAAGGATTCCTTACTTGTCCTTTCAGGAACACTGTAACTTGAGCAATTTATACTTGAATGACTGAACATACATAAACTCATTATAAAAACGTGGTTTTGTACAGCAGAAGTCACTTCATATATCATTTTCTCAGTTTACTTTGTTCATTAAAATAGTTTTGGAATATTTTATTAATTATAACAGTTGTTTCTTATATTCTTAACTCTGTAAAGGCCTAAATGGCTTTTCACCTGTTAGAACAGCAGAGAAGCTGCTTAACTCTGTTAAGGCCTAAACGGCTTTTCACCTGTTAGAACACATCATCTCAGAGTATTTTGTTTGATGCTTGGACTAACCAGTAAGTATTAATATTTTTATGAAGTATCTATTTTGTCATAATTTCTTAAAATGTGACATAAACCACCAGTATTTTACAAAATCTCAATCCAAAAAGGCAGTCTTTAAAAGTGGTAGCAGGAAGTGGGGGTAATATCACAGATCATCATTTGGCCCTTCCCATAACTTTAGAGTAGAATATTAAACACTTAAATTCTTCTCTCATCTTTGAGAAGCAGGCTTCAGAATTTCAGTTGGGGGTTGACATTGTTGCTTACGGAATCCTGGTGTTAAAGTGGGAGAACAAGGGTTAGAGGCTAGTGGCGTTAAGAGGACTGTAGCTGGTAGAATGACTTGATATGGAAAGTTATCTAATTCGATGAAGAGAGGGAGGCGCCTACCAAGGTCTGTCCTTGGTTCTTCCCCTTCAGCATTATTTTATTAGTGATGTAGGACACTTAGTATTTGTGAGTGACTCAAAACAAAGATGAAAAGGTAATCCCATTAACGGAACCAAGGTTCAAAAAGACCAAATCAGGCTGAGGCTAAACTAATAATGTTTAACATAGGTAAATGCATTTAGGTTCAGAAAATTAATTATTTGAATTCAGGATGGGGAAAACCTGACTTGATAGCCTTTTGTCAGAAAAACACCTGTGGTTTTCATTGACTATAGAATTAATAAGAACTAATGATGCTGTGTGGCCTCAAGGTTCAGGAACAAAGAAAAACTTAGTGGGGCTCATCCAGGGTTGGTGGTGTGCTTGCCTCCCAGAGATTAAGATTCCCTGGGTCATTGGAGGGTCCCAAGATTCTGCAGGCTTGATAAGTCCCTCAGATTATTTGAAAGCAAGTGATTTAGAGACCACACTTAAGATTCAGAGAACACACTTAAGATACATGGCTTTAGTGTGGAAATGGGTAAGAATTTTAATTTTGTAATTGTTTTCTGTGCTTAGATAACCATTCTATTGATAGAAGTAAACATGCTGTTTGAGATCATTAATTTTCTCTTTCTCCTCGGCTCACAGCTGTCTATCCATTCTGTATTTCCATATTTTCTCATTTTTGGTTTGTCTGGCAACAGACTACATGGGCAAAAACTCTGGTTGGTTTAATGGTTTTATAATAGATCTATATTTGTTTGAACATAATGTCAAAAAGACACTGATCAGTTTTAACTTTTATTCTGTAATGCATTATGGTTTGTGACAGTTTGATAGTGCTAGAGTTAATATGGATATGTTAATTATTGAGATGGCCTGGAAACTATTTAGAACTTTTAAATAATCATCCCCTTTTTTGGTAACCTTGTCAACATTTACTGATGCATGAAAGATGATTTTATGTTAATTCATTTTTTAGAACCAAAATTTTGGTTTGTGTGAATATTAATTTTTATAATTGTCTAGCCTAATATGGGGAAATATAGCTGCTTATCACTGCAAACTAATGTGTGCTTACTAATTATTTTAATGATTAGAATTTTTTTAAATTGCATGTTTAGATTTTAATCTGAAAAACTGAATTTAGTTTTGTTTCTGAACGCAGTTGCTTTTTGTGTTCTATCGCTTTGCCGCCCTTGTAGAATGTAGTTGCTTTCTTCTTTTGATTAGGTAGCGTGAGAAGGTATCTGTGCGGCGTCAGTGACTGGCTGATCAGACAAGTGTAATGCTTGATTATACCTTGGTTATTCAGTATTCTGAAGAAAATGTATATTATTTGCCACCTACTGAATTATACATAATTAATGAGATGAAGGTAATTAACATAATAAGAGTATTTTAAAATCAGAAGACAGCTTTTCTCCCAGTAGTTAGAAAAGGTCTATTTGGGACTGTGTTTTGGTGTCTGCCATCCCATCCCTTTCCCCATCCTCCACCACCACCCTGGCCCATCACTGTTTGCACTGTCTAAACACTTGAGAAAATGTTAACCTGTGGTTTTTTTGTTTTTAAACTTTATCCAAACTGAAGAGCATTGGCTTTCAACAAATTATATCCTAAGCTTTGCCATAGACAGTAATTTCATTGTGAAACTTCTTAGTTCATGCATTCATTTACTGTCCTAAAAGTCATTGTCTTAATCTGTAAAATAAATACACATTTAGAATAATTTTCATGAACTTTTGAGGACAAGTAAGAAAACTCCCAAATCTCTGAAACTGTCAAATACCTTGTACAGTAGCAGCGATGGTCTTTACGTAACTCCACAGATGCTGCACCCACTGTGGCAGCTTCAGAACGTCCGCAGTTGCCACTGACGCATGCTGTTCCAAGGAAAACCAGGGTCGTCTTTACCATTCATTTGCTAGTTCAGCTCTGTTCTTTTCTTCCTCTGGCAGTAATGGTAACAGCAGTAGCTGGAGCAGTCTTGCTTTAGAAGGAGATTTGTATGAGGACAATTTATCCTTTCCAACATCAGACAGGTTGGTCCAGTCCAGAAACCTAAACACTGATGAGTCTTTCACCACTAATGCATGATGTCATATTCTTTAAAAAATGTGGGTTACAGTGCCAATGTGTATCGACCTGCTTTTCTCCTATATTTTGACATGATTCTGCTTGATAAATTTACATCTAATGAAAAAATTCAACTATGCTAAGATGTGGCTGACATCTAATTGCAAAATGTGTTAATTCTATGCATGTGTTGCACTGCTTGCTATTTTTCATTCTACCAGTTACTGTTTCATTAAAAAGAGCTTGCTTCCTACAGGATTTCTGTTGTTTTGTTTTGGTTTTTTGTTTTTGTTTGCAGTTTTATTTATAAGAAAGGTATAGAAAAAAATGTGTTTTTACTATGTTAAAAAATATACAAATGGCATCAGAAGAAGCATTAATAATTATACATGGCATTCTGCAATATTCAGATGCTGTGTTATCTAAAACCAAATTAGAATATTTTGGCTTTAAATTATTTTAAATTAAATTTTATTATGTAATTACTTGACACTGTATAGATATCATGGTCAGGTAGAACTTCTCAGTTACTGATAACTTACCTTTAGGCATCATTTGCAATTGAGATTTTAACATGAAATGGTGTGAGAAGCAAAGCTTCCTTTTTATTGTCATCTCTCCCCTTTTTAAATATCATATGTCATATTGTATCATTCATTTTTTACCACGTTTTAAGAATTGGCTTTAGAACCATTATTAATTAAAGCTTTTTTTTTTTTTTTTTTTTTAACTGCTTCTGCTACTTCATTCGATAAGTGATGGGCCGGATGATAAAGATGAAGAGCATGAGGATGATGTAGAAGGTAACTCACTGACAATTTGTTTTTTCAAAGTGTTTGCATGTTTTTTTATAAGGTTCTTTAGAGAAGTCTTTAATGTTTGTGTTTGTACATTTTCATCAGAGAGGCGCTGGGTTGTTACAAATCAGGGTTTTTACATTACAAACCAGGGTATTCTTTTTTGTTTTGTTTTGTTTAAATTCATTGATTTATTTGCTATAAGATTTTACTAGACTTGGAATGTTAAGCAATACAGACATACAAAAATAAAAGACATTTATAATAACCTATATAAAGTCAGATTAAATGGGAAATACTAACTGAAGACTTTTAATAATAACTGAGAAAAAATCATTTTACATTTCACAGTGGTATTTTTTCCCTTCCCTTTTGGTTATTAATGTCTTTTGGGATCCCTTCAATACAATTTTTTTTTTTTTTTTTTTTTTTTTTTTTGCTGTACGCGGCCCTCTCACTGCGGTGGCCTCTCCCATTGCAGAGCACAGGCTCTGGACGCGCAGGCTCAGTGGCCATGGCTCACGGGCCCAGCCGCTCCGCGGCACGTGGGATCTTCCAGGACCGGGGCACGAACCTGCGTCCCCTGCATCGGCAGGCGGACTCTCAACCACTGTGCCACCAGGGAAGCCCCCTTCAATACAATATTATTCATTTAAACTATTCAATGTAACTTGAAATAATATTTGTTAGAACAAACTTTGATTTATTTTTAAATTGTTTTCCATTAAAATTACAAAAGTTTGTAACTAGAGTAGACCCAAGAGAAGTTCTTGTCCAAATTTCTTATTGTACAGATAATAAAATAAAGGAATTGAAAGATGAAGAAATATTCCAAATCAAGGTATTCTTGACTAATCCAACCAGTGTCAGATCCTTTGCCGAGCAGTTTGTGTTATTTGATTGCTAAACTAAGGAAGTACTCATCAGTGTAAAGACTGAACTACTTTAAAAGAATTATTCAATTATTTGAGAGAGAAATTCATGATAATCTCTTCATGTAATTATCTTTTTCAAAATATAAAATTCTTACATTATGAGATATAACTTATTATCATATCACATGTCAGTTTGTTTTGCTGTCAACCTTACATAAATCAATAAGTAAAAATAAAAAAGATATTTTAAAATCGATTCTTCCTTCCCTCAATTCCAGTCTTACACTCACACATATATTTGAAGAAAATATTCGTTTCTTCCTTTAATGAACATGGTTTCAAAGATATAAATACTAGATACCATTGGTCACAGGCTGTTCAGTATTTTTTTTGTAACTAGTTATAAACTGTGAGGTTAATTATATGTAGATATGTCATTACTCAGCTTTAGAGATTATAGTCATCTCTCATTATATAGAAAATCGTAGCTAACTTTCAAATTTTTTAAATTAGAAATTGGTAAATTAGGAGATGGATTGATGTATATTTATAAATGATTCAAAATTATGGAAATCCTAAGGCAAAAAACTTCATTTTTTTTGTTATTGTTTGTAATTGCAGGATGTCAGTTCTTTCTCTTTTCGCTAGGGTTGAGTAATCTCTACAAAGACAAGTCATTCTTAGGCCAGGCAACCAGGAACACTGAACTGAGAAATCCAATGGTACAGAGAACACTTCAACCCCATGACCTCTGCAGAATTTACAGAATGGCCCAAAGACTGTCTGGTACCATCGTCTACCAGACCCGTTTTTGACTGAAAGAGGGGAGAGAGGAGGGAAATGATAATACATTTATGCTAAGAGAATAGTGTGGACCAATTTTTTTAAATGAAAAATTTTGGGGGTCAATATGAATCCTAAAAATGATTAGTAGTGGTCTAGAATGCCCTGCAAACTGTAAAAAAAGAATCAGGGACATTCACCAACAAATGTCCATTACTGGTGCAAATTGGTGCCATGTCTGCCAGCATGCCCCACTGCTGGCCTCTTGTGTGGGAGGCCCACCACTAAGCAGCAGTGTTAAACACACGATACTGGTCCATGGGCATTAGTTTTATAGTCAACAAGGATTCATCTTCTTTATGTTGAAATCATAATTTTCATTAAAAAATAAACTTGAGAACAGTGTCTTATTTATAATAGGGGTGTACCAGAAAATTCCCTGGTTTAGCTTTTGGGAGGTAAGTGGTTGCATGTGACTTTTTTTTTTTTTTTTTCATATTTTGCCTAAAGAGTGAAGTGATTAAGAGCATGGAGCCAGACCTCCTGTGTTTATTTCCTGGCTCAGCCATTTCTGGCTGTGAGACTCTGGATCTCTCTCTGCCTCAGATTCCTCACCTGTAAAATCAGATGATAGCAGTTCCCTCCTCACAGGGTGCTTGTGAGGATTAAAGGGGTTTGTATATGTAAAGAGATTAAAACAATACTTAGGAGGTAATATGTGCAATACAAGTGTCACTGCTGCTGCTTTTTCTCTGAGTTCAGAAAGCTTTCTTAAAGTCCATTTAATGTATTTATTTGAGGTTTTTATTTGTGTTTTATTTATATTTTGATTGTAATTGTAGCATTTTACTTTTTTTCTTTTTTTTCGGCTTTACCTATAGATTATATTTTGACACAAATTATGGTATTTGTGAATTGGCTCTTGAATTCAATACCTCAGAATAGAGTTCTGCATTTGTGCTGTCACAAATGATCAAAGCTGTTCCTTTGTGTTAGTATTATTTTGCATTTTCAAAGTAATGCTTTAGTTGATGTTATGGTACAATTAAGAAAAGATGAATTTTTTTCCAGAATTCCTTGGAATCTTAACAAATGGAAAATGCTTTTATGTCCTTGGAAAGCAGAGCACTGAGAGTTGAATTGATGAGTTTCACTTCATATCGTTTCAATTTAAATATTAGGTTCAGAGCAAGATGGAAATACTCTGCTAATTACGAACGTTGACACGGAGCCATGCACAGTAGACCCCCAGCTAAGGATTATTCTTCAGTGGCTCGTTGCCTCTGAGGCCGAAGTTGCAGAACTTTATTTTCATGACTCTGCAAACAAGGAGTTTATACAAGTAAGTACCTACCTTATTAGGATGGTTGTGAGGACATGGTATATGATGTTCTGTGTCACATGGTTGATAGAAAGTGGGTAAATGCTCAGGTAATAGAGTCCAGTGGTTGGGCTCAGGTATCAGCTCCGCCATTCTCTATCAGTGTAACCTTGGGTAAGTTCACCAGTCTCAGTTTCTTTATCTGTACCGTGGAAATGAGTATAGAATTTACCTTGCAGAGGTTTGTGAGGATTAAATAAAATACTGTGAAAAAAAAATGCTTAATCTACTGCCTGGCACATCCAAAATTTTCAGTTAGGTGCCTTTAATAAGCATTTCATGAGTTTCCTGTCTTATCAATTGGATGGACCTATGACTTCAGGTCAAATGCACTGGAAAGAAGGAAATCAATCATAAAGAACTTGGGGGAAATAAGAGATTTACAAAATTATAGTTATTTCTGGGCAAGTGATAGTGTTTGTGGAAATAAACCATGGCAAGGATGAGTCATATGACTTACGGTCTTTACACTCTGTAATGCTTGGGTCACTGATTTAGAACTGAATGAATCAATCCGTATTAGAAATAGGGTCTTACTGGCAGCAGAAGTTCTGGGAAGTACTCCTTGGTGTGACCCCTCCCACAGTCCACCACTAGCCCCACCAAAGAGCCCGGGTAGGCTCCAGTGTTGGGTCGCCTCAGGCCAGACAACCAACAGGGAGGGAACCCAACCCCAACCATCATCAGACAAGCGGATTAAAGTTTTAGCGAGCTCTGACCACCAGAGCAACAGCCAGCTCTACCCACCACCAGTCCCTCCCATCAGGAAACCTGCACAAGCCTCTTAGATAGCCTCATCCACCAGAGGGCAGACAGGAGAAGAACTGTAGTTCTGCAGCCTGTGGAACAAAAACCACATTCACAGAAAGATAGACAAGATGAAAAGGCAGAGGGCTATATACGAGATGAAGGAACAAGACAAAACCCCAGAAAAACAAATAAATGAAGTGGAGATAGGCAACCTTCCAGAAAAAGAATTCAGAATAATGATAGTGAAGATGATCCAGGACCTCGGAAAAAGAATGGAGGCAAAGATCGAGAAGATGCAAGATATGTTTAAAAAAGATCTAGAAGAATTAAAGAACAAACAAACAGAGATGAACAATACAATAACTGAAATGAAAACTAACACTGGAAGGAATCAATAGCAGAATAACTGGTAAGAACTGGTAATAACAGAAGAACAGGTAAGTGACCTGGAAGACAGAATGGTGGAATTCACTGCTGCGGAACAGAATAAAGAAAAAAGAATGAAAAGAAATGAAGACAGCCTAAGAGACCTCTGGGACAACATTAAACGCAACAGCATTCACATTATAGGGGTCCCAGAAGGAGAAGAGAGAGAGAAAGGATCCGAGAAAATACTTGAAGAGATTATAGTCAAAAACTTCCCCAACATGGGAAAGGAAATAGCCACCCAAGTCCAGGAAATGCAGAGAATCCCATACAGGATAAACCCAAGGAGAAACACACCAAAACACATAGTCATCAAATTGGCAAAAATTAAAGGCAAAGAAAAATTACTGAAAGCAGCAAGGGAAAAACGACAAATAACATACAAGGGAACTCCCATAAGGTTAACAGCTGATTTCTCAGCAGAAACTCTACAAGCCAGAAGGGAGTGGCATGATATACTTAAAAGTGATGAAAGGGAAGAACCTACAACCAAGATTACTGTACCCGGCAAGGATCTCATTCAGATTCGAAGGAGAAATCAAAAGCTTTGCAGACAAGCAAAAGCTAAGAGAATTCAGCACCACGAAACCAGCTCTACAACAAATGCTAAAGGAATTTCTCTAAGTGGGAAACACGAGAAGGAAAGGACCTACAAAAACAAACCCAAAACAATTAAGAAAATGGAAATAGGAACATACATATAGATAATTACCTTAAACGTGAATGGATTAAATGCTCCAACCAAAAGACACAGGCTTGCTGAATGGATACAAAAACAAGACCAATGTATGTGCTGTCTACAAGAGACCCACTTGAGACCTAGGGACACATACAGGCAGAAAGTGAAGGGATGGAAAAAGACATTCCATGCAAATGGAAATCAAAAGAAAGCTGGAGTAGCAATACTCAGTATCAGATAAAATAGACTTTAAAATAAAGAATGTTACAACAGACAAGGAAGGACACTATGTAATGATCAAGGGATCAATCCAAGAAGAAGATACAACAACTATAAATATATATGCACCCAACATAGGGGCACCTCAATACATAAGGCAACTGCTAACAGCTCTAAAAGAGGAAATCGACAGTAACACAGTAATAGTGGGGGACTTTAATACCTCACTTACACCAATGGACAGATCATCCAGACAGAAAATTAATAAGGAAATACAAGCTTTAAATGACACAATAGACCAGATTTAATTGATATTTACAGGACATTTCATCCAAAAACAGCAGGTGACACTTTTTTCTCAAGTGCACATGGAATATATTCTCCAGGATAGATCACATCTTGGGTCACAAGTCAAGCCTCAGTAAATTTAAGAAAATTGATTTCATATCAAGCATCTTTTCTGACCACAATGCTATGAGATTAGAAATCAATTCCAGGGAAAAAAACGTAAATAACACAAACACATGGAGGCTAAACAATATGTTACTAAATAACCAAGAGATCACTGAAGAAATCAAAGAGGAAATAAAAAAATACCTGGAGACAAATGACAATGAAAACATGATGATCCAAAACCTATGGGATGCAGCAAAAGCAATTCTAAGAGGGAAGTTTATAGCTATACAAGCCTACTTCACAAAACAAGAAAAATCTCAGACAATCTAACGTTTCACCTAAAGGAACTAGAGAAAGAAGAACAAACAAAACCCAAAGTTAGCAGAAGGAAAGAAATCATAAAGATCAGAGCAGAAATAAATGAAATAAAAACAAAGAAAACAATAGCAAAGATCAGTAAAACTAAAAGCTGGTTCTTTGAGAAGATAAACAAAATTGATAAACCATTAGCCAGACTCATCAAGAAAAAGAGGGAGAGAACTCAATAAAATTAGAAACGAAAAAGGAGAAGTTACAACAGACACTGCAGAAATACAAAGCATCCTAAGAGACTACTACAAGCAACTCTATGCCAATAACATGGACAACCTGGAAGAAATGGACAAATTCTAAGACTGAACCAGGAAGAAATAGAAAATATGAATAAACCAATTACAAGTAATGAAATTGAAACTGTGATTAAAAATCTTCCAACAAACAAAAGTCCAGGACCAGATGGCTTCACAGGTGAATTCTATCAAACATTTAGAGAAGAGCTAATACTGATCCTTCTCAAACTCCTCCAAAATACAGCAGAGGGAGGAACACTCCCAAACTCATTCTATGAGGCCACCATCACCCTGATACCAAAACCAGACACAGATACTACAAAAAAAAGAAAATTGCAGACCAATATCATTGATGAATATAGATGCAAAAATCCTCAACAACATACTAGCAAACAGAATCCAACAACACATTAAAAGGATCATACACCATGATCAAGTGGGATTTATCCAGGGATGCAAGGATTCTTCAATATATGCAAATCAGTCAATGTGATACACCATATTAACAAATTGAAGAATAAAAACCATATCATCATCTCAGTGCAGATGCAGAAAAAGCTTTTGACGAAATTCAACACCCATTTATGATAAAAACTCTCCAGAAAGTGGGCATAGAGGGAACCTACTTCAACATAATAAAGGCCATATACGACAAACCCACAGCCAACATCATTCTCAATGGTGAAAAACTGAAAGCATTTCCTCTAAGATCAGGAATAAGACAAGGATGTCCGCTCTCACCACTCTTATTCAACATAGTTTTGGAAGTCCTAGCCACGGCAGTCAGGGAAGGAAAAAGGAATACAAATTGGAAAAGAAGAAGTAAAACTGTCACTGTTTGCAGATGATATGACACTATAAATAGAGAATGCTAAACGTGTCACCAGAAAACTACTAGAGCTAATCAATGAATTTGGTAAAGTTGCAAGATACAAAATCCACAGAAATCTCTTGCATTCCTATACACTAATGATGAAAAATCTGAAAGAGAAATTAAGGAAACACTCTCATTTACCACTGCAACAAAAAGAATAAAATACCTAGGAATAAACCTACCTAGGGAGACAAAAGACCTGTATGCAGAAAACTATAAGACACTGATGAAAGAAAGATGATACCAACAGATGGAGAGAGATACCATGTTCTTGGATTGGAAGAATCAATATTTTGAAAATGACTGTACTAACCAAAACAATCTACAGTTTCAATGCAATCCCTATCAAATTACCAATGGTATTTTTTTTTACAGAACTAGAACAACAAATCTTAAAATTTGGGGCTTCCCTGGTGGCGCAGTGGTTGAGAGTCCGCTTGCCGATGCAGGGGACACGGGTTCGTGCCCCGGTCCGGGAAGATCCCACATGCCACGGAGCAGCTGGGCCCGTGAGCCATGGCCGCTGAGCCTGCGTGTCTGGAGCCTGTGCTCCGTAACGGGAGAGGCCACAGCAGTGAGAGGCCCGCGTACTGCAAAAAAAAAAAAAAAAAAAAAAAGCAAATCTTAAAATTTATATGGAGACACAAAAGACCCAGAATAGCCAAAGCAGTCTTGAGGGAAAAAAACGGAGCTGGAGGAATCAGACTACCTGACTTCAGACTATACTACAAAGCTACAGTAATCAAGACAATATGGTACTGGCCCCAAGACAGAAATATAGATCAATGGAACAGGATAGAAAGCCCAGAGATAAACCCGTGAACCTATGGTCAACTAATCTATGACAAAGGAGGCAAAGATATACAATGGAGAAAAGACAGTCTCTTCAATAAGTGGTGCTGGGAACACTGGACAGCTCCATGTAAAAGAATGAAATTAGAACACTCCCTAACACCATACACAAAAATAAACTCAAAATGGATTAGAGACCTAAATGTAAGACTGGGCACTATAAAACTCTTAGAGTAAAACATAGGAAGAACACTCTTTGACATAAATCACAGCAAGATCTTTTCTGTTCCACCTCCTAGAGTAATGGAAATAAAAACAAAAATAAATGGGACCTAATGAACCTTAAAAGCTTTTGCACAGCAAAGGAAACCATAAACAAGACCAAAAGACAACCCTCAGCATGGGAGAAAATATTTGCAAACGAATCAACGGACAAAGGATTAATCTCCAAAATATATAAACAGCTCATTCAGCTCAATATTAAAAAAACAAACAACCCAATCTAAAAATGGGCAGAAGACCTAAATAGACATTTCTCCAAAGCAGACATACAGATGGCCAAGAAGCATATGAAAAGCTGCTCATTATCACTAATTATTAGAGAAATGCAAGTCCAAACTACAATGAGGTATCACCTCACACCAGTTAGAATGGGCATCATCAGAAAATCTACAAACAACAAATGCTGGAGAGGGTGTGGAGAAAAGGGAACCTTCTTGCACTGTTGGTGGGAATGTAAATTGATACAGCCACTATGGAGAACAGTATGGAGGTTCCTTAAAAACCTAAAAATAGTATTACCATATGACCCAGCAGTCCCGCTACTGAGCACATACCCAGAGAAAACCATAATTCAGAAAGACACATGCACCCCATTGTTCATTGCAGCACTATTTGCAATAGCCAGTTCATGGAAGTAACGTAAATGTCCATCGGCAGACGAATGGATAAAGAAGATGTGGTACGTATATAGAATGGAATATTACTCAGCCATGAAAAGGAACGAAATTGGGTCATTTGTAGTGACGTGGATGGATCTAGAGACTGTCATACAGAGTGAAGTAAGTCAGAGCAAAACAAATATTGTATATTAATGCATATATGTGGAACCTAGAAAATGGTACAGATGAACCGGTTTGCAGAGCAGAAATTGATACACAGATGTAGAGAACAAATGTATGGACACCAAGTGGGGAAAGCAGTGAGGGGGTGGTGGGGGTGGTGGGATGAATTGGGAGATTGGGATTGATATGTATACACTGATGTATATAAAATTGATGACTAATAAGAAAATAAATTTTTTTAAAAATAAGCATTTCATGTATTCATATGAAAAGATAGAGTTATTCTTTGTATTTAATTGCTTCATAATTGTGCCTAGTAATTAGTGTGTCTCTTCAGTTAATCCAGTTTCATTAGTATGAGAAGCTGGCATAAGCAAAAGCCAGTAAACCTTTAAACATTTAATAAGGGACAATAGTTCACTTTGAGCATTTAATAGGGTTCTAATAATAGAACATTCAGGTTCGTTGCACTAATAGGATATTTTTATTGATAACTTACTGTGTGCCAAGTACCTTATGTTTTTATATAAATTTATATATTTATTTATTTTTGGCTGTGTTGGGTCTTTGTTGCTGTGCACGGGCTTTCTCTAGTTGCAGCGAGCAGGAGCTACTCTTTGTTGTGGTGCGCAGGCTTCTTGTTGCGGAGCATGGGCTCTAGGCACGTGGGCATCAGTAGTTGTGGCGTGCGGGCTCGGTAGTTGTGGCTCACGGGCTCTAGAGCACAGGCTCAGTAGTTGTGGCGCATGGGCTTAGTTGTTCTGCGGGATGTGGGATCTTCCCAGATCAGGGATCGAACCCATGTCCCCTGCATTGGCAGGTGAATTCTTAATCAGTGTGCCACCAGGGATGTCCCCAACTACCTTATCAGTCAAGATTTTTAGTTTAGGGTCTTAAGGTTTTTGTCCAAGAATTTTCCTTATCAGAACTTTGGTTTAATCTTACTATGTAATATAGAGTAGTCCAAAGAATAACCAATGTAAGATGATCAATAATAACAAAAAAGGAAGAATCAAGTTACTCTTGATTCCTGGTTTAGAACTTACAAAGATACTGTTGAAATAAGTATGTGAAAAAGGTATAATGTAAAATCTTTTTTTTTGTATTTTGTTGTCTTTATTTATACTTCTTGAATTTTTCCAGTATAGGTTTCTGTTTTGAGGTAGAAGGAGAAAATAAGACAGAAAGGGTTGCTCAGGACGTGAACTGTGAAGGAGAAAGAATGGGCAGGGAAAGTATTAGAACTGACCTTAGGGAGGCAAACATTTTCAAGTCATTTAGTCTTGGATAAACTGAGGGCTAAGGAAGTCCTTAGGCAGAGCTGAGTGTAATGGTGCTGGGGTAAGGGAACCTCATCCCCACGTAACCTAAGAAAACATTCTTGAAGTTCCTCAAAAGTTAAACAGCATTATCATATGACCCAGCAGTTCTACTCCCAGGTATATACCCAAGAGGAATGAAAACATATGTCCATGGCAATGTTATAATAGGCCAAAAGTGGAAATATCCTAAATGTCCATTAACCGATGCATGGATGAATAAAATGTGGAATATCCATGCAGTGGAATATTATCTGTCAGTAAAAAGGAATGAAGTAGAGACATGCTGTACCATGGAGGAAACTTGAAATCATTATGCTAAATGAAAGAAGCCAGGTCACAGAAGACCATATATTTTATGATTCCATTAAAGTGAAATGGCCAAAATAGGCAAGTCTATCGACTGAAAGTAGATTAGTGATTGTCTAGAGTTGAGGGGGTTTGGAGGAGTGGGGAGTGATGATTAACAGGTAGGGCTTTTTTTTGGTGTGATAAAAGTGTCCTAATATTGATTGTGATGATGTTGCATTCAACTCTGTGAATATAATGAAAACCATTGACTGGTATATTTTAAATGGGTGATTGTATGGTATGTTAATTATATTGCAGTAAAGCTATTTTTAAAAAGGTTAAGCATATTTGTATTATAAAAAATTAGTTTTTACAGAACTAAGTAGAAAAAAGATGAGTGAAGACATGTTCTGATTGGTGGTGATAGTTTAATTAAACGTGCATTTATTTACTTTAAAAAAATTGGGCTATAATTGATAGATAACATCGTATTAGTTTCAGGTGTACAACATAATTATTCGATATTGGTATATATTGCAAAATGATCACCACAATATTTAATATTTATTTACTTTTTTTTTTAAACATTAACATTTCTTAACTTAGCCATGTTTCCGTTGAGGCTAGAGTGCGTATTCCAGGGAAAAAACACACTATGTGTTGTGGAAGGAAAATCCACATCCTTTTATTAAACTTGACATTGTCTTTATTATTTTATGTTCCTAATTGAGGGTATGGCAGATGTATTTAGTTAGGTTAAGAATTTCCTGTAGAAATGTAGCCTCTATATGCCCACACAGAGGGCGTATATCTGCTGGGTGATGTTTGTGGGATTCTGGCTCCGGCAATCCCGAAGTGTCATTCTGTGGAGGAGAGTACTTATAAAAGCCAGGAAGGAAAAATGTTTAATTTGTGTACAGAGTGGTGGTTTAGGGGAGAAGACCTTGTTCCAACTGGGAAACAGTATTTTACTGCGAACACCAGGATTCTTAGTTTTATCTGATGTATGACTTACCTTTCTTTCTTACTAGCTTTCAAAACGATTACAAGGAAAAGGCTGGAAAGTGGGAGACCTCCTGCAGGCTGTGCTTAAATACTATGAGGAGATGGAGAAGACGTCCAGCAACGAGAGATCTGAGTCCCTGTTTGATTGGCTCTTGGAAAATGCATAGAACAAACTCCAAACCAGTATATTTTATTATTTGTTTTGAGAGAGGAAGGAACAGATAAAGATGCATAGGGTAAAATTTGAATAGTGAATATTAACATTTAAAGTGAATTGGGAGGAAGGTAAATATATCTTTTTAAGTGCGTTGTGTCATCACATGGTATATATAGTTCAAACTTTTGTAATCTCTCAAATATTATCTTCGTTTATTCTTCTATACATATGTGTAGTGTGTTAAGACCCTAAGAACATGTATTTGAAGGCTTTCAGGGACATTCACTGACAGCATTCTTTTTGCATCCAAATAGTGCTGCTAGAAATTGCACTGAGGTGGCTGAGGGTGGGTGACAGGGATAGGGAGTTACATTTTGCTCCTTTGCAAGCAAATGGTATCCTATTAATAACAAATCTCACATCAAAAAATAGCATTGAGGCTAATTTTTTTTCTGACATCTTTTGTCCTATTTTTAAGGGTCAATTTTATTTTCATAGTTCAGCTATTGGTAGTTTTTGAATCCCCCAAGTTATTTAATTTCTTAGAAACATGAGTAGTTTTAGGTTTCTATAAATATCTAAGTGGTAGTTTCCCCAGCCTTTCATCAAATGACATTATTTGCTAATGTTACCAATTGTTCCGACATGAAAGCAAGTCTGTGTGTTGTGTGTGTGTGCGTGTGTGTGCACGTGTGCGTGCGCGTAAAGGAGAACTTTACCTTGCTAGTGGTTGGTGCCCTCTTTTATTTTACTCTTTTCTTGTTAGAAACCCATTGTTAACATTAAAAAGGTGCTTTAAAATAAAATGTCTACAAAGATTGTGCAGTAAGAATTTTTATTTCTTTTTCACTCTTTTTGGGTCCCCAATTTATCCTATAAATGAAAATAAAGGTGCAAAACATGTTGACATTTTAAAACTTAATGTTAATTTGGAAATGCATTTAGAGAAGCCCAATAATTATTTTCACTGTTGGGATTTTGGAAAAAAAACACCCCACTTTAGCAAAGATAAGCTTTTTGTAGAAAAAAATGGGACCCTCCCCTGAATCCCTTCCCCAGTAAAGTGTATCTGCACTGTTTTGTAAAGTCCTCTGATACAGTCTTTCTGGGCTCTGCATTTTCTACTACTTGTCTTTAGTAACTGCGAGCTGACCTGCATAGAGGACCAGGATTGTGTTTCGTATGTGAGGGTATGTGTGTGTGAATTTTTGGTTCTTCCATTAGCAGATTTTGTGAACCTTAGAGTAAATCATTTTTTGTTGGAGGCTTTGGTTTTGCTCTGTTTCATTTTCTTTTTTCTTGAGCACTGACTGTTCTGGAAGCTGCACAAAGTATAGAAGACATAGCACCCACCAGGGGACAAGGAATAAGGGCACTTACATTAATTTGAATTATAATTACAGTAGAGAAATTATTTTATTGCTTTTTAAGAAAAATACCAAAATCTATTTAAATATTTCAAGGTTACATTGTAAGCTTTGGTTTTTCTCAATTTAAGATAAAGAAATAGAGCAGGCCTTAAAAATAAATTTTCCTGAAGTTTCTTCAGGTATTTTTTTAAGGTGGAGAAATGCAGGCAATGTATATAACCAGAATTGATTCTGTCTTTAGCTTCTCAGAACTTGATACGCAGCAGCACTGGACTGGGTTTTTTAATGTTAGGAACCAGGTTGTTATGACATTGATTGATTGATTATTAAGCTTAGATTGAATTTTTACAAGTGTATAACTATCAAGTTGTGTTTGTTGACTTCGATGTATGTACGGGTTTTATTAACAGCAAAACTGAGTTCTGAATTTCTTTTAAGCTAAAGTGACAATGTATTAGTTCTGTAAAACTTTCTGTACTTGAAAATGTTTGTTTATTTCTCTTATGGTAAGATTATCCTCATATCTTTGTTTTCTTTGCATTATCTGGAGCTGTGATGTATTCAGAATTCCCTTATTCAGCCACTGCGGACTGACAGACCAATCCTTAGACACTAGCATGCATAGTACTAATCACAGTGGAACTCCACACTTCTATCAGTCCAGTGCAGGGATGTAGAGAAGAATATTAAGTGTTGGCAGATGTGAAAAGAAACGGGAGTTAAGCTTCCGTATACAGAGAGAAAACATTGGAGTTTATAACAGTATCTTTTAATCAAGAGCAGTCTAAACTTACTTTGTTTAAAGGCACTTTGTGATTTTTCCAAAGACGTTGTAGATCTATTTGGTTGCTCAGCCTTCAGAACAGGTCTGTTTGTTGAGGATGACGCTGTCTTATTTTGTTAAAAATATACTTGGCATAAGTAGATATATTATGACAGTGTAATACTGCCATTCTGCACACTTTGGCCCTTGTGAAATATGATATTTTATTCAGAACTGTTAAAGTTGTGTTGTGCTTTGGGTTGAATTCTCTGTTTTATCAGTTTCAGAACCATTGAAGGATCTGTGGAAAGAAAGTGAAGGAGGCCTCTGACGGGGTTTTTAGAACATTGTTTCAGACTGAAATGGAGCACTTCTTTCATATTCTTCTTTTCCCAAGCCAAGATTAAATTACACTTATATTTTGGGTGTTAGTAATTTTGATTTTGAAAATATTTCCTGATTTATACAAAAGGAATGACACGGAAGAAAATTACAGTATCTATTGGATGGTGTGACACAATTTAATGGAGTAATAAAATCTTTGAGAATATTCACTCAGTGAATATATGTGATAACATCTTCATATTTTGAAAAATGTTCCACTTACCCTTTCAGATATTTGATGTGAATTAATTCAATTCATAATACTTTCATTTTGCTTAAATAAAGGTTTTGTTTTACTGGTAGGAGAAGTTAATTAAATGCACCAGGTATAAAGTGGAAGATAGTTTACCCACGTGACTTTGATATCATGCACGTTCCCCAAATGCAAAGTTTAACCTTGACTCATCATCAGAGTCTAGATGCAGATGTCTTCTTAGTTAATTATTTAGCAAATATTATTCTTCCACAATTAAAATAATCAATTTCCCATCAATCTATTGCTTTAAATTTTGTTTTTTCAAGGGAAACTTTCCACAGAATTTTAAAAAAGTAATGCATCCATATTCAGGGTGTAGGGAAAATACTTTCCACTTAAAACCCTGTCCACCTGTCACCAGCACATGCGATTAGCGCTTCCGTGGGAATTATGAAATTGTACTAAAATGAAATGCATTTTTTCTCATTTTTATTAGAAGACCCTGCACACACTTACTCACTCACTGTGTTCCTGTTCTGAAGATGCAGATACAGTGTTGGTCACTCTTGTCACTTTATTTATTTATTTATTTTTTTTAACCATCCATGTACATTCCTTTCACATGGGTAGAATTATAGTTCTAGAAGTTCATTGTTTTGTTTTTGTTGAAATGTTTGAATACTATTTAATATCAGGTTTTAATATTTCTGGATTTACTACCTTTGGTTACTTGTGCAGTGTTAAAAGTAATTCACATTTTTGTTTAATATACCAGATATAGAGCAAAAGCAGCTTTGAGTAATTGTAGCTGTTTGTGTTGAATTACTACATTAAGATCTTGCGTAACAGTAACTTTTTTTTTTGCTTTTCAGCAATTTAATATGTTCATTTACCAAAATACGGACTAAAATTTTGTTTTAGCAAGTGGCTCAAAATAAACATTTCAGAAATTACTTTTGTAATAATGTGCAATTAATTGTTCTTTTATCTTTTTCCAGTTGTTTAAGTCTGTGATCTTTCTCTCCCAGCTAAGAATTCCCCAATAAACTTAAGAAATGCCTGGCCTTGGTTATCAATCTGTAGTATCTTGTTAACATACTCAGTACTGAACCAAAAAACAAAGGCATCGAAGTGGAATTGCTCTGATAGAAGGCTCATTGAACAACCTCAGTGCTTCTAACATGGTTTTCAAGAAAAACGGAAGCTAGGAATATTTTTAATAGGACAGTAGTGTATCTTAAGTTCTTACTCAGTTGCCTCTGAATGCTGACAGAATGACTTGAAAGGCTATTTGCCCAATTTATTGTGGATTTTAGTGCAAAGTATCAATGGAATATTGGGATTGCCTTGAATATGAGCGTGTTAGGAAACTCTCTGGCCTGGATTGAGCACTTCTTCCATAGGATATAGAGATCAGACCTTTGTCATGCTATGTAGCAACAGGCACTTGAAAGTAGGTGCCGGTTGTTTATTACTAATGGAATTTGACTTCATTGTAAGTACTTTAAGCCTAGGAATTAGAGAATGATTTTCTAGCTTTTCATGAATGTTTCAGAATGCTAGGAAATAATGATAGCATATAATGGCTTGGGTACGAGTGCCTCCCAGTCACCAAGAAAACAATTAAAAAAACACTTTGCAACAGTAAGCAAGATTCCTTAGACTGTAATTCCAAAAAGGAAAAAGATTTCAAAAGGAATGGGAAGTTGTGACAAATGCATTTAAACAATTTTGCACATTGCAAATTGGGATAATTTGTGATCTGTGTTTTAGCTGGGATAGAGAGGGGGGTGAGGGACAGGGCTTGAAGAATTACCTCACATTTTTTAAAGTATGAAAGATGGAAGAAGTCACTCTTGGTGCTACTATGCAAGAAGTAAAAAGCTGTGAGCCTTTTGCAGCATCGTTTACAGCAGGAACAATAAAGAGTGCAGGAAGGCTACTCCTTGGGAGTTGTGGTTACATTTTTTTTCTCCATCCTTTGTAGTTTTGTAATCACCTCACTCTCATTTTACTTTTGTGCTCTGGGGCAAGGAGGATAATGTAGATAAATATTATCTATCAATAGATAAAAAGAGACATTTTCAGGAGAAGATTGGCGCCTCCAATATGACTTTTTAGGTTTTCCCTCCTGCCCTTCTTTTAAACAGACACCTAGATTTCTTAGTTTAGAGCAAGAGATTAAAACTCAACTCTTGTGTGCTGAATTCTGCCCACTGATATGCTTATGCTTTGGTCCAATGTGAATCTGATTTTTCAAATAATTGCCAATGGGCTTCCCTGGTGGCGCAGTGGGTGAGAGTCCACCTGCTGATGCAGGGGACACGGGTTCGTGCCCCGGTCCGGGAGGATCCCACATGCTGCGGAGCGGCTGGGCCCGTGAGCCATGGCCGCTGAGCCTGTGCGTCCAGAGCCTGTGCTCCGCAGCGGGAGAGGCCACAACAGTGAGAGGCCTGTGTACCGCAAAAAAAAAATAAAAAAATAATTGCCAACACTTAGAAGTAAGGAGATTTCACATTTAAATAGGTTTTGTATTTCAACTTTGCTTGAAACGTTGGATGCCCTGGAGTACTGATTGGACTCCTGTGTGGCAACGGTTTGCCAGGAGCTGAATAATGATTGCTCCTTTAGTCCAGTCCTTCTGTTTCTTTTTGCCTCTGGCCTGACATGCTCCACTTAGCTCATTTGTGTTGCCCGCTGGGGTCCTATAGGTGGCTGAGATGCAAACTGACTTAGGTGAGATACTTGATGTGCTTAGAAAATCTGAGTGATACTCTTGGAACTCTTGCCTTCTCTAGGATTGCGCAAAGAGGGGAAGGAAAGTCTAGAAATCATAGACTTGGTGAGTTTATTGCTCCTGAGCAGAAAACAAATCATAATTGTTAAAAGCATGGTTTTTTAAGTATGTAGAGAAGAAAGCAGGGAGAGCCAGCCTAGGTTTACCAAGAGCAGATTCTATCAGATTTACTTTTCCTTTTTCAATAGAACGATACTACGGGCATGTTCGAGTACCAGAGACATAGTAGCTAAATATTTTAATGAGGCATTTTATATGGAGAAAGGAATGACTAACTGTGGCTTCCTAACTCTTTGAGAATGTAGAACAATAGTTTGATTAGTAATCTGCCTGACAGTTATGCTAGAAGCTGAAAGAGAATAACTTCAAAATGCTGGTTAAAAAAAGTCAAATCTAGAAATTCGTATCCTTCTAAACTACTTTTCAAGAGTAAACATAAAATTAAGGTAATTTCGAATAGACTGAAAGAATTTACACTTAACCTATGCTGAGAAGAAAACCAACTGGAGAGTATACCACTTTTCCTAAGAAGGAAGTTGAGCTCTAAAGAAACAGGGAAGAAGCAATGTTTAAAAAAATAATTAAAATAGAAAATGAAAGAGAGAAGGAGCAACTACACAAATGCAATACTTGTTCATATAATAATCCTGTTTACTATTTATGGCAAACACTTCATGTCATTGAATCCAGACATCAGTCTTGTCATTATTATTCCTATTTTTCCTGTGAGAAAACTCAGGGTCAGAGAGGTGAAGGGTTTTTTTTGTTGTTGTTGTTGTTGTTTTTGCGGTACGCGGGCCTCTCACTGTTGTGGCCTCTCCCGTTGCGGAGCACAGGCTCCAGACGCGCAGGCCCAGCAGCCATGGCTCACGGGCCCAGCCGCTCCATGGCATGTGGGATCTTCCCGGACTGGGGCACGAACCCGTGTCCCCTGCATTGGCAGGCGGACTCTCAACCACTGCGCCACCAGGGAAGCCCGAGAGGTGAAGTTTTTTATACAGCAGGCATAGTTGTAATGCCCAGGTCTGCCAGGCTCCAAAGCCCAAGTTCTGCTCATTACACTACACTGTGTCACCACAATTAAATACCAAAATATGAAAAGATGACAATTAAAATCACCTGTAATAACGTAGAGACAACAACTATTTACATGTTGGTGTACTTCCAGTTTTTTTCCTTCCATACATATATTTTTCATGTTGGGAATTTCCCTTATTTCATAAATATTTGTCAAAAACATTTTTCAAAACTCCACATTCACCTTTGGGCTTTTCAAGTTTGTTAGTCAATGAATCTTGCCCCTTAGCTGGAAATATCTTGACCAGAGCTCTTTGGTCTGACTGATACACAGTTGTATTTTCTTTGCATTCCAATTATTTGGTGTTTTGAGCTAAAGCTGGTTCAGCTGTCAATCTTTACAATATAAGTATTTTAAGTAGATCTTGGAGAAGGACAATATGTAAAAAGGGTCTCTGATTGGCTTTAAGAAACCAGGCAAAAGTATTTATCTCGGCTTGACTCTTTTTCTTCTTTCCTTGTCTTCAATCTTATTCTGCCTGGACAGCTATTTCATTCCTGGTGTCCGTGTCCCTCAGAACATGGTGAGAAGAAAATGTTGCAAAAAGAACAAATGTCCTTTCCAAACTCTAGGTTTCCTTTTTCAAGTGTCTGGTGGCTTTCTCATTGCCCTCTTGTTATTTCTGATTCAGCATATCTAAAGTGGAGTTCACCCTGCCCCAGCAAAGATACACTTTCTCCTACATACTCTACCAAACATTGATCTGGCCATCCAGGTTGAACACCCTTGAGTAATCTCTCAATTATTTTTGACCTCTTCCTCTCCACCCTGCCTCCCCACTGCAAGAGGAAGGAGAGATGGTAGGTCTTGGGGGAAGCAAGTAGTCCTCCATTCAAGGGAGTGGGGAAAGAAAGTGAAATGTTAAAAGATGTTTAGGAAAGTGCAATTGGTGGGAAGTAACCCCACACTCCATAGGTGTAAGAGATTCCATAAAGATCTACCTTGCACCTCAGTGATTTTGAATCAAGTATGTGTGGTTATAATCATTAATACAATTATTTACATGATGTAATATACTGAGTCCGGCAAAAGGAAGATACTCATTAACATCAGGTGATAGGAGTCACCAAGACATGAGCCACATTTCACGATTCAGTTGTCTGTAAGGTAAGTTAAAGAAAAGCACAATAAATCAGCTTGTTTACTGACTTCCATTTTTGCCAGTATGGTAGATGACCAACCCTTCCATTAAAAACAAACATCCTGGATAAAATAATTTTAAATTTCCTAAATGTGTTGATAGGCTGTCATGAAGGCAGAAACCTAATGAATATAGAAATGCAGAGTTGTAAGCAGGCCCTGAAGTCAACTGTGGCTTTGAAGGCATTTGCTGAACCCAGTAAACTTGAGAGAGAGAGAGAGAGAGAGAGAGAGAGTGTGTGTGTGTGTGTGTGTGTATAGCATTCACATATCTATCTATATTGCATTTACATGTATCTATATTATCTATCATCTACCTGCCTCTCATCTATCATCTGTCGAGAAAGATTTATTTATTTATTTATTTTTATTTATTTATTTTTTTGCGGTACGCGGGCCTCTCACTGCTGTGGCCTCTCCCACTGCGGAGCACAGGCTCCGGGTGTGCAGGCTCAGCGGCCATGGCTCACGGGCCCAGCCGCTCCGTGGCATGCGGGATCTTCCTGGACTGGGGAACGAACCCGTGTCCCCTGCACCGGCAGGCAGGCTCTCAACCACTGCGCCACCAGGGAAGCCCGAAAGATTTATTTTAAAGAATTGGCTCACATGACTGTGAAGGCTGGCAAGTCCAAAATCTGCAGGGCAGGCAGCAGGCTCTAGACCCAGGGAAGAGCTGATATTGTGGCTCTAGTCTGCTGGAAGAATTCCCTCTTTCTTGGGGGACTTCAGTCTGCTTTCTCTTAAGACCTTCAACTGACTGGATGAGGCCAACCCACATTATGGAGTGCCACCGGCTTTACTCAGTCTATTTATTTATTTATTTAAATTTATGTATTTTATTTTTTTATTTTTGGCTGTGTTAGGTGTTCATTGCTGCACCTGGGCTTTCTCTAGTTGTGGCGAGTGGGGGCTACTCTTCGTTGTGGTGTGTGGGCTTCTCATTGAGGTGGCTTCTCTTGTTGCGGAGCACAGGCTCTAGGTATTTGGGCTTCAGTAGTTGTGGCACGTGGGCTCAGTAGCTGTGGCTCGCGGGCTCTAGAGCGCAGGCTCAGTAGTTGTGGTGTATGGGCTAAATTGCTCCATGGTACGTGGGATCTTCCTGGACCAGAGCTCAAACCTGTGTCCCCTGCATTGGCAGGCAGATTCTTAACCACTGTGCCACCAGGGAAGCCCCCAGTCTATTGATTTAAATGTTCATTTCATCTAAAAAATTCCTTTTCAGGTAAAATACCTTTACTCCGGACATGTTTGAGCAAATATCTGGTACTGTGGCCTAGCTAAGTTGATGCATAAGGTTAACCATCACAGTGAGCTTTTGGCCCTGGCCAAAGTGAAGACTATACCCAAAATATAAAAGTGAACTTGGGGTCGCGGGGGAAACAACTCTCCCACCCTGAGGATTGGAAGAAAACTTTTCTGTCTAAAACTTTGGTAGTGACTCGAGGAAAAAAGTCTTCCCTGAGAATGGTAAGCTAACTCTCACGTGAGCTTTTGCAGTCTAAATTCACCCTACCTGGGTGGTCTGAAAAGCCTCAAGCTGAGAATTTAGTTTAATATTTTTCTGTACATGTCCCACAGCATCTGTCAGAGGCAAATAAATCCTCTTGAATAGCCCATGTTCTTCCTAGGCTTCAATTATTCCCAAAAGATAAAGTTCTAAGAAAAATGAGAAGCTTACTTAAAAAAATTACAAAACCATGAACATGAATCAGCAGAAATGACAGTGTGGAAACCAGCTGAAAAACTTCATATGTTATTGAGCTGCATGAGCTGCTTATAAATTTTGGAGATTAATCCTTTGTCACTTGCTTCATTTACAAATATTTTCTCCCATTCTGAGGGTTGTCTTTTGGTCTTGTTTATGGTTTCCTTTGCTGTGCAAAAGCTTTGAAGTTTCATTAGGTCCCATGTGTTTATTTTTGTCTTTATTTCCATTTCTCTAGGAGGTGGGTCAAAAAGGATCTTGCTGTGATTTATGTCATAGAGTGTTCTGCCTATGTTTTCCTCTAAGAGTTTGATAGTTTCTGGCCTTACATTTAGGTCTTTAATCCATTTTGAGCTTATTTTTGTGTATGGTGTTAGGGAGTGATCTAATCTCATACTTTTACATGTCCCTATCCAGTTTTCCCAGCACCACTTATTGAAGAGACTGTCCTTTCTCCACTGTACATTCCTGCCTCCTTTATCAAAGATAAGGTGACCATATGTCCGTGGGTTTATCTCTGGGCTTTCTATCCTGTTCCATTGATCTATCTTTCTGTTTACAAATACTGTATGCTGACACATATATATGGAATTTAAGAAAAAAAATGTCATGAAGAACATAGGGGTAAGACAGGAATAAAGACACAGACCTACTAGAGAATGGACTTGAGGATATGGGGAGGGGGAAGGGTAAGCTGTGACAAAGTGAAAGAGCGGCATGGACATATATACACTACCAAATGTAAGGTAGATAGCTAGTGGGAAGCAGCCGCATAGCACAGGGAAATCGGCTTGGTGCTTTGTGACCGCCTGGAGGGGTGGGATAGGGAGGGTGGGAGGGAGATGCAAATGGGAGGGGATGTAGGAACATATGTATATGTATAACTGATTAAATTTGTTATAAAGCAAAAAATAAAAAATAAATAAATAAATAAATAAATAAAAATTAAAAAATAAAAAAAAGAAATGATCAAGTAAATCCTATCCGATACAGGATTTTTAAGTTTTTAAATTAATTTTTAATCAATTTTATTGAAGGGTAATTTGCATATAATAAATTGTATCCACTTAAAGTTTGCAATTTGATGAGTTACACCTCTGAGATTACCACTACAGTAAAGCTACAGATTATATACATCAAAAAAAAAAAAAAAAAAAAAAACTTCATATGTTGGTATTCTCAGACACAGATTATAACGTAGCTGTATTAGTTCTTTTTTTTTTTTTAAGACAAAGGGAAGCTTACAGGTGAACAGAGAACCTCTTCACATCCAGTGGGATGGCTAAAATAAAAAAAGATAATAACAAGTGTTGGCAAGGACGTGATTCCCACATTGCTGGTGGGAATTTAAAATGATGCACGCAGTTTGAAAACTGACAGTTCCACAAGAAGTAAAGCAGTTATATGATTTAATGATTCCACTCCTAAGGAGATACTCAAGAGAAATGAAAATTTAGGTCTTCACAAAAGCTTGCACATGAATGCTTATAGAATTATTCATAACAGTCCCAAAGCAGAAACAACTCAAGTGTCAGTCAACTGATGAAGAGATAAACAAAATGTGGTTTATCCATACAATGGGATATTATTCAACCATTAAAAGGAATGAAGTAGTGATACATGTTACAACATGGATGAACCTTGAAAACACTGTGCTAAGTGTAAGAAGGCAGATACAAGAGGTCATATATGTATGACACAATTTATATATAATGTACAGAATAAGCAAATCCATAGTGCCAGAAAGTAGGTTAGTGGTTTCCAGGGACTGGGGAAACAAGGGAACAGTGTGTGACTGTTAATGGGTACAGGGTTTCTTTTGGGGTGGTGAAAATGTTCTGGAATTATATAGAGGTAGTAGTTGCAAAACTCTGAATAAACCAAAGACCACTGAATTTTATATTTTAAAAGGATGAATTTTGTGTGCTGAAAATTATATCTCAGGAAATCTAATAAAAAATGAGCAGACAAGAAAATATTTTTAAAAAACAGGTAGAAACTTCTAAAAATGAAAACAAAAATAATTGAGCTGAAAAACCTCAATGATCGAGTTTAAGAGTCATAGCTAAGAGAGAATTCTTGAAGTGAAAAAATGATCCAGAATGCAGTGTAGAAAGGCACAGATGTGATATATGAGAGAAAAGTTAAGTGATGTTGAGGGAAAGGAGAACCAACAGAAGGAGAAGAGGGAGGGAATGAGCAGGATCAATATCTGAAAAGATAATTGTTGGAAATTTTCTGGAAATGATGGAAGAACCACTTACAGTTTCAAAAAAACCTAACAACCCTCAAGTAAAAATAACATACCTAATAAATTTTCTAGGAAAAGCTATACACATATTCATCTACTTTTCTGAATTATTCAATAAGCAAGCTAAAATAAATTTCTAGGATTATCAGTAACAGAATATAAATAAATTACATATGTTTAAAGCTAGTGGTGAAAAAGAAAATAGAAGCCAAGAAAGAATAGAAAAACAGTTGCGTCAAAAAAGCACAAAATAAGATGGTAGATCTAAGTCTTGCTTCTCTCATCCCTCACAGGTGTTCCTGAGACCACCCCACCCCCCAATAAACTTCCTTCACAGGAGCATCCTAGTTTGTTGCCAGGGCAACCTGATCTGTGAAATTAGTACAACTGCTCTAGAAAATGATTATTACCTAGTTAAGTTGGACTTGTGTGTGCCCTATGACACAACAATGTTAGATATAAGCTCTAGAGAAAATCTTGCTTATGAAGACCAGGGGGCATGTACAATATTTATCAACAGTATAAACTGTGATATGTTCATTCAGTGGAATTTTATACAATGGTGAAGAAGGATGATAGCCACATGCTTCAACACAGATGCACTGCAAAAACAGCAAAAGAAGCAAGACACAGAAAAATAAAACGAGTGAGTCCATCTACAGAAAGTTCAAAAACAGTCAAAACTGTATAGTTGATCCTCCATATTTGTGGGTTCTGTGTCCCTGGATTCAACCAACTGTAGATTGAAAATAGTTTTTAAAAAATCCAAAAAGTTCCAAAAAGCAATCTTGAATTTGTCACGTGTCCACAGCTATTTATATAACATTTGCATTGTGTTTACAATAATTTACATAGAATTTACATTGTATTAGGTATTATAAGTGATCTAGAGATGATTTAAAGTATACAGGAGGATGTGCATAGGTTAAACGCAAATACTATGCTATGTTATTTTATATAAGGTACTTGAGCATCTGTAGATTTTGTAGATCCACAGGGGTTCTGGAATCAATCCCCCGTGATGACTGTGTTATATTGTTATATATACATACATGCACATATGTATAAATACATACATCCATTTATAGTCAAATATGTGTATATGTGTATAAAAATATAAGGGAATAATTAATACAAAATTCCGGATAATGAATTACCTGTGGAGATGGGGGCCAGGGAGAGGATGCAGTAGAGCCTTCTAAGGTACCAGTAATGTTCTGTTTATGAGGGGTAGGTCGCTGGATGTTCAATTTATTGTTTTTCCTCAAATTATACACATTCTTTATATGACACTCTAAAATTTCACACTGAAAAATATTCATTCAAAACAGATTACTCAACAGAATTTGTTCAAAGGGGCTGTGGAGTGTATTAATTAGGTGTTTTCTGAAATGTTTCCAAAAACAACTTTGAAGAAAAATGATGTTTAAACACAAATGAAGACTAAGGGGAAAAACCAGTCAGAAAACTCTTCTGTGTCTCCTGAATTGTCCCCTGGAAAACATACACATTACCTAGGTTTTCTGCTTGTCAGCCTTTTAGAGTTGGGGTGGGTGAGGGTGAGGAAGGAGACTGCTATCCACGGAGAGTCAAAGAGAAGTTATTTCCATGGCCTGTCTTACCTCTATGTCTGTCCTGAATCTCCTGGTCTGTATTCCTACATCTGGACTCCCACCCCACCTCCTGACACAGCTAGGTTACCCCCTCCCACCCTGGTGTTCTAACCAGAAGTGCCTGTTGCCCAGCAAAGCGACTGGATCTGAGGGAGAGGATGGAGGGAGGTGGGGCAGGGGAGGGAAGGAGATGGGGAAAGAGGAGGCTTTAAGCCAGAGCCAGAGCCATTAGCAGGAGTAAATGCCAGGAGGTGAAAGGACACCATTTAGCCAGGGAATGCAGAAGAAGGGCACAGCTGCAGCATGGCCAGTGTGGTCCTCAGCCAGGAGTGGGGAAATGCTGATCTCCTGGGAAGCTGCCTTGTGATTCAGCGTGAAGAAACAGGAACTGAGATGCTTGAGCTCTGGACTAAGGCGGTCATGTTGGCAGCTTGCTCTCGACAGTGGTACCCATGCACGCCCCAGCCAGGCTGGACTGGTCATAGAGCTGCAGGGCTGGAGGCACAGCCCTTCTGCAGATATCCTGTAGCCTCTCCCACGGGGTTCACAGGTAACCAGCCCTGGAGCATATAGCGTTTTATCACAACAAGAGGTAGTCTTTGGGAAGGGACCACAGAAGCCCAAACTACCGGTCCAGAAACATGGATGATCCACTCTGCTCTCCTAACCTGCAATCTTACTTTGAGCCTCTAGGTGGTGCAGCAGCACAGTCTACCGCTTACAAAAAAGCCTAAATAAAACTTTGCAAAATGCTTCCTGCGACACAGTTAGCCTGACTGCTTGAACAATATCTTAGTCTCTTGCGGGCATTCCTTGTTTCAAATAAGCTGGTTTTTTGGGGTCTTTTCTTGCTGATCTCTCCACTTCCATCCCCGCTCAGAATCTGGATCATTTCCTCAATTCTCTGGTCACTTCTGCTCCGGTTTACCCCTCAGTTTCAGGGAACTGTAATCAAGGGCACCCCCTGGAAGTACCAGGCACATGGGAGAGGTAAGTGCAAGGGGTTCCTTATACAGTCACATCCTGCTCAGGTGAGCAGCCTGCAGACTGTCACCACCAGCATTCCTCGGGTGTTCAAGCCACCTTCTTCCTTCTTATTTTACCTGTTCCCACATGCCTGCCCTCCACATACATCCTCGGTCACACCTCAGGAGCTTTTCTGGGATTTTCTGTTAGTATTTCACCATGTCCCTGCCATTTACAATTAGCTTTTATTCTAAGTGTATGCTAAATTTTACTCCAAATTATGTCTCTGCTCAGTTTCATCTTATCAATATGGTTGTCCCTGACCTCGTGTGGGAAACAGCAACTACCTTCCAGCACTCTTTATCCCCTTATGTTGCTTTATTTTCCTTCTTAGCCCCTTTTCCACCTGAGATAAGTATATATTTGTTATCTTTTCATTCCCTAGAGAGGAAGCTCCCTGAGAGCTGGGACTTGGCTGGTCTTGTTCTCTGTTGTGGCCTCAGCCCTAGAACAGTGTCTGGCATGTGGTGGGCACTTGGCAAATGTTTTTTGAATGAATGGGTGGATGGGTGGGTGGATGGATGGATAGACAGATGGTTGGATGAATGGATAGAGAGTTCTGCCTTTCCCTAACAGACCAGTAGGAAAAGCAGTGTCCTGGGGGTTTGGAGTCTAGGGTTCTGGCTCCAGCTGAACCACTGGTGGACTTTGAGCAAGTCACTACATCTCCCAGCGTGGCCTGTTCCCTAATCTGTAACACAAGTGGGTTGGACTTCATGATCTGCAGTTTCTTCCTGCCCTGGCAGTTTTTGGTTTTATGATTACGCTTCCCAAAGGTGCCGAGGCTATAAGCCAGGTGACAGACAACATGCATTCTTGGCAAGAAACTGTTGCAATTAATAACTTGGCATCAAAAGATGCATTTATATATATAGATAAACACATAATTGCTCCATAATCTTTAAGGCTTTAAAAAACCTTTTTCCTAAGAAAATCTTGTATTGGTCTTTGCTTATATTTCCATCTTGACCTCTGGCTCCATGTATTAATGATTCTGATTATTCTGACAAATAAAGGGATTTTTTAAAAAAGCTATTGTTCTTCATTGGGGATCTTCCTGAGTTATTTCTTTTAATTCATAATTTATGATTATTTAAAGGGTTGAGAATATTCTATAACAGACACACCTACAGGTTCCTCACTTTAGAAAATTAGTAACATTATTTTCAAAAAGATATCATGCTTCTAGTGTACTTCCAACAAGGTAAGTAGGTTTTGAAATAAACTAATAATAATGAAAAAACTCTTACCTTCGAAAAAGAATGATCACCATATACCATGATTTTCCTCTTGCTATTTGGTTGTGATTGTTTTGTAGGATTGGCAGGTGTCTGGTATCTAGAAAACCTTCAAGTATTTTTTTGAGTGAATGGTCAGTGGCATGTTAGAGAAAAAACTCATCCTGAGATATAGGTAGAACTTCGTGAAAGTAGTTCTCTCGTTCTTTTCTGAGGGTGGAAATCAAAAGAAAGGATTCTCCTAAGTCCTCAGTTTTAAAAGTTTACTCTTCTCTTGAATAAGGAAAAAAAACAAAACAAAACTTGATACCTGTGGTAAGTAGAATAGTGGCCCCTCAAGCCCACGTCCTTATTCCCAGAAACTGTGACTATGTTACCTCACATGGCAAAAGGGAGTTTGAAGATGTGATAAAGTTGATAGAGGGACATTATCTTGGATTATCCAGGTGGGCCAATTTAATCTTCTTAAATTGGGAGAGTCTTTCCCAGCAGTAGTCAGGGGAAGATGTGATTAGAGAGAGAGAGTTGGAGAGATATGACATTGTTGGCTTTGAAGATGGAGGAAGGGGCCAAGAGCCAGTGAGTGCAGGCAGCTTCTAGAAGCTGGAAAAGGCAAGGAAATGGATGCTCCCTTAGAGTCTCCAAAAGAAATGCAACCCTGATGACACTTTGATTTTAGCCTAGTGAGACCCAAGTCAACTTCTGATCTGCAGAACTGTGAGACAGCGAAAGTTGTGTTGTGTTAAGCCACTAAATTTTTAGTAATTTGTTACAGCAGCAATAGGAGAATAATACATTACCTTTTTGTTTGAACAAATGTTTTGAGCTCCCCAGAGTAAAAAATGAGAGGCCAGGCTAGGGATCTAGAGCTGTGCTGTACAATACGATAGCCACTAGCCACTTAAAAGGGGGCTGCTCCAAATTCAGCTGTGCACTAAGTGGAGAATATACATAGATTTCAAAGATTCAGTATGGAAAAAAAACCTTAATAATCATTTATTCTTATTGATTAGGTGTTGATACTATTTTGGATATATTGATTTAAATTTAAAAATTATTCAAAAGTATTTCACCTGGTTTTTTTTAATTTAAAAAAATGTGACTATTAGAAAATACAAGCTACATACATGGTTTGCATTTGTGGCTCACATTGTGCTTCTACTGATCAGCTCTGCTATAGAGTATCACTGAAGGATAAGAGATGGTCATTTCAATGGCGGACAGTTCTCCAACTAAGTGGTGAGCTGTGACATTCAGGTATGGGTTTCCAAGAGGTCAGGTCAGGCTTCCTTGCAACTTCCTGTACTGGACTTCCTGTAAGAGAAGGTGTCGTGTGGGTCTTTACATCCTCAGCACCTAGCAGGGTGGCTGGCACATGCTGAGACAGTTTGCAGAGCATGCACAGATGCTGTCGACCCTAGAAGGTGCTTTGACCAGGCACAACAAGACGGTATATTTGTCTTGAACAATTGTCCTGAAGGAACTAGACACTGTGGTCTAACAGAAAACAAGATGCAATAAACAAGTCTTTTCCCTTTTGGCTGCTATTTGTTGCCCTACCTTACCCGTCCTGGATGGGGTCTGTTAGCATTTCCATGAAAGAAAGATGTCAAAAAGAGAAACCAAAAGGCAGCCTCAGATGTCTGAGCCCAAATACCAAGAAGCATTCTATATAGTGATTTCTGCTCAGCCTATTTCTTATCTCTGCGGCAACTTCTCAGTAATGCAGAGACAAGTGGCTTGAGCCACTTTGACTCGGGAGACAAACGCTTCATTTGAAATTTTGGTTCTCCCCTGATGTGCCCCATGATCAATCTAGTTCCCTGTAGTTCCCTTCATCATGCTTGCATAAAGAGACAAATGTGTACATTGATCAGTACCGAGTGCTGTGAGAATTAATTAGTGACTCTGATTAGAAGCATTCTTTAAATCTCAGGAATAATTTGTGTCAGAAACAAATTATCTGGGAACAGGATGGGGGATTCTGATTGGTTGCTTTGCTGCAACCCTAACTTTGACATTTGCAGAATCTTTTGGGGTTCTGAAGCTGTTAGAGGTTCAAAATGCCATATTTGAAAGTGTCCACCATGGTAAATTGAAGCTAAACGTTGCTGGGGTTTTTTTTTCCCTGTATAATGTCATTTGCTTAACTCAGATGAACTTTGTGCCATTAGAAATGGGGAAATACAATTGATTTTAATGCCATTTGAGTCTGTTTTGTGGTCTTGTGGACGGAAATATCCTGGTTACTTGGTTCAGATGATTCATGTAGTAGAGCAGTCTGGGGAATAAACTTTATCTTGTCCTTGTCTTTATTTTTGTTTTCTATATGGAAACTCATCATTTGAGGTTGGCAATGTGGATTTGGACTAAAGTTCTTCAATGAATTTTTTTCCATGGTTCTCTGTTTCAGACCCCAACTCTCCAACTCTAGGCTGTTTTCCAAAAGCAAACGCACTCACAAGCCCTCTGAAAGACCGCTGGCCTGTCAGATATTACAGTTAGCTCTCCTCTGAAGTTGGTTAGGCTCGAATTCATTGCCTTTTAGTCAAAACAGAGAGTGTTACAACTTATTCCCAGGAGTGAGAAAGCAAATCAGTCCTGAAAACGTTGTCGCGGGGAGACTGTTGCTGGTACACAGGACAAGCTCATTAGTCTGATCCCCATGCTGGGGCATGGGACGGGGTGACCAGTGATAAGGTGCTGATGGCCAGGTAATTGAAGACAGTGTGTGTTCATATTCATTGCCCCTGCTCACAGGGCTGTCTTCAGCAAAGAGTATGGCTGGTTTGGTTAAATGCACACACACACACACACACACGAGTTATGTTTTTCCTGATGCTTCAAGAAAGTCTGTAAGTTAAGACAAATGATGTGGGCTGGGAGTAACTGACCATCTGTCAATATGAAAATGTCATATTCACAGGAAATGAATAACATGCCCAGCAAAAAAACCAGCCAATATAAATGAAGAGATCAAGGCATTAACTATTCACGGAGAAAATAACAGACACAATCCAACTGATCCATAGTAGACTCTAGCAACCTATTCCAATGTTACAGGTAAGATTTCTAATAGCCATATATGTTTATCCTCTTCAGCTAAACAATTTTAATAGTCCCAAGGCTTCTATTTAAAGTTGAAGACCATTCATTAGTTAAAATTATATTTCTTTTACTTGACCAAATATAGAGTAAATATCCTAGGGCTTTGGAGAATACCATTAGACCATGTACAACTAAGCACCAGTTGACCAAGCTTTGAAGATGTGCACAGAATACCCTCTCTCCTGGTCCCTCCCTGGTGAACGAATAGCTTTTGTCCATGTAATGTTATGTTCAGTTTGAGCGCTGCTGGAAGCGGTGTCTTTTATTTTTCCTTTTATTTTCTTTATTTTGCTAGCTCTCAGAGCTGGAGGACACAGGACAGTGTGTTATCACCATCAGAGTTTAAAGCTTATCTTTGTGAATGTGATTGTACTTGGGGGTTGTCAAAACCTAAGGAAATGGGGCCTCTGGTGAATGGCCATGGGATAATAGGACAATGTTTTCAGGGTGGCTGGGCACCGGGAACACCGCTCAAGGGCCAGACAGGCATGAGCTGGTCATTTTCAACCTTGGAGCCTCTGGCAGTCAAGTGTGGAGGGAAGTAGACATTTTGTTGGCCATTTGTTTCTCTGCTCAAATATATCTGGAAGGTAGCCTTTTAAAAGACAGCACCAAAAACTTATATAACTGTGCCTTGACTTCTAATGGGTGGAGCAGTTCTCAGAGCTTTCTGAGATCCTATTTCTGGGTTATAATCCTCAAATTTGGCTTAAATAAAATTTTCCATTTATTTCATATATAAATAAAAGGCAACACAGACATCTGCCTTGGCATCACCTGATTCGCTTCCTCTACCTGCCCGTTGGTGAGTCTTGCACCAGACCTACTGAATCATAGCCCCTCGGGATGGGGTGCCTAGGAATCCTAATTTCTCGAAATAAACTTTTAATTTTCGAATAGTTTTAGATTTACAGAGAAGTTGCAAAGAGAACACAGAGAGTTCCCATTTACACCACACCCAGTTTTCTTTATTAATATCTTACACTAATATGGTACACGTGCTACAATTAATGAACCAATATTGATACATGAGTATTAACTAAAGTCCACATTTTGTTCACATTATGCCCTTTTTCCATAACAGGATACCCCATTACATTTGATTGTCAGGTAAATGTCTCCTTAGGCTTCTCTTGGCTGTGACAGTTTCTCAGAATTTCCTTGTTTCTGATAACCTTTCAGAGTTTTGAGGAGTCCTGGAGAGTATTTCATAGCCCGTCTCTCAGTTGGGATCTGTTTGATGTTTTGCTCATGGCTTGACTGGCGCTATGGGTTTGGGGAAGGAAGACCACAGAGGTAAAGTGCTCTTCCCATCACATCCCATCAGGGGTTCCTACCATCAACATGACTCACTCTTGATGTTTACCTTGATCATCTGGCTGAGATGCTTTTGACAGTTCTCTCCACTGTAAAGTTATTCTTTTTTCCCACCTTTTCATACTGTATTTTTTGCAAGGTAGTCATTGTGGGTAACCCACACTTAAGGAGTGGGGAGTTATATATAGTCTACCTCCTTGGTGGGGGAGTAGCATTGGAGATTCTTCTGCATGGTAAGTTTGTCTGTTCTCCCTCCTTTATCTATTCAATCATTTATTTATATCAGTATGGACTCATGGACGTTGGCATATAATCCAATACCAGTTTGTTAATCAAATTACTCCAGCTTTGTCCATTGGGAACTCTTTAAGTTGACTCCTGTATCACTTTGATGTATCCCCATTGTTGTGGTTTTGTGGGTGCACTTCTGGGATTTTCTGCCACTAAAGGATGTTCCAAGAATCCACATTTAAAATTTATTTTATTTTATTTTTACTGAAGTATAGTTAATTTACAATGTTGTGTCAGTTTCAGGTGCACAGCACAGTGACTCAGTTATATGTATGTATATAAGTATGTGTGTGTGTGGATATATATATATATATATATATATATCTCCACATTTAACATCTTTTTAACATCTTTATTAGAGTATAATTGCTTTACAATGGTGTGTCAGTTTCTGCTTTATAACAAAGTGAATCAGTTATACATATACATATGTCCCCATATCTCTTCCCTCTTGCATCTCCCTCCCTCCCACCCTCCCTATCCCACCCCTCTAGGTGGTCACAAAGCACCAAGCTGATCTCCCTGTGCTATGTGGCTGCTTCCCACTAGCTATCTATTTTACGTTTGGTAATGTAAATATGTCCATGCCACTCTCTCACTTCGTCCCAGCTTACCCTTCCCCCTCCCCGTGTCCTCAATATATCCACATTTTTAATAGGCACCAACACACTCTAAAATTCAAGATTTATCATTTCCAGCCATGGAAATCAGAAATTTCCAAATGGCCTGCTTATTGATGAATGTGGGACCAGGCAGTTAAAAAAAAAAGTTACAGACTAATTTGTGTCTTCAAAATCGCTCTAAGTTTATTCTGTAACATACGAAGCCAAGGCATGTAGAGAGAGGCACATATTCAAATCCAATCAAGAGACTAGGAAACACCTGAGACATCATCAGTGAAGTGTTTTCCTGGGAGTTGCAGGGCTTCTGGGCAATGGGCACAGCTGAGCTATCTAAGTCCCTAGCAAAGAGGATCTGGAGCCATCTCAGCTGCTTCCTTGGGACTTGCTGGTGACTTCCCTGTGCGAGGGTCAGAGAAGACCCATGGACAGCAAAGCTGAGGGTTGGCTGTGGGGCTGGGCTGGGTGTCCTTCAGAGAGGGGTTGTACAGGGAAGGCCTGGACTGTAGGAATGGGAAGAAAGTGGCTCATGTTTGCACAGGATACTGAGGGTGTGTCTCTGTGTGTGTGTCCACGCAGACCTGCAGAGGGATAAACACTTCTTTCTTCTTCCTTGATCACAGCCATCTACCCTTTATAACTGGATTAGACCAAGAGCTTGTTACTGAAGCATGTGCATGCTGTGTCAACACACCGAATCCATGGGGGCACATCTAGTGCCCATTTCCGGATCTTGTTGAACAGCCTACAGTGATGATGAAAATGCAGCCACAGTACCCAGAACCACTCCAGCATGAAGGCAAATGGCTCCTGCTTTTCCTGGCTCTTCCTTGGTTTCCATAGTTGCCTTGGTTCCTCTGCCATTGCCGACCACCTGTTTACCTTTTCAGAATGCATCTGGCAGTGTTTCTAATTAGTGATAACAACAAATTACATATACCCCTAGACATCACGGCATTTTTTTTTTTCTTTTTGCGGTACGCGGGCCTCTCAGTGTTGTGGCCTTTCCCATTGCGGAGCACAGGCTCCGGACGCGCGGGCTCAGTGGCCATGGCTCACGGGCCCAGCCGCTCCGCGGCATGTGGGATCTTCCCAGACCGGGGCACGAACCCGTGTCCCCTACATCGGCAGGCGGACTCTCAACCACTGCGCCACCCGGGAAGCCCCAATCATCACGGCATTTTTAAGCTGCTGAATGTCTGGTCTCCTGGCCAGGAATCACTAGTTATTATTATGTGTAGCCCCACATTATCCATTTTGATGATTCTTCTCCTCTCTACCCCACGTCACTCTTCCTGCCCCCATTGTCCTCCTCCCAACACATATATCCTCTCTTGATTCTGCGGAAGGTGTGTAAGGACTCTCTCAAGGTAATCTTCCCCGGGCGGTTGTCTACAGCAACTATCTTCTAGGTTTGATTCTTGGCACACTCTGTAGCATTCTGGAAGCACTTGTGGTTTCTTTTTTTTTTTTTTTTTTTTAGCTCTTTAGCCTCTGTTGATTATTTTTATTGGGGATTGCGCGTGGTGTGTTTTGTCTCACAGGGCTTTTATCCATCTGTTGCTGGGCTTAAGTTTATGGCAAAGATTCATTTGAAATGGGCTTGCTCTCTCTCTCTTTTTTTTTTTTTTCATTTGAGGCATGAGTGCAGATGGGCTGTGCGTTTAGTTCCCTTGCTGCCACCTGGGAGGAATTTGTCATTTCATTCCTAAAGTAAAGAAGAAGAAAAAATCACATCTGAAATAATCTGATGGCAGTGTGTGCCAACCAACTTCAACAACTCCAGTACAGCAATTCTAACAGCTTGTGTGATTATCTATGTCTAGAAAGATCCGTCAGTGGGAAGACTTCCTTCGAGTTTCCACTCAAGGTCTGTAATAAAGATGATAAAAGTAATGTTAACAGCAGCAATAAAAATGTTCATTGAATGCTGTCTAGTTTGATAAAAACCCTTTCACCTAGTTCAGTTTTCACAATAATAGCTTTATGAGGTAGATATACCACCCCCATTTTATGCCTGAGGAAACTGATGTTGGAGAGGTTTTTTTTTCTCCTTTAATCTCATAAAGCTCCTAAAAGTGTATAAAGATAATTTGACTGGAGAATCTACGTAAATAAACCAAGCAACCGACTTACAAGAGGGCTGGTGTCAAATGGATGGAGACACAAATAAGGAAGAAAGATCCTCAAGTAGCTTTCTGGATTGAACAAAGCGTTTGGCGGAGCTGGGGTTTTACCTCTAGGATGGCGACCCAGGGTTCCTGCACAGGATCTGCCTCTTTGCCTGTTTCTCCTGGGCCCGCCCTCCCTCCTGGCCTCAGGCTGCTCTGGACTTCCTGCCAGTTCCTCTCCAGATCTACCCCCCACAGAGGAGGTACTTTCCTGTCTGCTCCCCAAGGAGGCTCCTCTGGGCTTCCAGCCACCCAGCACTGACCTTGCAGTCACCTCCTTCATTCTCTTCCTCTGGGAGGTCTCAGTGGGGTTCTGCACTAACCCCTCACCCATTTCTTCTTCCCAAACTGTCAGAGAGCATCTAGAGTGCTACTCAACTGCTAAGCATTAAACGCTGAGACCTGGCTCTTGGGTCTTACCCTGCAGTGGTTGCCAAGGCTCGTGGGCTGGCTTGGTCCATCATCAAAGCGTCTTTTCTTCCTCATGGGCAATTAGGGGCACACCCAGAGGCAAAGCGTGGTGCAGGCGTTTCTTTAAGGGGCGGTCCTCTCGAGGTTTCTGTGGACAAAGGGAGCTGACCTTGCACAGGCTTCCAGAAACCCCCTTCCCTCTTGACCTTTTGCCCACTTGCCCTTTCTACCTCTCTCCTTCAGGGTTCTGCTTCATCCTGTAGGGAGGATGGCTTCTCTTCTTGTTTAGATGTGGATGAGCTCTGTTAACTCTGGATCCTTAACATACTTCAGAGCCAAGTACCCATACGATAAAACAACAGCAACCACCAAAACTCCTCTTGCTAATATCAAGTTGATACGTATTATGCCAAGACCTTCCCACCCAGAACACACACAATGCAAAACCTGGGGTGAGGTTGAGAGGGTGGGGTGAGCAGAAGCTCACTTATGCCATTAGCAATTCCCCAGTAGCCTTGAGGATTCCCAGATCTATCTGGTTTTGGAGCCAGCATTATATACGTCCCCCTGAAGCAGGACACATGTGCCCATCACCTCTGTTTCTTTCAAAACACGTGTTTCCTTTGGCAGCAAGTCCCTGCTTCTCACACGAAGGACCCCTCCGTCTCCTTGGAGCACAGCAAAGATGACTAACATCCCAGAGCCCAGGGCTGACTGCTCATACTTCCCACCTTTCCATCTGCCCCGGGTTTTCTTAATGACTCATGCGATTCCTTGTATGCCACTCCTTAGGAACCTTCATTGAATCGTTCTTCAAATATTGTGCCAGACAGTGTGAGGATGGTAGTGCAAATAATGGAAATGTTTTTTCCTTGCTCGTCTGAGACCCACATTGCGAAGGAGAGGGAGTTGGTGGATAGGCATTTTCATAATCTACATCTCCTTTGCATTATCGATATGTGTTTGCATTGCTAGTAAACAAAGTGTTAAGAAAGCTCCAGAGGAGGGAAAGGGGAGCTTTGATGTAGACGATCAGGAGAGTTTTCTTGTGGGAGGTGGAATGTGTTCATGACCTTGAAGGATGTCTAGGACTGTGGCTGGCAGGAATACAGTTGAAAGAGTGGTTTGGGCACAGCAGAGCACAGGATGGACCATATATGGCTGTCCTCAGGGGTCCTGAGACGATCCACATGACTACTTCTGTGACTAGTGTGGCACTTGTGGAGAGACATGGGAAAAGGACTGGGAAGGGATATAGGAGTGACACTGTTGAGGCCTTCCACGGTGGAGGAGAGTTTTCCCAGTTATCCCAGTGATAACACTAGAGGAAGTACTTTATATATACATTAGACATAGCCTACATCTTTTCATGGGGAAGACAGTTATCATTCACCACTATATTGTCACCTCCAGTTTTGAACGTTTTAGAAGATGTGGAAAAAAATATGCAAGTACCCTTGAACCTGTGTGGAATTTTTTTCCCCTGAAAATAATTTATTCTATTTAAGTCTGTTTTGACTTTATAAATGGCTTTATGCCTTTTATTTTTGTTCTCTTCTTGTAGCCTGTATGTTTTGGGCTTAAGAATGCAGGCTTGGGGGCCAATCTTCCTGGGTTTAAATCTCAGCTCTGTTGCATCCCAGAGGTGTGATGATGGGCAGGTTACTTAACTCCCCTGTTTCTTACTTTCTTTATCTGTAAAATGGAGATTATAATAGTATGTACCTTTCAGGGTTATTGTGAGGATTAGATGAAATTATACATGTAAAACTCTTACTTCCTGGCACAGTGTAAATAATAAGTTTCCACTATCGTTATTATGTTTTTGAAAACGAAATGAATTATTCATATTGGTCTTAAAAGAACTGAAAGACTAATACATACACATGTTGAAGCAACAACGACAGCAAAAGGGTACTAGCACCCTTTGCTAGTACCAGAGGGTGAAAAATCAATGAAACTCCCACCCCCAGCTCCCAATGCCTCCCCAGCCTGAGACAGTGTCTGTTACGTTTCGCGGGTATCCTTCCAGAATCAGTCTGAATTTCTAGAACATATATATGTACATGCCTCCCTCTCTCTGAATCTAAAATAAATGAGTATATGTGTACATACACACACATACGTATATGTATTGTTTTGCACCTTATATTTTCAGACTGTCGCATATCTTAGCGACCATTCTGTATCTGCAATATGGACCTATCTTTTAAATGACAACATAGTATTTCATATATATATGTCAATGATATCTCAGTCAAGCTGAGGGAAAAAGGGACAAATGGAATCTTTCCAGGGTTGGGGGAATTAGGAATAAAGCTGCTATAAGTACTTGTATGCAGGTTTTTAGATAAACATGTTTCCTTTTGTTCGAGGTAAATATTGTACACTGGCCATAGAGTAAGTGTAGGTTTAACTTTATAAGAAATTTCCAAACTGTTTCCTGGAGTGGCTAAGAATTTGAGTTGTTTCACATCTGCGGTAGCAATTGTTATTGTTTGTGTGTTTGTTTTCTCATTTAGCCATTTTGTTGTGTAGGGGTATCTTAATGTTTCAATTTGCACTTTAATTTGATGTTGAAAATCTTTCCATATGCTAACTTACCATCAATGTATCTTCTTTGGTGAAGAGTCAATTCAAATATTTCCTCAGATTTTATTGGGTCATTATTTTTCTTATGCTGAAATTTGAGAATTATTTACATATTCTGGATACAAGTCTTTGTTGGATATGAAATTTACAAAATTTCTTCCTGGTTTGTAGCTGTCCTTTCATATATACATAAATTCAGATTGCTTCTAGTCTTTGTATTACAAACAACGTTCCGATGATCATTTTAATGCATCTTCATTCTGATGGATGTTATCAAGTTGTAAATTAGGAAGCAAATTCTTCCGTTTTCCCATAAACTCTACATTTTTCACTCCTGCTTGGTGAGTTGGATTTACTTTAGGGGATATGATGTGATGTGAAGTGTTGTATTCAGCTTCAAGGTAGTATGGAAAACCAGAGGTTACCACGTGGGAGGTACTACAAAAAATTTTTGAGTGAAAAAACCTCTCCGATGGAATATTATTACCCTTAAAATGTTTTTTTGAAAACAATTTGTTATATTAAGCACAAAAAGCAAAATACACATTTTTATTGGTTATTACTGAATGTGTTGCTTTCTTAAGATACTTTAAAACGAATCCATGAGGTAAAAAAAACAAGGAAAAACATCTATGTATGAATAGGTAAATATTTAAAAATTTTGCATTAATCAAAAAATTTCCATAATCTTTCAAGTTTTATGGAGAGAACATATGTTATTTCATCATGGAAAAAGGGAATAATAAGGCATTTTTAAAAAACATCTTTATTGGAGTATAGTTGCTTTACAATGGTGTGTTAGTTTCTGTTTTATATAAAAAAGTGAATCAGCTATACATATACATATATCCCCATATCTCCTCCCTCTTGCATCTCCCTCCCACCCTCCTTGTCCCACCCCTCTAGGTGATCACAAAGCACTGAGCTGATCTCCCTGTGCTATGTGGCTGCTTCCCACTAGCTATCTATCTTACGTTTGGTACTGTATATATGTCCATGCCACTCTCTCACTTTGTCCCAGCTTACCCGTCCCCCTCCCTGGGTCCCCAAGTCCATTCTCTATGTCTGTGTCTTTATTCCTGTCCTGACCCTATGTTCTTCTGAACAATTATTATTTATTTATTTATTTTTAGATTCCATATATATGTGTTAGCATATGGTATTTGTTTTTCTCTTTCTGACTTACTTCACTCTGTATGACAGACTCTAGGTCCATTCACCTCACTACAAATAACTCAATTTCATTTCTTTTTATGGCTGAGTAATATTCCATTGTATATATGTGCCACATCTTCTTTATCCATTCATCCGATGATGGACACTTAGGTTGTTTCCATCTCCTGGGTATTGTAAATAGAGCTGCAATGAACATTGTGGTACATGTCTCTTTTTGAATTATGGTTTTCTCAGTGTGTATGCCCAGTAGTGGGATTGCTGGGTCATATGGTAGTTCTATTTTTAGTTTTTCAAGGAACCTCCATACTGTTCTCCATAGTGGCTGTATCAATTTATATTCCCACCAACAGTGCAAGAAGGTTCCCTTTTCTCCACACCCTCTCCAGCATTTATTGTTTGTAGATTTTTTGATGATGGCCATTTTGACTGGTGTGAGGTGATACCTCATAGTAGTTTTGATTTGCATTTCTCTAATGATTAGTGATGTTGAGCATCCTTTCAAGTGTTGGTTGGCAATCTGTATATCTTCTTTGGAGAAATGTCTATTTAGGTCTTCTGCCCATTTTTGGATTGGGTTGTTTGTTTTTTTTGATATTGAACTGCATGAGCTGCTTGTAAATTTTGGAGATTAATCCTTTGTCAGTTGCTTCATTTGCAAATATTTTCTCCCATTGTGATGGTTGTCTTTTCATCTTGTTAATGGTTTCCTTTGCTGTGCAAAAGCTTTTAAGTTTCATTAGGTCCCATTTGTTTATTTTTGTTTTTACTTCCATTTCTCTAGAAGGTGGGTCAAAAAGGATCTTGCTGTGATTTAGGTTATACAGTGTTCTGCCTATGTTTTCCTCTAAGAGTTTTAAAGTATCTGGCCTTACTTTTAGGTCTTTAATCCATTTTGAGTTTATTTTTGTTTATGGTGTTCGGGAGTGTTCTAATTTCATTCCTTTACATGTAGCTGTCCAGTTTCCCCAGCACCACTTATTGAAGAGGCTGTCTTTTCTCCATTGTATATTCTGCCTCCTTTATCAAAAATAAGTAACCATATGTGCGTGGGTTTATCTCTGGGCTTTCTGTCCTGTTCCATTGATCTATATTTCTGTTTTTGTACCAGTACCATACTGTCTTCATTACTGTAGCTTTGTAGTATAGTCTGAATTCTGGGATCCTGATTCCTCCAGCTCCATTTTTCTTTCTCAAGATTGCTTTGGCTTTTTGGGGTCTTTTGTGTTTCCATACAAATTGTGAAATTTTTTGTTCTAGTTCTGTGAAAAATGCCATTGGTAGTTTGATAGGGATTGCATTGAATCTGTAGATTACTTTTGGTAGTATAGTCATTTTCACAATGTTGATTCTTCCAATCCAAAAACATGGTATCTCTCTCCATCTGTTGGTATCACCTTTAATGTCTTTCATCAGTGTCTTATACTTTTCTGCATACAGGTCTTTTGTCTCCTTAGATAGGTTTATTCCTAGATATTTTATTCTTTTTGTTGCAATGGTAAATGGGAGTGTTTTCTTAATATCACTTTCAGACTTTTTATCATTAGTGTATAGGAATGCAAGAGATTTCTCTGCATTAACTTTGTATCCTGATTCTCTACCAGATTCATTGATCAGCTCTAGTAGTTTCCTGGTAACATCTTTAGGATTCTCTATGTATAGTATCATGTCATCTGCAAACAGTGACAAATTTACTTCCTCTTTTCGTGTTTGGATTCCTTTTATTTCTTTTTCTTCTCTGATTGCTGTGGCTAAAACTTCCAAAACTATGTTGAATAATAGTGGTAATTGTGGACATCCTTGTCTTGTTCCTGATCTTTGTGGAAATGGTTTCAGTTTTTCACCATTGAGAACAACGTTGGCTGTGGGTTTGTCGTATATGGCCTTTATTACGTTGAGGTAAGTTCCCTCTATGCCTACTTTATGGAGGGTTTTTATCATAAATTGGTGTTGAATTTTGTTGAAACCTTTTTCTGCACCTATTCAGATGATCATGGTTTTTCTCTTTCAGCTTGTTAATATGGTGTATCACATAGATTGATTTGCGTACACTGAGGAATCCTTGCATTCCTGGGATAAACCCCACTTGATCACGGTGTATGATCCTTTTAATGTGCTGTTGGATTCTGTTTGCTAGTATTTTGTTGAGGATTTTTGCATCTTTGTTTATCTTCTCAAAGAACCAGCTTTTAGTTTTATTGATCTTTGCTGTTGTATCCTTCATTTCTTTTTCATTTATTTCTGCTCTGATCTTTATGATTTCTTTCCTTCTGTTAACTTTGCGTTTTGTTTGTTCATCTCTCTCTAATTGCTTTAGGTGTAAGGTTAGGTTGTTTATTTGAGATGCTTCTTTTTTCTTGAGGTAGGATTGTATTGCTATAAACTTCCCTCTTAGAAATGCTTTTGCTGCATCCCATAGGTTTTGGGTTGTCGTGTTTTCTTTGTCATTTGTTCCTAGGTATTATTTGATTTCCTCTTTGATTTCTTCAGTGACCTCTTGGTTATTTAGTAACGTATTGTTTAGGCTCCACGTGTTTGTATTTTTTACAGATTTTTTCCTGTAATTGATATCTAGTCTCATAGCATTGTGGTTGGAAAAGATACTAGATACGATTTCAAATTTCTTAAATTTTCCAAGGCTTGATTTTTGACCCACGATATCATCTATCCTGGAGAATGTTCCATAAGCACTTGAGAAGAAAGTGTATTCTGTTGTTTTTGGATGGAATGTCCTATAAATATCAATTAAGTCCATCTTGTTTAATGTATCATTTAAAGCTTGTGTTTCCGTATTTATTTTCTTTTTGGATGATCTGTCCATTGGTGAAAGTGTGGTGTTATATTCCCCTACTATGATTATGTTATTGTCAATTTCCCATTTTATGGCTGTTAGCAATTGCCTTATGTATTTAGGTGCTCCTATGTTGGGTGCATAAATATTTACAATTGTTTTATCTTCTTCTTGGATTGATCCATTGATCATTATGTAGTGTCCTTCTTTGTCTCTGGTAATAGTATTTATTTTAAAGTCTCTTTTGTGTGATATGAGAATTGCTACTCCAGCTTTCTTTCAATTTCCATTTGCATGGGATATCTTTTTCCATCCCCGCACTTTCAGTCTGTATGTGTCCCTAGATCTGAAGTGGGTCTCTTGTAGACAGCATATATACGGGTCTTGTTTTTGTATCCATTCAGCCAGTATGTCTTTGGTGGGAGCATTTAATCCATTTACATTTAAGGTAATTATCGATATGTATGTTCCTATTACCATTTTCTTAATTGTTTTGGGTTTGTTATTGTAGGTCTTTTCCTTCTCTTGTGTTTCCTGCTTAGAGAAGTTCCTTAGCCTTTCCTGTAAAGCTGGTTTGGTGGTAGTGAATTCTCTTAAATTTTGCTTCTCTGTAAATGTTTTAAATTCTCCTTTAAATCTGAATGAGATCCTTGCTGGGTAGGGCAATATTTGTTGTAAGTTTTTGCCTTTCATCACTTAAAATATGTCCTGCCTGGCCCTTCTGGCTTGCAGAGTTTCTGCTGAAATATTAGCTGTTAATCTTATGGGGATTCCCTTGTGTGTTATTTTTTCCTTGCTGCTTTTAATATTTTTTCTTTTTATTTAATTTTTGATAGTTTGGTTAATATGTGTCTTGGCATATTTCTCCTTGGATTTATCCTGTATGGGACTCTCTGTGCCTCCTGGACTTGATTAACTATTTCCTTTACCATATTAGAGAAGTTTTCAACTGTAATCTCTGCAAATATTTTCTCAGTCCCTTTCTTTTTCTCTTCTTCTTCTGGGACCCCTATAATTTGAATGCTGGTGCGTTTAATGTTGTCCCAGGGGTCTCTGAGACCGTGCTCAATTCTTTTCATTCTTTTTTCTTTATTCTGCTCTGCAGTAGCTATTTCCTCTATTTTATCTTCCAGGTCACTTATCCGTTCTTCTGCCTCAGTTATTCTGCTACTTATTACTTCTAGAGAATTTTTAATTTCATTTATTGTGTTGGTCATCACTGTTTGTTTGCTCTTTACTTCTTCTAGGTCCTTGTTAAACATTTCTTTTATTTTCTCCATTCTATTTCCAAGATTTGGGATCATCTTTACTATCATTATTCTGAATTCTTTTTCAGGTAGATTGCCTATTTCCTCTTCGTTTGTTAGGTCTGATGGGTTTTTACCTTGCTCCTTCGTCTCTTGTGTGTTTCTCTTTCTTCTCATTTTGCTTAACTTACTGTGTTTGGTGTCCCCTTTTTGCAAGCTGCAGGTTCGTAGTTTCTGTTGTTTTTGGTGTCTGCCCCAGTGGGTGAGGTTCGTTCAGTGGGTTGTGTAGGCTTCCTGGTGGAGCGAACGGCTGCCAGTTTTCTGGTAGATGAGGCTGGATCTTGTTTTCCTGGTGGGCAGGACCGTGTCTGGTCGTGTGTTTTGGGGTGTCTGTGACCTTTTTATGATTTTATGCAGCCTCTCTGCTAATGGGTGGGGTTGTGTTCCTGTCTTGCTAGTTGTTTGGCATAGGGTGTCCAGGACTGTAACTTGCTGGTTGTTTAGTGGAGCTGGGTCTTAGTGTTGAGGTGGAGATCTCCGGGAGAGCCTTCACCGTTTGATAGCTGGGAGGTCTCTGGTGGACCGGTGTCCTGAACTCGGCTCTCCCACCTTAGAGGCACAGGCCTGATACCCGGCTGGAGCACAAAGACCCTTTCAGCCACACAGCTCAGAAGAAAAGGGACAAAAAAAGAAAGAAAGAAAGAAAAATAAAATAAGATAAAATAAAAGTTATTAAAATAAAAATTTAAAAATTGTTAAAAATAAAAACATTAGAAAGTAATTTAAAAGAAGAAAAGTGAAAGAAAGAAAGAAAGAAAGAACAACCAAACCTAAAAACAAATACACCAATGATAACAAGTGCTAAATACTACAGTAAAAAACCAAAACAACAGCAACAACAAATAAAGACAGACAGAACCCTTGGACAAATGGTAAAAGCAAAGCTATACAATCAAAATCACACAAAGAAGCATACACATACACACTCACAAACAGAGAAAAAGGAAATATATGTATATATGTATGTATTAAAAATAAAGAATAGAGCAACCAAATCAATAAATAAATCTATCAATGGTAATAAATACTAAACTAAGATAAACATAAAACCGGAAACAAATTAGATGCAGAAAGCAAAACCCAAGTCTACAGTTGCTCCCAAAGTCTACCTCCTCAATTTTGGGATGATTCGTTTTCTTTTCAGGTATTCCACAGATGCAGGGTACATCAAGTTGATTGTGGAGATTTAATCCTCTGCTTCTGAGGCTGCTGGGAGAGATTTCCCTTTCTCTTCTTTGTTCTCACAGCTCCTGGGGTTCAGCTTTGGATTTGATCCTGCCTCTGCATGTAGGTCGCTGGAGGGCGTCTGTTCCCTGCTCAGACAGGATGGGGTTAAAGGAGCAGCTGATTAGGGGGTTCTGGCTCGCTCAGGCCAGGGGGAGGGAGGGGTACCGAATGTGGGGTGAGCCTGCAGCAGCAGAGGCCAGCATGACGTTGCACCAGCATGAGGCGCGCTGTGTGTTCTCCTGGGGAAGTTGTCCCTGGATCCCGGGACCCTGGCAGTGGCGGGCTGCACAGGCTCCCGGGAGGGGAGGTGTGGAGAGTGACCTGTGCTCGCACACAGGCTTCTTGGTGGCAGCAGCAACAGCCTTAGCATCTCATTCCCGTCTCTGGGGTCCACGCTCATAGCCGCGGCTCGCCCCCGTCTCTGGAGCTCATTTAGGCAGTGCTCTGGATCCCGTCTCCTTGCACACCCTGAAACAATGGTCTCCTGCCTCTTCGGCAGGTCCAGACTTTTTCCCGCACTCCCTCCCGGCTAGCTGTGGTGCACTAACCCCCTTCAGGCTGTGTTCATAGAGCCATCCCCAGTCCTCTCCCTGGGATCTGACCTCCAAAGCCCGAGCCTCAGCTCCCAGCCCCCGCCCACCTGGCGGGTGAGCAGACAAGCCTCTCGGGCTGGTGAGTGCCGGTCGGCACCGATCCTCTGTGCGGGATTCTCTCCTCTTTGCCCTCTGCACCCCTATTGCTGCGCTCTCCTCCGTGGCTCCGAAGCTTTCCCCCCGCCACCCCCCATCTCCACCAGTGAAGGGGCTTCCTAGTGTGTGGAAACTTTTCCTCCTTCACAGCTCCTTCCCAAGGGGCAGTGTCCATCCCTATCCTTTTGTCTCTGTTTTTCCTTTTTTCTTTTGCCCTACCCAGGTACGTGGGGAGTTTCTTGCCTTTTGGGAGGTCTGAGGTCTTCTGCCAGCGTTCAGTAGGTGTTCTGTAGGAGTTGTTCCACATGTAGATGTATTTCTGATGTATTTGTGGGGAGGAAGGTGATCTCCATGCCTTACTCCTCTGCCATCTTGAAGGTCTCTCAAGGCATATTTTTTATATCAAATTAGTAGGGGAAAAACACTGCTAGAGAAAGGCATACAGACAATTTCATGAGAAAGGGACAAACCGTGGAAAGGGCCACATAAGAATGAAGAAAGCATAGCAGTTGGGTCTACAGCTAAAACCCTAGGAACTCCAGTCACCCTTGTGGACAAATTGTACCACTGCTATCACAATAAATATTAATATTTGGGAATCTTGAGTCATTGGAAAAAAGGGCTTAGGAAAGACATAATCAATTGGCTCAAGTAAGCTAGTGAGGAAATGTGTACTACATGTTAAAATAATCTTCATTATGATTATTTTTGAAGTGTTGTCATTTAAAGGAGAAACCAGCTGCTATCTGGAAAATGCACGTGTATAGAAAACCTCCTTGTTTAACAGTGCTGGATAAACGAGGCCTTAATGTATCTAGTCTTCTTAAAAGTATGCTTTTTAAAATGCTATCTTCAGACAAATCTGTTTGCTTCTTCCTTGGTTAACTGTCTTTTCTTATACTTTTCCCTCCTTGTTCAAGTTGTCTAAGAAAGCATCACTATAAAATATTAGTAGTGGCCATGACAAGACTCAGAAAAATGACCCACAGGTCTAACTCCTTTCCAAAGAATTCAAGGGACTTTCCAAATTAATTTATTTGAATTCCATTTGGACTTTGCGGTTCAAAAAGGGGTTGATAGAAGCTTATGTTTTTACCATCTATAAAGACAGCATTTACAAAACATATGACTTTGGTTTAACTTTCAGGAAACTAACTTCTTAAGGATCATCAAGTTTTGCTACAGGTATTTGTTCACAAACAAATGGTTTGTGGTCTGATATTACTGATTTACCTAATCTTCCTGTTCAACTTCCAAGGGCTTTACTTGACAACAGTCTGTTAGTCTGCTTGAAATGATAGATTTTATTGTGTTTTCGAAGAGTCAGATTTTCTCCCTAACTCTCTGTCATTCTTTAAATGGGTCTGGCTTATTGAGGTTAATATTTTATTTCATTTAGCTAATACCTTATACCGTTTTGTGAATTACTGTATTGAAGAGTCTTGAAATTATGGAGCTTCAATTTCAATTTTTTTTTAATATGGAGATTCGGTTGCAATGGTTCCTACTTTGATCTCTATAGCGTGAGTAGCCATTTTCTCCTTATTCATAATCTGTCCTTGTCCCCAGTGTTAATGAAAATTCTGGTAGGTCTCCCCATCCTGCCATTTTTCTAATACAGGATACATAGTTATTCAAGAAAAGAAACCACTGTTGGATTCTCATAGACATACGATGATGTATTTCTTACAACTGTCCAGTGAATCCTCAACAATGCTTTCAGGTTCTGGCCATGGTGATTCAAGTGGCCCCTTTCAGATGAGGGCAGTCCATTCTTGCCTCAACTGACAGGCCAGCCCATCTGAGCACCTAGCAGAGCCTTCTGTGTTAGATGACCACATTCCTGACATAAAGAACTTTGCACTGGACATGGGACTCCTGGATTTTTTTCCACCTCTTGACCTTGGCATGTTACTTCTCTTCAATTCCACCATCTTTGGTATAAGAGTGATAATTTTAAAAGGTCTTTTCTGGCTCTGAAGTCCTACGATTCTAATGAAAGAAAAAGAAAGCCATAGTTTAAGTTGGGATGTATTTTTAAGCCTTCTTCTCACTTGCCAAGTCTTTCCAGATCTTTTTTCCTCCCACACATTGCAGAGCTCACCATTCCTTCCACTGTGTCCCCACAGTCCTTTGTCCGTAAAGGCTCCACATTGGAGAGCTTATCATATGCTTTTAAAATTATCAATTTATAGTATCTGTCTCCTCTATGGGACCATGACTCTCTCGAGGGCAGGAACTCTATCTCTCTCATCTTTATATCTCTCATATTTATATCTCCAGCCTCATACTTGGAATCCATCATGTTAGGTCCTCAGAATGACTGCTGAACAGCCATCCATTTGCAGGAGGAAAAAGCAGCAACTCTGAGAACCTGAGAGTCTTTTTCCTTATCAGAGCACCAGACTGGCAGTCAAGAGACCCTGGTTCAGCAACTGACCAGCTCTCAGCCTCTGAACACCTCGCTTAATCTGTAGTTTGCCAAAATCATTGGGTTGCGCTAAGGATCAAATAATGTGATGCACAAGAAAATACCTTGAGGAATAAAGAGCTAGTTCTCAACTCATCACTACCATCCCCATTTTACCAGTGAGGAAATCAAGACACAGAAATGACTAGCTTGAAACATTAGAAAGTGGATGGGTTGGGATTCAAAGCTCATGCTCTTTCCGTTATACCACATTGCCTCCCACTTTGAGGTACATATTGTTAAAGTGATACATCAATATTTAGTGAATACATACTATGTGCAAGGTGCTGTATGTGTGTATATTATCCATGGCGAGGAGAGGTTGTAGAAATATGGTACTTAGATGCTGCATTCACATCCAATGGATAGTTTCTAGTCCTCTTCCTATTTAACCTCTCTAACCCTGTTGACCACTTTCTCCTTGAAATACACTCTTCCCTTGACTTTTGTAACACAGCCCCCTCTGTGTGACTATTCTTTTCAGTTTTTTAAAAAAGACTTTTCCCTTTCTACTCAGCCATTAAGTGTTGGTATTTCTTAAGGTGGGGTCCTAGACCCTCGCCTCTTTTCATTCCTCTCTCCTCCAATGCATTACCTTCTAAAACAAGGGCTTCCAGGGCTACTTCTATACTGATGAGTTCTACATTCACATCTCTGAGCTCCAGGCCAGTATGCTTACTAGACATTTCCAGGGCACCACAAATACAGGTCCAAAACTAGATTCGTACTGTCTACCCTTCTCCCAATGCTCCCCTCCTGGTTTTCTGCCAGTTTTTCTGAATGACATCACTGATGAAAACCAAAAATCCAGGATTCATCCTTTGGACTGCTCTCTCCTTCACTCTTCCTCTGGCTGCAGTTCATTACTAATTCCTATCCGTGTTTGCACTAATTAGTTCTCACCTCTGTCTCATTCTCTCTATTTCCACTGCCCTACTGCAGTGCAAGCCACCCCCACCTCTCGCCAAGGCTGCTGCGTTAGCATCCTAACTTGGTCTTCCTCCATCCTCTTCGGCCTTTCTCCTCTAGTCCCTTTTCCACACACAGACAGAGTAATGCTCTTAAAAATGCAAATGCAGGGCTTCCCTGGTGGCGCAGTGGTTGAGAGTCCGCCTGCCGATGCAGGGGACACGGGTTCGTGCCCCGGTCCGGGAAGATCCCACATGCCGCGGAGCGGCTAGGCCTGTGAGCCATGGCTGCTGGGCCTGCGTGTCCGGAGCCTGTGCTCCGCAATGGGAGAGGCCACAGCAGTGAGAGGCCCGTGTACTGCGCAAAAAAAGAAAAAAAAAAAAAAATGCAAATGCATTCCTCTTCCTTCCCTCTAATGGGTTTACACTGATCTTAGGAAAAAAACCATATCTTTCTCATGGCGCAGACTCTCAATGGTCTGGTTCTTGCCCACTCTTCTGGCCTCGTCTCATCCACCCTTCCCCTCTCTCTACACTTCAGCCTCACTGGTCTTGTACTTCTAAGGACTTACCTTCTCCATTCCACAACTAGGTTCTAATATAGGTTGTTCCTTCTGTTTAGAATGCTCCTTCTGCCTCCTCTTCCCCTGTGACAGGCTGAATAATGGCTCCAGAGATATTCAGGTCCAAATCTCTGCAACCTATGAATGTTACCTTATATGGCATCAGGGAGCTTGCAGATATGGTTAAGGAGTCTGAAATGTGGAAATTATCCCAGATGAGCCCTACATGAAATCACTAGAAGGAGGCAGGGGGAGATTTGACACAGAAGGCAGATGGCAATGTGATGATGGAAGCAGAAAGGGATTTGAAGATGCTATGATGTGGCTTTGAAGTGGAGGAAGATGTCCTCGCCAAGGAATACAACATTAGAAGCTGGAAAAGGCAAAGCAGCAAATTCTCCTCTAGGGCATCCTGAGGGAGCATGGCCCTCTTGCACCTTGGTTTCTGCCCAGTGGAACCCATCTGGGACTTTAGCCTCCAGAACTGTAATATAAGAAGCTTAGAAAAAGGCACTAAGTTTAGGGTAATTTGTACAGCAGCAATAGTAATCTAGTACAATACCTTCCTGTTAAAGCAAATGCTTTGAGATCCCCAGAGAAAAAGAAGAGAGGCCAGGCCAGGGGTCTAGAGCTGCACTGTCCAATATGGTAGCCAGAGTTCCAGGTGGCTACTGACCACTTGAAAGTTACACTTGGGCTAATGTAACTGAGGTGGGGCTGGGAGAGACTTGGGTCATCTTCCTAAAAGCAATGCAAATCCAGTGGGGGTAGGGGAGAGGAATTCATTTGATTTGATGGGACTACCAACTGAGCTTAACTCTCCCTTGCCCCGGCTACAGGAATGGGCACATGACTCAGGCCTGGCCAATCATGGTAGACGCTCCCCAAGGCCATGGTAATTGGCCTGATGGTCTAGTATCCGAGCCAGAGCAATCAGAAGCTCCTCCAGGGATTTTATATGAACTCAGAGATGGCAAGCTCTCTCTTCCCCTCAGAGTTGCTGAGCTGGGGTTATATAAAACTGGAACTGTCTATGGTTCCCTGCTCCCTTTCTCTCTCTGCCTGGGGAAGTGCCTTGATAGCAGGGATAATAAGGTTGATATACAGAGAGAAGCAGAGCTCAGATTGGGGGGTGGGTACAGAGAGTGAATGATTTGATTACACTTCTAGACCCCCTGGTGTCTTTAAGGTCACTTTGGTCCCTGAGATTACAAGGGAAAAGGATCACAAGAAGCTGGGGTCATAGGAGGCCACCTTTGCCACCGTGTGGTGGGAACTTGCCAAAAATGAAGCCAAGAGGGAGGGACGCAGAGATGAGAGACTGTGGAAAAAAGCAGGCGTCCTGAAGATAAGCTTGTGAACTTCTGGGATCCAATGAGTCTGACCTTAGCATGACCTTTTAGCCGTCCCCATCATGTGAGCAAATAAGTTCCCCTTTTTTTCCTAAATATTTTGAGTTAGGGTTCTTTCGCTTGACCAATCCAGTTTTATTCATACAGCTAGCCAAGCTACTGTGCATTATCTGAAATAAGATTTTAAAAAATTTACATTTGCACCGTGCAGAGAGAAAGAAATTATTCAGAAATTCTTGAAAGAAGATAGAAGCAGTAACTTATTTTACAACAGCCTTGAAAATGGTGGCAATAAATTCAGGCCCCAGTAAATCAATTGCCTCCCTGCTAAGTTCCATTCCACGCACCCTCCTCCACCTCACCAGTCCTAGGGAGAGTCGTGATGCCAAAGGAAACACACATTCTGTGATCTTAATGCTTTTATTATCCTTTATTTCTGTCCTTTGGGTGATGATTTGGAAAGTATTAAAATATAAGATCTACAAGGCAAGGGGGTTTGGTCTGTTTTGTCCCCTGTTGTATCTGCAGTACCTAGAACAGTGCCTGGCCGATAATAAGTGCTCAAACAATATTTTTGAATGAATGAATGTCGGCAACATTTACTTTGCCCCCATTGTGTTCAGTCCATTAAGAGATGCAAGGGAATTGAAGATGTTAGGAATGGTTCTCGGCTCTCACAGAGGTTACAGATTAGCCTTTACTCTAATTCTTTCTTTTTTTTGTTATTATTCTTTTCTTATTTCTCTGCCCCACCCCGCCCTGTGCCCCCTAATTCTTTCTTTCTTAATTTATTATAAGCCATAGCCTGAAAAATCATTGAATTTGTTCTCTTCTAATTTGCAAACTGTGCTTCCAAACAGCATCAATATTCTTAGAAATTCTCACATTATCTGGCTCAGATATCTCCTTGGATGCTACAAATGCGTATGCATCAAATGCTTAGGAATTACAGACTCTTTGGAAGCCCCAGGTTTATCCTATGAGATACAAACAAGCTTTTGTTTTTAAGCTTAGGAAAGAGATACTTGAAAGATGTAGGATGATTTAATTCCATATCTGGGGTGAAAACATGGCAGTGCATACTCTATTACTCATGGAGCAACCATAGCCCATGCAAGTAAGCCACGGAAATTGTGAATACAATCACCATAATGACGTTGTGATGGTGGTTTTCTGAATGCCACCAGTCAGTCCACAATGGGAGATCTGCCAGAGTCCCCTCCGCTTCTGAACTGGTCTTGAATCACGGCCAACATGCAGTCACTCCCTGACCCGAATGCATGGTTTATGGTAATCCACGTGGACCCTGGATGCTGGTCTGCTGGTGTCTTGTGTGTGCACAGAGCAAAAGCAGCTTTCTCAGCATCAACATGTCCCCTGCAGTGAATACTGCCCATAAGGTCGGGGCAGGGGCTACAGCAGATGCTTGCTTCACCCTTGCTGCGGTGCCCAAAGGAAGCAATCTATAAACCAGTCCACACAGTCAGTCTCCCAGGGTCCTCCCAGCAAGAGAGTGTGCACACAGGGCTTAGCACCAGGAGCTGGGTGCCATATACTTCAGTTTGGTTAAGGAGTCATTATTAGCCAGAAAGGAATTATGACGTGAGTTTGGTCTTTGTGGATTTCCTGATTCATTGTTTATGAAGGAGATGTACTCTTAATGGTCTAAGATATCTGGTGAGGTATATGGTTCAATTTGTATCATACAATAGTCATATTTCATTTTCTACTCTCTGAGAAATTTTATGTAATCTCTCTGTGACATCGTGGAAATAAGTACTGTGGAGGAGATGAAAGATGGTGGTGTTTTTCAGTCTTTCTTCCCTTCTAGCAACCGTTTAGAGGAGCAAGAAGAAAGGCAGAAGTCAGTTTGGAGAATCCTGATTATTTTCAGATTCTGTCTTACAATAACAACGTTGTAGTTTAGGAGTCCTCGGCCATCCATTAGGGCCCGGTGCCCAGAGTCGGGGGTGTTTCTGGGGCTGAACACTCTGCAGCTCCCTGAACGACCAGCACAGGAGATCTGAGATCCCCGTGGTTCCTTTCTCATCTTCGAAGCGAAGATCTGAGGGCTGAGCCTCTGCCTGCGTTCAAGGGGTGGGATAGTGTCTGGGTGGCTCTTGGGCCTTTGAATGCAGGTGCTATAAGCATGTGAGATAAAAGTTTCCAGAGATGAAACGCTGGTCAGGAGGCCCTTTGAGGGCTGATAATGCTTTGAGGGCTGATGATGCTGGCACAACTGATTTCCCCCCTTCTCTCTCTTGCCAAGCCCTTGGCATTTGGTTGGTTGTAATGTAAGGACTTGAGGGGAAAAAAGGTACTGTGATGGCCTGTAACACTTCCTCCCTCATTCCCCCATTAGGGAAATGGGAGAGAAGAAAGGAGGGAGGTTGGAGGGGGAGGTGAGGGGAGGGCTTTGACGCTGATCTCCTCTGAAGAGCAAGCCCAGGAGGAGGGGAGAGGCACTGAAATGGCCCCATGCGCCTCGCTGCTCACTTTTTCCAGGATGTCTCAGGCGCCTCTGTACCTGCGGTTCTCTCATCCTGGGCTGCTCTTATCTCCTCCTCAGCTGGGAAACCGGTGAGACTTCCACTGATATTGGGGGCTGGTGGCGAGCTAGACCTCCCTGGTCCTTGGTGAGGGCCCTGCTCCAGCACGTGGCATTATTCTCCACTATTCATTGCGTGTGTGTGTCTCCTAATAGACAGAGCTCCTTTTAACTATAGGAGGTGAGCTTCATCCATGTTTACCTCACTTCTCTGATTCTGAATCCCAAGTGCCTAGCACAGAATCTGCCCAATAACAAGAACTGAAAAAAAAGAACATATATGTGTGTGTATATATATACATATAACCAAATCACTTCGCTGTACACCTGAAACTAACACAATATTGTAAATCACCTATCCTCCAACAACAAAAAAAGACTGATAGTGCAAGAAGAGCATTGCCTGCCCTGGTCAAGTCCAGGAGGGGGCGGTGATACCGCAGAATCTGAAGGTCCTTCTGGCACAGCCATGCCACCAGGACAGAGTTGAACTATGACCATTTTGAACGTAGGAGCTTGTTAATTTCACACACAGCCCACATCCTGTTAACCTCCATGTCTGTCTTCTAGATGTCCTCTGTATTATACATTTCTTTCTAGGGAGGGGTACCATCTCACTCTTGTTTATAAACTCTGTGCTTCCCAACACCCCTCCTAGCACAATGCTCTGTACACAGAGCACATGTTAGCATCTTCTTAGTCTCCTTAGCCTACTCCTGTGAGATAGCTGTGGGAAGCAGAATGATGGCCCCTAAGCCCTGTCCTAACTCCTGGGATCTATGTTACCTTTATTATGGCAAAGGGACTTTGCGGATGTGATTGAGCTAAGGGTCTCGAGTTGAGGGGCTTATCCTGGATTAGCTGGGCACCTGATATATAGGAAGGACACAGGAGGAGTCAGAGGAGAGGGCTGACTGTGGAAGCAGAGGTCAGAGTGATGTACTCTGAAGATAGAGAAAGGGGTCACACGTCAAGGAGTATAGGCAGCCACAAGAGCCTGGAAAAGGCAAGGAAATGGATTCTCCCCTGGAACCTCCAGAAACAGCCAGCCCTGCCAACACCTTGACCTTAGCCTTGTGAAACTCATTTTGGATTTCTGACCCTCAGATGTATGACAATGCATTCCCTGTTGTCTCATACCTCAAAGTTTGTGGTAATTTGTTACAGCAGCAATAGGGAACTCTGCAGTGGTAGAGCTGTACCAGGGGTCTGGGTGACTGCAGGGCAGGGCGAGAGCCCCGGTGGATGGAAGAAGCAAGAAACAGGTGCAGACTGACCTGCTGACATCTAGCCCTCACCTTCCAGGGCCTGGGCTGGGCAGATGACGTCTTTCCAGCTGTGCCCATCCCTAAGGATTTAAATGTAAAATTCTGGCTGGAGTAGTTGCTTGGTGAGGGAGCAGCAAATGGGAGCAAACAACAATGCTTCTATGGTGCCTGAGGCTCCCCACTTGGGGCTCATCCTCACCCCCTTAAAATCCCCACAGTGACCCAAACTAGGGCTTTTGGTTCTTCCCAAAAACATATTGCCAGAAAAAGGACCTAGTGGCCCCAGGGGAAATGAGCCCCCAAGTTACTGCCTAAAAGACAAGTCAGATGGCATTAGCCATATAATGACAGAGACCCAACTGTCCCTGACACATAGCACATGATTGAATATACCTGGAGATACGGGACAGTATTAATACTACGAAATAAGACCGACTGAGAAGTAAAGAAACCAAACAAACGAACATGAAAATTGGAAGCAGGTATGAAAATTTTAATAGTTGAAATCAGTAACACAGAGAAGGGATAAATACTTGGAAGAGTACAGCTGAGACTGAGCTTGTGAGTTAGGATATCAGATTGAAGGAATCTCCTAGAAGGAAATTAAAGAGGGTCAAGAAATAGGAAAGTTAAAAGAAAAGCCAAATCCAAGGGCACAGAAGACAGAAGTAGAAATGCCATTATTCATCTGATAGGAGTCCCAGAAAGAGAAAAATATAAAAAAAAGCAAAAAGAGAAATGTACGGAGAAATCCTGGAGACGAACTTCCTAGAATTACAGATGAAAGAACAGATTAAAAGACCCATTATCAAGATAAGGAGAAGCCCACACATAGACATATTATAAGAGGGACACAGGAAGAGACTGGCAAAGAAATAGAACATTTACTAACCCACAAAAGAAATTACCATAAGTACCAAAGGATTAGTATCATATAGACTATGTTCTAAAACTATAAAACAATATGCATCCATTTCACTGTTGAATGTAGATGCATAATTCTTAAAATAAAACGTTAGTTAACTGAATCCAATAATGGTTTTATAAATACATCATGATCAAGTGGGGGTAGATCCATAAACACGAGAATGACCTTAGATGGAGCATCATAGATAGATCTTAAAGGCAAAAAACTGAGTAAAGTAAGAAACGGAGTGAGATACACACGAAATACCTTTAACATAAAATAAAAGCACGTGCTCACAAAACACAAATACACGATTTGCAGGAATGTATACAAACAAAAGATGCACAAGGAACAAATCAGAATGGTTGCCAATGGGCAGAGGGAGAGAAACAAGAGTGGGGCCTGGGGACAACTACTGAGCCCACTTGCCACAACTACTGAAGCCCACACGCCAAGAGCCCATGCTCCACAACAAGAGAAGCCAGTGCACCTCAGCGAAGAGTAGCCCCCGCTCGCCACAACCCGGGAAAAGCCAGTGCGTAGCAACAAAGACCTAAGGCAGCCATAAATAAAATAAATTTTAAAAAAAGATAAGTGAAAAGTTAAAAGGACAATCTGAGTGCAGAGTGGTAAAACTCAGTTATTCCTTCCATCTTCCTCTAAGGTCAGTTTCCAAAATGGCCACAGTATTTTGCAACTCTTCTTTTTAAGAGGTGAAGTCTTTGATATGCAGAGGGGACATATCCAGAACCTCTCTAACAGGTGGGTGGATAGGGAGGTTTGTTGAGCTTGAAGGAGACCCCATATTCCTCAGATATCTCTGGGTCTACTGGACCATCCACTTGCCATCACATCAGACAATGTGCCCTGAAAACTTATTATCCTTTATTTTCCTGTGTGTTAGACTTACACATCTGGCTGCCTGATGCCTAGGCAGTGCATAGGTGTGGAAACTCAAATACAAAACTGAGCTCTCCAGAAGCTCTCCGGAAGCCCCAGAATGTATCTCTTCTCCTTTTTTCTGCTTCATAGCACCACTAACCATCAACTTAGCGAAGCCAGAAGCTGTAGAATCCTTTTAGACTGGTCCGTTCCCTCTCACCTCCAACCCGTCACTAAGTTGTGTTGATTCTGACTCTTCGCTTGAACAGTCCCTTCCTCCCCATGCTTGCAATGACTGCCCAGGTTAGTCCCTCACCTGGGCTTCTGATAGACTGATTGTCCCATCTACAATCTCACTTCCATCTAATCCTTCCATGCAGTGGTCAAAAGCATTTCTCAAAAATGCAGATTGGATCCTAATTTTATCTTGCTGAAAACCCTCTTTGCTCATAGGAAAATGTCAAACCTCTTGAGACAGCTCTCCAAGCCTGCTATGGCCAGCCTCCAACTTACCTCTCTGCTCACCCCTATGTGTCACACTCAACCACACTAAAGTCTCCCAATACTGGACACCTCTGTGCCTTTCTACGTATGGCTTCCTTTGTCTTCCTCTCTTTGTCCTCCTGGCAGATTCCTATTCACTCTTTATGAGTCTGCTCATGTGTCATTCCTCTGGCTAGTCTTTCCGGAACTCCCCTAATTGAACCACTCTGGTGTCCCCACCATGCTTCCAATTCCACTATTAGTCTGTTAGCGTCTGTATGATGCTGTTTTCCAACTGGACCAAAATCATCCGTGGAACTTTTTACATATAATGCTACCTGGACCCTCTTGCTAGAGATTTCAACTCAGGGGTTTGGGGTGGGGCCTTGGCTTCTGTTTTTACTAACCCCACGAGAGTGGAGAAGACCTCTCAGATGGAATTTATTTGCTTTCATGTTGGTTTCTCTCCATAATAGTGAGGAGCAAGGATTCAGGAGGAGGATTGCCTGGGTTTGAATCCTGGCTCTGCCACCTGGTTGCTGAACCATCGTAGGTAATTTTCTTCACCTCATATGTAAAATGGGGGTGATAATAGCACTTACCTTACAAGTTGTGATAATTAAATGAGTATTAAATATAAAGTCCTTAGAACAATGCCTGGTAAGCACTTGATATGTGTTAGCTATTATCTGTTGTTAGTAAAAGTGTCCAGAGCAGGGACTGGGTTGTTTATTCTTTGAATTCCAAGGGCTAGTGCCTCACCTGCCTTATGTGTTGGCATTTAGTAAATGTTTGAGGAGTTGAATTGAAAATTATAATCTACGTGGGAATAAAACTAGAAGACAGGTTGGAAGTAATTTTAGGCCTATAATTTCCTGCCTTATCAGAAAGATTTAGTGTCATAAGCAGTCAGTAGCCCACCCAATTATTGTCCAAAAATGAGAACCAGCAGATGGACATGGAGTGAAAATAGCTCAGGCCATAGAAAATGCAGAAACATGAAGGCAAATTGGGGCATCCTCTAAAAGATTTGTTGAAAAAAAATCTTTCTTTTGTAAAAGTACTTTGGTTGGTAAATCAAACACTGAATTAATATAATGCGTACCCACGTTGAGTAGTGGCTTTGAAAAAGTACATGAATTTACTACCTTGGCACCTTAGAGCTGGAAGGGGTCGTCTTGGACATCTTAACTCTTCAGATCTCTGTTTCCTTATCTATAATAGAGGGACTGTTGAAGTAGCTTCTCTACAGTCCAATGACCACTAGTGCCAAACTTGGATCCCATGTCAGTGCTGGGTGCATCACGGTCTGCTGCTGTCACAGTGATTACTTGTGATAAGTATCAAACCAAACACGTTGCATTCTGATTCCTGTCAAGCCTGCTCCTCCTTCTGTTATAATGATGGCACCACCCTCCTCCCAGCTGCCTTCAGTTGGTTAGTTCTGGTCAGAATGGAAACCTATCAGATTGTAGGAGGACATGTTAGAATGGGTTAAGTCCATGAGTCAGGAAAACATGCATAGATTAGCAAATGACTATAGAAAAGCAGATGAGATAGCAAATACAAGACCATAGAAAATTAACATTCTTTAGTCCTAAGCGTGAGGTGAGCCAAGAAAACATTTTTTTAATATTTTTTTTATTTGTTTATTTGGCTGCTGTGGGTCTCAGTTGTGGCACACGGGATCTTTAGTTGTGGCATGCATGCTGGATCTAGTTCCTTGACCAGGGATCGAACCCAGCCCCCTTCATTGGGAGCACAGAGTCTTAATCACTGGGCCACCAGGGAAGTCCCAAGAAAACTTTTTCTTTAAAGCCTGATAAGTAGGCTAAAAGTCTGGATAAAAATTGGACTTCAAGAATGCTATTTCCAGGTGACTTCAATTATGGTAATTTAGTTCACTATAATATTCTGATATGTATTTTAATTAATTGTATTCAGTTTTATTCCTTCCAAGAGTATAAAGCACATTGTCCTGTACATAGAGGCAAACAATTAGTAGTATGTAAAATTGAATTAAACTGCATTGCAGTTTTATAGTCCAGCCCTATCAAAAACAAAAGAATTAGTTTCTGTCAATGTCCTTTCACCCAAATTCATTTGTACAAATCAGGTCATTTGTACAAATGAAATTCAATAATTAGACTGGGGTGAGGTGCACATTTGGTTTGTCCCAGTCTTTGGAAAGTTCTAGGCCATTCCAGCTGTGTGACCTCAGGATGTATTTTTCTACTTCTCTGAGCCTCATATTTCTCTTCTGTAAAACAAGGATAAAAATATCAGTCTCACAAGAGTGTTGTATGTATATCTCAGAGTGTCTGAAAACACCAGTAAAACATCTCATATACAGTAAACACTCCAAATATTTTGTTTCCTACTGCCATTGCACATTTTCTACTCCTTTTCTTCCAACTCTTCAAGGATAGCAAATTATCCTTGCCTTAGACATTTAGATTGTTTAAAGATTTCTATTCTAATATCCAGGGAAGTAGCTAGCACTGGTTAATATTTCTCCCTTCGTCTGATCTCATCTATATATTTTTTGTCATTTTTATTTCTTTGCCTTTTTATTGAAATACAGTTGATTTACAGTGTTGCGTTAGCTTCAGGTGTACAGCAAAATGATTCAGTATATCTATATCTATATACCTATTCTTTTTCAGATTATTTTCCCTTATAGGTTATTACAAAATAGACAGTGTGGGAGGGAGATGAAAGAGGGAGGAAATATGGGGATATATGTATATGTATAGCTGATTCACTTTGTTATACAGCAGAAATTAACACACCATTGTAAAGCAATTATACTCCAATAAAGATGTTAAAAAAAAGATGAGAAATAAAAAAAAGTATATTGAGTGTAGTTTCCCGTGCTATACAATAGGTCCTCGTTGTTTATCTATTTTATATATAGTAGTGTGTATATGTTAATCCCAAACTCCTAATTTATTCCTCCTCCCTCCTTTCCTCTTTGGTAACTGTAAGTTTGTTTTCTATGTCTGTCGGTCTTTTTCTGTTTTGTATATAAGTTCATTTGTGTCATTTATTTAGATTCCACATATAAGGGATATCATTATGATGTTTGTCTTTCTCTGTCTTACTTCACTTAATATGATCATCTAGATTGATCCATGTTGCTGCAAATGGCATTATTTCATTCTTTTTTATGACTAATATTCCAGTGTGTGTGTGTGTGTGTGTGTGTGTATACACATATATATACATATATACATGTGTGTGTATATATATATATCTACCGACCACATCTTCTTTATCCATTCCTCTGTCAGTGGACATTTAGGTTGCTTCCATGTCTTGACTATTGTGAATAGTGCTGCACTGAATATTGGGGTGCATGTATCTTTTCGAAATGTTTACAGAAGTGGAAAGAAACTTTTCCATGGTTGGTTCTTCCATCCTCCAAATGAAATATAACTACTGTACACGTGGAATGTGTCCCAGTCACTGAAGCACTTTGAGTATAGGCACCACCTCCTACATGTGATAAGAGATCCAGAGCCTGGATGAAGCTCCAAAAGAGGTAATTATGTTACATATCAGAAAAGTTGTTTCTGTAGCATTTTCACCCAGAGGTGGGTCTGGCAGGCAGCTGTCCAGAAGCCCCTGCTGCATATACGCTAAAGCAAGCGCTTCTAGAAAGAGGCTGCCGAACGGATTGATAGGATTTCCTGCATTCATTTCTCAAATGTCATAATATAAAACATGGGGAAAGGGAAGGGGAAACACTGCGATGAGGCAGTAAGCCACTGAATGGAGGTGATTCTTATCAATATTTTTGGTGATTTTCTGCATTGAAAAATGTTCTCCCATCAACATCTATTACATGTATAATCAGATGTTAAAAAGTGATTTAAAAAAAATTCTTAAAGCTCATCCAAGGACAAAATTTGGAGGAAGAAATTTGGAGGAAGATATCCTGTGTCTTGAGGAGGGGACGAGTTTGAGTATGATGGCCGAAGAAGTCTCCAAGTGACTAAAAAGGAAGCAACCCTGGAGAGGGATTACTGTGGAGCTTAAAGAAATGCCTTGTATGAAAAAATCCTAAATTAAACAAATTATTTTAGATTATACATGCTTAATGTAAACATTTAATTAATTCAGTAAAGAGGGGCAAAGAACTGGATTTCCAAATCTTTGGAGACAATAGCTCGTAATAAATTGATAAACATTTATCCTGACACTTTTCTATGCATTTATAGAATTTGAGTCTATGTATATAACTTTACCTAAATGGGATTATGCAGCTTGCATTCTTACTCAGCAATATATCTTAGATGGATTTCAAATGGGGAAACGTCCTTGTCATTATTGTTAATGGCTACATGATATTTCATCATGCTGGAATTCACTTGAGAGTGAGTTTCCTTCTGACTGACTCTAATAAGCAATGCTATAATAAACATAGATTTGAAAATCCAACTCTTCTCTGTTAAGTCAGACATTAAGGAGACGTTGCAAAACTGTGAAAGAACACTTTTCTCACTGATTTTTTTTGTTTGGAGAATATTTCTTTTTCCTAAGAACATATTATTTATATTAATATGCAGTGGGGTCATAATACATATTAAAGAATTTTTTAGTTTTAATTTTAATATGGTAAATTATTGACAGATATAAATAAAGCTCTTTGGGGTCATCAATAATTTTGAAGAGTGTAAAGGGGTTCTGAGACCAAAACATTAGAAAACCAGAAGAAACAAAGCCATATACACCATTAACTTTGGGGTTAATTATCTTGAATTGTTAGTAACCTCTTCTTTGTAGAATCTCATTGCTTTTTTATATATTTCTCACAGGACCGAAAATAGTGCTGGGCTTAGTAGTTACTTAATAAATATGAACGGAATCAATGTAAACCTCGTCATCAACTTTATAAGCTGTGTTTCTGTGCTTGCCGTCTTTAAGGCAACAATGGACCTTGAATATACAGGTAGAGTTCACACTTGAGTAGATGCGTTCTTGAAAAACTCTGTGTGACTGAAAATGGCAAATATCTATCTGCCTTCTTGGTATTTATCACTTCAAATCATCTTCAGTCTGCTTATAAGTGATATGATGACTGACATGTTTACTTTGGTTTCTCTTCTTTTTATCAAAGTTAATGATCAAACATTCCATGTGAAGAAGCTTAGTAGTCACTGCTAAGAAAAAAAAAAAAAGTAAAATCTCTCCCTTCAAGGAATTTACAGATTAAGGTGATTATTCTTTTTAGAAAGATTTGTGGGAATTTCCTGGGGCTGTGATAGGGTGGATTCAGTACAGCGTCTTATAAAACGGAGCCCCTACCCTCCAAAATCTCCTTGTGTGGGTGGAGAGATACCAGGATGATGACAAAACATGTTGAAGCATAAATGTTTAGCATTATATACTGTCAGAAACACTATTATTTGATTAACCCTTATAATCGTGAGCTTCTTTAGAAGGGAGACAAAATTGTAACAGGCATCTCAACAACTGAAAACTTCTCTGGGTTAAAAACATTTTTTTTTTTTTTTTTTTTAGGACAAAGACGTAGAGTAGTAGGATTCAAGTAAATACAATTAATATTAGTACTAATGACAGCAATAATACTTGGCAAGTTTATTTTAAATTTAGTTATAGCCTGAGTAATTAAGTAATAAGTATAATTTATGAATATCTTTATATCTTCTGCTAGCCATGTATCATGACTTTCTTTTTTTTTTTTTTTAATTTGTTTTTGGCTACGTTGGGTCTTCGTTGCTGTGCGTGGGCTTTCTCTAGTTGCAGTGAGCAGGGGCTACTGTTCGTTGAGGTGTGCGGGCTTCTCGTTGCAGGGCACGGGTTCTAGGCGCGCAGGCTTCTGTAGTTGTGGCACACGGGCTTAGTTGCTCTGCAGCATGTGGGATCTTCCCGGACCAGGGATTGAACCTGTGTCCCCTGCATTGGCAGGCAGATTCTTAACCACTGCGTCACCGGGGGAAGTCCCTGTCATGACTTTCTAAAAACTATTAAACATAGTTTACAGACAGAAGTTAACATTTTAGATGAGTGAATGAAGACTGTTGCAGTAAAAATGTGTCAGCAAGAGAGTCCTTATTTCTATCTATATGATAGAAAAAAATCACAACAGAGAAATCTGCCATTTAACCTTTCTAGGTACCATCATCTGTTTAATCAGCCAACCAAATCTCTTTGTTAAATTTACTAGTCATAAATCCAATTGTTTAAAATCCAGGAAGACTCTCAAACGACCTGCTTAGTCAATTCACTTTTCCCCCTTAAGAGACAATCACAGCGCTTTATTGAGCATTACTGAGCACAAGCAACAGGAAAGGCACTCTGTTAGATACTAGAAGGGATTAAAAACCAGTATGGAATCTCTCCTCCTTGGCTCATAGCTGCTTCCTTTAAATGTTGCTTCAGTTTCAAGTATTTAAGGATGTAGGGTATGTCATTCTGATCAACGTTTTATTTATCTGCTTCAGACAAATTTGCAGAATTTGAATGAAAGCACAACTGCTGATCGCCACAATTTCATCCCAGCATTTCTGCAGCTAGCCTGGCCATCCCTCCCTGCAACCACGTGTAATCTGTTACAGGAGAAGGTAGGTGCTCCATGATCCCACACCACTGCTAGACTTGTTAGTATGCTCAGAACCTACACTATGTGAAGCAACTTGAGTGGCTGCATACAGCAGGAAGAATCCTGTGGCTTGTGACAAATCTGGCTTCTGTCTCTGTTAACAAAGGTTTCATTTTGCCAGGCACCATGCAATGATGCATGCCATGGATTGGAATCCAGCTTCACTGCTTGTAGGACACGGTCTGGCATGGGGAAAGCACTCAGTGTATGTTAGTAATTATCTCCATCACAACCACTGGATAAGCTTAGGCAATTATTCTCTGAGCCTAAAATGAGAATAATGCCCATTATATTTACCTTGCAATATCACTGTGAAAATTATAAGAAAGATTACATAAATAGTCATTAGCATAGTGGCCAGTAAATAGTAGAACAAAGAAATTATAGCTGCTATTATTATTGATGTTGTTATTGTTACTGTTATTCCTACTATTGAAGCTGGAAGTGTATCTACTTCTGCTAAGCCATCTACTCAGTACAATACATCATAACAATGGATTATAGCAATGTTGCTCTTAGGTGCTGATATTTTCTAATAAGATAAAACATCATATCCACTGCTGCTTTGATCATTTGGAATCAACATTGTTGTATATTTGCTTTGTAGGCACACCATAAAAATCTCTTCATTAACACACTGATAGCATCTTTTTTTTCCCTTAGTCAATCAGAAGTTTTCTCTGCCAACAATTAGTCATGTTTCATCAAAGCAATGACTACCTAAAGGAATACTGATGTTCTACAGAACTTCATCCTTCTTGCATTTTCATAATTGTCATGGGAAATTAAGATCTGATCAGAGTCACAGCCTATAGCATAGGAAATATATGATTCAGAAAACAGCTCAGCATTATTTTCTTGTTGTTGCCAGATAACTCTGAACTGTAGGCTTTGCAGAACTGCTTTGGGCTGAAAGGGTTCTGACTCCACAGATTTCTTCCTTTTATGATTGCTAGAGTCATTGAAAGTAAATTTCAGATCGAGCTAAAGGAAAGTAACAAAGTCATTATGTAGCAACAGCCTCTTGTGTTTGACAGAAATTTTCATACTTTTGATTCAGATCTTTGGAAAAAACGGAAGTAAGGATTAATAACAAACAAGGTGCCAGAGAAGGATATTGCTGCACGAACCCTTTGCTTTGTTGATTATTTGCAAATTGTGTTCTAGTACTATATTCTCATTTGTTAAAAGATGCTGGAAAATAACCCAGCTCTTAAGTTTTGTTAAGATTTTGATGCTGTGGCATAACTCCCTAATTGTATTCATTTTTCACTTCATCCTTTTAGTAATAGCATCTCCCAAGTTCTAGTTGGGTACACAGACCCCATTTCCTAGGCTCCCCTGAAGCTAGGTATGTGATTCCATTCTGGTCAATGGGCTGTGGGCTGCCCTTTAAAAAGAAGCTGGTTGTCTTTTACCCTTCCTATGGGGTGGAATGGAGAAAAGGTGCTGTAGATGAGAGCATTGAGCCACAAGGTAGAAGGGTACACTTAAAGAGAAAATTGAACTCTATGTAAATTGGACCTTAACTTACAAAAATAGGGGGGGAAAAAGAAGAGCCTGTGTTCCTGGAGGACCTCACGGAGCAGAGTCAGTTTCCTGTCCTGACCTGCCCAAAACCCTTACACTCCTCCGATAAAGGAAAATATGCTTCCATTCTGCTTGAGGCACTGTGTTTCAGGGTAGTCGTGCTACAGCAGCTTGGGCTATGCCCTAATTACTAGAGGTGCTCTAAATTTTCCACCCTTGCTATTTTCCCGTTGGATGAAGGGCTCGTGGGACACAGTACACGTTAAAAGGAAAAAGAAAAATGACTTGTCTAACACTTTTTTCCAAGATGGTGGACAAAGACCAATATCACATTATGGGCACTTTTAGCTTATTATGTGTCCTCAGCATCTGTACCAGTTTTGGTTCCTTTTAATTGTTTTCTTGTTTGTTAAATGAAATGAACAGCAACTGTGCTACAGCTATGGTAGCCTAGTACAAAAGTGGTAAATTTGTTATAGTAAGCTCTAAGTAAAGTGGCCATTATTGTCTTTTTCTAGATAGGTAGGACAACAGTGGGGAATTCAACATGCCACGGAAATGGTACAGAGGGCAAAGGAAACTGTGATAACGTGAATAAGGTGTAGTTTGTGTTGAGCCTTAGGGTTCATGGCAGCTAACCTTACCCTTCTCTAAAGAGATGAAATAACCCCCTTGCATTTATCAAGTCCCCAACTTGCCTCCTACAGGCAGAACCCTGTGCATCACACTGCTTCGCTGAAAGGAAATAGGGAAGCTGTGGCAGCCCCTGTGAAACTCCTCTTGACATATTTAGACTGTGGCCTGTGAGTATCCACTCCAACTCCAGATGTGTGGGTGCCCTGTAGTCAAATCGGACAGGGTTTTGCATCTGTCACCCAGGTTAGAGCTGAGAGAAAGGGAGCAGGTATGACAGGCCACAGTAAGAATACAACACAGACTTCCTTTTACGTCCACGTATGGGTATGTTTTTGTCTCAGTGATACTCTTGGTACATCTGGGATGGTAAATAGTGCAGTGAGTCATTGAGAAAGTGGAAATGGAAAGGGTTGATGTGTCTGTTATTGGGCTTTGCAGCAAAAAAGTGCTTCTGGAGGAACTTGGAGAGTACTGTGCTTCCTTCTCCTCTCCAGGTAGCTTTTTACTGTCTGTGTTTTGGTTACTCCAATGTATGTATGGCTGGGAATTCCTGTAGCACAAGGATTACAGGGATTTTCTGTGCTCTAAGTCACCAGCATCTTAAATATCATCCATGGTTCCCCCAGAAGTATCGGAGAAAATGACTTCTCAACGTAGGAAGTTTGATGAGTCCGGAAATAATCCAAATTCCTTATTTTTGGTATGAGAAGCCCTTCATAGTCTGCCTTCTGCCTCCTTGTGATATGATCTCAGAGGGTAGAGGCGTTGGAACCAGCAGACTCAATCGCGGTTTGGGGCCACAAAGCATGACCCCTCATTCCTTGAGATTCTCAGTAGAGAAGACCAACCCCATTACCTTCCTCACCATCATTTTATTTTTATGCCCGTGAGAGTCTTTGGGTCTAGTTGGTGGGGTCCGGAGGATAATCCTAAGATCCTGGGATGGTTCTCCAAGGAGGACGTGGCTTAGGAAGTCAGAGGCCGTGCTGTCTGCTCACTCCCAGCCTCAGCCGCAGTGTGCCGGGCCAGCTTCAGAGGGAAGACCACAATGCTGGGGCCCCGGCCCTTTCGGCTGCTGCCTTCTTTCCTAAGGTCGTTAACGAGAGCGCTAATTAGTGGCAATTTCCCTGGTGGTTTTTGTGATGTGGGGATTTGTCCACTAAGAAATGGCCCAGAACTGCAAACTCATTTAAAATAGTCAATCCTACTGGAGATAGAAATAACTCCTGTCTGTGTTGATCCTAGCTAGTGACCAGTGACCAGGAGGTAAAGTCTTGGGAAGAGAAGCCTGGGCCTCTGACTCAGCAGAAACCACCATCTGACATTTTTAGCCTCTTCTCTGGGCCCATCCTACGGTAGACACACTTCTTCCTACAGGCCAAATTTGACAAAGCGTCTTTACCAGATCATATTCTGAGGTACACCAGCTGCCCTCCTGCCAATAAATTTGGACTTATTTCTTGTTACCCTTTTGATGCTCAGGATTCATAGCTCATGTCTCTAAGGAATACCCAGATGTGTATAAACTTGAACAAATTATCTAGGAAGAGGAGAAAAGGATAGCATCACAACAGATCAGCAGTTCTCAGGCAGGAGTGTCTTGAACCTTAGGGGTCTTTTGACAATGTCTGGAGACATCTTTGGTTGTCACAACATGGTGGAAGTATGGTGCTGGTGCTAGTGGCATCTAGTGGGTCAAGTCTACGGATGTTGCTAAATATCTGCAAGGCACAGAACAGCCCAAACAACAAAGAATTATCCAGTCCCCAAATGTCAATAATGCTGAGGTCGAGAAGCCCTGGAATAAGTGAAGACAAAGAAATACTCTCATATATTCTGCAGTTTAGGAAACGGGTTCTAAATTTTTACTGAGCATCTATTATGTACATAAATGGTACTACGTTTTATGAGAGAGTCTAAGAAATAAAAGTCATATTCACTAACATCAAGAAGTTTCTAATTTACTTGGAAATAGTACGTATGCAATGAAAAGTTGTGTTATTAGCTATAGCAGTAGTTCATTTGCAAGGGAGATTGGTATTTGTATTAGTTTGCTAGGGCTGCTATAACAGAGTACCACAGTCTGGGTGATTTAAACAACAGAAATTTATTTTCTCACAGTTTTGGAGGCTAGAAGTCCTAGATCAAAGTGTCAGCAGGGTTGACTTCTTCCGAGGCCTCTCTCTTTGGCTTAGAGTTGGCTGTTTTCTCCCCGTGTCTTGAAATGGTCTTCCCTCTGCAATTGTCTCTGTCCTAATCTCCTCTTCTTTTAAGGGCACCAGTCCTATTGGATTAGGGCATACCTAATGATCTCATTTTAATGTAATGGCCTCTCTAAAGCAGGGGTTCCCAACCCCTAGGCCACAGACAAGTACTGGTCCATGGCCTGTTAGGAACCGGGCTGCACAGTGGGAGGTGAGCGGTAGGCGAGCAAGCAAAGCTTCATCTGTATTTACAGCCACTCCCCATCCCTCACATTACCACCTGAGCCTCCGCTCAGCATTATGGTGAGTTGTATAATTATTTCATTATACATCACAATGTAATAATAATAGAAATAAAGTGCACAATAAGTGGAATGCGCTTGAATCACCTCGAAACCATTCCCCACCCCACTCCTCACCCCCGGTCTGTGGAAAAATTGTCTTCCACGAAACCAGTCCCTGGTGCCAAAAAGGTCAAAAAGGTTGGGGACCGCTGCTTTAAAGACCTTATCTCCAAATACAGTCATATTCTGACGTGCTGGGGCTTAGGACCTCAACACATGAATCTGGGAGGGGACATCATTCAGCCCATAACAGTACTTGTTTGTTATAACTTGATAACCAGAGGTAGAAATATAAGAAGAAGCATAGGAATGTGTTCCAAGGTACTATATAAGGACTATTACACTTTGTAAAAAAGGAAAATAGGCCTAACGCACATTTAAAATTTTTTTGAGTCTTCAAGTAGGAAATGTTGTTGATCTGGACAGGGATGATATTTCAGGAAATTCTCTGAGATGAAGACCAGATTACTTCCTACCCCAACTCATTCATTCAACATAGATGTATTGAGCTCCTGTTATGTTGTACCTGGGTTGTGCTAGTCTCCTAGATAAAGAAAGAAAAGATTGCTGCCTTCGGGAAGCTCACAAGCACATTTGTGTGTGTTTGTGGGTGTGAGTGCAGTGGGGAGGGTGGGTGGAGGATAAGGCAGGAAGAGCTAGAGAACAGTACTTCAATATTTGTGTGGTCCAGGTGCTGAGGACCCCCATGGGCAGGGTAACTACCTCTGAGCAGGGCAGAAATTCAGCTTGGACACTCTGGGAGACTGGTAGTTGACAGCTGGTGTCTATTATGATTGCCCAACTGGTTGCTCAATATTTTGAATGTCATCCCCAGGTTGTTGAGGAAGGTGAAAGAGGAGGTAAGAGTGTGAGCTGGATCTTGTGGATCAGTAGGAGTTTGCCTTGCTGGGGGTGGAGTGGGAGGAAGGCAAGGAATTACAAATAGATGGAAGAGCATGGAGTCAGGAAAAAGACCAGACTGTGGGCAACGTGAAGACGAGGATGGCATCTATCTTGCTAAACCTTACGTCCTCCATGCTACCCTCTGACGCATAATAGGTTTTCAATAAACATTGACTGAATAAATACATGAATGAAAGAGCACAGCACATTTGGAGAATGATGAAAAGCAGTAGGAGCAGGGTTTGGAGAGGAAGTTTGGGCCATGGGCCAGGGCTGCCCAGGTCATGGGAGAAATCAAAGACCCAGGCTTCTCCCATTCCACCACTCCAAGAAACTTTTCAGGAAGAGGTGAGAGAGGAGATATGTGGAGATAGGATGGGAAGGAGAGGCTTTGTGTTGCTTTACTCATGAGTCACTTTTAGGGATTAGATGGCTCTGACTTCTCATTCCATTAGTCACACACAAATCATAACGGTAGAGTCTTGGTTGTTGTAACTACCCAAGTCTTTGTAATTCCCCAAGTCTCAGTTTTCTCATCTGTAAAATTAAAATAACACTCATCTCATTGATGGAGGATTAAATTATTTAAAACATATGAAGCATCACAGTAATGGCACATAATAAGTGCTCAATGGAATAGTTATTATTTTTAGATCAGAATGTCTTCCAATGGAATAGATCACTTTTAGTATATTCTTCAAATTAGTTCATCTGTCTACTGAGGCTTGAAATTTCTTAGAGGAGAAGAAACCTACCGCTCTACAAATAGAGTTAAATGACTTCAAATACAAATATAAATACAAGTAGCAATGGCTTCAAATATAAACATCCAGCTGAGCTACCCCAGAGGTGTGAATAAACTTCAAGAAGGTGCAAACAGACAATCAGTAAGTGTGACTGACTGGTTACAGAATCTTGTTGGTCAGATTGGAGGGAGATGGTGAAAGAAGTAAAATGTCTCCGGGTACCTACCTCACCAGGAAGGTAAGTGGGAGGTTAAGGAGGACTGCAAAGGGTTCAGGGAAGAAGTGGGGGCAAGTCACTGATTTCAGATCTTTCACTGACAGGCTTTGGGTCCTACAGAACATGGATTTTTTTGTTCATGTAGGTGTAGGTGGAATCACTGCTGCCTCAGGGATTCATGAAGACTTCTCCAACAAAGATGGTGTGAGTTGGGCTTCCCTGGTGGTGCAGTGGTTGAGAGTCCTCCTGCCAATGCAGGGGACACGGGTTCGTGCCCCGGTCTGGGAGGATCCCACATGCCACGGAGCGGCTAGGCCCGTGAGCCATGGCCGCTGAGCCTGCGCATCCGGAGCCTGTGCTCCGCAACGGGAGAGGCCACAACAGTGAGAGGCCCAAGTACTGCAAAAAAAAAAAAAGAAAAAAAAAAAGAAAAAGAAAAAGACGGTGTGAGCCTTAGAGTTTTGGTTCCCAATGATTCAGTGAGCTTTCTGAGGAAGGAGAAAGTTCAGAGTCAGGAGTGTTTAGGGAAACCTTCCTAAAGCTGTGAATGGGAGCAGGGCCTGGGGGACGAGAGGAGTTTGGATGGGAGAAGGGGGTTAGAAAAGTCTGTAACGTTTGGGTCCCAACTGATGGTCTTCCTGGAAGGATCCAGCTCATGAATCTTGTCTGGATGCTGAACTCCCTCCAGATGAGGATCCTGATGGAAATTTGCTCAAGGAAAGATGAAAAATAGGAAATTTTAAAAATTAAGATAATTTGAGTGCTATGTGTCAGCTACTCTTCTAAGCAAGTTATATACATGCCATGTACTATTATTACCCTCACTTTACAGACAAGAGACTGATGTGGAGGGAGTTTAAGCAATTTTTGCCAGAAACCATAGCAAGTCAGTGATGGAGCTACTTTTGAATTGACTCTCATCCTATTCTCAATTAATTAACTAGAACTCAACTATAGGGTAAAAGAAAATAGAGAAAGAAACAGAGAGAGAGTGGAGAACTCCATCTGTTCTGCTGAATATGATGGGGCCCTGGGCATCAAGCCTGAAATAGTCTAAACTTGCTAGAAAATCCAAGGAAAAAAATGTGTATTTTAGAAGTTAAAATAGCTGAAGTATAATGTGCATACAGAAAAGTGCACCAATCACAAGTGTCCAACTTGGTGAATTATGACAGAGTGAACACAGAGTGTAACTACCACCCAGGTCAAGAAATAGAACATTATAAGACCCCCAGAGGCTCCCCTTGTGCTCCAAGCTCTCCCACCACACCCCAGTTTTCTCTTCTCTCTCTCGTAAATAATTTTTAATGATGTTCAAGCCACCGACTGAGATGGGAAGCTCTTTGCTCAGGAGGTCTGCCTCAGGGTAGTGACAGAGGGCTTGGCACCCTTGAGGAATAGATTGAAGAATTAATCAAAGGTCATAAAGAAGCATCGAACAACTAAGAATTGGGAGAATGGACACAGGATCGTATACATGTAGTCTTTTCACTTTGGACCTCAATGAGTAGTGAGTTGAGTTTATCATACTCTTTTGTTTATAACTGCTATCATCACTGGTTCTTGTAGGACTCTCACTTATTTTATTTATTCATTACTTATTTACTCATTCCCCAACCCCAGCTTTATTGAGATATAATTGACATGTAACATTGTGTAAGATTAACCTGTACAACCTGATGATTTGATATACATATATGTTGTAAAATGATTGCCACAATTAGGTTAGTTAACACATCCATCAGTTCACATAGTTACCTTTTTATGTGTGGTGGGAACATTTAAGATCTACTCTCTTAGCAACTTTCAAGTATACGACAGTATTGTTAATTATAGTCACCATTCTGTACCTTAGATCCTCAGAACTTATTCATCTTGTAACTGGAAGTTTGTACTCTCTGACTGACATCTCCCCATTTTCCCCTCCCTCAGCCTTTAGTAACCACCATCTACTCTCTGTTTCTATGAGTTAGCTTTTTTAGATTCCATATATAAGTGATATCATACAGTGTTTGCCTCTCTTTGTCTGACTTATTTCACTTTGCATGATACCCTGAAGATTCAGCCATGTTGTCACAAATGATAGGATTTTCTTCCTTTTTATGGCTGAATAATATACCACATCTTTTTTTTTCTAACATTTTTTTTTTTTTGCAGTATGCAGGCCTCTCACTGTTGTGGCCTCTCCCATTGCGGAGCACAGGCTCTGGATGTGCAGGCTTAGCGGCCATGGCTCACGGGTCCAGCCGCTCCGTGGCATGTGGGATCTTCCCGGACTGGGGCATGAATCCGTGTCCCCTGCATCAGCAGGCGGACTCTCAACCACTGCGCCACCAGGGAAGCCCTATCATCTTTATTGGAGTATAATTGCTTTACAGTGGTGTGTTAGTTTCTGCTTTATAACAAAGTGAATCAGCTATATCCCCATATCTCCTCCCTCTTGTGTCTCCCTCCCTCCCACCCTCCCTATGCCACCCCTCTAGGTGGTCACAAAGCACCGAGCTGATCTCCCTGTGCTATGCGGCTGCTTCCCACTAGCTATTGATTTTACATTTGGTACTGTGTATATGTCCAGGCCACTCTCTCACTTTGTCCCAGCTTACCCGTCCCCCTCCCTGTGTCCTCAAGTCCATTCTCTACATCTGTGTCTTTATTCCTGTCCTGCCCCTATGTTGTCCTGAACCATTATTATTATTATTATTTTAGATTCCATATATATGTGTTAGCATACGGTATTTGTTTTTCTCTTTCTGACTTACTTCACTCTGTATGACAGACTCTAAGTCCATCCACCTCACTACAAATAGCTCAATTTTGTTTCTTTTTATGGCTGAGTAATATTCCATTGTATATATGTGCCACATCTCCTTTATCCATTCATCGGTCGATGGCCACTTAGGTTGCTTCCATGTCCTGGCTATTGTAAATAGAGCTGCAATGAACATTGTGGTACATGACTCTTTTTGAATTATGGCTTTCTCACTACTTTATACCCAGTAGTGAGATTGCTGGGTCATATGGTAGTTCTATTTTTTTTTTTTTTTTTTTTTTTTTTCTTTTTGCGGTATGCGGGCCTCTCACTGTTGTGGCCTCTCCCGTTGCGGAGCACAGGCTCCGGATGCGCAGGCCCAGCGGCCATGGCTCACGGGCCCAGCCGCTCCGCGGCATATGGGATCCTCCCAGACCGGGGCACGAACCCGTATCCCCTGCATCGGCAGGCGGACTCTCAACCACTGCGCCACCAGGGAGGCCCGGTAGTTCTATTTTTAGTTTTTAAAGAAATCTCCATACTGTTCTCCATAGTATACCACATCTTCTTTATCCGTTCATCTGTCAACGGACACTTAGATTGTTTCCATGTCCTGGCTGTTGTGAATAATACTGCAATGAACATGGGGGTGCAGATATCTCTTCAAGATCCTGATTTCATTTTCTTCAAATATATACCCAGGAGTGGGATTGCTTTACTCATTCCTTTTTGTCCCCATTCTCCAATCTTGTTTCCTTCTCCATATGCAACTACTCTAATGATTGTATCATTTTGTTTACAAGTATTTGTTGTTTTCTTGTCCGCTTGTAACTTAAATAACCTTTTATTATGGGGAACTTCGAACACAGCTCAAAAGAGATAAAAGAGTATAATGAACTCCCTGTGCCCATTACTCAAATTCAATGACCACTGGTCCGAGGCCAATCCCACCCCATCTACACCCTACCCACTTCCTTCCTTTCAGACATTGGATAATTTCATCTATGCATATTTCAGTGTGTATCTCTACAAGATAACATAACCACAATATCCTTATCAATAGTTTTAAAAGAATAATATTTCCTGAATATCATTAAACAGAGCTCAAATTTCCAATCCTCTCATAAATGTTATTTCTTTCCACAGTTTGTTTATATGAATCAGAATTCATATAAGGCCCATACATGGTGATTGACTGATATTTCTTTGTCTCTTTTAATCAATAGGCTTCCCCCAGAATCTATTTTGTTTTTTCCTCCCTTGCAATTTATTTCTTGAGGAACTCAGGTTGTTTGTCCCATAGAATTTACCACAGTGTGATTCTGATGATTCACCTCTGTGGTGTACTTTAACAAGTTTCTCTGTCCTCTGTAGTTTATTTGAGTTGGTAGCTGAATCTAGGGACTCGAACAGATTCATATTTAAGTTTTTTGAGAAGACTGTCTCACAGTTTGTCTTGTGTTTTTCCATCAGGATGCATGTGATATTTCGTTTTCACTTTTTTGCATGTAATATTAGCAGCCATCAATAACAAAAACTTAGGATCTTATTCGTTTATTAGTGTATTAGTTATTTTTTTGGTCTGTAACACTATTGTCACAAACATAGTGGTTTGCCAAAAAAAAAAAACCCAAAAAACAAAAAACCACATTAATCAGAGATCCAGGCACAAGTTAGCTGAGGCTTTGGCTCCAGGGTCTCTCAGAAGTCTACAAACAAGGTGTTGGCCAGGTGTAGGGTGTAATCTGAGGCTTGACCAGGGAAGAATCTGCTTCCGAGCCTACCTGGCTGTTGGCAGGATTCAAGTTCTCGGGTCGGTCTGACAGAGGGTCTCAGCTCCTTGCTGGTTGTTGGTCAGAGGCCCACCCTTGGTTCCTTGGCATCTGGACATTTTCATATAGCTGTTTACCTCCTCACAGCTAGCAAGAGAGACAGTCAATAAAGAGAGGCTGCTAGCAAGATAGAAGTACAATCTTATGTAGTGTAATCATGGAGGAGACATCCCATCACCTTTACTGTATTCTATTGATTAGGAGCAAGTAACAGGTCCCACCAATACTCAAGGGGAGGGGATTATACAAGGGCATGAACACCAGGGATTAAAGGGGCCTGTCTTAGAGTCTGCCACAGTTAGGTGTTACAAAATGGTGATCTTCTAATTCTAGCATTCTTTCTTTGTTTATTAGCTGGAGGACTTCTATAATGAGAAATTTCCCCTGATATATTATTTGGTGATTTGTGGTATAATTCGTAGAGGAAAGCCAGAATAATGCTTAATTCTTTCTTTTTATTTACCAGGTTTATGTAGCAGTTATATATATACCATAGTATGTACAACTAGTTCTTAATGCCTGCTCATTGAATATTATTCCAGGGTGTATTTTACCCACTTTATCTCTCTGTTCACCCACTGGACACCAGGACTGCCTCCAAATCTCTGCCATGGTGACCATTCTCATACAGCTTCCCTTAAGACCCTTGTACCCACAGTGCACCTGCTGGATAGGAGAGTATAGCTAAGTAGTCAGTTTGCTTAAATAGTGCCAAATTGCTTTCCAGAATGTCTTCACAAAGCTATCTCTCAAGGAAATAATTTTTTAACATATGTAGCTGGCTTAATGAGGGCGGGAACACCTCAATATCCTCATGAATTTTATTCCCTTCACTAAGCTGAACTAAATGTCTTGAGAAAGTTCTCAAAACCTTTTTTTCCATGCCTCGTGGATTGTGGGACCTTATTTCCCCAACCAGGGATTGAACCCAGACCCCTGGCAGTGAAAGCCCGGAATCCTATCCACTGTACTGCCAGGGAAGTCCCCAAACCATTTCTATCAGAAGCATCTGAGTTAGTCCACATCTTCAAAGCCATAGATGTGCTAGGTGATGGGAGCTGAGAGAATCTTATACAAGCATTTTCTGACCTAGACTACTGCCGTCTGGTGAACTATCCAAATTCCACTGCAGATCTCAGAAATGAGAAAAGGGAGGAAGAAGGATGGGACAAAGGAAGGGCTGGGGAAGTGACAGGAGAAATGACTTCACTTATTTAGGAAGGGGCATTAGGAACCTTGCCTTATTCACCCACCCAGCATCTGCTCTACAGACATGAAAATCAAGACTAGAGGGGAAGTCATTTGTTTGAGGGTCATTTCGTGAGTGTAAGACTGTGAAGATAGTCTGCTGGCCCCGAGGTGAGGTCTGGGAGGGAGGTGGGGGGGAGCCTTTTGCAAAGGGTAGAGATGAGAAGGTGGCTGAGGACCGGAGCAGCTTGGCCGAGTGAACATTCAGGAGCCAGCAAAAGACACAACACTGTGAAGTGGGGAGGGACCACCTCCTGAGATCTCATGGAGACTGTGGACCTTTCTAACACTTTATGAGCAGCTGATCTAGTCTTCACCACACCTAATCTGAAGGAGGGGTTACCATTCCTCTTTTAGAGAGGTGGGAACAGAGGCTCAGAGGTTTTAAACAACTTCCCCAATGTCTTGCAATTAGAAAGTGTCAGACTGCCATTGAAATTCAGGTCTGTGGATGCCAGAATCTTTTCTCTTAACACACACAAACACACACACACGCGTGTGCACGGGCACACACACGCACAGCCAAAGAGAGGGTTTCAAGGAGGGTGTGGTTAATAAGTCCTAATGCTGAAGCGAGGTCAAGGAGGGTGAGGAGAGGAAGTGGTTTCAGAAATTGTGGTCTTCGGTGGAAAAAGTCCTTCACCGGTTTCCTTAGGCTGCTGCTGCCTAAGGCGGGGTGATGAAAGGTCATATCTGCTGATTTGGGGAGCCTTGAAGACAAGTAGAAACACTGAAATCATTTGGGACCACAGGCAAGTAGAAATACATAGTTGGATCTTGAAGCCTTAAATTAGATGCAGTTTCAAACAGAATTTTTCTGGCTTAGTCACAAAGTTAAGGCAACCATAAGTGACCAGTAGGAAAATGGCTTTGGCTCAAGTCCATAAAAATCAAAGAGTCGATAAAATAGAGACTATTTAAATGGTATTGATGATAACTTAATCACAAAGTTAGGAAAGCCATAAATGACCAGACTGAAAATGGCTTTTGCCCAAGTCCAGGCAAGAAAGTGGAGAATATTCAAATGGTACAGATGATAGAGCTGCTAGGGCAAAGGATGCAGAAATGTCATTAAAGTGTCGTCCCCGAGTGCCTGCATCAGCAGCACACAGGAGGGTGGGAAGGAGCATTCGGTCTAACTTGAACGATTAATGTGTTGGGAGCCAGGGGAAACAAAGGACCAGTGGGCTTTTCTACCTCCATCCTCCTCCTTGGAAACGGGCATTACGCTTTGGGCATCTTAAATAGCAGACAGTTTTTTCTCAAACAGCATTTTAATAAGCAGAGTGTAAATAAATCCACTGCTTCCCCAAAAATACAGAGTTTGTAGTTCAAGGGGCAGAATGCCAGGCAAGTTGCTTTGGGGGTTTTAAAAAACCCAGCATTTCGTGACCATTGCAAGACCGAGGCAGGGTTTGCAGGAGGGGCTCTTTATTGAAGCCAGGCGAGAGCTGCCTCCTCTTCCTGACGGGGGAAGCTGTTTGGGTCTTTAGGAGAATTCCCTGTGGTGATTGTGCATTTCTGGCCCAAGTCCCTGGGCACCAAAGTCTTCCTCTTCTCCCACCATCTTTTGTTTCTTTTTCTCCCTTTTTCCTCCTCCTTCTTTCCCTCTTATGATTTTCCTCTTGCTATGGACTGTTTGTTGGTGTCCCCCCACACACAAATCCGTATGTTGAACCCCGTATCCCCATATGGTGGTGTTCAGGAATGGGGGTTTGGGATGTAATTGGATTTGGATGAGGTCATGGGGGTGGAGCCCCCATGATGGCATTGGTGCCCCTATACAGCGATGAAGAGACCAGAGCTCTCTCTTGACCGCGTGAGGATACAGCAAGAAGCTGGCTATCAACAAGCCAGGAAATGAGTCCTCACTATAAGCTGACCACGCTGGCACCCTGATCTTGGACTTCCAGCCTCCAGGACTGTGAGAAATAAATATTGCTGTTTAAGCCCTGCAGTCTACAGTATTTTGTTACAGCAGCCTGAGCAGACTGGACACTCCCCTTCCCAAGCCTGCTTCCTTGAGCGATTCAACTTACCACACTCTACCCAACATGTTTAAAAAATTATTCATAATTCCAACATTGGGTTCATGGTAATGCACCAAGAGGATGCTAATTTATGTTCAACGTGGCTGCAGTAGAACTTACTTGACCCAGGAATGAACATTCCTGTTTATCCTCAGCTGAAAAGAGGCAACATCTGTAACTTTTGGCTGTAGAGTTTCTTCTTCTTCTGCAAAAGAGGATGACAGTGCCTACCTCGCCACAGGCTCATAAAGAGTAAATTAAATACCCTTCAGTCTATCCTCCATGTCTCTCATCTTCCTATTCATGCCTTCCATCTTTATATCTCCTATGTTGTATTCTGGGTGAATTCCTCAGTACTCTCCTCCAATTTCTAATTCTCTCATCACTTGTGTTCAATTTTTAACCAGTTTATGAGCTTTTAATTTCAATGACTGTATTTTTACTTTTCAGGATGTATAATTGGTGATTTTTCAGAACCATATGTTCTTCGTTCATATTTACTTCTTTTGCTTATTTATTTTTGTTCCTCATGCATGTAATTACTTTATCTCTTTGAGAGTTTCAAACAAACGTATTTAACATAATGTTTGAGATTGCTCAGGTACTTCCACTTTTGAAAGAATAAATTTTTCTGGTTTTTGAGATTGTCGTCTGACTTTCTTATGTTAGATATCTTTTAAAATTTAGGTTTGTATGCTCATCTTGACTGGCTTGCCCCTCCCTGTAGCCCTGAGTTATTTTTCTCCCCATTTAGTGGTTTTCACGTTGACTCCACTTGACTCCCAGGGGCCCTGTTCCAGAACCAGGTTGAATATTTATGGCTGGGCTCTTCTCCCCATGTACTGGGGATACATATATGCAGCCACTAAGCTGGTGGGTGGCTTCACTCAGAATGGGACTCCAGGGAGGGTGTGGAGAAAAGGAAACCCTCCTACACCGTTGGTGGGAATGTAAATTGCTGCAGCCACTATGGAAAACAGGATGATGGTTCCTTAAAAAACTAAAAATAGAGCTACCATATGATCCAGCAATCCCACTCCTGGTCATGTATCTGGAAGAAACCTCTAATTTGAAAAGCTACATGCACCCCAGTGTTCATAGCAGCACTGTTTACAATAATCAAGACATGGAAGCAACCTAAATGTCCATCAACAGAGGAAGATATAGAGAAGATGTGGTACATATATACAACGGAATATTACTCAGCCACAAAAAAGAATGAAATAATGCCATTTGCAGCAACATGGATGGACCTAGAGATTATCATACTAAGTGAAGTAAGTCAGACAGAGAAGGACAAATATCATATGATATCCGTTATAAGTGGAATCTAAAAAAAAACTGATGCAAATGAACTAATTTACAAAACAAAGAGACTCACAGACAGAGAAAACAAACTTATGGTTACCAAAGGGGAAAGGGGAGGGGAGGGATAAATTAGGAGGTTGGGATCAACATATACACACTACTATATATAAAACAGATAAAAAACAAGGACCTACTCTATAGCACAGGGAACTCTACTCAATATCTTGTAATAAACTGTAATGGAAAAGAATCTGAAAAATAATATATATACAGAACTGAATCACTTTGCTGTATACCAGAAACTAACACAACATTGTAAATCAACTGTACTTTAATTTTTAAAAAAAAGAAGAACAAGAAGATGAATGGGGCTCTAGGGCTGTGTCTGCTTCCTCCCAGCACTGCAGGTTCCTGGATTTTATAAAAAGGCCAGTGGTTACAGTTTTCCTGCCTTTTTTTTTGAAACTTATTTATTTATTTTTTGGCTGCGTTGGGTCTTTGTTGCGGCGTGCGGGTTCTCAGTGTGGTGGCTTCTCTTGTTACTGAGCACGGGCTCTAGGCACGTGGGCTTCAGTAGTTGCAGCGCACGGGCTTCAGTAGTTGTGGCGCGTGGGCTTAGTTGCTCCACGGCATGTGGGATCTACCTGGACCAGGGCTCAAACCCGTGTCCCCTGCATTGGCAGGCAGATTCTTAACCACTGCACCACCAGAGAAGTCCCCTGCTTCATTTTATAACTGAGGGAGGTCAGCACCACCTGCGGCTTCAGGCAGCAATCCTGATTCGGGTCCTATTTCATGCTTGGAAGGCTTTATTCCCTCTTAGCCCAGAGGAATCAAACTTTGGCCACATCTGCCTTCTTGACTGGGAGACCCAGAAGCCCATGGCTTTGACCTGTTTACTACTGTGTGTTTCTCTTCCAGGGAAATATTTATTTGATATTTTGGCGTGGTTTTATTTTAAGCATGAAAAATGTTTCATGTGTCATTGCTGTGTTTGGAGTAGAGTTGGGGAGCTCAGAACGTGAGCTCACCATGGCGTCTTGCCTAGAGGTGCCTTTTCCAATTTATCTTTTGTGCTCTCACGCTTGTCACATGGCAGCTGCTCTATGAATTTTGGTGGTTTGTTGTTGCTGGGACATGGGTCTGTTGGACAGGGAGAGGCTTGAGGGTGAGAAAAATCAAGTTATCACAAAGTCAAGGAAAGTTCTGTGTGTTGAGTTGGGTTTTACATACTCCATGGGGCGTCTGAGACCTTTTTTCTCTGACTATAAAGCCTACCTCGGAAATCCCTCCTTACAGGCAGACCATCAGGGTGTTAAGAATGTCCTTGGCTCTAGAGAAAGTACTGATCCTCTTATTGGAGAAAAGCAGCCTTATCCACTTAAGGGCCTTCAGTATCAGTGTTTAAAGAAAGAGTGTTGTCTTTTAAGCTGATTTGTGACTCATCAGATGATTTGATAGCCTCACATTTGGGCTCTTGGGCCAGGGAGTCAGTGTTGAACTTTAGTCAGTGGTAGAGCCAAGAGCTGTGCTGATGGCTGACGGGAGGCCAACCTGTGTGAAAAGCTGATCTCAGATAATCCATAGATGAGATAAGCTGCCTTAGGGTAATCAAGTACCCTCTGTGGAGAAAAATAAGTCAGTAATGTGCTCTCAGTAGGAAATTTGGTCCGTGGGTTGTCAGAACTCAAGGGTGTGATTACAATCTGACTTCAGTGTAACTTTGACCCTTCTGTGTATGTTTCTCATTTATCTCACGAGTCATAGAAACATTCTGATGATTGCAGCAAAGTCTATGGCAATTTGCTTTTCACTTCACTGAGCCAGAAGAGCCTTATCCAACTATAGAAAACAATACAGTGCCACACTGTTATGCTCCATATAGCTAGCACATGGCCTCAGCTCTTTCTTTACCTTTTATTGGAAACATATAAGATTTAGAAGACTGGATCCTGGGTGCTGGGGCATCCCAGTTTGCTGCAAGTTTCTGCAGTTTTGGCTCCTTTCTGGCTCAGGGTGATGTAGGAGACATTGGATGTTTTTGCCTGTCGAGCACTGATTGCCGTCCTTCTAGGAACTGAATGCTTTTCTCTGGTGGTGACCACATTCCACCCCTTGAGCCAGGTCCACCCTGCCACAGAGGAGGCCACGTGTCCCATGAGTAGTTCAGGAATGGGCCCAGGCCCTAAGCAGAATCTTCCTGGACATTTCTGCTAGAACTATCCCCAAATACTTTCATTTTGCTGGGCTTCTCAGCTGGCAACCATCTTCCAACCTTTTGGAGAGCACCTGTCCAGCAGGTGGAGACAGAGGCAGAGCTCTGAAGACTTTTAAAATTTTCTTTGTAACAAAAAATTGTATATATGGAAGGTATTCAAAATGATGGTTTGATTATACATAGTGAAATGATTACTACAGTTAAGCTAATTAACATATTCATCTCCTCACACAGTTACCCTTTTCTGTGTGTGTGGCAAGAGAACCTGAAATCTACTTTCTTTCTTTTTTTTTTTTGTACTACAGAATTTAATTCAAAATGAATCATAGACCTAAATGTAATGGTTAAAATTACAAAAATTCTTGAAGAAAACATAGAAAAATTCTTAGTGATCCTAGATTTAGGGAACAGTTCTTAAATAGGACACACACAAAAATCACAAACTATAAGATAAAATAATAAATTGGACGTTATTAACATTAAAATGTTGCTCTTCAAAAGACACTATTACAAAAAATAAAGGGAAAACCTCAGACTGGGAGTAAACATTTGCAAAGCACGTATATGAAAAAAAGTACATCTAGATTATATAAAGAAGTCTTACAATTCAATCAGAAGACAACTCACTTTTATAAATGGGTAAAAAATGTGAACAAGTATACAATCAAAGGATATATACAGATGACAAATAAGCACATCAAAAGATGCCTAATATTAGTCATGAGTGAAGTGCATCTTAAAACCACAATGAGATCTCACCACATTGCCATTAGAATGGCTAAAAGACTCTCCATACCAAGTGTTGGTGAGGATGGGCAGCTACTGGAACTTTCATATACTCTTGTAGGGAACATAAAATTGTACAATTAATTTGTAAAACAATTTGACAGTTTTAAAATGAAATCTACTTTCTTAGCAAGTGTCCAATATCGTATTATTAAGTATAATCATCATGCTGTATATTAGCTCTCTAGAATTATTCATCCTACATAACTGCAACTTTGTATTCTTTGACTAACATCTCCCCATTTCCCAACCTCCTCGACCCTGGTAAGCACTGTTCTATTCTCTGCTTCTACGTATTTGACTTTTTTAGATTCCATGTATAAGTGACTCATCTAGATTCCACATACAAGTAAAATCATGCAGTATTTTTCTTTCTGTGTCTGGCTAATTTCAGTTAGCATGATGTCTTCCAGGTTCATCCATGTTGTTATAAATAGCAGGATGCAGGATCTCCTTTTTTAAGGCCGAATGTTATTATTTATTGATAATAAATAATACATATTATATATATATACACACATGATCCATTGTGTGTATGTATGTAATGATTAAAAAATTTTTATCCATGCTTCTATTGACAAACACTTAGGTTATTTCCATATCTTGACTATTGTGAATAATGCTGCAATGAACACAGGGGTGCAGATGTCTCCTCAAGGTACTGATTTCATTTCCTTTGGGTATAGACCCAGGAGTGGAATTGCTGGATCATGTGTTCTATCTTTAATTTTTTGAGACACCCCCATACTGCTTTCCATAGTGTGTGCACCAATTTACATTCCTCCCAAGAGTGTGCAAGAGTTCCCTTTTCTCCACACCCTCACCAACACTTGTATCTTTTTGATCATAGTCTCTGATGACATTGTTTGATACCTTATATCCAGCTTTGCCTGAGGTCAAATGCCCCAGGTATGTAAGCCCACGGATTTCTTTCTTGGCTTTAGCTAATTTGAGTTGAATTGCAGGCACTTGAGATTGAAAGTGTCTTGACCTTTTATGTGTAGGAGTGGGGAGTGAGGAGTCATTCATCAAAATTCTTGATAGCAAACTCTATGTACATATTCACCCATCCCAGGCCCAGGCTATTTAAGGTGCATGCCCGGCACATGGGTACACCTAGCGCAGCTATTCATTGAGCTTATTGGGCAAGCACTAACTTTTTGGGTGTCTAAGGTTTGAGCTTCTTTGATCACCTGATGCTGGAGGAACCAAAGAGTCAAAATCGGGGAAAGGGAAAGTAGGAATAGGGCCAAGAATAGGGCACCTACTCATGCTAGTTGCTATCAGGAACGGGAGCTATTGTGTGTGTGCCTAACTGCAGGAAAGGCCCGCCACCGAGGCTTCCCCTCTCTGGACACTTGAACTGCTTTCTGTTTACTCACCCAAGGCCGCTGAAATGTCAGCTCACCCAGAGAGTCAAAGCAATTTTTCCCAGGCCACACAGTAAGTCAGATTCAGAACCCAGATCATCCAATTTCCAGGCAAGTTCTCCATTCATCAGACCACACATCTTTCCTGCCTTAGGGAAAGAAAATAAGCAGCAGTTAGAAAGCAGAAGTGGCCACAGGATTCTACAAACTGCAGGGGGAAATGTCCCATAGATAAAAAACATGTTGCATGTAGTCTGCATAGCTGGGAGCCTCTGCACAAGATGTGGGCTTTTTAGAAATTCAAGAGAAGGAGGACAGGGCAGGGAACCTCTGACTTTGCCATCTCCTGGAAAAAGTGGTGGAGCTTCTGACTCAGGGCGCGCTACTGTAGTGAGGCTACGTGGGGCAGGAGAGATGGCAGGGGAAGAAGACACAGAAATGAGTGCATAAGGCAAAGCAGATGTGAGGAGGAGGACTGACTCGTGATGAGAATCTTGTTCTTTCCTTCTGTACGCCATGTTAGAAAGGGACCCCTAAATCTTAATACAGTTTGGGATGGACACATTGAAACTGTCAATGATGGGCAAAGCATGGGGAGGGGGCGGCATTGACAAAGATGGGATGAGGGACGAAGTGCTTTGGCAGAAGGATGAAGGAGAGGAGAGTGAAGACTTCCTTAGACAGAAGCTGCCTTCAAGGTGTGTAAGGAAGGCATGAAACGTGGGGCTTCTAGGGAGACCCCAGATCTTAGATCATGACCCAGATAGAGCACAGAGAGCTGGGTTCAGAAGAAACCTGCTGAGAAGGTATGGGATTTCCTACCCCAAGGAGGTCTCCCGGCACTGACCCATCCTAGCCACGACTGCTGTTTAAACAGGAGAGACACACTGAGAACACGGGAATGGGGCCTACCTTCCATGTCTAGACACCTTTTGTCTGGGAGGCTGGTACCCTCTGTCTGTCTCCCTGTCATGTACAATCCATTCCCTCAACCATCCCTGGCCTTCAATCCACAAACTCAGCCGTGTATCACTGATTCAGTGCCTACAGCCTGTGCACCAGCTTAGTGCCAGGACAAAACAGTCCAGGGACAGACATGGCTTCTGTTTTCATCTTTCTGACGTCTCTTTGCCTTTTAACCCCTCCGTCAGATTCCCCTTTGCAAGGGCTGATGACTGAGGTGTGTGCACAGTTGGTGTTCCTAACCAAGAAGAAACCCCGAGCTCTGTCTGTGGTGCGTCAGCATCCTCCCCTGTCTCCTGTTCCCAGCCTCAGCCCTGCCTGATGCAGTTCCTCTGGCTAAGCCCAGGCAGGAAGCCTCCACTCGCCTCCACAAGTTCGAGGTCCTCCTTCCACTCCCCCAGCCCAGCCCCCAGACGGGGAGAGTCTTTGGAGGTCAAAAATCAATCTTTCACTCCATTAACTGAGCATATAAAAAGAGTGGGAGATGTTGCTCTGGGATAGAGTTTTGTAACACATCTGAGATCCTGGCGGTGGTGTCAGAGATGGGAATAAGTGGACAATGACACATGTTGTATATTATTTCGATTTCATCCATTCCATTTCAAGAGTGGCTATGTCAGTGTAAAACCCTAAACTCATAAATATAGAGTCAAAAGACCAGCCTCGGTAGTCCACGAGGCCCCTCTCCATCACAGATCTGATAACATGTCACGATGAGAATTAAAACTACATGGGGACTTCCTTGGTGGTCCAGTGGTTAAGACTCTGTCCTTCGACTGCAGGGGGTTCGGGTTCCATCCCTGGTTGGGGAACTAAGATCTCACATGTGGCGGCAAAAACAAAAAACAAGAAACCAACAAAACCAACAAAAAAACTACATGAAGAAAAACAAGTCAATGCAGTTGCTGTGAGATCCTGAGACTCAGGCTCTGTCAGAGACCCTTTGGAGGTTCTCTGAAGACCTGTCAATGTTCAACAGAAGCTTCCAGCTCTAGGTTTCCTGGTGGGTGCGCGGAGTGTGTCAACACAGGGACCCCAACTGGACTCAGGCAGAGGGATGAGGGCTTTCCTGGAGGGATGACTGTTTCACTAGTTGCTTCGTTTGGTGTCAGAGAAAAGCTTGGCTGCTCCTACTCTGCATCGCAGCTTCTCCCAGGGCTCTGGTGTCATGTCAGTGGCTCTCCCCGCGTGGTGCCATCTCTTGCTTGGCCTGGCCACAGAGAGACTTCCTTTTGGGTACCTGGGGCAGACGTGGCCACAACCGCAGGAGTCCTGGGCTGAGTCCTCCATGTGGTGGGCAGCCAGGCTGGCTGACACGATGGAGCCAGTGCGCCAGGATTACGCTGGTTGACCAAGTTGGTCAGCTAAAAAATTCCTTAAAATACCCCAAGGGCATGTTTTTATTTTGTATTGTTTTTAAACGGATAAATATTCCAAAACCCTGATGTCAGAAAAAAAAAAAGCTCTATAACTTTTATAAAACTGGCCATGCTGCAAGTTAAAAAAGAAATTAGTTAAAAGACTAGAAATTATGGTTACAAAAATATCTCTACTAATAGTTTACTGTCTGGCTTGAGTGAGTTTAACTTTAAGGTGTGGTAGCTCTGGAAATTTCTCGTGAGTCACTACATAATAACTGGCCTCACTATCAGGCATCAGCCCACACACAATTTTCCAACCCTGAACTTTGAATGTTTCACACAAAACGAAAATAATACAGTCTTATGTTTTATTCTAGGGATAAGATGGTTGGCACCACTTTAGACTTTGCTGAAGAGCTGTGAATTTGATGTTTCCTACCAAATTAAAATGTTTTGAGGAAGTATCTTGTTTTTAGTTGGCAAACACAAATCTCCTTTAAGAGAAAAACCATGTCCATACAATCTATGGTCTGTAGGTTGATTTCCTCCTTTGTGGGTGATTTGCTTGACCTGGATCATCATCTCTCCAAATGGCCAAGTCAGCCCTCAGAATGGTAATTACACATTGGAAGGAAGACTAAACCAGCAAACACAGATGGTTATCTCTCTGCATGCTTTATTTTCTCTCATCTTTTTCTTGCCTTCTGTTCTCTTTCTGGGATTGGAAAACCATAGCTACACTTTCTACTGCATTGAATCAAAGGCAGCCTCATGGAGGAGGCAGTAAGTAGATGCCCTTCTTTCTTTATACGCTAGGATTGATATTCTTTTTTTTTTTTTTTTTTTTTTTTTTTTTTGCCGTATGCGGGCCTCTCACTGTTGTGGCCTCTCCCATTGCGGAGCACAGGCTCCGGACGCGCAGGCTCAGCGGCCATGGCTCACGGGCCCAGCCGCTCTGCGGCATGTGGGATCTTCCCGGACCGGGGCACGAACCCGCATCCCCTGCATCGGCAGGCGGACTCTCAACCACTGCGCCACCAGGGAAGCCCTGATATTCTTTTTTTAAAAAATTTATTTATTTTTGGCTGCGTTGGGTCTTTGTTGCTGTGCACGGGCTCTCTCTAGTTGCGGTGAGCGGGGGCTACTCTTCATTGTGGTGCACGGGCTTCTCATTGCAGTGGCTTCTCTTTTTGCAGAGCACGGGCTCTAGGCACATGGGCTCAGTAGTTGTGGTGCGCGAGCTCAGTAGTTGTGGCTCACAGGTTCTAGAGTGCAGGCTCAGTAATTGCGGTGCACAGCCTTAGTTGCTCCGTGGCATGTGGGATCCTCCCGGACCAGGGCTCGAACCCGTGTCCCCTGCATTGGCAGGTGGATTCTTAACCACTACGCCACCAGGGAAGCCCTGCTAGGATTGATCTGGAGTTTTAATAGTCATTCAAGTGCAATTGGGCCCTTGGAAGACCAACTTTCATGGTGTAAATTCATGGGACACTAGCATTTTCCTGAAAGCCTTCCTCCCTGAGGGATGTCTTCTGGGCTCATCAAAGCCCTCCTCAGCCTTTGAGGTTCTGCTAAAATCTCCCCTTCCTTGACTCCCCTGCCTTGCCTTTGTCGCTCCTTCTTTGAGACTTCCATGGCACTTACAGTGTACATTCATTTTGGATGCCTGTTCACTGCTTTTTAATTTGTTATGGCCCATGTTTACATCATCTCCTCAACTAGTCTATAAGTTCCTTGAGGGAAAAAAATACTTTGTTCATTTTTGTCATCCTCATTGTCTAACATGCAGCGGGCTCTGGGAAATGCTTCCTGATTGATTTGTTAAGGTAGTTTGTGTGTTCGTTAACTTTCATCCGGGGCAAATCATGTGATAGGCCCCAGGGTAGACATTTTCACCTCCACTGTCTAACTGAATCTTCCCAAGGACCCTAGGAGTTTAATATTATTATCATTTCTTAGATGATGAAACTAAGACACAGAGAGCTTCCCTGAGGTCCCCAAATCTAGGAAATGGCAGAGACAAAGTCAGTATGACCCCAAATCTAATATTTTTGCTGCCATGCCCTATTTACAATGAGAAGTAGGATTATTGAGGCCAAGAGGCAAGGATACTCCTTTGTCCTGGGAGGGCAGCTTGCTTAGGAAGTCAGCTTGAGGAGTCCTGGAACCTTGTTGGAGGTGCCTACAGAGAATGACCGTGGTAGCAGCTGGCGAGCTCCCACCAGCTGGCCTGGACCCACGGCCCCAGCTGAGGCTGGAGACACTTGAGGCCACCCAAGTGTCTCTCTAAGATCTCCGCTTAGTTCTTTCAATGACATCCTTGTTATGCTAGCTGACATCACAGGGTCCTGATGGCTGTGGGCTGAGAGAGTGCCTCCGGAAGCTTTGTCTTTTATTTCTCCACGCTGGGGATTTTTTTCCACTTGACGGATTTGTGTCCTTTGCACTGTCATGCCTGCCAGCTTTCTTGGAGACAGAGCTTGCCACAGGCAGAAAGGACAAAGGAGGATGTCTCTCCAGAGGATAAGGAGGCAGCTCTGCAGGAACGAAGCAGGGCTTTGAAGTCCTTGGAGCCCATGGTGGGCGAGGGGGTCTCTCTGCAAATCCGCAAGCTTGAGGTCAAGGAGCAACACCTTCACACTGCTGATAGGGCTGCTGTGCCGTCAAGGTCACCCAGGCTGTGTACTTGAACAGGCTTGCCTGGAAGGGAATCCGCATGCCTGTAACCATGAGAAACCTTGGTGCCTAGCATAAAGAGCATTACTACAAAAGAGAAGACTTGGCTAACATACTCCAGTGGTTTTAGATAATTTTCCTTTGTTAGTCAACAAACCAGTCTTGGGTGGGGAGGGGTAGGGTCAGGGATGTGAAAATTGTCACCCATACGCAGCAGTTTCTCAGTGTCAAATGTCTGTCACAAATTTTGCTTGTGGTCACCTCCAAAGCCTACAATTAAAAAAAAAAAAAAGCAGCAATTATCTCAACCAAAGTGCTATTGAGTGCACTTTCCAGTGGTTGGTCCTCAGGCTCCTTTCCCAACAATGTTTTCCCCATGCAAGAAGCCCAGAGGAGCGTGTGCGTGGCTCTCGAAGCCGAGAAGTCAACTCCGCGAAAAATTTGCATGGTGTAATTGAGTTGCCGGGAACACTCAAGACATCATTCTTCAGGCTTGCGATGATCATGATTCCCTGCAACCTTCCAGGCTGGCAGTGGAAATGACAGTCAGGCTCTCCATTCTCCTGTGACCGGTGTTCAGATTGAGCCTTCATAATCCAACTCACATCCCCTGGTTTTCAGGAAGTTGTAACTGGCCAACCCTTAGCCTTCTCTTCCCCTAAACTGCTATGGTGTGTTATGCTTTAGCAATTTATTTACCAAGTACTGTGTTGTATTGAACACTTTGGTAGAGAGATAATCTTGTGACTCTGGCTACAGGGTAAGTCCTTGGAGAGAAAGATCTTGGAGGGAAAGCACTTAGTAGATGCTGAGTACTTCTGAATGAATGGACAAAGAGATGGATTTTGCATTCTCTGTAATGTTTTGAGTGCATGCCTATGATGGGGCCCTGTGCACACATATGGCATGGAGATGTGACTGGGATGAAGTTGAAGAAGGAGCCCCTGTAGAATACTTGAGAATATTTTCATGAAAATTTTTTGGCCAGTCATTCCAGTTTGGTAGGTTGAGTTTACCATGGGAATCATGAATCTACAGAGGTTCCTTGTTTGTCCTAATGCTCAAGACACAATTTGAAACATGAGTATAAGTATTCCTTCTGTGTGTGTGTGTGTGTGTGTGTGTGTGTGTGTGTGTGTGTGTGGTGGGGTGCTAGATTCTCTCTTGTCATTGCCTTGCAGTGAAGCAGCGCATAGCTGACTTGAAGGAAGATCCATCACTCTCGTCATTCCACCACGCCATACCTTGGGATACCTTCTTGTGTATTGGGGCATCCTTTTCTATGATTTTGTTTTTTGAACCATTAAATGCTTTCCCAGTGGAATCTTTAGATATCCACGGTTCAGGTATGCTCGGACAGTAAACTTTGAAGTGTGAATATGGAAGACTGTTGGGGGGATATTCCTTGGAATAATTTAGGCTGAAAGCAGGTGAAAACTTTCTTCTGGAGATTTTGGATTGGCTGTCTCCATGGTGCTGAATTCCCAGGGTCAAACAGAGGCAAAACTGCAAAAATAGAAATTTATCTCCGTAATTGTCTCACCTCCCACAATGGTGTGCAAACCCATTGAGCAGATGCCCTCCTTCTCAGCCTCCTATCAAAATCTGTGTCCAAGTTGCTACTATTTGGGACAGTTGACCTCAGGTTCAATTGGAGCCACTGGTGAGACATACTTTCAACATTAGGAGGTATTCTCCTTGGCAGCATTTACAGAAGTGATTTACAGACAAAAGATGTGGCATCCCTAGGGTGTTTTGTTTTCTGGTCAGATCATGTTTGTTGAGTTCTGAAGGTCACTCTTTAAGAAGGACAGTGGCAAATGGGAGCACATCCAGAGGAAGTGAGAACATAGGAAGATATTGTTGTAAGGGGAATGACAGAAGATTTGGGCATTTGCAGTCTGACAAAAGAGACCAGGATGATCCTAGAAACTGAAGGTTAGGTGTAAAGGTGATCTAGTTTTTTATTTTATTTTTTAACATCTTTATTGGAGTATAACTGCTTTACAATGGTGTGTTACTTTCTGGTTTATTACAAAGTGAAACATCTATACCTATACATATATCCCCATATCTCCTCTCTTTTGCTTCTCCCTCCCACACTCCCTATCCCACCCCTCTAGGTGGTCACAAAGTACCGAGCTGATCTCCCTGAGCTAGGTGGCTACTTCCCACTAGCTATCTATTTTACATTTGGTAGTGTATATATGTCCATGCCACTCTCTCACTTTGTCCCAGCTTGCCCTTTCCCCTCCCCATGTCCTCAAGTCCATTCTCTATGTCTGCATCTTTATTCCTGTCCTGCTCCTATGTTCTTCTGAACAATTATTATTATTATTTTTAGATTCCATATATATGTGTTAACATATGTTATTTGTTTTTCTCTTCCTGACTTACTTCACTCTGTATGACAGACTCTAGGTCCATCCACCTCACTACAAATAATTTAATTTCGTTTCTTTTTATGGCTGAGTAATATTCCATTGTATATATGTGCCACATCTCCTTTATCCATTCATCTGTCGATGGACACTTAGGTTGCTTCCATGTCCTGGCTATTGTAAATAGAGCTGCAATGAACATTGTGGTATATGAGTCTTTTTGAATTATGGTTTTCTCAGGGTATATGCCCAATATTGGGATTGCTGAGTCGTATGGCAGTTCTATTTTTAGTTTTCTAAGGAACCTCTATACTGTTCTCCATGGTGGCTGTATCATTTTACATTCCCACCGACAGTGCAAGAGGGTTCGCTTTTCTCCACAGCCTCTCCAGGATTTATTGTTTGTAGATTTTTTGATTATGACCATTCTGACTGGTGTGAGGTGATACCTTATTGCAGTTTTGATTTGCATTTCTCTAATGATTAATGATGTTGAGCATTCTTTCACGTGTTTGTTGGCAATCTGTATATCTTCTTTGGAGAAATGTCTATTTAGGTATTCTACCCATTTTTTGGATTGGGTTTTTTGTTTTTTGATATTGAGCTGCATGAGCTGCTTGTAAATTTTGAAGATTAATCTTTTGTCAGTTGCTTCATTTGCAAATATTTTTTCCCATTCTGAGGGTTGTCTTTTTGTCTTGTTTATGGTTTCCTTTGCTGTGCAAAAGCTTTTAAGTTTCATTAGGTCTCATTTGTTTATTTTTGTGTTTATTTCCATTTCTCTAGGAGGTGGGTCAAAAAGGATCTTGCTGTGATTAATGTCATAGAGTGTTCTGCCTATGTTTTTCTTTAAGAGATTTATAGTGTCTGGCCTTACACTGAGGTCTTTAATCCATTTTGAGTTTATCTTTGTGTATGGTGCTAGGGAGTGTTCTAATTTCATTCTTTTACATGTAGCTGTCCAGTTTTCCCAGCACCACTTATTGAAGAGGCTGTCTTTTCTCCATTGTATGTTCTTGCCCCCTTTATCAAAAAAAAAGGTGACCATATGTGTGTGGGTTTATCTCTGGGCTTTCTATCCTGTTCCATTGATATATACTTCTGTTTTTGTGCCAGTACCATACTCTCTTGATTACTGTAGCTTTGTATATAGTCTGAAGTCAAGGAGCCTGATTCCTCCAGCTTCATTTTTCTTTCTCAAGATTGCTTTGGCTCTTTGGGGTCTTTTGTGTTTCCACACAAATTGTGAAATTTTTTGTTCTAGTTCTGTGAAAAATGCCATTGGTAGTTTGAAAGGGATTGCATTGAATCTGTAGATTGCTTTGGGTAGTATAGTCATTTTTACAATGTTGATTCTTCCAATCCAGGAGTACAGTATATCTCTCCATCTGTTTGCATGATCTTAAATTTCTTTCATCATTGTCTTATAATTTTCTGCATACAGGTCCTTTGTCTCTTTAGGTAGGTTTATTCAGAGGTATTTTATTCTTTTTGTTGCAATCATAAATGGGAGTGTTTCCTTAATTTCTCTTTCAGATTTTTCATCATTATTGTATAGGAATGCAAGAGATTTCTCTGCATTAATTTTGTATCCTGCTACTTTACCAAATTCATTGATGAGCTCTAGTAGTTTTCTGGTAGCATCTTTAGGATTCTCTATGTATAGTATCATGTCATCTGCAAACAGTGAGGGCGTTACTTCTTCTTTTCTGATTTGAATTCCTTTGATTTCTTTTTCTTCTCTGTTTGCTGTGGTTAAAACTTCCAAAACTATGTTGAATAATAGTGGTGAGAGTGGACAACCTTGTCTTGTTCCTGATATTAGAGGAAATGTTTTCAGTTTTTCACCATTGAAAATGATGTTGGCTGTGAGTTTGTCATATACGGCCTTTACTACATTGAGGTAAGTTCCCTCTATGCCTACTTTCTGGAGGGTTTTTATTATAAATGGCTGTTGAATTTTGTAGAAAGCTTTTTCTGTACCTGTTGAGATGATCATATGGTTTTTCTCCTTCAATTTGTTACTATGGTTTATCACATTGACTGGTTTGCATATATTGAAGAATCTTTGCATTCCTGGGATAAATCCCACTTGATCATGGTGTATGATCCTTTTAATGTCTGGTTAGATTCTGTTTGGTAGTATTTTGTTGAGGATGTTTGCGTCTATGTTCATCAGTGATATTGGCCTGTAGGTTTCTTTCTTTGTGACATCTTTGTCTGGTTTTGGTATCAGGGTTATGGTGGCCTCGTAGAATGAGTTTGCCAGTGTTCCTCCCTCTGCTATATTTTGGAAAAGTTTGAGAAGGATATGTGTTAGCTCTTCTCTAAATGTTTGATAGAATTCGCCTGTGAAGCTATCTGGTCCTGGGCTTTTGTTTGTTGGAAGATTTTTAATCACAGTCTCAATCTCTGTGCTTGTGATTGTTCTGTTTATATTTTCTAATTCTTCCTGGTTCAGTCTCAGAAGATTGTGCTTTTCAAAGCATTTGTCCATTTCTTCCAGGTTGTCCATTTTATTGGCATAGAGTTGCTTGTAGTAATCTCTCAAGATCCTTTGTATTTCTGCAGTGTCAGTTTTTACTTCTCCTTTTCATTTCTAATTCTATTGATTTGTGTCTTCTCCCTTTTTTCTTGGTGAGTCTGGCTAATGGTTTATCTATTTTGTTTATCTTCTCAAAGAACCAGCTTTTAGTTTTATTGATGTTTGCTATAGCTTCCTTCATTTCTTTTTCATTTATTTCTGATCTGATCTTTATGATTTCTTTCCTTCTGCTAACTTTGGGGTTTATTTTTGTTCTTCTTTCTGTAATTGCTTTAGGTGTAAGGTCAGGTTGTTTATTTGAGATGTTTCTTGTTTCTTGAGGTAGGATTGTATTGCTATAAACTTCCCTCTTAGTAATGCTTTTGCTGCATCCCATAGGTTTTGGGTTGTCATGTTTTCATTGTCATTTGTCTCTAGGTAGTTTTTGATTTCTGCAGTGATCTCTTGGTTATTTACTAATGTATTGTTTAGCCTCCATGTGTTTGTGTTTTTTACATTTTTTCCCTGTAATTCATTTCTAACCTCATAGCATTGTGGTCAGAAAAGATGTTTGATATGATTACAATTGTCTGAAATTTACTGAGGCTTGATTTGTGACCCAGGATGTGATCTATCCTGGAGAATGTTCCTTGCGAACTTGAGAAGAAAGTGTAATCTGCTGTTTTTGGATGGAATGTCCAATAAATATCAATTAAATCTATCTGGTCTATTGTGTCATTTAAAACTTCTGTTTCCTTATTTATTTTCACTTTCGATGATCTGTCCATTGGTGTAAGTGAGGTGTTAAAGTCCCCCACTATTATTGTGTTACTGTCAATTTCCTCTTTTATAGCTGTTAGCAGTTGCCTTATGTATTGAGGTCCTCCTATCTTGGGTGCATAAATATTTACAATTGTTTTATCTTCTTCTTGGATTGATCCCTTGATCATTATGTAGTGTCCTTCTTTGTCTCTTGTAATAGTCTTTATTTTAAAGTCTGTTTTGTCTGATATGAGAATTGCTACTCCAGCTTTCTTTTGATTTCCATTTGCATGGAATATCTTTTTCCATCCCCTCACTTTCAGTCTGTATGTGTCCCTAGGTCTGAAGTGGGTCTCTTGTAGACAGCACATATATGGATCTTGTTTTTGTGTCCATTCAGCCCGTCTATGTCTTTTGGTGGGAGCATTTAATCCATTTACATTGAAGGTAGTTATCGATATGCATGTTCCTCTTACCGTTTTCTTAATTGTTTTGGGTTTGTTATTGTAGGTCTTTTCCTTCTTTTGCATTTCCTGCCTCGAGAAGTTCCTTGAGCATTTGTTGTAAACCTGGTTTGGTGGTGCTGAACTCTCTTAGCTTTTGCTTGTCTGTAAAGGTTTTAATTTCTCCATTGAATCTGAATGAGATCCTTGCTAGGTAGCATAATCTTGGTTGTAGGTTCTTCCCTTTCATCACTTTAAATATGTCCTGCCTGGCCCTTCTGGCTTGCAGAGTTTCTGCTGAAAGATCAGCTGTTCACTTTATGGGGAATCCTTTGTATGTTATTTGTTGTTTTTCCCTTGCTGCTTTTAATATTTTTTCTTTTTATTTAATTTTTGATAGTGTGATTAATATGTATCTTGTTGTGTTTCTCCTTGGATTTATCCTGTATAGGACTCTCTGAGCTTCCTGGACTTGATTGACTATTTCCTTTCCCATAATAGGGAAATTTTCAACTATAGTCTCTTCAAATAATTTCTCAGTCCCTTTCCTTTTCTCTTCTTCTTCTGGGACCCCTATAATTCGAATGTTGGTGCTATTAATATTGTCCCAGAGGTCTCTGAGACTGTCCTCAATTCTTTTCATTCTTTTTTCTTTATTCTGCTCTGTGGTAGTTATTTCCACTATTTTATATTACAGGTCACTTATCTGTTCTTCTGCCTCAGTTATTCTGCTATTGATTCCTTCTAGAGAATTTTTAATTTCATTTATTGTGTTGTTTATCACTGTTTGTTTGCTCTTTACTTCTTCTAGGTGTTTGTTAAACTTTTCTTGTATTTTCTCCATTGTATTTCCAAGATTTTGGATCATCATTACTACCATCACTGTGAATTCTTTTTCAGGTAAACTGCCTATTTCCTCTTCATTTGTTTGGTCTGGTGGGTTTTTTCCTTGCTGCTTCATCTGCTGTGTATTTCTCTGTCTTCTCATTTTGCTTAACTTAATGTGTTTGGCATCTCATTTTTGCAGGCTGCAGGTTCATAGTCCCCATTGTTTTGTGTGTCTGTCCCGTGTGGCTAATGTTGGTTCAGTGGGTTGTGTAGGCTTCCTGGTGAAGGGGACTGGTGCCTGTGTTCTGGTGGATGACGCTCGATCTTGTCTTTCTGGTGGGCAGGACCGCGTCCAGTGTTGTGTTTTGGTGTGTCTGTGACCTTATTATGATTTTAGGCAGCCTCTCTGATAATGGGTGGGGTTGTGTTCCTGTCTTGCTAGTTGTTTGGCTTGGGGTGTCCAGCACTGGAGCTTGCTGGTCATTGAGTGGAGCTGGGTCTTTGTGTTGAGATGGAGATCTCTGGGAGAGCTTTTGCCATTTGATATTATGTGGAGCCGGGATGTCTCTGGTGGACCAGTGTCCTGAACTCGGCTCTCCCACCTCAGAGGCACAGACCTGACACCCGGCCAGAGCACCAAGACCCTGACAGCCACATGGCTCAGAAAAAAAGGGAGAAAGAATGAAAGAAGAAAAAATAAAATAAAATAAAGTTATTAAAATAAAAAAATTATTAAAAATTAAAAAGTAATAAAAACAAACAAAGAAAAAATGGACAGACAGAACCCTAGGACAAATGGTAAAAGATAAGCTATACAGAAGACTCACACAAAGAAGCATACACATACGCACTCACAAAAAGAGAAAAAGGAAATATATATATATATCTATGTATTAAAAAATAAAGGGAGAGAGCAACCAAATCAATAAACTAATCTACCAATGATAATAAATTCTAAATACTAAACTAAGATGAACATAAAACCAGAAAGAAATTAGATGCAGAAAGCAAAACCCAAGTCTACAGTTACTCCCAAAGTCTACCTCCTCAATTTGGGATGATTCGTTGTCTATTCAGGTATTCCGCAGATGCAGGGTACATCAAGTTGACTGTGGAGATTTAATCCGCTGCTCCAGAGAATGTTGGGAGAGATTTCCCTTTCTCTTCTTTTTTTCACACAGCTCCCGGGGTTCAGTTTTGGATTTGGCCCTGCCTCTGCGTGTAGATCACCGGAGGGCTTAAAGGAGCAGCTGATGCGTGGGCTCTGGCTCACTCAGGCCGGGGTGAAGGAGGAGTACGGAGTGTGGGGCGAGCCTGCGGGGCAGAGGCCGGCATGACGTTGCACCAGCCTGAGGCATGCCGTACGTTCTCTCGGGGAAGCTGTCCCTGGATCATGGGACCCTGGCAGTGGTGGGCTGCACAGCCTCCCGGGAGGGGAGGTGTGGATAGTGACCTGTGCTTGCACACAGGCTTCTTGGTGGCGGCAGCAGCAGCCTTAGCATCTCATGCCCGTCTCTGGGGTCCGTGCGGATAGCCGCTGCTCGCGCCTGTCTCTGGAGCTCTTTTAGGCAGCGCTCTTAATCCCCTCTCCTCGCGCACCCTGAAACAATGGTCTCTTGCCTCTTCGGCAGCTCCAGACCTTCCCCTGGACTCCCTCCCGTCTAGCTGTGGCGCAGTAGCCCCTTCAGGCTGTGTTCACGCCGCCAACCCCAGTCCTCTCCCTGGGATCTGACCTCCGAAGCCCGATCCTCGGCTCCCAGCCCCGCCCGCCCCGGTGGGTGAGCAGACAAACCTCTCGGGCTGGTGAGTGCCGGTCGGCACCGACCCTCTGTGCGGGAATCTCTCCCCTTTTCCCTCCGCAACCCTGTTGCTGCGCTCTCCTCCGCGGCTCCGAAGGTTCCCCCCTCCGCCACCCACAGTCTCCGCCCGCGAAGGGGCTTCCTAGTGTGTGGAAACCTTTCCTCCTTCACGGCTCCCTCCCACTGGTGCAGGTTCCATCCCTATTCTTTTGTCTCTGTTTATTCTTTTTTCTTTTGCCCTACCCAGGTACGTGGGGAGTTCCTTGCCTTTTGGGAGGTCTGAGGTCTTCTGCCAGCGTTCAGTAGGTGTTCTGTAGGAGCTGTTCCACATGTAGATGTATTTCTGATGTATCTGTGGGGAGGAAGGTGATCTCCGCATCTTATGCCTCCGCCATCTTGAAGGTCTCCCCCAGGTGATCTGGTTCAAATACCTCTCAGGTGTTTGAATTTATCTCCTATATGTCTCTGCCAGATGAACAATTAACCTTGGTCTGAACATCTCTTATGACAGAAAACTTACTACAAGAACGCCAGAACAAGGAAGGCTCTTTTATTTTATTTTATTTTTTTGTGGTATGCGGGCCTCTCACTGCTGTGGCCTCTCCCGTTGCGGAGCACAGGCTCCGGACGTGCAGGCTCAGCGGCCATGGCTCACGGGTCCAGCCGCTCCGCGGCATGTGGGATCCTCCCGGACTGGTGCATGAGCCCGCATCCCCTGCGTCGGCAGGCGGACTCTCGACCACTGCGCCACCAGGGAAGCCCAGGAAGGCTTTTTTAAATATTTCAAGTGAGATGGTATAAAATCCTCTGGGAGGCAGACCATCTGCCTTTGGGGAAGAATGAGAGGAAGGCATTCTTTTGGTTCAATATGGTCAGATAAATCCTTATGAGAAGTGTTGTGAGGATATAGGAATTGACTTTGCTGCCAGGTCGAAGTTCCCCACCAATGTCAAGATCTGCTACGTTTATTTATATAGTCAAGGTCCTTTGGTGACAAGGAATTAAAAAAAAAATCTGTGAGACAAGCTCAAGTAAAAAGATGTATAAGAATGCAATAGTCTATCTCATTGACCCTCATGAACTGGAAACAAAGTATAAGCAGATTACTGAAGCTGAACCCACAAATTCCAGAACCAGAATTATTAGGGCACATGGTCTTTTCCTCCACTTGTCTCTATCACTCTACTCTTTCTTCAGATTGGCTTTCTCTCCCTACTCATATCTCTCCCCCATAGTTTTTGGCTGGCCATGTCACTGTCTCTAATCCTGGCTCTACCTGAACTTACCACTCAATTCTCTACTAAAGAATTATCTTCTCCATGTCTCTTAGTCCTAAGCCTAGAGAAAAAGCATCAGCTTGGCTCAACCCAGCCTTTGGATCGACTCTCCCAGGGTCACATGTATAGCCTTCGTCCAGTCAGCTACAGCTTAGGGGGCACAGGTCACATGAATAGGTGAAGATGGATTCTCTATACAAAGAAAGACAAAGATGATAATGCCTATCATTGGCACGTAGCCTGAAGCTAAAGGAAGGAATATCTAATTGTGGGATTTTAGTCCTTCATAAAGGCAAGGGTCCTTCAAATCTTATCTCGTAGGTCCCTACATTCTCTACTTAATTTGCTCTAGAATCATTCTCTTCTTTGTGGTAACACAGAACCCTCACCTTTTAGAAAAATATAATTTTGCTCATCTCCACTTTTCTTTGCTTGAATAAACATGTATTTCTTTTGTTCACAAAGTTTGGCTGTTTATTCTCAGAACTTTGAGTAGCAGTTTTAAAAAACAGCCCCCAACAGACTCTGTCTTCTGCAATATATATAGATATGTGCTTTTTAAATAGAAAATTCAGAATTAGTTTCTGGTGTCATGTCCTATCTTTCAGGATGCATCTTCCTTTCAACCCAGAGTGCAGAGCATGATGACAAATGAGAAACAATCATTTCACACATCCTAGTAAAATAAAAATTCTTTGTTGGAACAGTGGGTGATTAGATCTTCATTTTGATATATGCTGCATTGTCTTGAGAAATGAACTCGTAAGCTTGATTTCAGAGAGAATGCAAATTTCCAGCCAAGAAATACATTGAGATTCTAAGCCTGTGTAAAGCAGTGTAGAGGTGAAGCCACTTGGGGCAGGTGATCTCACATTGGTGAATTCTGTTAGCCTAGACCCACATCTAGACACACATTGTAGACTATGGGTATGGAGAATGCCCTCGGTATCTTAATGAATATTCATTTCTACCACTGTGGTATCAGTATTAGCTATGAAGTTTGTTGAAGCATTAATATGCTTGAGCCATCACCCAGGTGGAGTCATGGCTTGATTCCTATAAATTGTTCATCTTGGGGAAGAAAAGCTTGATTCAAAATTAATTTGAGTGAACTGTGCTCATTTACAGAGTAACTTATGTAAGTGGGAACAATTACCATCTGATGTGATGTGAGTAAGAATTAATATAAATTGCCTGGTCTGGAAAGCTTTTCTCCCATCTCTCTAAGTGCTCATTTCTGGGAGGAGAGGCGGAACATCATTGAGGCTAAGAGCATGACACGTGGAGCCAGGTGGCTCCTGGTTTGATATCAACTCTTTCATTTACCAGCAGCATGATTTGGGGCAAAGCATTTAATCAATCACTCATACCTTGGCTTCCTAATCTGTAAAATGGGCATGATGATAATAATGTCTAACTTGGTGGCGTGCTACTGGGCATAAACATATTTTTATTTTTGCGGATGAGAAAACCAAGGCTCAGAGAGCTGAGTCTCTTTCCAAGTTCACAGGGCTGGTGAATGGAGGGGTCAGGATTCCAATTCCAGGCCGTCAGCCTTCAGTTCATGCTCTTCTCCACAGGCTGTACTTCCCAAACTTGTCTATCTTGAGAATCAACTGGAGGTGCTTGTTAAAAACACAGATTCCCGGGACTTTGGAGTAGGGAGCAGGCATTGTGACATTAACAATATCCTAGGTGGTAGGACTTGGCTGTGGTATCCCAAAGCCTCTCCACTTCCCATGGTACCCCTGAGCTTTTGCAGCTGGATGGGTGGATCTGTGCACAGACCTGTTTTATTCCCCTCTTCCCATTCAACTTCCCCCTTAACCGGCCTTGCCCTTCCCCACAACCCTCCCTGTCCTCCACTGTGCCTTTGAGAGTGTTGGTTACTTCAATCATCCTCTCTCTGAGATTCCCCAGGCCCTCATGTGGCTGGTCACTTTGTTCAAGGTTTCTTCCTGATGACCCAGATTTCACCTTTGAACTCCTTTTTTTTATCTTCCTGTAGCCAACCCTCTCTATTCTTCATTCATTGTTTTTACTACCCCTCATTTCCTTTCCTTTAGGTTTCTCAGGACCACTGAGATGACCAAGCATGGCATAATTGTATGCAGTATTGTAATGAACACTGAACTGTAGTATACATTTTTTCCCGGAGTATGTCATAATAAAGTCTGCTATTTTTATATTAAGTGTATACAGATTGATTACAGATAAAATAATTACTGATCTGTACTTGACTGAAAGTGATTATATTTTAATCTAGAGAGCCAAAGTGAATGCAGTGAGCCCCGCTAATAGCTGGCCAGGCCTGTGTAACTTGCAGAGGGTCACCTCATTGACCTGCCGCTTCGGGGTCTGCCTTGTCTTCTTTGGGCAACGCCTGGATTTGGCACTCTGAGTCAGGGTGTAACTTCAGATCCCAGTCAATTTCCCACAAGGCCAAATTATATTTCAAGAAACAATATTTTGTTGAGAAAACCCTTGATTTCTAAAATTGTGTAGGTCACAGTCAAACGCACTCATATGTGATGTTACAACAATTTGATTCAAGGACTTTGGCCCACAAGAGACCACTGGTGGACCCGAGCCTGAATCAGATGCAGAAATGAGCAGCTGTGTGTGCGACTGTGGTCTGAATAAATGGCACTTAGTAGCACCAAATTGATTGCATACTCAGGAAAGGACAAATAATTGGGTAAATGAAATTTGTAGATGCTTATTTACACATCAATTTGAATTTTCAGTTGAGAGGCACATGATTATTCCAGGTCCAGGGGAGGCTTTCTCGGAGGACAGGATTTATACACGTTTGCGAAATCATGTTTGTTTCTTTTATTCCATGATTGTTAAACTAAACATTTCTTGCATTTATCATAATTCTCAAGAAATACACAAGCAAACCTCGTAAAACAAACTGCTTTTCTCAGGTATGTATACATTTTGGGGTATTTTGAGAGTGTGTTCATTCAATATTTTTTTATGGGCCCTAGACATTTGGACGAAAGTTTCGACTCAAAATATTGTTAGAATGCTTTATGGGACACAATGCAAAGATGGAGGTCAAGTCCTGTTAACCAAGTATGTGACCTTGAACAACTAAGTCCCTTCATCTGTCTGAGCCTCACTTTTCTCATCTATAAAATGGAATGCTACTTATCTCAATGGGCTGTTGAGATAATGATGTTTCCCAGTGTAGGCAAGAGTGTCTGGGACAGCCCAGAAACAATAGATTGACATTGTTTTATGTTTGGTGGAAAGGAACAGCCAGTTTTTAGTAGAAATCTGCTGACTGGACCTGCACTGGGAGGCAAAGGGTGTCTTTCAGGACTTGGGATGTTTTGATGTGATTGAATTGTGAGGTGACATTACAACACATAGTCTGGTCTCTGTCACTGGGTGGTGACAGATGCCCTTGATGGCTAAGTTAGAACATCGAAGCTAGAACAGTCTCCTGGGACTTCATCCATTCAGCAGGATGGCTCAGAGTCTAGTCTTTCCTAAATGGCTTTGCAAGGAATTTCATTCCTTTAAAAACACAATTCCATGGCCCAAGAAGTTTGGGAAGTGCTCCATGCATTATGTCCCTCTTAGGGCTAACCTTCTAAATGTGTATGGTATGAGCTGTATGATCTAATACACGGATACTAGCCCCCTGTGGCTATTCAACTAGAAGTGAATTAATATTTAATAAAATTAAAACTTCAGTTCCTCAGTGCTGCTAGATACATTTCAATTGCTTAATAGCCACATGTGGCTGGTGGCTACCATATTGGAAAGTGCATATGTAGAACATTTCCATCATTGCAGAAAGTTCTGTTGGACAGTGCAGGAAAGGCTCTGAGGCCTCCTGCAGTGAAAGAACTTATTTAATTTTGTTCATTTATCAAACCTTTTAATAACCAGTAGAACTTCTGTTCTCTGAGATGCTGTTTAGAAAATAATTTGGCATCCTTGGAGAGGTGGATCCCCTGTCTGGATCTGTTATTCTGTGACCAGCTCAGCAGCTCTTGCATCCTTACAAAACTTCAATCTGTTCTTGCTGCTACATATTTATCTGAGTTCTTGTCTTTGTTGAAAGATTAATTATTTTGATATTCTAAGACACACATCACCATGCTTCGTGTCTCTGCTAAATTGGTCAATAGCCAATGCTCCCTGTTACAGACACAGAACTTCTGAGATGAAAGGGACCTTAGAGATTATGTAAATCAGTTTCCTTATTTTATTTATGAGTAAACTGAAGCCCAGAAAGGTTGTATGACTTTCCCAAGATCACTAAGTTAATAGTACTTTTTCATGCTCCTGATTCCTACTTCTTATTATGGCTACTGGTTAATCTTCTCTTCACAAACTGAAGGGAAAAAAATCAATTATTATGGGATAAGGATGATATCAATGATAATATGGGTTTTATCTCTGGTTTGAGATCTTGCCTATCTTGTTGAGAGTGGGCTCTGAGTACATTTATTCTGTATTTCTTAGCCCAACTTGTTTTTACAAGCTCTGACTGGATAGGGGCTATCAGTGAAGAAATCACCCAGCACTCAATTTCTTCCCTCTACTTTACAAAAATTCTTTGATGATCTTCTACAATCAGCCAATAATATCTGTATGAGTTTGCATGTGCTTTTGTACCCACTTGGCACTCCTGTGATTACAATTCTAGCTAGGTCCTAACTGCTTTTCATTTTTTTGGCCGTGGGATATAAAAGTGAGTGAAAATAACAGGCTGCATAATGGAAGAAAAACTTCCTCTCCCTAGTTTATAGCAAGGTCGGCATTTGCTGTAAAGGATTTAGTTCTGAGATGCAGGTCAGATATGCATTTCTGTGCCCATCACCATGGAGAGGAAGGTTACACAGGTGGGTGGCACGTAGGTTGTAAAATGAAGACAGGTCATCTATCAAGGTAATATCCTGGGAGGAACTGCCCTATTAAGGCTGTGATCTGGAACGAATATACCACTGGCACCTTTGCTAGGATGTCAGTGGGAAAGCCCCATTACTCATCTCTGCCAGATGGGGGCTTCTGGAAATCTTTGTGCTGCTATATATGTCTCTATTGATGAAAACATGGAAACCACAAGGGTTGTGACCACAAATGTCTCATCCTACAGATCCTCTGGCCCTGCAAGGATCACAAAAAGGGGGATGGATGAGTTGTGGAGCCTGATCTTTGAAAGCTTTGAGTTTTTTTTTTAATTTTTTTTATTAGTTTCTGCATTATAACAAAGTGAATCAGTCATACATATACATCCGTTCCCACATCCCTTCCCTCATGCATCTCCCTCCCTCCCACCCTCCCCATCCCACCCCTCCAGGCGGTCACAAAGCACTGAGCTGATCTCCCCGTGCTCTGCGGCTGCTTCCCACTATCTATCTACCTCATGTTTGGTAGTGTATATATGTCCATGCCTCTCTTTCGCTTTGTCACAGCTTACACTTCCCCCTCCCCATATCCTCAAGTCCATTCTCAAGTAGGTCTGTGTCTTTATTCCCGTTTTAACCCTAGGTTCTTCATGACATTTTTTTTAAATTCCATATATATGTGTTAGCATACGGTATTTGTCTTTCTCTTTCTGACTTACTTCACTCTGTATGACAGACTCTAGGTCTATCCACCTCATTACAAATAGCTCAGTTTCGTTTCTTTTTATGGCTGAGTAATATTCCATTGTATATATGTGCCACATCTTCTTTATCCATTCATCCGATGATGGACACTTAGGTTGTTTCCAGCTCCGGGCTATTGTGAATAGAGCTGCAATGAACATTTTGGTACATGTCTCTTTTTGAATTATGGTTTTCTCAGGGTATATGCCTAATAGTGGGATTGCTGGGTCATATGGTAGTTCTATTTGTAGTTTTTTAAGGAACCTCCATACTGTTCTCCATAGTGGCTGTACCAATTCACATTCCCACCAGCAGTGCAAGAGTGTTCCCTTTTCTCCACACCCTCTCCAGCATTTATTGTTTCTAGATTTCTTGATGATGGCCATTCTGACTGGTGTGAGATGATATCTCATTGTAGTTTTGATTTGCATTTCTCTAATGATTAATGATGTTGAGCATTCTTTCATGTGTTTGTTGGCAGTCTGTATATCTTCTTTGGAGAAATGCCTATTTAAGTCTCCTGCCCATTTCTGGATTGGGTTGTTTGTTTTTTTGCTATTGAGCTGCATGAGCTGTTTATAAATTTTGGAGATTAATCCTTTGTCAGTTGCTTCATTTGCAAATATTTTCTCCCATTCTGAGGGTTGTCTTTTGGTCTTGTTTATGGTTTCCTTTGCTGTGCAAAAGCTTTGAAGTTTCATTAGGTCCCATTTGTTTATCTTTGTTTTTATTTCCATTTCTCTAGGAGGTGGGTCCAAAAGGATCTTGCTGTGATTTATGTCATAGAGTGTTCTGCCTATGTTTTCCTCTAAGAGTTTGATAGTTTCTGGCCTTACATTTAGGTCTTTAATCCATTTTGAGCTTATTTTTGTGTATGGTGTTAGGGAATGATCTAATCTCAAACTTTTACATGTCCCTGTCCAGTTTTCCCAGCACCACTTATTGAAGAGACTGTCCTTTCTCCACTGTACATTCCTGCCTCCTTTATCAAAGATAACTTGACCATATGTGCGTGGGTTTATCTCTGGGCTTTCTATCCTGTTCCATTGATCTATCTTTCTGTTTTTACACCAGTACCACACTGTCTTGATTACTGTAGCTTTGTAGTATAGTCTGAAGTCAGGGAGCCTGATTCCTCCAGCTCCGTTTTTCGTTCTCAAGATTGCTTTGGCTATTCGGGGTCTTTTGTTTTTCCAAACAAATTTTGAAATTTTTTGTTCTAGTTCTTTGAAAAATGCCAGTGGTAGTTTGATAGGGATTGCATTGAATCTGTAGATTGCTTTGGGTAGTAGAGTCATTTTCACAATATTGATTCTTCCAATCCAGGAGCATGGTATATCTCTCCATCTATTTGTATCATCTTTAATTTCTTTCATCAGTGTCTTATAATTTTCTGCATACAGGTCTTTTTTCTCCTTAGGTAGGTTTATTCCTAAATATTTTATTCTTTTTGTTGCGATGGTAAATGGGAGTGTTTTCTTGATTTCATTTTCAGATTTTTCATCATTAGTGTACAGGAATGCCAGAGATTTCTGTGCATTAATTTTGTATCCTGCTACTTTACCAAATTCATTGATTAGCTCTAGTAGTTTTCTGGTAACATCTTTAGGATTCTCTATGTATAGTATCATGTCATCTGCAAACAGTGACAGCTTTACTTCTTCTTTTCCAATTTGGATTCCTTTTATTTCCTTTTCTTCTCTGATTGCTGTGGCTAGAACTTCCAAAACTAGGTTGAATAAGAGTGGTGAGAGTGGGCAGCCTTGTCTTGTTCCTGATCTTAGTGGAAATGGTTTCAGTTTTTCACCATTGAGGACAATGTTGGCTGTGGGTTTGTCATATATGGCCTTTATTATGTTGAGGAAAGTTCTCTCTATGCCTACTTGCTGCAGGGTTTTTATCATAAATGGGTGTTGAATTTTGTTGAAAGCTTTCTCTGCATCTATTGAGATGATCATATGGTTTTTCTCCTTCAACTTGTTAATATGGTGTATCACATTGATTGATTTGCGTATATTGAAGAATCCTTGCATTTCTGGAATAAACCCCACTTGATCATGGTGTATGGTCCTTTTCATGTGCTGTTGGATTCTGTTTGCTAGTATTTTGTTGAGGATTTTTGCATCTATGTTCATCAGTGATATTGGTCTGTAGTTTTCTTTCTTTGTGACATCCTTGCCTGGTTTTGGTATCAAGGTGATGGTGGCCTCGTAGAATGAGTTTGGGAGTGTTCCTTCCTCTGATATTGTTTGGAAGAGTTTGAGAAGGATGGGTGTTAGCTCTTCTCTAAATGTTTGATAGAATTCACCTGTGAAGCCATCTGGTCCTGGGCTTTTGTTTGTTGGAAGATTTTTAATCACAGTTTCAATTTCAGTGCTTGTGATTGGTCTATTCAAATTTTCTATTTCTTCCTGATTCAGTCTTGGCAGGTTGTGCATTTCTAAGAATTTGTCCATTTCTTCCAGGTTGTCCATTTTATTAGCATAGAGTTGCTTGTAGTAATCTCTCATGATCTTTTGTATTTCTGCAGTGTCAGTTGTTACTTCTCCTTTTTCATTTCTAATTCTATCGATTTGAGTCTTCTCCCTTCTTTTCTTGATGAGTCTGGCTAATGGTTTGTCAATTTTGTTTATCTTCTCAAAGAACCAGCTTTTAGTTTGGTTGATCTTTGCTATCGTTTCCTTCATTTCTTTTTCATTTATTTCTGATCTGATCTTTATGATTTCTTTCCTTCTGCTAACTTTGGGGGTTTTTTGTTCTTCTTTCTCTAATTGCTTTAGGTGCAGGGTCAGGTTGTTTACTCGAGATGTTTCCTGTTTCTTAAGGTGGGATTGTATTGCTATAAACTTCCCCCTTAGAACTGCTTTTGCTGCGTCCCATAGGTTTTGGGTTGTCGTGTCTCCATTGTCATTTGTTTCTAGGTATTTTTTAATTTCCTCTTTGATTTCTTCAGTGATCACTTCGTTATTGAGTAGTGTATTGTTTAGCCTCCATGTGTTTGTTTTTTTTACAGATCTTTTCCTGTAATTGATGTCTAGTCTCATAGCATTGTGGTCGGAAAAGATACTTGATACAATTTCAATTTTCTTAAATTTACCAAGGCTTGATTTGTGACCCAAGATATGATCTATCCTGGAGAATGTTCCATGAGCACTTGAGAAAAATGTGTATTCTGTTGTTTTTGGATGGAATGTCCTATAAATATCAACTAAGTCCATCTTGTTTAATGTATCATTTAAAGCTTGTGTTTCCTTATTTATTTTCATTTTGGATGATCTGTCCATTGGTGAAAGTGGGGTGTTAAAGTCTCCTACTATGATTGTGTTACTGTCGATTTCCCCTTTTATGGCTGTTAGTATTTGCCTTATGTATTGAAGTGCTCCTATGTTGGGTGCATAAATATTTACAATTGTTATATCTTCTTCTTGGATCGATCCCTTTATCGTTATGTAGTGTCCTTCTTTGTCTCTTCTAATAGTCTTTATTTTAAAGTCTATTTTTTCTGATATAAGAATTGCTACTCCAGCTTTCTTTTGATTTCCATTTGCATGGAATATCTTTTTCCATCCCCTTACTTTCAATCTGTATGTGTCTCTAGGTCTGAAGTGGGTCTCTTGTAGACAGCATATATATGGGTCTTGTTTTTGTATCCATTCAGCCACTCTGTGTGTTTTGGTGGGAGCATTTAGTCCATTTACATTTAAGGTAATTATTGATATGTATGTTCCTATTCCCATTTCCTTAATTGCTTTGGGTTTGTTATTGTAGGTATATTCCTTCTGCTGTGTTTCTTGCCTAGAGAAGTTCCTTTAGCATTTGTTGTAAAGCTGGTTTGGTGGTGCTGATCTCTCTCAGCTTTTGCTTGTCTGTAAACGTTTTAATTTCTCCATCAAATCTGAATGAGATCCTTGCTGGGTAGAGTAATCTTGGTTGCAGGTTTTTCTCCTTCATCACTTTAATTATGTCCTGCCACTCCCTTCTGGCTTGTGGAGTTTCTGCTGAGAGATCAGCTGTTAACCTGATGGGGATTCCCTTGTGTGTTATTTGTTGTTTTCCCCTTGCTGCTTTTAATATGATTTCTTTGTGTTTAATTTTTGACAGTTTGATTAATATGTGTCTTGGTGTATTTCTCCTTGGATTTATTCTGTATGGGACTCTCTGTGTCTCCTGGACTTGATTAACTATTTCCTTTCCCATATTAGGGAAGTTTTCAACTATAATCTCTTCAAATATTTTCTCAGTCCCTTTCTTTTTCTCTTCTTCTTCTGGAACCCCTATAATTTGAATGTTCGTGCGTTTAATGTTGTCCCAGAGGTCTCTGAGACTGTTCTCTGTTCTTTTCATTCTTTTTTCTTTATTTTGCTCTGCATCAGTTATTTCCACTATTTTATCTTCCACCTCACTTATCCGTTCTTCTGCCTCAGTTATTCTGCTATTGATCCCATCTAGAGTATTTTTCATTTCATTTATTGTATTTTTAATCGATGCTTGATTCATCTTTAGTTCTTCTAGGTCCTTGTTAACTGTTTCTTGCATTTTGTCTATTCTATTTCCAAGATTTTGGATCTTGGAAATAGAATCTTGGATCAGCTTTACTATCATTATTCTGAATTCTTTTTCAGGTAGACTGCCTATTACCTCTTCATTTGTTAGGTCTGGTAGGTTTTTATCTTGCTCCTTCACCTGCTGTGTGTTTTTCTGCCTTCTCATTTTGCTTATGTTACTGTGTTTGGGGTCTCCTTTTTGCAGGCTGCAGATTCGTAGTTCCCGTTGTTTTTGGTGTCTGTCCCCCGTGGCTAAGGTTGTTTCAGTAGGTTGTGTAGGCTTCCTGGTGGGGGGGACTAATGCCTGTTTTCTGGTGGTTGAGGCTCGATCTTGTCTTTCTGGTGGACAGGTCCACGTCTGGTGGTGTGTTTTGGGGTGCCTGTGGCCTTATTATGTTTTTAGGTAGCCTCTCTGCTAATGGGTGGGGTTGTGTTCCTGCCTTGCTAGTTGCTTGGCATAGGGTGACCAGCACTGTAGCTTGCTGGTCGTTGACTGAAGCTGGGTGCTGGTGTTGAGATGGAGATCTCTGGGAGATTTTTGCTGCTTGATATTATGTGGAGCTGGGAGGTCTCTTGTGGACCCGTGTCCTGAAGTTGGCTCTCCCACTTCAGAGGCACAGCACTGACTCCTGGCTGCAGCACCAAGAGCCTTTCATCCACCCGGCTCAGAATAACAGGGAGAAAAAGTAGAAAGAAAGAATTAGTAGAAGAAAGAAAGAGAGAGAAAGAAAGGAAGAAGGAAAGAAAGGAAGGAAGGAAGAAAGAAAGGAGGGAGGGAGGGAGGAAGGATGGAAAGAAAGAAAGAAAGAAAGGAGGGAGGGAGGAATGAAAGCAAAAGGAAGAGTGAATGGAAGAAGGGAGGGAGGGAGGGAGGAAGGAAAGAAAGAAAGAAAGACAGGAGGGAGGGAGGGAGGAAGGAAAGAAAAAGAAAGTGGAAAGAAGAAGGGTGGGAGGGAGGGAGGGAGGAAAGAAAAAGAACGAAGGAAAGGAGGAGTGGAGGGAAGGAGGGAAGAAGGAAAGAAAGAGAGAAAGAAGGAAAGGAGGGGCGGAGGAAGGGAGGGAGGAAGGGAAGGTAGGAAAAAAAGAAAGAGCAGGTAAAGTAAAATAGAATAAAGTATGAAATATAGTAGCGTTATTAAAATTAAAAAGTAATTATTGAAAAAAAAAACGGACAGATAGAACCCTGGGACATATGGTGGAAGCAAAGCTATACAGAGAGAATCTTACACAGAAGATTACACATACACATTCACAAAAAGAGAGCAGGGGAAAAAATCAAAAATCTTGCTCTCCAAGTCCACCTCCTTAATTTGGCATAATTCGTTGTAAAAAGAGGAAAAGGGGGGAAAGTCTTAAATCTTGTCCTCGAAGTCCACTTCCTCAATTTGGGATGATTCGCTGTCCATTTATGCACTCCACAGACGCAGGGCACATCAAATGGGCCGTGGAGCTTTAATCCGCTGCCTCCGAGGCTGCACAGAGAGATTTCCCTGTCTCTGCTCTCACAGTTCCCGGGTCTCAGCCTTGGACCTGGCCCCGCCTCTGCGCGTAGGTCGCCGGAGGGCGTCCGTTCTTCGCTCAGACAGGACGGGTTTAAAGGAGCCGCTGATTCGGGGGCTCTGGCTCACTCAGGCAGAGGGGAGGGAGGGGCGCGCAGTGTGGGGCGGGCCTGCGGCGGCAGAGGCCGGCGTGACGTTGCAGCAGCCCGAGGCGCTCCGTGCGCTTTCCCGGGAAAGCCGTCCCCAGGTCCCGGGACCCCGGCAGTGGCGGGGTGCACAGGCCCCCCGGAAGGCGGGGCGGACAGTGACCCGCGCTCGCACACAGGCCCCGCGGCGGCGGCGGCGGCAGCAGCAGCCCCAGCATCCCACGCCCGTCTCCGAGGTCCGCGCCTGTCTCCGGCGCTTCCCCCAGCAGCCCTCTTAATGCCCTCTCCTCGCGCACCAGGAAACAAAAGGGAAAAAAGTCTCTTGCCTCTTCGGCAGCTCCAGACCCTTTCCCCAGACTCCCTCCGGGCTAGCCGTGGTGCACTAACCCCTTCAGGCTCTCTTCCTGCCGCCAGCCCCAGTCCTCTCCCTGCGCTCCGACTGAAAGCCGATACCCGAGCCTCAGCTCCCAGCCCCGCCCGCCCCGGCGGCCGAGCAGACAAGCCTCTGGGGCTGGTGTGTGCCTGAGGGCACCGATCCTCTGTGCCAGAATCTCTCGGCTTTGCCCTCCACACCCCTGTTGCTGTGCTCTCCTCCGCTACTCCGAAGCTTTCCCCCTCCGCCACCTGCAGTCTCCGCCCGCGAAGGGGCTTGTAGTGTGTAGAAACCTTTCCTCCTTCACGGCTCCCTCCCACTGGTGCAGGTCCCGTCCCTATCCTATTGTCTCTGTTTATTCTTTTTTTCTTTTGCCCTACCCAGGTATGTGGGGAGTTTCTTGCCTTTTGGGGGGGTCTGAGGTCTTCTGTCAGCGTTCAGTAGGTGTTCTGTAGGAGTTGTTCCACGTGTAGATGAATTTCTGATGTATCTGTGGGGAGGAAGGTGATCTCCGCGTCTTACTCTTCCGCCATCTTCCTCCGGGCAAGCTTTGAGTTTTGAAATGTGGAAAATGTCATGTTCACCATGTCTCTTGGAATACATTTTCAGAGAATTTTGAACTTTAACGGCTGAGCCCACTAAGGTACCCCAGAATCTTTGAAGGAGGGACCCTACAAGCTAATTCTTGAGCTCTCTGGTGTTTGAGAATCAGTGCTCTTGAGAAAACGTTTGTTTTTTTCAGGATGTCATCGGCTGCAAGAACAGTAATACAACTTAATTATTATTAAAGAGAATGATGTCAGTATCTTTGTTTTGCCTTCACTGAATTCAAATTTTGCTCATCTACATATAAAATCTGGTGTGAGTTTCCTGTTTAAAGACCCCGTATCACAGCAGAGAAGTTTGCTCTGTTTTAGTTCAACCTGCCTGCAGCGTCTCTTCCTGTCCTGTTATATGTAGCGAGAGTTACAGGAAATTCTGGCTCAAGATATGACCCAGAGATTCAAGCCATCTGAATTTTTTCTTTCATGGGGGGGGGGCTCTATACACAATGTTCAGGTGTAAGAGAAGACCTGGAGTGCCCATCTGGTCTGACACCAGACTACCTGCTGTTCCCTATAGCTCTCTTCTGCTCCATGGAGTGAGGTGGCTGTCTTATCAGAGTTCATTTTGATGGATGGATATTTTTTAAATTGATGTAGAGCTGATTTACAATGTCATGTGAGTTTCAGGTGTATAGCACAGTGATTCAGTTATACATATATATTCTTTTGCAGATTCTTTTACATTTTAGGATATTACAGAATACTGAGTGTAGTTCCCTGTGCTATACCATAGGTCCTTGTTGGTTATCTATTTGCTATATAGTAGTGTGTATATGTTAATCCCAAACTCCTAATTTACCCCTCCCCCACCCCTTTCCCCTGTGGTAACCATAAGTTTGTTTTCTGTGTCTCTGAGTCTATTTCTGTTTTGTAAATAAGTTCATTTGTATCTTTTTTTTTTAGATTTCACATATAAGCGATATCATATGATGTTTGTCTTTCTCTGTCTGACTTACTTCACTTAGTATGATAATCTCTAGGTTCATCCATGTTGCTGCAAATGACATTATTTCATTCTTTTTTATGGCTGAGTAATATTCCATTGTATATATATATATATATATATATATATATATATATATATATATATGCCACATCCTCTTTCTCTATTCATCTGTCAATGGACATTCAGGTTGCTTCCATATCTTGGCTACTGTAAATAATACTGCTATGAACATTGGGTTGCAGGTATCTTTTTGAATTAGAGTTTTCTCTGGATATATGCCCAGGAGTAAGATTGCTGGGTCATATGGTAGCTCTATTTTTAGTTTTCTAAGGAACCTCCATACTGTTTCCACAGTGGCTGCACCAATTGACATTTCCACCAACAGTGTAGGAAGTTTCCTTTTTCTCCACACCCTCTCCAACAATTATTATTTGTAGACTTTTTTTTTTTTTTTTTTTTTTTTGCGGTACGCGGGCCTCTCACTGTTGTGGCCCCTCCCGTTGAGGAGCACAGGCTCCGGAAGCGCAGGCTCAGCGGCCATGGCTCATGGGCCCAGCCGCTCCGCGGCATGTGGGATCCCCCCGGACCGGGGCACGAACCCGTGTTCCCTGCATCGGCAGGCAGAGTCTCAACCACTGCGCCACCAGGGAAGCCCCCTGTAGACTTTTTGATGATGGGCATTCTGACCGGAGTGAGGTGATATCTCCTTGTGGTTTTGATTTGCATTTCCCTAATAATTATGGATGGATCTGAGCTTATCTGAGGTTGCTTGGATCCAGAGGTTTATCAGCAGTGGGCATAACCCTTCTTTGAGAGGAAAAGTTCAGTGTAGAAGAAACAGCCCCAGGACAAAGGTCAGGAGACCAGGGTCCTGCCTTTGGCTCACCCACTAGCTAGCTGTTGGCCTTGGGCATGTCTGTTATTGTTTCTGAGCCTCCCTTTCTTCCGCTGTGAAATGAGGTGAAAGTGGCGCAAATGAAACTAGATTTACTAAATCTACGGGCCTTTGATCAAAAATGATCCATGATCAACTGTAACATTTGGTATTATGGGCCAAGTCCTCCTTCTAAAAATGTTCACCTTTTTGGCCCTTGGGCCACCTTTTTCATGTTAGTTCCACCAAAATTACTGGGTTGAACATCGCCCTGGAGACTCAGACTTGGAACAAGACAGCTCTTGTCTTTGAGGAGCTCCCGAGATATGTAAACATCATCTAACAATTTTTTCTCTCTCTGAATGCTCCTTCTTATTTCTATTTACATCTTCAATTTTGTTTTTGTTCTGCTACCAACTTGCTTCAAGTTTTCCATATACTCACCTTGGAAAAGAGGTCTCATCTCCCTGGTTTCAACTACCATTTAAATGCTACTGATTAAAAATTATTTATCTTTAACCATGACCCCCCACTGCTTGAGTTATAGATCTGTATTCACAGGCACATCCTGGTCATCTCTACCTGGATATCCCTCAAGATCTTCAAACTCAAAAAAGTTTGAGACTGAACTCATTTTACTCTTATGTTCTTCTTCCCTTCTGCTCTTAAAACCTACCCCTTCTCTTGAATTTTTTGTTTTGGCTAAGGTCATGCCACCCAGTTAGTTACTCAGATTAGAACTTCAGAGTCATCTGCCTTCCTCTCCCCCAAAATCTAATTGGTCACATAGGCTTTAGAATCCACCCATGAAGTGTTATTGATCTCTGCCTCCTCCTTCCTATTTTCCCCGTTTCCGCCCCCATGAAGGCCTGGATTTACTCTCATTGGGAATTCATCAATTTTAAGATGCCCACCACTTCCCACTCTTTAACTTTTCCCAAGTCAGGATGCATCTTTGAGTTTCTGTTGGCTGAGCAGCAGTCATGAGGTAGATACCTGCACACATGCACCCAAATTTGCAGAATGGGCCTCAGTTGCTTGGAAACCCCAGAGACAATAGTGGAGCATTTTTAAAAGAAATGATGCATCATTTAAAACTCCATATGGCTCTTGAGTGGAAAAGTGTTCCAGAAGAGTCAGACATTAAATGGGAAAAAGTGATAGGAATACCTTAAGTAAATTATTTTGCTTATATTTTCCTTTCCATGTATGTGCAAGGGTGGTATAGGATAAAAATTGGTCAGGATAAGTCTAAGAAAGCCCTTTCAATAAGTATAAAGTAAAAATTCCAAATGATAAGAGACACTGTGTTATTGTTAAATTGTCAGAATTTTTCTTTCTAGAGGTAAATAAAATAATGGTGCAACTAATAACTGTTTTTATCTTTAACTTGCTAAAATATAGATAAAATACAGAACTTCCTAATGAACCAATACTTTCACCATCCTTTTCAGGCCTCCCTGCCTTCAGTTTCTTCCCCTCTGATCCATTTTCCATATTGCTGCTGGCACACCCAGATCTGATCATATCATTCTCTATGGCAGTGGTTCTCAAACTCAGGATGCATCAGAGTCCCCTGGGGGGCTTGTTAAAACACAGATGACTATGTCCCAGCCCTTGAGTTTCTTATTCAGTAGGTCTGGGCTGGGACTGGAGAATTTGCATTTTTTAAGCTGCGAGGTGATATTAATGCTGCTGGTCCAGGGACCACACTTGGAGAACTATCGCCCTTTGGCATATAGTCCAAACTCCTTATATGGCATTCAAGGCTCTTTCTTGAGGGCTCCTATTGTACATCTGCAGCAGCATTTGCTGGCATTCTCACACACCCATTCTCCATCATGCCTGGAATGCCATTCCTGAGCATGGCAGACACTTCATGATTCTGTGATTTTTTTTTTAATACACTGCCTGAGAACTATTTGGCTTTTAAGATACAGTTCAATGAACACATTCTTCAGTGGAAAATATTTCTTTTACTTATCTTTTCCAAAGAGGTAAATTTCGGGATGTTTATCTTTTCAGATCAACTTCTAAGACAGCAAAACTCAAGGCTCAGTCTCTTCCAGTAATTAGAAAGATACTCTTTGGGGACCAACAGGTCACGAAGTTTGACGGGGTTTTCCAATTTTCTAGATTATCAATTTGGCAATCATCCCTATACAAAATACAGAATTTATTATGAGTCAGTGGAGCCATTATTTTGATAATTTTAAATATTTATAAGATATTGTAAATATATATGGTACTGAAAAACAACTTAAATTGTACCTAACCAGCAAAATCTTCCCTGTTTCAAAGTATTTATAGTTCAGGCTCATAAATAATAAAATAAGATACAAACTGTGGGAAGTGGGAGCATAAGCATAAGAGGAACACAGGAAGGTGATTTTAAGATGCACAGTGAGGAAGAAGAACTATGGATTACGGTCTACATTGTATGATGCTTTTTCCAGACTTGTGGCCTTTGACAAATGGATCTAAGTTTGAAGTCAGATGAGGATTTAGGCTGTATTTTGTAGGAACAGTTGTCACTTTGTTGATCTATTTAAATTATGGGCTATTTCCTGAGTAGGAACTTGACTAGTTTTATATGTTATTCATGTATGTTCCCATATACACATACATACACAGACATATAGATGCACAGATACACAGACACACACACTGACTCCTAATATGGAGCAGCTTCAGAAATGCAGATTCAGTGGAGTTGTGACATAGGCAGTGTTCCCTCGTCTGCTCAGGTCTCATGAATAGAACTCTTATTCTTTCATTGACTCATTCCATGAACGTTGGAGTGTATAGTGTATGCAAACCTTATCCTAACTCTGGAGATGCAACAAGGAATGGGTTTACACAATGAATGAAGGAATGAAGGAATGAAAGCCTTTATAGAGTCTGAAATAAAATTGTAACAGTACGACAGTCTACATCTTCAGCATTTCCAGAACCCTTTCCAGGCTCATGCTAGCGTTTCCATGCATGTTATCGGCTGACACAACTACTTAAAGTTAAGTATGATTATTATTCCTGAGGAAATGGATGCTTAGAAATTCCGGGTTAAGAATTTCATCCCATATTACATAGGTGATAAGTTGTAGAGCCAGGATTAGCATTGATCCTTGTGCTATGTGTGTAGTTTCTAGTCCGCAATGCTGTAGTCTAATCAGGGAGATAATTTAATAAGCAATTACAGTGCAATGTGGTAAATGCTATGAAAGGGAAAATTCAGGGACAGGGAGGGATTAGGAACACATTAAAGGGGCAAGAAAAGGCTTTCTGGGGGAATAAAGTCTAGCAGTTAGCCAGGAGTGCGGGAAGAGTATTTGCAAAGGTCTGGAGGTGTGGGTGAGGTTGGCAATGTGAGGGATTGGGGGAAGGTCGGCAGAAATATATATATATATATATATATATATATATATATATATTTTTTTTTTTTTTTTTTTTTTTTTGCAGTACGCAGGCCTCTCACTGTTGTGGCCTCTCCCGTTGCGGAGCACAGGCTCCGGACGCGCAGGCCCAGCGGCCATGGCTCACAGGCCCAGCCGCTTCACGACATGTGGGATCTTCCCGGATCGGGGCATGAACCCGCTTCCCCTGCATCGGCAGGCGGACTCTCAACCACTGCGCCACCAGGGAAGCCCCCAACTATATATTAATGGTTCTCAATATATATATCTTTGCAGTGTAGTCATACGTTGGTTTGAGTTTCGACGTAAATATTTTAGCCTCAGCAAGGTTGCAGACATCTTGTGCACTGGTTGTATGTCTCATCCTACATGTACTATTCAATGTAGACAGCACAGTTCTGTTTCTGGGAGGCATTGATGAAATTTGTAGAAAAAAAGCATTCCATTAAATAGTGTGAAAGTTTGAGTACTCTTGCATACGGCGGCTTAGTGATTCTCTGTATCCCTCAAACAGGATGAAGGAGGAATGTGACGTGGTTGCTGCTTGTCCCTGCGGCAGCTCAGCAGTTCCGCCTGGGCTTTCTAAGGCAGGGGTGATCTTTGTAAAGAGCTGGCTGCCTGTCTGCACAGACTTGGGTTAAATGTCTCCTGAAGGAGGTCTCAGGCAAAGCATGTGAGGAGCTAGAGTGTGCTCATGAAGAAAAGGAGAGGGAAGGGAATCCCTAGAAGGAACAGAGGCTTCTCCCATCTCTTTCTTCTGTCGCAGCCATAGTTCTCAGGAAACTGAATGTCTGACCTTCTAAGGTGCTTTCACACTAGTCCTAGGAGATGGCCAGGTACATACTTGCACATCAAATATTTAGTTTTCAAACATTGTTGTCAGAACACAAAGGCCACATAACTGTCAGAGCCAGTCCCCATGAATCTAGCCTGCCACGTGGTTTCTCGGGGCATTAGTCATGGCTTCAACTCCTCCCACCCATGTCCCATTCTTTCCAATGAGAAAAACACAAGTGTAAGTGTTTTACCTACTCTCTCTGTAGACTTATGACTGGTTTGTGGTTCAAGACCAAATCTCACCTGTATCATCACTTTCCCTCCTACTCTCCACTGATTTTCATATTAGTGACACACACACACTTTACACCCTGCATAAAGATGTCATCTCTTGGCTCCATGAAATAAAAGCAATAATAACATTAAAATTCAGGTTTTTTCCTCCTATTTGGGCAGTAATTTACATGAGGTTTGGTTCTTTTTCTTCAAATCTGACAAAATAACCAGATTTTCTTCAAATATGTAATCATCTGAGATGAAAAGAAGAATGACTTCAGGTGTCCTAAATACTTTTTCAAAATGCGAGTGCGTGTGTTTCATATTTGTGAAATCCACATGCACACACACACAAGATTGGAAGTCTTTTAATAATAATGAAAGATGCATTTCTGACCTAGAAACTCCCTAATGAATCAATACTTTCACTATGAATCAATTATAAAGAAATTTAGAATTAGTTCTGGGACCTGCTCAATTCATCTGCTAAAAAACCCCAACGAACGAGAACCCAACTTATTTTGTACATAGCAATAAATATGCATTAGGCAGGTTTGATGGCGATTTGTGACTCTCAGTGTCAGCTCGGTAGATCTTTCGTGATGATGTCCAATGCAGCTCTCCTGGAGTCTACTATAGTAGTTGAGTTTCATGAAAACATCAGTAGTTTTTGGTTATAATCACTCTAGGTTATAATAATTTCAGATTTTCATTGCATTTTTTTCTATTGTTGAAAATCATATAATGTGAGGTTACACATGAAAGATAACTAAGATGACTGCAATAGCAAAAATCTACCTAAAACATAAAGAATGAGAAGGAAGTCTTTATTCCTTGGTTCTGGAATATACATGATATGTTATATATCTTTTTAAACCATTTAAGCAACCATCTTCTATAAAAGAAAACATTAACATATAGATGGTATGATGGTGGTATGGGGAATATACTGACAATTTTGACAGATGAACAAAGTTTTTGTTTGTTTATTTGGTTCTCAATAGAGCAGATGTCTGAAAAACTTTAAGAAATCCTTTTCTTCTGCTTGTCATTGGATTCCACGGGCCATAATAAGCACGCTTGGGGGTTTCTGAGTAGTGTGTGATGGCCTCATAAGACTTCTGGAGCAGGTCCCAGTGAACTGGAAACATTCCCAGACTGTGATCCTTGAGGAAGAGGCCCTTTTCTTGTATCAGATTTCTGTAGCTTGCTTTTTTTTTTTTTTAACATCTTTATTGGAGTATAATTGCTTTACAATGGTGTGTTAGTTTTTGCTTTGCAACAAAGTGAATCAACTATACATATACATATATCCCCATATCTCCTCCATCTTGCGTCTCCTTGCTTTGAGTCTATTTTTAAGGATTGGAAGGAGTCTTCTAGCTCTTAGATCAGCAGGCCTCTTCGTGGATGATAGCTGGGTCCTTCCACTGAAGACGAGTTTTGGAGCTCCATCCAGAGGCAGGGGCACTCTGCCTACACAACGCTCCAGGCCAGACGACGGCAACCTGACAGCCCACAGCATGACCTTTGGAGTTAGTGCTACTAAGCCCTCAAATTTCCCGGCTAGGATGGATTCCAGCCTGGTCTGTGTGGCTCCAGCTCTTTGGTTCTTTTCCATCAGCTTGGGTTGCCTCTCTAAGAAGCCACTTTACTCCCCAAATTGAAGCCCTGCTCCCAGCTCCAGGACCCTTTCTGTAAAACAAGGTGCTTTCATACTATGATTGAGAGTATGACTTTCACCATGTAGGTTCAAATTCCAACTCGGCAACTTACTAACTTGGCAAATCACATCTCTGTGTTACAGTTTTGCATCAGTAAAATGAGGAGATGATAATAATACTATCTACTTCATAAGCTGCTAGAAGATTAACTGACTAAAATATGCTAGGTACTTAGAATACTGCCTGGCATGCAGTAGGTTCTTAGTAAATACTATCTCTTATTATCATTATATCGTCCACTTTATTGCTTTCATGAAAGAGATTGAATCAATCAGTGGCAGTGGCAGTGGCATTGGAGGTGGTGGGAAGATTATTTTTCACACACAGGTGTAAGGCTGTGAGGCAGTGTACACTCCTTACCCTCTTGGCTTGTTCAAGCACCTGCAGAATGAGCTGGATGGAGCTGGTCCTGATGCAGTTCTGAGCCAGGATGAGGTCTCTCCTGTGGCTGAGCCACAGAATCTCCTCCTGGGGCTACAGCACTGGTCAGGTGAACTTTGACTTCTGGGTGTTTCTGCAGATTCCACATGCAACAAGAGCTTGGGAATAAATAAAACTCAGCTAGGCTTTTCAGAATGATGTCATAGATTCATTCTTAAAAAATCATCAATTTAAAAAAATGCCACTTTGATATCCATTTGGTATAGCATCTCTTTAAAAAATTCCCTTTGTGTGCACTCCTTGGATTACAGCCATGCAGAAACATGGTTTATCCCTTTTTAAATCCATATTTTTGAAAACGTTTGGTCAGTAACCCTCATGTGTTTTGACTCTCTGTTCTGGTCGCCAAAACATTATTGTAGCTCCAAGGTGAATATCATGTGTGAATGTGTTTAGTTCTTGAATATCCACCATCAAAATGCTGGTGGGGATGTTTTGCTTGTTTCAGTGTGCTATAGCTCTTCTGCCTGGCTGCAGCCAGGATAAAGAATGATAAAGGGCTTCCCTGGTGGCGCAGTGGTTGGGAGTCCGCCTGCTGATGCAGGGGACACGGGTTCGTGCCCAGGTCTGCGAGGATCCCACATGCCGCAGAGCGGCTGGGCCTGGGAGCCATGGCCGCTGAGCCTGCGCGTCTGGATGTTGCTCCACAATGGTGAGAGGCCCGTGTACCGCAAAAAAAAAAAAAAAAAAAGAATGATAAAAATTAGGCTCAGCCTTCAAAATCAAACATAAAAAAATCCCCTTACTGTAGGGCTGTTCTCTGGTCCCTAGATGCCTTGCTGCTCTGGCTTTACTGGAAGCCTTTGGGGAATCATACGTTATCTTTCTTTGCATTTCCATAGTGCTGAGCACCTACAAAGTACCTGGCAAAAATCTCTGTGCTTTGTTAAGTACATTTTTGTTGAATGCATGAATAAAAACAATAATCTTTTTTGTAAGTTTCCCTCCTTGAGCAGCTTTGAGACAGGTTCTCTCTGCTCTGCTGTTCTTTTTCTCATCTAAGTTCAGGCTCAGCTCTTGGCTGGCTGGATGCTCACAACTATATAACCCAACTTTTGTTTCATGGAGAGTAAAACTCAAAAGAGAACAAAAAAACCCACTGGGGACTAACATAAGGTTTCCAATTTGTCATTCTGACAAGAAAGTTCAGTAAAAATAAACAGCCATGTGTTAGGCTGAGTAGTCCCCTGCACCCCAGCTAGTCCCCCACCTTCCCAAAAGACATCCATGTCCTAGTCCTCAGAACCTGTGAATATATTACCCTTACATGATAAAAAGAACTTTGCAGATGTGATTAAGTTAAGAATCTTGAGATGGGAAGATTATCCTGAATTATTCAGGTGGGCCCAACGTAATCACAAGAATCCTTATAAAAGGGGGTAGGAGGGTAAAAGTCGGAGAGAGAATAGAAGATGTTCAGCTGCTGGCTTTGAACACAGAGGGAGTGGCCTGTGAGCTAAGGAGTGCAGGCAACCTCTAGAAAAGGCAAAGGAACAGGTTCTTCCCAGAGCAACCAGAGGGAATGCAGTTATGCCTACCCACTTTTGGATTTCTGAACTCCAGAGGTATAAAAGAGTAAATCTGTGTTTTTTTTAAACCACCATGTTTGTGGTAATTTGTTACAGCAGCAATAAAAAACCAAAACAAGCATCAATACATTCCATCACTTCATAAAAGGAATATATTTTTAATGGCAAAAATGTAGGGAGGATTGGATCCCCTCAAAAACACAATGGCAACTTGCACGATTTACAGACAGGTACATGTAGTCACACACGGTTGCCAAGGGCATGATTCTTTTGTGATTATCTGTTTTGAAGACAACAGAGGAAAAATCTAGCATGACTGCGTGAGGCCAGGAGCCCTTGCCCCCTTGCTACCAAATGAATATCAAGCAAAGTGAAGAGCCAGCCAACCCTCTACAAAATGAGAAACACTGGAGCAAAGCCACGCCAGACTTCCCCTGCCCGAGAGGGCACAGCTCGCCCCTCTATACTTTCCACTGGCTTCCAGAGAAACCTGCTCAGTCCATTAGCTGGAGAATCTGATTTGCTTTGTCAATGTGAAATTGACCTAGATAAGTCCTATAAGTTTAATTTAAGTCTAAGTGAAATCTATTAAGCATATATAGATTTTATTCCAGTACATTTTAGAGTCCATGAATAAGAAGTAAATGTCTAGACTAGCTTTGTAGGAGCCCACTACTTTCAGAGTCTTTTCAAATTCTTTCTTTAATGATCTGTATTTCTCCCATGCATTAATCTTTTTTAAAAGGGATTAATAACAGTGCCTGACTTCTTTGCTATATTCATTCTGCAATAGCTCCATTCCTAACCATATCCTCAAATTGTAAGGCAGTAGGAGTATGATCGACCTAATGAGCTCAATTTACCTGACAGCTCCTTGCACTGCTAGGAGAAGGAAGAGGGAGGCTATTTTCTGTGGCGAGAATGAAAGAAAGCTCATCTTTTTTTATTTTTTATTTATTTAATTTTATTTTTTAACGTCTTTATTGGAGTATAATTGCTTTACAATGGTGTGTTAGTTTCTGCTGTATAACAAAGTGAACCAGCTATACGTATACATATATCCCCATATCCCCTCCCTCTTGCGTCTCCCTCCCACCCTCCCTATCCCACCCCTCTAGGTGGTCACAAAGCACTGAGCTGATCTCCCTGTGTAATGCAGCTGAAGAAGGCTCATCCTTGTGGCAGGAAATAGCCTATTCTCAACCCAGCGTTACCCAAGGTGGCTCTGTGCTGATTTCCTCAGAATGGCGATAAGGACAGCCCAAGAGCCATGATCTGAACTGCAAAGTCATAGTGACAGCACAGTGGCTCTGCTCTCAAGCTTTGGAATCAGACAGACCTGGGTTCAAATCCTGACTCTGCCTTTTAGCTATATGTTATGGGATAAATCACTTGACCCTTCCAAGCATTCATCTCTTTATTTGGGGTTGCTTTATGCAGTACCTGTCTCACTGTGAAAGCTAAATGGGTTAATAAATGAAATGCACTTAGCATACAGCTTTATCACAGTACTTAATAATTATTCAGTAGATGTTGTAATATATTCTAGGTATCATTTATAGAAAATTTAGAGTTTCTTGGATGATTAATATCCTCTGTATGCTAAAACATCTTCTTCCCTCTCTTGATTCCATTAGGACGCAGTTTTAATGCAAAACAGTTCACTCCTAATGGATGCTCTCTGATAACTTGAGTCTGTCTGGAATTGAACATTAGATAAAAAGGGTGAGAGGGGCTTCGTTGATTGTTTAACTCTTGCCTTAGAATCCATGGGCTATTTCTGTGGAAATCCCCTTTATGCCTGCGAAACCTCCATGTATCAAAACTTATTTCCGTCTACATTCTTTCCTGCTTCTCCTCCTATCCTTCTGACCCCCTTATGGGACAAGAACTTCATTATCTCTCTTTCTCAAGCTCACTTGGGGAGCTTTTGTCTTTGCCAAGCTTGATGCCTGGACCATCTATAGCTTTTGAAAATGAAGGACAAATCCATAATGGAGTCATTGATTCCTCCCCCAGCTCATGATTCTTCTGCATCAGTTGAGATGATCATGTGGTTTTTATCCTTCATTCTGTTAATGTGGTGTAATATATTGATTGTTTTTTGTATGTAGAAGCCTCCTTGAATTCCAAGAATATATTACACCCAATCATAATATATAATCCTTTGATATGCTGTTGAATTCTGTTTACTAGAATTTTATTAAGGATTTTTGCACCAACATTCATAAGAAATATTGGTTTGTAGTTTTCTTGTAGTGTCTTTGCCTGGCTTTGATATTAGGGTAATTCTGGCCTTGTAGAATGAGCTTGGAAGTGTTCCCTATTCTTCAATTTTTTTGGAAGAGTTTGAGGAGAATTGGTGTTAATTCTTTTTCAAATGTTTGGTAGAATTCTCTAGTGAAACCATCTGGTCCTGGCTTTCCTTTGTTGGGAGGTTTTTGATTACCGATTCAATCTCTTTACTAGTTATTGGTTTGTGAAGATTTTCTATTTCTTCATGATTCAATCTTGATAGGTTGTGTGTTTCTAGGAATTTAAATGTTTCTTCTAGGTTATCCAATTTGTTGACATACAACTGTTCATAGTAATCTCTTACAATCCTTTTTATTTCTGTGGCATTAGTTGTAAGGTCCTCTCTATAATTTCTAATTTTAGTAGAATCCTTTCTCTTTTTTATTAGTTAATCTAGTTAAGGCTTTGTCTATTTTGTTTACCTTTTTAAAAAAACTCAGTTTCTGGGAATTCCCTGGCAGTCCAGTAGTTGGGACTCCATGCTTCCACTGTAGGGGGCATGGGTTCAATCCCTAGTCAGGGAACTAAGATCCCACAAGCCACTCAGTGCGTCAAAAACCAAACAAACCAACAAAAACTCAGTTTCTATTGCTTTATTTTTGTTGCTCTATTGTTTTTTTCTATCTTCTATTTCGTTATCTCTACTCTAATCTTTATTATCTCCTTCCTTCTTCTAGCTTTAGATTTAGTTAGTTCTTCTTTTTCTAGTTTGTTGAGGTATACAGTTAGTTTGTTAATTTTAGTAATTTAAGATCTTTCTTCCTTTTTTATTTTTATTTATTTATATTTATTTATTTATTTTTGTGGTACGTGGGCCTCTCACTGTTGTGGCCTCTCCTGTTGCGGAGCACAGGCTCCGGACGCGCAGGCTCAGTGGCCATGGCTCACGGGCCCAGCCGCTCTGCAGCATGTGGGATCCTCCTGGACCGGGGCATGAACCCATGTCCCCTGCATCGGCAGGCGGACTCTCAACCACTGCGCCACCAGGGAAGCCCCAAGATCTTTCTTCCTTTTTAATGTATGCATTTATAGCTATAAAATTCCCTCTTCGCACTGCTTTGCTGCATTTCATAAGTTTATTTTCATTTGTCTCAAGGTATTTTCTAATTTTCCTTGTGATTTCTTCTTTGATCCATTGGTTGTTTAAGAGTGTGTTGTTCAAGTCCACATATCTGTGAATTTTCTAGTTTTCCTTATGCTCTTGATTTCTAGTTTTGTTCCATTGTGATTGGAAAACATACTTTGTATAATTTAAATCTTTCAAAAAATTTATAGAGACATTTTGTGACTGTAGTATTTTTAAATAAGAACAACTGAATTACTTTTAGGTATTACACATGAGAATTCAAGTTATAACTGAGTGGTATTTCATAGAAACAGTCACTTTTGTTGCATCTCTAAACTGTGAATCTGGTAAGTATTATGTAAGCATGAATCACAAACACAAATCCCCAAGTTAAGTAATCTATTTTACAACTTTTTACTCAGTGAAAATCACATATAAGGCCTATACTCATAGCCTCATAAGGCCATGTATTGGTCAAACTGGTCTCAGTGGTCATTTAACGTGACCACTTACATTGCTGATGAAGAAACAGGGAGTGTTGCCTATTCCAGAGGAATATAATTAATCATAGGTTATAGCTTGTGTTACAACACATTGATGATGCCTTTGAGACCATCCACTGATGTCCTCACCTGTGATACACCAAGCTAAGTCCTTCTGAAAGTATCATTGGATGTTTAGAATGTTTAAGCAGCCGAGAAATCAGAACTTAAAAAGAAATACATTGATTTTTTTTAGGGCAATTTTAGGTTTACAGAAAAATTGATCAGAAAGTACAGAGAGTTCCCATATACCCCCTGCCACTCCTCCAGCCTCCCCCAACTATCAATATCCCCCATCAGAGTGGTACATTTGTTATAGTAGATGAACCTACTTTGACACATCATCCTCACTCAAATACATGGTTTACATTAGGATTTACTCTTGGTGTTGTACATTCTATTCCTTTTGTAAAAATTGTAGTAAAAAACATATGACATGAACTTTACCATCTTAACCATTTTTAAGTGTGCGGTTCAGTAGTATTAAATATATTCACATTGTTGTGATACAGATATCCAGAATTTTGTTTGCTTCTGTGTCTAGCAGAAGAGAAACTCTATACCCATTAAACAATTCTCTTTTGTCCCCTTCCCCTAGCCCCTTGTACTTTAAATAACTCATATAAGTGGAATCATCCCATATTTGTCTTTTTTGTAACTGGTTTCTTTCACTGAGCATAGCATCCTCAAGTTTTCACGTTGTAGCCTATGTCAGGATTTACTTCCTTTTTAAGACTGAATATTATTTCATTATCTGTATATACTATCTTTTGTTTATCTAATCATCAGTCAATGGACGTTTGGATTGCTTCCACACCTTGGCTATTGTGAATAGTGCTGTTATAGAGAGATGGGTATGTAAATATCTCTTTGAGATCCTGCTTTCAATTCTTTTGTATATTTACCTAGAAATGGGATTGCTGGATTACATGATAGTTCTTTTTTTTTTTTGAGGTACCTCTGTAATGTTTCCCATGGCGGTTGCCCCACGTTACAATCCTCTTAATACTGCACAGGGGTTCCAATTTCTCCATATCCTTGCCAACACTTGTTATTTTCTGTTCTTGTTATTTTTATTTATAGTAGCCATCCTAATGGGTGTAGGGTATACAATTCAGAATTTTTGATTCTGTCACAGACTTCTTTCTTGTGATTGAACTTTCATGTATTTTGACTGTCCGTTGTGCTAGGGTTAACTGCCAACTTCCTATTTAGGATTGGAACAAAAATTCTGCAAAACATTGGCAAAAACTGACAGGCTACCAAAATAAGAGAAAGATATTTGCAAGATATTATGTGTCAATGAATTATTCCTGAAAAGCCAAAATGAAACTGGGTTTGTATGAAAATGAATATTCAATTCAAAATGTAAAATTTAAGAACAACTCCTGATGTTTCATTTTAGATTATTATTAGAATGAGGAATGAGTTACTTTATAGAAAATATTTGCATAAGGAAAAGTTTCTAAACCACACCTATTTCAAGTAATAAAATAAAATAGAAAGAATAATTCTGTTTTTGTTTTTTTTTGGAAGAGAACTACTGAATTTATTCTCCAGAAGAAAAAGCAGACTTGAAGCATCACATTACTGGAACACCTGAAACTTGTTGACAAGTTCTTATCTTCTAAACTTCCACGAAAGTTGCTTGCACAAACTATTTAAAGAATATCTGCCCCTATTAAACAAGCCAGATATCTGATGTATTAAGGAAGTCAGAAGCTGAGTCACTTCATTTCTTTCTGTTGCCCCCAGTTTCTAGAATACTGGCAACTCACATAAATATGTTTAATGTATCCATGTAGATTCCCAGCATCCAATTGATGGGTTCGTATTTTTGAACTCCATACACTGGTACTACTTCTGCATGCTTGATTATTTTCTGTGTATCATACAGAATAAACATGCTGAAAAGAACTAATCCACCATAAATTGCCACTGAGTACAGAGTGGCACCAGCCACAGTGGTAGGTGGAAGAAACATAGATCCTAGTGAGGACACAAAGATGACACCCAGACCCATGTCCAGGGGTGCTCCCAGGTTCAAAAACTTCTCACTGGGTGCACACATGGCCACAGTGGAGAGGTCTCCCACAATACCAGCTGTGTACCATGCAGCTCTTTTAAGCATAGAATTGTATCTATATTATAGCATGGAGGGAATTAGAAAAGATGCAAAATAAAAACAAGGAAAAGTTTTTAAATAGGAAAATTATGGTAACTAAGATTTGTTGAGGACTTACCAGATCCCAGGCACATAGAGTTTATATGCACCTAATAGTCACAAAATCTCTATGAGATAAGTACTGATATGCTCCCCATATTACAAATGAGTCTCAGAGAAGTTAAATTAGTAATCTGGGATTCAAGAGCTCTGAAGTGGTGGACCAGCATTCAAATTCAGGTAGTCCAACCTCTGAGGCACCATACCTAACCACAGTGAGATGCCACCTCCCCATGAGGAAGTATTAAACCAGTGTGTTCCTCTATCAGGGGCAAAGACTAAAGGATGACTGGAAAATAATTGTCTTTATGTACATGAAGAGTTATGATCTTTTCTTAAAAGAAGGGGACAGATTACATTGAAGTAAGAGGAATTCACATATAAACTCATGTTACATATTGTTTTTAGAGAAGAGTCCTGCATGTAAGTGGTCCAAGACTTGGGTTTTCCCTTAACACTCTCACCTCTACATCCCACCACAGAGATGACAGGTATTCTCTTAATCCCCTGTTCTGAAGCTGACCCTGCACATGGACATATAAACATACACCCATGTCTCAGAGAAAATAGTGTTCTGTAATGGACAAAGCCTGGAATATTTTCCAAATTCCTTCCTTCCTGAGCAGAGCTCAGTGGTTTAAAATTATTACTTATTTTTCCAGAGAGCAGAGTGTAGTTTAACAGCCTTGAAGCCAGACTGCCTGGGTTTGAGTCCAGATCTTCACTGCCCAACTGTATGACCTTGACAAGCTCTGTACCCATATATGCCTTAGAGTCCTCGTCTGTAAAACAAGGATAATTAATTGCAATGTATTATACTTCATAGGGTAGCTGGAGAATTAAATAAGTCAATATACATAAAACCCACAGCACAGTGCCTGGAGTATAATTAGTGCTAGTTCAATTTACCTAGTGACTCAGAAGGCAGAACTGAGAGCCACAGAGAATTATTTCCAGGCATTGAAGCCTGGTAGTTTGTCGGGATGGATTTTTTTCCCCTTGTCTTTGAAATTTTTATCTTTTTTCATTTTTCTAAATTAATTTTTATTGGAGTATAGTTGCTTTACAATGTTGTGTTAGCATCTACTGCACAGCAAAATGGATCAGCCATATATATATATATATATATATATATATATATATATATATATATATATATCCCCTCCCTTTCGGACTTCTTTCCCATTTAGGTCACCACAGTGTATTAAGTAGAATTCCCTGTGCTATACATTATGTTCTCATTAGTTGTCTATTTTATACATAGTATCAATAGTGTATATGTGTCAACCCCAATCTCCCAATTCCTCCCACCCCCCCCCCCCTTGTTATCCATACATTTTTTTTGTCTGGCTGGATTTTAATATTGCTTTGTGCTAGTGACTTCTTTTTACCTCTCCCTCCACCACATTTTTTTTCCTTTTTTTGAGCTGGAATGTCTCTAACTGTAATCCTATGCCTGTCCTATCTTTGTATGTTAGATAACATGATTTGTTTCTTTACTTTCACAGGTTCACAGATGGAGAAAGATTGTGCCTCCCAAGTTTTACTTAATGGAGTATACCCAAAACCTCATTTGTACCTGATTTTAGATGACTTAGATGATATGATTTGGCACTTCTGGACTGATGAGATTTAGGTGGAATTTTATCCTGTAATGGAATGAAACTTTTGGAGACCTTAGGATGGAGTGAAAGTATTTTGTGTGTGATATGGATATGGATCCCGGGAGCTGGGGGTAGACTGAAGTAGGTAGAATTTTGGCCTCCCATGATCTCTGTCCCTGGTATTAGTACTGTGGTTATGTTGTTATGTGGCAAAAGGGACTTTGCAGATGTTATTAAGGTTGCTAATCAGCTGACTTAAAGTAAGGTAAATCCTGGATTATCCAGGTGGATCCAAGTAATCACATGAACCCTTGAAAGCAGAAGAGGAAATCAAAGAGGTTCAAATTATGAGAAGGACTCAATTCACCATTACTGGCTTGAAGATAGAGGGGGCCACATGGGAACTATGAGTAGGAAAGAAACTCTGCCAAAAGCCCGAATGAGCCTGGAAACACATTCTCCAGGTAAGAGAGCCCAAGCCTAGACTTTGAACTTGTGAGACCTTAAGCAGAGTATCTAACCAAGCCAGCTGGACTTCTTCCCTACAGAACTGTGTCACGATAAACAAATGTTGTTTTAAGCTGCTAAGTTTGTGGTAGTTTTTCGTGGCAGCAATGGAAAACCAATACACCAGATATTAATTGTGTTAAAAGCAGTAGAACATTTTTTTCAAGTGAAATATTTGGATCACTGGAGATCTCCACTGCACATTCCTCCCAGGCAGACCCTAAAAGCACTTGCACAGATTGAGATATAGACGTCCCACCAGCGAAGCTTGCTGCCCATCACAACACTTACTACAATGCACGTGTGTGCTCTGCTTTATGCCTCCAGTGCTCCCACTGGGTTCAATGAGGGCAGAAACTATTTCTTCTTCATTTTTGCCCCCCCACCCAGAGCGAAACCTGGTGTTGGCACACTGTAGGCACTTGATAAATACTTTTTTTTTTTTTTTGCGGTATGCGGGCCTCTCACTGTTGTGGCCTCTCCCGTTGTGGAGCACAGGCTCTGGACACGCAGGCTCAGTGGCCATGGCTCACGGGCCCAGCCGCTCCGCGGCATGTGGAATCTTCCTGGACCGGGGCACGAACCCATGTCCCCTGCATCAGCAGGCGGACTCTCAACCACTGCGCCACCAGGGAGGCCTGATAAATACTTTTTTGATTGAACTCTAAGTGTGTTTGACAACTAATGTCTCTGGAGAACAATATTGGATATGGATAGAGGCAGAGTAAGGGGCCAGAGACACCATAGAAGACAAATTGGGAAAAGAAACAATTTGCAAGGACAAAAGAATGTAGCATTTAATACTTGTATAATTACCATTGGTTTAGAAAAATTTCCTTGATATATCTCTCCTACCCGCACAGCCAGCAGGATAAGTTTCGGGAAGTAGGCTGACCATTGCATAAGTGGCTTGTGAAATATCACTTAGTAGCTCACATTCCCAACAAGTTGAATAAATATGTTTGTGTGTAGTTTACCCCCCAAGGATGCTTCTCCTGGCTCCCCCGCAGCTGGACCAGAATTGCTGTTTAGTAATCAAGTGGCGACGGGCTCCTCTGGGAATGGAATGCCCCATCCCTGATGCTCTCCCTGAGGAGAGGGGCTGGAAAACAGACTGGGTGCAGCCTGACAGAGTGTGATCACTTCAGACAGTGCAAGGACCCTGGTGCAAACTCCAAGAACCTTGAGGTGGCTTGTGAGGATCTGCCAGAAGGCCTATAGCTAGTTGCACCCCAAAAGCAAGCCACAGGCATGGGATTTGAAGATGTCATCTAGGAAAGCAAGTCCCAGGGAGCATAAAGCAACTGGAAGAAATCATTAAAAAGAAAAATATTTTTTTAAATGAAGACTGACACTGTCTTGAAAACGAGTTAAATAAATGCCAGCCCATTCTCTATTCCCAGCACAGTAGTTGCTATTTTGGTGAGTGTAATTGAAAGTAAAAATAATCTCTGCCATGTTTGAAAAACAGCCACCAGCTACTCTATTTTAAATGATGTAAAAAAACATGAAGTGAATGTGAAAACTGGCCTTCTAGGGATGGCAACGGGCTGTGTTCCATTTCATTGGTGGTTCTGCACCATTCGTGATTTCTTATTCATAAAGTAGATAACCACATGTTTTCAGGGTTTTTGGTGCCCCTATTACTGGGGCAGAGAGCAGTACCCAATTATCAGGAGTGTATTTTATAACTTCAATTCAGGTTGTAAATTTGCGTCAGCCATTGCACTGTTCAATCTCACCCTCTTGCTCTAAAAAAGCAGAACAAGCTGAATGGGAGATGAGAAGTGTGGGAAGTTGGAAGTTGTTACTTTTTTTTGCGGTACGCGGGCCTCTCACCGCTGCGGCCTCTCCCGCTGTGGAGCACAGGCTCCGGACGTGCAGGCCCAGCTGCCATGGCTCACGAGCCCAGCCGCTCCGCGACACGTGGGATCTTCCCGGACCGGGGCACGAACCCGTGTCCCCTGCATCGGCAGGCGGACTCTCAACCACTGCACCACCAGGGAAGCCCTGGAAGTGGTTGCTTTTTAAACGAGCTTCTGGACTTTTCTTGATCACTTGATGATTTTGTCTACTTTTCATGAACTCTGAATTTTATTAGTGGGTTTGTCAAGAAATACATCCTCTGTACAACACAAATCGAGATTTTGTGAATTTGGGGTTTAAACGATCTTGAGGGTCCCCTTTAAGGAAAGGAATATAAAAATATCAACTTTGGCAAATTTTACCAAAAGATGTGATCATGTGAACACAGCCTCTCATCCCAAGACCCAAGAAGGGCCCTGTGCAGGTAAGTGGCCCTGAATCTAAAGCTTCATTACTTCCTGGGAAATCCACCTTTGCATCTACGGGTCGGTGGAAGTCACGTTGCTTCTCTGAGGAGAAAGGAACATGGCAGAAACCACAAAATGGGGGAGTCCAAAAGATCCTTAAAATCAATCCAGTTATTTTACAGATGAAGAGCTGGGGAAACTAGGGCTCAGAGAGGTTAAGTGATGCCAAGTGTTGCACATAAAACCAGCATTTGAATCTGCTTTTCTTACTTCATTTTTCAGACTGGTGTTTCTGTGCTATTTCTCAAGATATCTTGTGAACCCAGAGAAAACAATAGAGATAAGCATGCCGCAGTCTATATCTTACCCTTGCAGAGGCATGGAGAACGCCAACTAGGGCCATGTAACCAGGTGACTGCATGACCCAATAGGGTCTCTGAGAGGGGAGAATGGGGGATTCTACATGATCCCACCCCCTCACTTGGTCCTATTTGCAGAGGATTACAAGGTGTGACTGCACACCTTTCTAAAAAAATTCAAATACAAAAGGACATTCATATCCAAATAAATATTGTCCTCTTGTCCCCTTCCAAGTAGGTTCTTATCCCAAATTGCTGCCACTGCTGAAGCCGTTTTTAGAAAGTCCTTCCTGGACTAATATTTTATCAGTTGAGTCGCCCAAGAAAGTCAGGTGCTCAGGGCATTTTTTTTGTCTTCCTCTTTCCTTCCCTTCCCCCCACCCCTCACTTCCTTCCTGTTTTCCTTCAATCTGTTTTTTTTTGTTGTTTTTGCGGTACGCCGGCCTCTCACTGTTGTGGCCTCTCCCGTTGCGGAGCACAGGCTCCAGACACGCAGGCTCAGTGGCCACGGCTCACGGGCCCAGCTGCTCCATGGCATGTGGGATCTTCCCGGATTGGGGCACGAACCCGTGTCCCCTGCATCAGCAGGCGGACTCTCAACCACTGCACCACCAGGGAAGCCCTGTATTTTTAAACAAAAAAAAAATTATCATTTATCTACCAGGTTTTGTGCTGAATGATTTTGGGATGTTTCTCCAAATCAAAACCATGATTAAAAGTTTAAGATTTGGAATCATGAAAATATGAAAAATAATTTGATATGGATTCTGAAGAGGACTCTAGTTTTTGCCTAAACCCTATGGGAGGAGGTTAAATAATTAGTCATAATTTAAAGCCAAGGTAGGGAGAATTGATATCTTCTTATGAAAATGCCCTACACAAGATGAAGGAGCATAAATGTCCCGCATGCCAGGTGTTGTATGAGATGGTTTCATGTACATTTCCACATTTACTTCTCCAACTTTAGGAAGCTGGCATAATATGCCCATGTTACAATTAGGGAAACCAAGGAACTGCCGAGTTCAATTTTCGGTGTTAGAGCTGAGATTGGAACTAGGTCTACTGGTCCCCAGACCAATGCTCTTTCCCCTGGCCATCACCTTTCCCCCAACATGGTCATTCCTATAAACGTCTGTGCTGAATTCATGGAGGCTCTGCTGGTACCTACGTGCTCCCAGCCTAGGTTACAGAGGCGGAGGGGGATCAGGCAAATGAGGTCATGAATTCAACCCCAGGAAGTACAGGCCAAGGTCACCAGCCACCCTCAGAGAGAACAGAGAATCAGCAGCTCCCCAGTGAAACCTCTGGAGAAAGAGATAAACCCAATCCCACTACTGGGCATATAACCAGAGAAAACCATAATTCAAAAAGACACATGCACCCCAATGTTCATTGCAGCACTGTTTACAATAGCCAGGTCATGGAAGCAACCTAAGCGTCCATCAACAGACAAATGGATAAAGAAGATGTGGTACATATATATACAATGGAATATTACTCAGCCATAAAAAGGAAAGAAATTGGGTCATTTGTAGAGACATGGATGGACCTAGAGACTGTTATACAGAGTGAAGTAAGTCAGAAAGAGAAAAACAAATATCGTATATTAACGCATGTATGTGGAATCTAGAAAAATGGTACAGATGAATCGGTTTGCAAGGCAGAGATAGAGACAGAGATGTAGAGAACAAATGTATGGACACCAAAGGGGGAAAGTGGCAGGGAGGGTGGTGTGATGAATTGGGAGATGGGATTGGCATATATACACTAATATGTATAAAATAGATAACTAATAAGAACCTGCTGTATAGCACAGGGAACTCTACTTCACTTGGCTGTACAGTAGAAACTAACACAACATTGTAAAACAACTATACCCCAATAAAAAAATAAAGAAAAAAATAAAGACATTAAAGAAAAAGAGATAAACCCTTGCTGGTGTTTCCTCCTGTGACAGAGTTGTTGGAAGCCTGTTTCTGTCTCTGATCTGTTTCTCCGTCTCTTCTCCAACTCTCTCTCAAGTTTATTCTTTCCTCAATTGTCCACCTCCCCCCCACCCTCGCCAACCTCATCCTCTAGAAAAATGTTGTACTGACGCCCCTAGACATGGCTTTTCATTCATTTCAACATTTGCTTGTCTCTCATTTCTACCTTCCTCATTCCTACTGTTCTTTATTTCATCAGAATAAACAACATGAGCAATTACCTGTAGCAAATATACTCAGAGCCCTCCTTCAACACCCGAGTCTTTCATCATCCTACCCTGAAGTGTGGTGGAAGCAAAATTGAGAGAAAGACATTCAGGGATCAGCATACTATATTATTCACAGAAATGAGACCCCAGACATTTAGATCAGTTTTTATTTTAAGGACGGGTCACTGTGCTTTCTGTACATATTTTTTGATTTTTCACCCACATTATTTATATTGGAATTACCCATGTATTTACACAAAGGTCTTTGGGAGGATAGTATCTCTTCAGTTCCCACCAAGGGTCAACAGGAAGGAGCACATGGGCTTTATGTTCCGGTAGACCTGGGTTTGAAGAAGCTGGGTGCATCTCTGACTGGCTGTGAGACACAGAGCAAATTACTTAATTTCTCTGATCTCAGTTTCCTTATCTGAAAAATGGGACCATACAGTTATCTTAAAGGGCTATGTTAAGAGCACAGAATTTGGAGTTAGATCAAAGTCTGACTCCTACTCTGCCACTGACTAGCTGCGTGGTACTAAGTTGACTCCCCAACTCTTGCTTCCCGGCTGGAAAAAGGAGAGAGAATAATACTTACATAGTATTTTAGGAAACCATAGGATTATTTATATGCTTATTAGGAGGATTCAACTAAGTAATATATTTCAAACTCTTACTCCAGGATATGATACAAAGCAAGCACTTACTAAACAGTAGCTATTCCTAGGATGAATGAGATGGTGCATATGAAGATCTTAGTACGATGGCTAGCCCGTGGTTGAGTTTCAGTAAATGTTCGTCCTCTTTCTTTCCTCCAAGGCAAAAGCAGTAAATTAGATACTGATTATCTCTCCCTTCAGCTTAATGTGCATAAGATTAACTCTCCCCAGTTTCCCCCACTTTGCATCTAGTGACACTTCCTACAATGACATATCTTCTTTGTAAGGACTGGCCTGCCCTAAGGAAGAAGAAAGAACTGCTTGCCTCCTATAATTTCAGAGGTGCTGAGAGCTTTATTTGCCTCAAACACCTACCCTCCAGCAGTCTTCTTAGAGTTAGAAAATCGCTTCTTTTTAGAGGTTTTCCTTTGGGTTCCAACATTAGCTCCAGAAGGCTTTTGTTAAGATGCAGCTCTCTTTACTGAGTAGGATAATAGGTCCCTTTTCATTCACACATTAGCATGAATTGGTCAGGTCAAGGCTGCAGGGTGAGACTATGGGAACACTAAATTCTAAGAAGGGAGAACAGTAAAATCTTGTGCTGTCCAGAGGAGCACTGATGGATTTAAGCAGTCAGGAGTCACCCTAGTGGACCCAGGATCGACTTTGTCTATTTTCCCCGTTTGCTCTGGGACCTCTTTCGTGTGAAGGAGCAGTGCCAGAGCAGGCCCAGCCAGCATCTCCCTGGGGGCCTCTAAGAACCCAGTGGGCAGTGGTTTCCCGCAGTGTGGAGGCCACTCACTCACCCCAAGGCGGGGGCAGATGATATGGCTCCGCCATGTTGTCTAATCAGATGCGAGGTGGAGATTTGTATGACGTCTGTCCCAGAAAGAATAGAGAGCGTGATAGAAACAGGAGGAGAACTCAGGTAGGACCAAGTGCCTAAGTAACTAATAACCCACAGAGTTTGGAGTCCAAGTGGGCTGACTGCCAAATGGGGTGACGGAAGAAACACAGATAGCCATGTCTGAGGATTGATTGGTAGCAAATAAACAATAAATGGAAATAGGAATAGTTGTTTAAAAAAAAAAAACTTAAACACAGGGTTTGAGAAGTAGCAAACTATGCAAACAGAGCCCTTTTTATATTTAAATGCTACAGTAGCAAAACCAGCATTATGTTAATAAGCGAGGTGCCTACAGTACACTACTTCTTCTGAAGGCTTTTTACTCACTAGAGCTTGATTACTGTTATCCCAGTCTTTCCAAAGTTGTCGTATAAACAGGGATATTGCAAATGATTTGTAATGCCCAGGTCACAAACCGGATAATGAAGGCACAGCTAGAATATAACTTGTGTAATCGATGTACACATTTCTTGTACGTCTGTAAGTCTGAAACCCAGTTTACCGTTCAGATGGCGAATACAACGTGCATATCCTTAAGATTAACCTTCCACAGAAGGAACCTGGTGAGGCTGCAAAATGTTTTCTTTAATTATAACTGTTGGGGAGGGATATTGCGATACATGACAAATACATATAGAGTAACTGATGTCTACAAAGCAGAGAAGTTGGAGGTCTTTTAGGAACTGCACAGCCCAGAAATTGATCCTTTCCTGCCAAAAGCTAGGAGAACATTTAACACTCTTTCTCCTACCACAGTGAGACCTTTTAGAGCTGTCGTTCTGTGGATTCTGTGTTTGCAGCATTTGTATAGGGAATACCAACCAATAACACTTACAGCGTAATTACCGTGTGCCATGCTGACTGCTCTACATAGCTTATCTCACTATACAATTGGAATCTATAAAGTGGCAAATAAAAACAGACACAGTTAGAGCCAAGGAAATAGGGTGGTTAAAACCAAGGAAGTAGCAAATAAAAATAGACGTGGTTAGAACCAAGGAAATAAAGATTCTGTGCTTAAAAAAAAAAATCAACCTTTGAGTAATTGCAGAAAGGCTAGGAATTCTCTGAAATGTGTAGGTAAATCCTGATACCATCTAATGATGTTCATTGTGGTTTGTAGGCACAGATGGAGTACAACAGGGACCAGCAGATTACCTCAGAAGTAGGTCAACAAAAAATCAGAACCAGGGCAGAGAACCGGCTCTTGGCTTTATCTTTTAACTGGGGAGATCTTGCTAGTTAAGAAGACAGTTACCTCTTTATTAAATGAGTATTCCGGTTGTGGGCTGTTTAATATAAATTCATACTTAAGTTCATCTGATAGTAAACTGTACTTAATTCATGTTGTAATTCTACATCCTTTCATGGTTTTTACAGAGTCCCAACTTAAAAGAACTTTGAGGACTGCTAGCTAGCAGACGCAGCTATTGACGAGGGTTCAGATTTGGGCTCAGTGTTGTAGCTCATGTTCACAGACTTGGAGAAGTATTTACAAGGTACTGTGAGTGACTTAAGCAGTATGTAAAATACCATGTGTGACAGGATTCTATTTTGTAAAACAAAACAGAGGGACAAAACCCTAAACCGTTGTTTATTAGTATTGAAAAATGGGAAACAGGGGCTTCCCTGGTGGCGCAGGGGTTGAGAGTCTGCCTGCCGATGCAGGGGACACGGGTTCGTGCCCTGGTCCGGGAAGATCTCACGTGCCGTGGAGCGGCTGGGCCCGTGAGCCATGGCCACTGAGCCTGCGCGTCCGGAGCCCGTGCTCCACAATGGGAGAGGCCACAACAGTGAGAGGCCCGTGCACCGCAAAAAAAAAAAAAGGGAAACAGTTAAATGTCTAACCGTGAGACACTAGTTAAATAAATTCGGGCATAAGGACCTACATGTGCAGCCACTAAAATTATGGCTGTAGAAAAATATTTCTTGACACTGACAATGTTCATAATTTATTGTTAAGAACAGTAAAACATAATCCAAAATAGTTTCATCCCATTTTTTATAAAAGGAAATTTATGCATAGGCAAAACATTTGTAAATATAGATGTTACTATATTAACATGTTTACTCTGGGTGGTGAAATTACAATGGATTTTTTTGTACAAAATTTAAAGACTTTAGTTTTAGAACAGTTTCAGATTTGCAGAAAATTGAGAAGATAGTATAGAGTTGCCATATACCTCACATTCACTTTCCTCTATTATTACCATCTTACACGAGTATACATGAGCTATTATTACCTCTTACATTTGTTACAGTTAATGAAAAAATATTGAAGCATTATTATTAACTATAGTCCATATTTTGTTCATATGTCTTTATTTTTTATCTAATGTTATTCTTCTGTTCCAGGATCCTATTCAGGAGACCGCATTACATTTAGTCATGATGTCTTCCTAGGTTCCTCTTGGCTGCAACAGTTTCTCAGACATTTATGGTTTTCATTGACTTTGTCAGTTTTGAGGAGTCCTGGCAGATATTTTGTAGGACACCCTATTGTTGGAATTTCTCATAATTAGACTGGAATTATGGTTTTGGGGAGGAACAGTTGATTTTTATATTCTTTTAATTTATTTATATCTTTCAAATTTTCTAAAATGAACATGTATTATTTTTGTACCAAAACAGTTATTATAATAAACATGATATATACATATGAGTGTATGTATCCATTGTTACCAGCCATCAGATTCAAAGATGGCTGCCCTAGTCAGTGAACTTGTGGTTGGCAGTTTTTCTTCAGTGTGTTTCAACCTCTCTTTTCAGCACCCTCTCACTCTCTCCTATCACTCCATTTCAAAGCCTCAAACAGTTGGTAAAGGTTTAAGGTACAGCTTCTCTATAAGGGCACTTGCATTTTAATAGAAGAGTCTTAAAATCTGAAACATTTTCAAGACCCAAAGGAATGAAACTCTAATGGTGGAACTGCAGGGACCTGGTGCGGATGTTTGCCATGGGTAGAGGAGGGACCGTGCTCCCTATTTCTATGCCTAATTCTGCAGAGTGGTTATTCTCTGTATGAGATGCCCAGAGACTTATCAGAGACATGTAACTTAAAACATGTCAAAGGAATAAACTCAGTTATCTGCCAGAAACTGAATTCTTACCTCAGAATGATTTTCTTCCTGACCCTAGAATCTGTTGTTTCTGCCTTCAAAATATGGTTTCTTCCTTCCTTAGATAATAGTAGCCTGATTTTCCTTTCCTTCTCCCAGTGTCCCCCTGTATTCCAGCAGTGGCTATCTGACGAGGTTCAGAGTCAGACAATTCCCTCCTGTCCTACAGTGTTGGTGGATCTAGGGTAGACATGTGACTCTGTCTAGGTGAGCCAAGGGGAGCCTGTCCTGAGATCTTTGCAGAAGTCTTCAGAAGAACTTTACTTCTGTTATGGTTATTAAGCTGATGGGATGGAATGGCTAGGGATCACGTGGACTGCTACAGAGAAACAACCTGGCTGAGAAGGAAGTCAATACGAAGGAAAGCAGACCTGGGAAGTGAAGGGAAACAGATTCCTGAGGATAACGTGTGAACCTTCTCATTCTGATGAGCCAGACTTACCTCCTCAACTTTTCAGTTACATGAGCTGGTAAAGCCGTTTTTTAAGTGAAGTCAGCTCAGTTTGTATTTCTGTTACTGCAACTGGAAGACTCTTGATTAAAATGCTCTCTCAAGATCTTATTTCCCTAAATAAATTAGTTATCTTTGGACCCAAGTGAACTTCAGCATCCTTTTCCTGTATCTCAATGTTATTTAATTTACCTTTGGATTCTTCTATCTTGTTTCTGACCCAAAAAGTAAAGCCCATCAGTTAAAAATTTAGTTACACTGATTATTTAGTTTCACGTAACCTATATATTTACCTCCACCAGTGATTTAATCAAATTCAAAATACATTAAAACATCAAACATGTTGAAAATAGTCTCTGTGATTAGGATGCAGCTTCAACTTTGTGACTTTAAAATATCTTGCTTCATTTAAGCAAGCCTGCCCACGTTTGGGAACCTCTTTCTCACCCCAGCAGCTTCTTAACTACCAGCAAATTCTCCTGGTCAGTTGCCATGGCAGCAGCACTAACTCAACTTTCCAAATTTAAAAGTGTCATTTGTCGAATGAGCAACTGGCCTCTTTTCTACCACATCCCAATCTCTGGGCCAAAGTGAGACAAATTAAAGAGAGTTACATAGTATTTTTTGTACCAGAAGACATGCGAGGGTGGTTAAAGTGCTACCAAGAGGTCACATAGGGTAGGGATGCAATGTTTGGACATCTCACAGCCACTTCAAATTGGGTCTCAATCCCCAAATCTGCCATATACTTACTGTCAGGCTGCAGAATGCTTATTAAAATCTCTGTGACTCCATCATCTGGGAAACGAGACTAATAATCAAATCATAACTGAATGTAACATATAATACAATAATATACAAAATATTTGGGCTGGAATGAGATTAAAAGATCTGGTCTGTAAAGCGCTGAGTGTAATGGCTGACACAGAGGAAGCCCTCAGCCAACACCAGGTGGCTATTGAGATATACAGCTGTGATGACATCTGGAGATCACTATATGCTTAAAATTAAAATACCTTATAGGAAGCCTGTGGATTAGAGGCATCTCGAAGTGGGAAGAATGTAGTATCAAGCTGATTGGTCTTTCGAGAATAATAGATGTGTGGAGAAAATGCAATAAAGAACTAATTTGGGTAAATTATTTACTGTCTTACTTGTTATGGAATTAGGCCTAGAAATGTTAATAAAAGAATTAAACTATAAATGACCCTCCACCACCATCTCTGTTGAAAAGACTCACTGAACACTCTTGTGTGTTGCATGGTGCATGGCCATTCATTTTTCTGTTGTACTTGAGCTAAAATGTAAAACAGATATTAGCAAAATCATTTTCCTTTTGAATCTATATCAGAAAATCATTTTCCAAACAAATGCTACCACATGTGGCTTTTCTGAACATAGGGGCTAGAAGTCTAATCACCATTAGAACTACAGTAGCAGTTCTCGTATTTTATTCTGAAAAGACAACAAATGATTTCAGGATGGTGTCAACCTCCTATTCCAAATGTTCTCTGTAGTTTCAAGATCAGAAAGCGTGTGAGACTTCAAATGTTATGTTGTATGGACCCTTTAAGGATTACTTCCATCTGGGTGATGGGGTGGTTACATGAGGGGAACTGGGCCTTTAAACCTTGAAGCTGTTGCTTTGATTCACTTCTTTTAAGTAGGAATGTGAGACTAATGACATTTTAGGATAAATGCTGACTGTGGTTTGTTAGCAGCAAAAGTGGTAAGGTAAAGCCACGTGCAAGTTGTGACCGTAGTTACTTTACAGACTGTTGAACTGCCTAAATTGCTGAGTAACTTTCTTCAAGTTCAAATACTATACCAGGGAAGAGACTATTTACAAATAGTGTTTCTTGTACAGCTGGGTAGCATTTAGGGTCATTCATTTATGTTCAGCATTTCCAAAGGTTAACAATGTGAATCATTGCAACTGAGACTGGCATCACATGGCTTCAGAATGTCACCACATCAAACACTCAGCTGGCGTCAGGGAAGGAGGCCTGATGTCATTGTATGTTTGGCCTATATGTTTTTTTAACCCAACAGCTAGCTTCCTGTGAAACTCACTAGCTCGGAATGGAATGTCTCCGTCAACCACATGCAGATTTTTCAGGATACTTCTACCATCTTAGTGATGCTACTGAGATTTATACAGCTGCATGCCCATTAGGAAAATGAATTCTAAAGTATACAGATGAAAGAACAAGGGGAAAAGATGTGCTGAATGGCATAATATAGAGATCATGCCAATGATACTGAACTGGGAATGATTAAAATAAAAGTTACACTGACCAAGCTAAATCCCATTTTAGGTTTCCATCACAATGACACAGTCCAGTGTGAGGGTTTCACTTGCAGCAACCAACCTTACAGGTTACAACCAGCCTCGGGCTTACGATCCAGATTTGGCTCCTTAAGTCAGAGGTGCTGTTTGCAAATGGTACTCTTCCTTTGAGGAGCTTTACAATGGTTAATTACCCAATGAGTAAAACCCTGCTGTTGTATTGTGATGGCTAACCCTTTTTTTTTTTTTTTTGGCGCTACGCGGGCCTCTCACTGTTGTGGCCTCTCCCGTTGCGGAGCACAGGCTCCGGACGCGCAGGCTCAGCGGCCATGGCTCACGGGCCCAGCCGCTCCGCGGCATGTGGGATCTTCCCGGACCGGGGCATGAACCCGTGTCCCCTGCATCGGCAGGTGGACTCTCAACCACTGCGCCACCAGGGAAGCCCTAACCCTTTTAATCTCCAAGAATTTCTAGCCAGACTTAGGGTGAGTGATTAAACGTAGAAAACCAGCTAAAGATATGTGTTAGTTACCACAATGTTTTCACTGAGTTCTCTAAGGCGAGGGCTGGGTTTTCTCGAAGGCCCGAGTGGTCGTGGGGTCTGCCCTACCACCTCTACATGTCACCACACTAGAGCTTCTAGACCTCCCCTACCTGCAGAGCTCATCAATTTGATGGATGAAGATCTCCAGCTAGACTGTTTTCTGAGAGGAAGTGTTGGCTTTTATTCAGCATGATCGCCCTGGTACCCCGCATGGTGCCTGCTTATGCACTGATGTTTGTGTTTCCCCCAGATTCATATGTTGAAACCTAATCCCCAATGAGACGGTATTCAGAGGCGGGGCTTTTGGGAGGTGCTGAGGTCGTGAGGGTGGAGCCCTCATGGACGGGATTAGTGCTCTTATAAAAGAGACCACAGAGCACTTCCTTGCCCCTTCTGCTATTTGAGAACACAGCCAAAGGAGACACAGCCAGAAGACGGCCGTCTATGAACCAGGAAGTGGGTTCCCACCAGACATCGAATCTGCTGGTGCCTTGATCTTGGACTTCTCAACCTCCAAAACTGTGAGAAATGAATTTCTGTAGTTCATAAACCACCCAGTCTGTGGTATTCTGTTATAGCAGTGCAAACAGACTAAGACAATGCCTCATGTATTTTGGAAACAAGTTGGTCATATTGCTTTTATCCTCCAAATGATCACGTTATTCCCACAGATCATAATTGAGGCATGGGTATCATGAGAAATAGGAATAAATTCTGATTAAGAAAAATAAAACAGTGCACCAAATGGCAAAGTAGCTTGGGTGGTCACTAGTGAGGAATATGATTCTGATCTTTAGGTTCCTGCCAGGAAGGTGGGCTAATTAGTCTTAGCTGATACCTACCCCATCTGACTTTGTTATAACAGAGGAGTTTCTAACTCAGCAGAAAGACCAAGGCCATCCTGTGCATGCATCAGGGGGCTGGTGGAGATGACCTTTATGGACTCTTGTGTCCCTGAAGTGTTCTAAGTCCATAAAAACCAACAAAAGAAAACAAAATAGGAAATTTTGCACTCAGAACCAGTATTTTCTATGGAAAAAATTCATCAAGCTGTTACTTGGTGTCTTGTTGAAAAGACAACATTAAAAGAAATTATGATGGACTTTTTGTTTACTTTTCCACCAGTTGCTTGGCTGTCATTTAGAAGTGATTCAAACCTGGCGTTTTCCATCTTAGCCTGAGTCAGGAGGGGATATGCCTCTGCCCCCAACCCTTGTCTGCCTGCAGATGCTGACAGGGAGGCTTTTGCATCTGTTGTCATGTTGGCTGACCTTTGGGCTTGGGTTCTGGAGCTTGCAGTGCCCCTCACAGGGACAGGACACATCCTGGAAACGTCCTGGCAGTTGGCTCCCTGGCTTTCTCTGTGGGTGAACTCAGGCAACCAACAACTCGGTGACTCCGACAGATGTTTTTGTCTCTAACCCTTGGGCACCTTGCCTTGTTGTCTCACATACAGAGGGTGATGCCTGGCGTCCTGCCCGATGCCACCAGGAATAAGCATGGCCTGAGGGAGTACTGCCAACTCATGTCGGCCAGCTGCTTTCTGGGAGCCAAGTGGCCGCCAGATAAACGCGCTGGTCTGCTTGCTCAGAGTGCTGTCAGGGGGGACACACTTGCTTAGTGTTTCACTGCTTTCTGTGGCTGTCAGTGCTACAGCTCCGTTCTGTGTTTTGAGCCATTTTGTTTACACATTACATTTGCTTCATTGTGCAACCACGGTGACTGGAGGTGCTCATTGGACAGAAGCCATAGATTTTATGGCTGTGTCTGTAGCGAAATATTAGTGGGAAAAAATGCTGCTCCCAGTGTACTATAGTTCAACCCTTAAGATTGAAGTCACCTAAACAATAAATAAGAAATAAATTCTCTGCCAGTCAACACAGATGACATATTCCCACTTTTGGTAAGAGTCTGGGGCAGTGGAAAAGCACTGAGCTTATATTCAGAAAGCCTGGCTGCAGGTCCTGGCTCATCACTTATAAGTTGAATCCTTTACATGTTTTCAATTTGTTTTTAATTCTCTCTTATTCGTATTTTAGCAGATTTCATTTGTATGCAAGTATTTCTCATATTAAAAGGAAAATGAGTCAATGTGTGTGCAGCTTAACTAAGTTAGCTAATCTCTTTGAGCCTTGATTTCCTCACCTGCATAATAGAGTTCATTTATTCACTCAACAAACATGAATTGCATATTCTCCTTCTGCTGGACAAGGGCCTGGATCCTGGGGGTGCAATGGGGAAGAAGAAGGAGTCCTGCCCTAGGAGAACTCCTGGTCCATTGGACAGAGTCGTTGCTCAGGGATAAATCCCAAAGCGAAGAGCTAAGTGTCCTTACAGAGGTAACAATCCAGAACTGTGGGAATATGGAAGCCAGAGAAATTTATTCTGCTGGGACAGTCATGCTCCATCTGGAGATGATTTTTTTTTTTTTTTTTTTTGCAGTACACGGGCCTCTCACTGTTGTGGCCTCTCCCATTGCAGAGCACAGGCTCCAGACATGCAGGCTCAGTGGCCATGGCTCATGGGCCCAGCGGCCATGGCTCACGGGCCCAGCCGCTCGGCGGAATGTGGGATCTTCCCGGACCGGGGCACGAACCCGTGTCCCCTGCATCGGCAGGCGGACTCTCAACCACTGCGCCACCAGGGAAGCCCTGGAGATGATGTTTTTGAGCTGAGTGTGGAAAGATGGGCTGGGATTGTGTCAGGCAATGATGAGACTCGAGCAGGAGCAGCGGGAGTGCATTCTGAACAAAAGGGGAAACAAGGTTTGTGGCACAAAAGGGCAATGAAAGGACATCTGGAAACAGGAGACACTGTTTCTGGAGGAAAGTAGTGCATTTGTAAAATTCTGTAGTATCTGCTAAATTTTTCTACCCATAGGTTAAAACAATTTACACTCCTTCCAGCAAAGGGAGGAGGGAACTGCCCCTCTCTGTTCTCATTAATGCTGTGTTATCAGACATGGGATTCTGTAAGTGAAAACTGGTATCTCTGTGTAGTTTTAATTTCCTTTTTTTCATGGAGGGAGGAAACACATGCTTCTAGGTTTATAAGTCATTCATATTTCCATCTTTGTATACTCTAATTCGTATACTTTGTCTAGTTTTATACCATGTTGAATATATTAATCAGTTAAAGCTAAACCCTTTCCTGGGTCTATAAGGTCCTATGATCTGGTACCCAGGCACAGTAGAATTTAATGTGGATTAGAAAATACAGGGGAGGGACTTTCCCGGTGGCTAAGAATCCGCCTGCCAATGGGGACACGGGTTCGAGCCCTGGTCCGGGAAGATCCCACATGCCTCGTAGCAACTAAGCCCGTGCGCCACAACTACTGAGCCTATGCTCTACAGCCTGCGCGCCACAACTACTGAAGCCCGTGCACCCTAGAACCCGTGCTCTGCAGCAAAGGGAAGCCACCACAATGAGAAGTCCATTCACTGCAAGGAAGAGTAGCTCCCACTCACTGAAACTAGAGAAAGCCTGCGCGCAGGAACGAAGACCAAACGCAGCCAAAAATAAACAAATAAAAAGAAATTTAAAATAAATAAATAAAAAGAAATCACATATCCATTTATTAAAAAAGAAAATACAGGGGAAAATTTATGAAAGAGATGATAAAATTGGTAAAATGATGCCAAAGCATTCAAGAAGCTACGGTCAGGCAATACCTTTTCGTTTGAAGGCTTCCAGATATCGGGAGTATCTCCTTGGGAAATTATTTTGATCGGGAAATTAGGAAGAAATATTTACATTATGAAAACCTGTATGTTATCTTCCACTTTGATAGAAATAAACTGCCCCCCCCCCGCCCCCTACAAAGTAATACAAATTGTGTTATGGACTCATATCAGCAAAGGCAAAAGGAGCATTGAAGCAATTTTCTGGATTTCTCTGGCTGCCAACTAACTACCTCATCTGATACATGCATATGATCGAGTTAATTTTTTTATAGTTTAAAATGACTTTAGCAGTCACAGCATCTTAGCCTGTATCCCAAGTGCAATGTAATAAGCTTTCCCCAAACATATGGCTTAAAACAATAATCATTCTTTAGCTTATATTACTATGGTTTTGTCAATTTGGGCTGCGCTCAGCTGGGAAGTCCTTTAACAAGTTTGCCTGGGTTCACTCACATGACCACAATGAGCTGGTGGGTTCTCTAGGGGATAATTGACTCTGGATGGCCTTACTCATGTGACTGGCGGTTGGCTGGGACAATGGGTGCAGCTGGGCCACGGGATTCTAGCAGTTAGCCGGAAGGCTAGGCTTCTTTGCATGGTTCTTGGGATTCCAAATGCAGCAAGAGATAGCAAGCCCCAGTGAGCACTCACTTTTCATACCTCTTGTGTCATAGTGGGTAATATCATGTTGGATAAAGCAAATCACATGGTCAAACCCAAATTAAGTGAGGGAGAGGACTGATCAAGACAGTACGTTTTCAGCAGAATTTGTGGACAGTGCTAATGGCATTTGGTCCTGGATAATTCTTTGTGGTGGAGGCTGCCCTATGCATTGTAGGATGTTCACCAGCATCCTTGGCTCCTACCTACCAGGTGCCAGAAAAAACCGCCTCCACACCCCCAAGTCATGACAACCAAACGTGTCTATGGACATTGCCAATGACCTCGAGGTGGCAAAATTGCCTTTGGTTGAGGATCACTGGTTTACAGGGATATATGAACCCGGTGTAAATCATTGAGTGTTATTAATGCAACAGTTTCCACATACAACAACTCACATAGTGCTTCAGCGTATATTCTTTGCTACTTTGGTAACCTTATATTCTGAGGCTGTGCTGATTATCTCTACTCACATACATGTTTTTGAAAAGCTGTTCTTTGGCTCAGGGATTCGGCCCTTGTTTTCAGAGCTTGGTATTATTTGTGATTCTGACTTTTAGACTTAGACTTTGCTAGCATAAAATGGACCTATTTATTAGAAAGTATTAAGTATTGTGATAGATTGGATTATGGGACCCAAAGCTTTGTTTGCTCTCTGTAATAATACATGTTTTCCCATTATCATAAGACTGACCATGCCTCACAGAGGCGGATATACATCCTTGCCCCATTGTCTTTGGGCTTTGCTCTGTGACTTGTTTTGGCCACTAGAAGGTGGGCATAGAGGATAGTGTGAATCCTGAGGGGAGGTTTTATTTATCTATTATTTATTTATTTATTTATTTATTTATTTATTTTGCGGTACGCAGGCCTCTCACTGCTGTGGCCTCTCCTGTTGCGGAGCACAGGCTCCAGACGCGCAGGCTCAGCGGCCATGGCTCACGGGCCCAGCTGCTCCACGGCATGTGGGATCTTCCCGGACCGGGGCATGAACCCGTGTCCCCTGCATCGGCAGGCGGACTCTTAACCACTGCGCCACCAGGGAAGCTCCTGAGCGGAGGTTTTAAAAGGTGTCACGTGTTTCTGTTCGTCCCTCTTGTGCTTCTTCCTTCTGCCATGAGAACATTATGTCCAAGTAGGAACTAATTCTTCTGCCTGTTTCCTTGTAGGAGAAGACTAATGGACAAGGCCTGAACTTGACCTGGAGTCTGGGAGACAGCTACCACAGCTGACCTGCAGACACTGAGCAAGAAATGAAGACATATTGTTGTAACACTTCATATTTTGGAACTGATTGAAGCATTATCACAACAAAAGCCAACTAAAACAATTTCCAGTTTTAAAATTCTATCAAGTCCTTTTTATTAATAAAGTACATAACCATTGTAGACAAATTAGAATATTAAGAACGGAAAAATTACCTGTAATCTCACTGTGCACAGAGAAACCATTGTTAACATTTATATATATATATGTCCAGATTTTTTTCTGTGCATATTAATTAGTCACTCACTAATACTTTCATTCAACAAATAGATTTTGAACTACGTACCAAAACCTAGATTAAGTTAGATATAGCAGTGTATAAGATGGGCATGCCCCTGCTCTCCACCAGATTATATTCAGGTGGAAAGACAGAATCAACAACTAGGCAATGAAACGTTCATTTACAATTCTGATAAGTGCTATTAAAGGAAAATACAGGATGTTAGGAGAGTGTTTGATAGGAGAGCATGATGTAATCTGAGGTCCAGAAAAGCATTACCAAAGAAATAATATGTACATGTAATGTATAATAACACATTATAAAATATAATGTCTCCTACATTATAATACATACATAATTTTATATATGATAACCATAATGTTATTTCTCCTATATGTCATAATATAAATTATTAATCAATATGTTCTCTTCAGTAGACAATATGAAATGAATATCTTTCCACATTAATAAATATATTTTATAGCATCATTTTAATGGCTGCATCATATCCACTGATATGCGTACATCGTGTCGTATTCAACCAATCCCCTGGTGTTGGACACTCAGGTTGCTTTTCATTTTTAGTTACTCTAAGCCATCTTGTAGGGAACATTCTGGCAAGGACTCTAATATGTTTTGAAGAGAAATAATCGTGGTGAAAATTAGCAGATTATATGCCATGAAGCAAAATTGTATAACATATCCTGACCTCATGTATCCCCTAAGGAAGTATAATGGAAATATTTACTTTTGAAATAAAATTTCTCATGTATTGTCAACTACACTCAGTCATTCCTGAAGATCCTTGGGGAAAACTTTGAACCATCTTTCTTGGATGAAGATTTATTGGTGGTAGATAGGAGCAGAATGTCCAGGGAAATGACATTGTATATACAAAGTCAGAAAAGCCAGAATACCACCTCTGCTTTTTCAAATCAAGATGTGATCTGTTGTCATAATACCGTATTGCTGGTTTAGCTTTTTTATTTTGTCAGTGCGGTTATTGTTACTTCATCTGTGGCCTGTTTCCAAAAACAACTGAGTGAGCCTCTGCAAGATAATCACTGTAGTATCTGATCCTTTCATGAGTAAGAGGCCAGGAGAACGTACTAAAAAACAGTTTAGCTTGAATGGGTCGCAGGAGACTGAAACTGAATGAAAACAAAATCTGATAAAATAATAGAATTCACACGATTTTTCTCACACAGGACAAATGAGAGTCTGACATTCTTATTTTGCTTAAGAAGTAGTAATTTAGGATCGTACATTCAGGAAAGATATGAAACGTAATTTGAGCAAGTTTAATGGTGTAAAGTGATGGTATGGCATTGGGGTTTTTTTCGTATGGACAAATCCATTTACCTTGTGGTTGACTATGAGGTAACCATGTAAATATGTGTTCATATTAAACTCATCGACTGTGAGCAAATACTTTTGGATTGTGAACCCAAAGGAAGAAAGTGGTGAAAAGGCCTCACAAATATCAGTTTACTTGGCTGACATAAACATGGTAGAGGCACATTTGTAATTTGGGCAGCGGTAACATAAGTGGCTACATTTAATCAAATGACCATTGAAAAATGGGATGATTTGGGAAGCAGTCCCTCTTCCTTTTGGTTAAACCTGGATTGACTCACATTTTAAAGCATTTTTATCCAGAAGAGTAATGGAAACTAACAACTCTCTACATTAAGTCAATGACTTTGAATCAGTCAGTCATATCCATAAGTAGAAAAAGTACAAGCTAGTTATTGAGAGGAAATAATTTCTTTCACTTTCTAACATACTAGAGCAAGTAGGATTCTTGCTCTCAGGTGACACAAGAAGGTACATTTCCTTTTTTTTAAATCGAAGTATAGTTGATTTACAATGTTGTGTTAATTTCTGCTGTACAGCAAAGTGATTCACTTATTCATATACATACATTCTTTTTTATAATCTTTTCCATTGTGGTTTATCACAGGAATATTGAATATAGTTCCCTGTGCTATACAGTAGAACCTTGTTGTTTATTCATTCTGTATATACTAGTTTGCATCTGCTAATCCCAAACTCCCACTCCATGCCTCCCCCACTCCCTTCCCCCTTGGCAACCACAAGTCTGTTCTCTATGTCTGTGAGTCTGTTTCTGTTTCATAGATAAGTTCATTTATGTCATATTTTAGATTCCACATATAAATGATATCATATGGTATTTGTCTTTCTCCTTCTGAGCTACTTCACTTAGTATGATAACCTCTAGGTCCATCTATGTTGCTGCAAATGTCATTATTTCATTCTTTTTTATGGGTGAGTAGTATTCCATTTCATATATGTACCACATCTTCTTTATCTATTCGTCTGTCAATGGACATTTCAGTTGTTTCCATGTCTTGGCTACTGTGAATAGTGTTGCTATGAATATAGGGGTGCATATATCTTTTTGAATTAAGTTTTGTCTGGATATATGTCCCAGGTATGGGGTTGCTGGATCATATGGCAAATCTATTTTTATTTTTTTTAGGAACTTCCATACTGTTTTCCATAGTGGCTGTACCAGCTTACATTCCCATCAACAGCGTAGGAGGGTTCCCTTTGCTCCACACCCTCTCCAACATTTGTTATTTATAGACTTTGTAATGATGGCCATTCTGACTGGTGTGAGTTGATATCTAATTGTAGTTTTGATTTAAATTTCTCTAATAATTAGTAATGTTGAGCATCTTTTCATGTGCCTGTTGGTCATCTGTATGTCAAGAAGCTATGTTTCTTATCTCCCTATTTCTTTTGGGAAGGATTAGATCAAAAGAGGAGAAAAAACAAGTTCAGGGTCCTCAGAAATTCTGTTTGCTTTTAACCATGAAATTATAGCTATAATACTTTATTCTGTGTTTAGCACAAGTTTAACCTTCTAAATGCTGATTTGGTGATATCCCAGTCTACAGCAATGTCCAGGGCTCAGAAAGGTGACTGACCACTTTGTCCTCTAAAAGAGAGCCCTTGCTACACAGCAGTACTGTCCTCTCAGAAAATTATCAACTAAGCTCAGTTTATTCTTTCAAGAAATATATAGTGAGGGCCACCCGCAACTCCCCCACCCAGTGTCTTCTGGGTCTCTGATTTTTGTAGCTTAAAGTCTGGTGCAGGAGACACATAATATACAGGTCAACAAAATGAAGAATTAAGGTAAATCTATGAATGCAGTAAAGCAGAGCAAAGGGTTGGAGACTGGGGGGTGGGGAGGAGAAGGAGGACCAATTTAGAGAAAGGCCTCTCAGCTAAAAGTCAGAAGGGATTCAGCATGAGTGTTTGTTAACTGCTGTATCTCCAGTGGCTATAACAGAGCCCAACACATAGTAGGATCTCAATAAGTATGTGCAGAATAAATAATTGGATGGATGTGTGAGTAAAAAGCATTTGGGGAAGAGGGACCAGCCTGGAGAGCAAAAAAGAGGTCAACATGGTTGGAGCACTATGGACGAGGAAAGGATACTGAGAGATGAAGTTTTGAATCCTCCTGGTAAGGAGTTTAGATTTTACACGTCATGGGAAGTCATGTGAAGCTTGTAAGATGGGAGTAATCTGAATTTTGGTTTAAAAGTTTGCCTGCTATTACCCCAACTAGACAAAAAAAATCTTGAAAAAGAACAAAGCTGGAGGTCTCACACTTCCTGATTTCAAAATTTATTACAAAGCTCCCATAAACAAAACAGTGTGATACTGGCAAAAATACATACATGTAGTCCATTGCAATAGATAGAAAGCCCATAAATAAACTCTGGCATATATAGTCAAGAATTTTTGATAAGGGTGCCACGACTGTTCAAAGGGGGAGAGGACAGTCTTTTCAACAAATGGTGTTGAAAAAACTGGATATCCACATGCAAAAAGTGAAGTTGGGCCTTTACCTTATACCGTATATAAAAATTAATTCAAAATTGTTTAAAGACCTAAATGTAAGACCAAAAACTATAAAGTTCTTAGAAGAAAACACAGGGGAAAACCTTCATTGGATTTGGCAATGATTTCTTGGATGTGATACCAGAAATACAGACAACAAAAGTAAAAATAGATACATTAGACTGCATAAAAATTTTAAACTTCTGTGTATCAAATGACCTAATCAACAGAGCAAAAATGCAACTTAAGGAATGGGAGAAAATGTTTGTAAATTGTAGATCTGAAAATGGGTTAATATCCAGAATATATAGAGAACTCCTTCAACTTAACAAAAGAAACCAAGCAACCCAATTAAGAAAATGGGCAAAGGTCCTGAATAGACATTTCTCCAAAGAAGATTTACAAATGGCTAACAAGTATAAGAAAAAATGCTCGACGTCACTAATCATTAAGGAAATGCAAATAAAAACCACAGTGAGATATCACCTCATATTCATTAGATGGCTACTATCAAAAACCCAGAAAATAACAAATATTGGCAAGGATGTGGAGAAACTGAAACCCTTGTGCACTGTTGGTGGGAATTGGTTCCAGGATGCCCCAAGGAGACCAAAATCTGCAGATGCTCAAGTTCCTTATATAAAATGGCATATTATTTACATATAACCTACGCTCATCCTCCCACATACTTTAAATCATCTCCAGATTACTTACAATACCTAATACGATGTAAATGCTATGTCAATAGTTGTAAATACAATGTAAATGCAGCCAATTCAAGCTTTGCTTATTGGAAATTTCTGGAAGTTTTTTCTAATATTTTTGTTCCATGGTTGGTTGAATCCAAAGATGCAAAACCCACAGATATGGAGGGCCGACTGTAAAATGTTATAGCAGCTATGTAAAACAGTATGGTGGTTCCTCAAAAAATTAAAAATAGAATTATCATATGATCCAGCAATCCTACTTTGGGGCGTACATCCACAGTTAAAAAAAAAAGAAGCCTAATATTAACGCCCTTAGGCAGAACTCAGGTAAAATGTATCCTTCTTCCCCCTGGGACCAGGCCCACGAGGCTCTCCCCAGTAGTAAACAGCTTGCCGGGTGACCATGTGTTCATGTTAGGTCTCCCTTCTTTTCTGTGCGCTGTGCCCATCCTCCTCCTGGACTGGAAACTCCCCAACAGGAACTGCTTTGCCTCCTTGAACTGCCAGGGCAGCCAGCCAGCCTGTCCTTCATGAATGTTCACCTCTTCCTCAGTGTGAAAGGCCGTGAGATTCAAGTGTCCTGAGACTGACAGTCTCAGGGATGAAGAATTAAAATAGACAGAAGTGAAGACCTAGTTGCACAGACTTTGAGAACATCACCCTGGAGGCCCACTGGTGGTTTAATGATAGTGGTGCTGCTTTGCCCTGGGCTCAGGCACATTCTGATTGAATAGATTTACCTGGCATCCATTAAAAGCACAAGATGGGAATTGTCAGCAGCATGTACTAAGACGATTCCTATTTCTCTTCCATTTATTACAGTGTGACATTATTGGTTTTACTTAGAAATGTGAATCTGTATGACTAAAGGATTTACAAAATTTTCTTGCATCAGGTTTACTCTGGTAGAGGGTACACAATGGCTAAGTAGACGGAAAGTTGACCAACTGCCAGTTATTGAGGTCACCCATATATTTATTTTTTGGCATCAACTGGATTGCTTTCTCCACACACATCCTCAAACTCTTGACCTTTTATCAATGTATCTTGGCATGGCACTACTAATTCAAACAGTTTGCAAATAGGGGTTGGAGGGTTGGAGTGGGGAGAGAGGAAGAGGAGGGGGGGAGAGAGAAAATGAGGGGAAAGATAGAGAAATGGAAAATATATTCTATGAGCCTGTGTTTCTCAAACTTGCATGATTGTCAGATCATATGGAGTCTTGTTACCACACAGATGCTGGGCCCACCCTGAGTTTCTGATTCAGGTCTGGAGTGGGGTCCAAGAATTTGCATTTCTAACCTGTTGTTCGGAGATGCTGATGCTGCTGGTCCAGGACCACATCTTGAGGACCACTGCTTTCAACTGTTGTAGTGGGTCTGAAATATGGCGGAACAGTAGTTCACCCAAGGAGCTTTGAAAAATCCTGCCTTCCAGGCCACACCCTAGAGCAATTAAATCAGCCTCTGAAGACAAAACCCAGGCATTACACTGTAGTGTTTTTCTGCTTCCCAAGTATTTCCAGCAGAGCAGCTAAAGTTGAGAACCACAGCTTTGCTGCTCAAATGGAGCGGGGCAGACCAGCATCACCTGAGGATCTGTTAGAAATGTAGACTCTCAGGCACCACCCAGACTGCTGAGCCAGCCCCTGCGTCTAACAAGCAAACTTCTCAGACTTTGATGTGCGTAGGAACATCTGCAGAGAAATTGCGCACTGCGGAGCTGGTTCAGCCAGGAGAGATGCTATGATGCTGGCTAAAGGATGAGAATCAAATATCTGCAGAAACAGGACACTTGCTCCTGCTGCTGTCACGCTGGACAGAGTGTAAAGGAAGGACTTTACTAGGGACTCGACCCTCTGATCGACCCTGTTTTCTAATACAACCAAACACAGTTGCTTGCAATGAGCCTTTCACTTAAAAAATCAAATTGAGAAAAAATACATTAGACATTTTTATCTCTCTTTTTAAAAAATTTTTTATTGAAGTATAGTTGATTTACAATGTTGTGTTAATTTCTTCTGTACAGCAAAGTGACTCAGTTATATATATATATATATATATATATATATATATATATATATATCCTTTTTCATATTCTTTTACATTATGGTTTATCAAGGATATTGAATATAGTTTTCTGTGCTATACAGTAAGACCTTATTGTTTATCCTAGATTAAACATTTTTAACCTTTATATGGACATTTTCCTTAGTGTATGGAAACAGTCACTTCTAGATTGATTATGCTTAGAATACTAATAGCTACAATCAGTACCTAGCAGCATTGAGAATATCTGCCACCTTCATACAAGGAAAGCAACCAAGTGATTCCATCTGTGTGGCCCTTTGTTTGGTTGTTTTATGGTCAGTGGTCTCATTGGCTCACCACATCATCTTCAGAGTGGGTCATCCATTTTTCAGATGCTGTTTTGTGAACTTGAAGGGTGATTCAGAAGTGCCAGATAGGATGTTCTAATCTTCCCAAAGAAAACGGAGCAGCTCACTTGGTGGAAAACTCCTTGAAGAGGCACAGAGCATAGCAAAGAAAAGTGATTTAAAACAGGGATTCTGGAGCCCAACTGCTGGGTTCAAATACTACTTCTGCCACTAACTCGCTGTGTGTCCTTTGCAAGTAAACTGGCTCTCTGTAATTCATTCCCTCATCTATAAAATGGGGATGATGATGATGATAACAGTCCCTACCTCACGGACTGTTGAGAGGATAAAATGAGTCAGTATTTGTCCAGCTCTTAGGTCTGGCCAATCACAACATAGCTGCTTTATGATGATTGTTAAATACACAGGAGAGGAAACATAAGAATTTATATTCTTTTGCACAGTTCAACCCCAGGAAAAACCTGAAGGATAATATCTTAATTTATAGAAAAATATCCTCTATGTTTGTGGGACCAAGTAATTTTAAATTGCTCCTATTAAGGGGACTTTTCATGGAGAGGAAATCTTTGGGTCCTGATACCAGGGCTGAGTCAATCTGGGGAACAAATTTCTCTAAATGGGATGGGACATAATTCTCAATTTGAACAACTTCTACTGCTCTCTCCCTTTTAGAACAAAATGATAAAGGGGGCATATGTTAATGAAGAGGAAGGAATATTTTCAAAAGAAGATAAAATAGCACATAATAGTCAATAAGCACCTTAGAAAAAAACCCTTCTCTGAAGAAGAGTTGGATACATTGAATTCAGAAGAGGCTTTTCTAGACCATTTCTATCTCATAGGCTTCATATCCACAAGTGATTGGGAAATTATTTTTTTAAATGCTCTCAACTGACAAAATGAAAAACAAAATGTTTTCCCCTCTGTTAAATGGAAGGAGATGCCCCTGCAGCCTTACCCAGGGGGCTTCCCTGGTCATGAGGTTCTATCTCTTGGGTCATGTGGGCTCACCTAGCCACATAATCCAAACATGCTAAAACACACACACACACACACACACACATAATCTAGGCTGCTCTCTCTACCCCCAGAGCCTCCATGAAACCACCTCGAGCCAAACACAAGGATCACATCACATCACCCCAAAACACACATTTCCAACTGTAAAGATAGCCTGGCCAATGGTCTCCCTCCTGCCAGTGGAGAAGTTACTCTCTCCTGCTTTGCAAGAAATTACCTTCCTGGTCAATCCTTCAGCTCTTTTGTTGTTTCCTTCTCCTCTCGGCTATCTTTTAAAGTTGAAGTGCCCATCTTGACTTTCTTCTCTGTCAGCACCCCTCCCTTAGAGATCTCATCCTGCCACAAAGCCTTTGCCTTTTATTGCCAGTGTAGACCTCTCTCCTGAACTCCAGGCTCATCGTAGGCAAGTGTCTACACATCCTCCAGCACATCTCACAACCATCTCAAACCTACCATGTACAAAACTGAACTTCTGATCTTCCCCCAAACCTTCTCCTTCCAAATCTCATTGATAGCAACTTCAAACTTCCAACTGTCCAGGACAAATACCATGGAGCCATTCCCAAGTCTTCTCTGCCACATCCAACAGTTAATCCACCAGAAAAATCCTGATATAGAAATTATGCAGAATGTGACCACTTCTCATCACCTCTGCTGCTACCACTCTGGTCTGAGCTACCATGGTATCTTACCAGGATTAGTGAAACAGCCTCCTAATCTGTTAAAAGCATTAGTCAGATCATATCACTCCTCTGCTCAAAACCCTGCATGGCTCCACATTTTACCCAAAGAACATTAAAGTTCTCACAGCCTTCTGTGGTCTGGTCAACTCCCTCGCTACCTCTCCGATGTCACCTTCTACTGCTCGCTCCCTCCCTTTCTGCCCTCCAGCCATACTGCCCTCTTTGAGCTTCCTCTACCTCAGGGTCTTTGCACTGGCAGTTCTGGCCACCTGGCACACTCTTGACGCAGGGAACCACATGGCTGTCTTCCTTACTCCTTAAAGTCTTTGCTCAAAAATCATCTTCTTGGGCTTCCCTGGTGGCGCAGTGGTTGAGAGTCCGCCTGCCGATGCAGGGGACACGGGTTCGTGCCCCTATCCCGGAAGATCCCACATGCCGCGCAGCGGCTGGGCCCGCGAGCCATGGCCGCGGAGCCTGTGTGTCCGGAGCCTGTGCTCCGCAACGGGAGAGGCCACAGCAGTGAGAGGCCCGCGTACAGCAAAAAAAAAAAAAAAAAAAAAAAAAAAAAAAAAAAAAATCATCTTCTTGGGAATTTCCTGGCAGTCCAGTGGTTAGGACTCAGCACTTCCACTGCAGGGGGCACGGGTTCGATCCCTGGTCGGGGAACTAAGATCCCGCAAGCTGCGTGTCCTGGCCAAAAAAAAAAAAAAAATCATCTTCTCAATGAGACTTACCCTGACCATTGTATTTAAAACTGTAGCCCACCCCCTACATTCACAATCCCCCTTACCCTGCATTTTTTTGGTTTCCCTTAGTGCTTTTAATCTTCCAATATACTAAATATAATAAATAATTTACTTATAAATACTAAATAATTTACTTATTATAATCACTTATTATAATTTACTAAATAATTTACTTATTTATTATCTGTCTCCCCTTGCTAAAATGTAAGCGCCATTAGGTCCCTAACAATAAATATTTGTTAAAGGAGTGAATTCCTGATTGGCTTGGCTGTGACTTCAGTATTCAGCCGTCCTGCTGGGGCACGGAGTCCCAGTAATCTAGGTCATCAGAAGGGTATGTCATATTTAAAAGACAGAAAGAGTGATCTCTTCCAGTAAGGAGTACTGGGTGCTGTCTCTGTCCAGGCCCATGCCTTGTCCCTGCTGGCTTCTCCCTCCTGGCCCCCTACGGTCATTTGTCCTGCCAAGTGCCTGCTATTCTGATGCTGGTCTTATCGAATCTCATCCTTGTATTAGTCAGCTTGGTCTCTGGCACTTTCTGCCACCCGGTCCAACACAAATGCACATAATCATCAGTGACACCAAGTGGCCTGTATGCTGTGGTCAGCCCCTGGTCCAGTGCCAGGCTATAGTAAATAGAGGCATGTTTGTAGGTTTGAGGGCCTTAATTTAACATATTGTGTAATTGCACATCCCCACTGATGCCTTGGAACCAAAAGGAAGGGCCAGAGATACCAAAATGTATAGCCCAGATCCTTGGAGGGGCTGCCATTTTGCAGCCCTCCCATCTTCAGAACCATAAGCTACATACCCCTCAAAGCCTTAAGACTTGGTTGACAAAGCCATAGATTGATTTCAGAATGAATAGGATAAACCCCCCTTTTTTCTGATTACCAGAAAAGCCATCACTCCTTGTCATCTCAGAAGTGTTGATCATCATCCCATCTTCCTCTCTGTCTCAATTTTTCTTCTTTGATTAAAAAAAAAAAAAGCTACCGGGGAAATGAAAGGAAATTGTCAAATATATCAGACTGAACAGTGAATATAAGCTAAGTATTTAAGCATACGCCTGTTGGAAATTTAACTAGCATTAATTTTTTATCTTTCACTATACATATAATGATTTAAAATGTTATTCTTTTTTCTATGAAAGAATGGTAACAAATCATGTTTTAAATAGCAAAATTTGGCCTTGAGGTTTTCCAAGGGAGGCTACCTGTTCCCTGGGAAGGAAAAGCTAACAACTAATTATAGGAGCAAGATTACTTTTTTTTTTTTTTTTTTTTGCGGTACGCGGGCCTCTCACTGTTGTGGCCTCCTCCCGTTGCGGAGCACAGGCTCCGGACGCACAGGCCCAGCGGCCATGGCTCATGGGCCCAGCCGCTCCGCGGCATGTGGGATCTTCCCGGACCGGGGCACAAAACCGTGTCCCCTGCATCGGCAGGCAGACTCTCAACCACTGCGCCACCAGGGAAGCCCAAGATTACTTTTAAGAATCTGCACAGTGCCAGCCACTTTATTTTTTTCATTCATTTTTTACTGAAATATAGTTGACTTACAATATTATATTATTTTCGGGTGTACAATATAGTAATTAAATATTTTTATAGATTCAACTCCATACAAAGTTATTATAAAATATTGACAATATCCCCTGTGCTATACATTACATCCTTGTAACTTATTTATTTTATAGGTAGTAGTTTGTACCTCTTAATCCCCTTCACCTATTTTGCCCCTCACCCCACTTCTCTCTCCTCTAGTAACCACTAGTTTGTTCTCTGTATCTGTGAGTCTGTTTCTGTTTTGTTATATTTGTTCATTTGTTTTATTTTGGTGTGTGTGCCAGCCACTTTAATATACATGTATAAACTCACTAGATCCTTACTGTGAAAATTAGTTCTTATGTCTCTTTTACAGGTATGGAAATGAGGGCTCAGAGGGCTGAGGGAACTTGCCCAAGGTCACACAGCTATTAAGTGGTAGAATCAGGTTTTGAATGGAGGATGGGTTATTGCAAGGCAGTGCTAAGTGCCTGGCTGAAACCACAGCTTTTCCCTTCTTGGGTTGTGGGCTACTGCAGTGGGAGGGATGTTTCAGACTTGAGATGGTGCATCTATTCTCTAGAACAGTGCTTGGTATGTAATAGAGACTCAATGCATGTGGTTTCTCCTATCCTCTCTTAAGATGATTTCTGACGGCACACCAAGTCATGAAAGAAATACTCACTACATGTGACCTGAGACAAAAGAGTGCAGTATAATCATAACAATAGCAAATGTTTACATAGTACCTCCTCTTTGCTGGTGTGCTGGTCTATGTCATTTGTGTTTTAACTCATTTAACCATTTCAACAATCCTATGAAATATACTCTGTTGTCACCCCATTCAACAGACTTGCCAAGGCTTTACATATACAACTAATAAGTGAGAGAAGTGGGGCTTGAACTTGGGCAGGCTGTCTCCAGAATCCAAGCCCTTAACCACTATGATATACTGTCTGCTAGATCATGGACCTGCTATAGTGTAGGTACTGTGTGTATGTACATGTGTGTGCACTCCATGTGTATGACTGCTGTGAATTGCATTGATATGATCTTGTGGCTCCATCTGACATTGCATTAGTGCGATTCTACAATCTGAGATTTTTCTTCATCCTATAGCAATGACTTAATCAGAGACATGCTATAAGCTAGGTGGCAGAGATGCCTTCAACACCCCCCGGGGGGAGTGAGCTGAAGCTAAGGGGATCGACTTAGGACCCCACTATGTTTCAGCTCCAGGCACAGTGCTTGAAATATGCACTGAAAAGGAAAACTGACATTGCAATGTTGAATTGCAGATTATACTGACGGCATGGTTACATTGAATACTGTGCCTTTTGAAAGCCTCAAATCATTACACAGGGTTAGACATTTGAGGATTCTCTTGTAAGCTGGTATCAGGCAAAAATCCATTTTCATAGCAGAAATCTGTTGTGGAATTCATTGCTGCCTTTTGGGAATGGAGCTGTTTAATTCTGCCTCCTAGTTATGGCCGGACACCCCATGGTCTCCACCTTCTTTGTAGATCTAAGAATAAAACTCTTTGTAATGAAGTCCCTTTTTGTGCAACAATAAAATGTTTCTGAGAAGGATATTAGAGCCACAGACTTTCTTTAAATAGTGGTATCTTGTGTTGTTTACTTTTAAAATAATCTCTAGTGCAAGAGAGGATTGTGTCCTTGAAGAACTGCCCCAGAGAGCTCATGAACAGGAAAAATGGTTTGCACCACTACTTTCTGGAAAGCGGATGGGATTTTCATGTGAACCCAGCAAGGGGTCAGACCACACTGACATATATTTTCTGGTTTCTAATCTTACCTCCACTGCCATTATGGACTGCATTACACAACCCTCTGACCCAAGGCCCAGCCATGTGAGCATTTTATCAGCTCATAGCATGGTTTCTACACAGCATGGCTCCCTCCAGGACTTAGGGACCAGTGGGCAGCCTGACCTCAAGCTCTGGGCACCGACACCCAGATCCCAAGTTCTATTCTGAAATAGAATCATGATATCACCGTGGGCCAATCAAGTCTCTTGTCTGAGTTCAGTCCTGGATGCTCCAGGATGGTGATTCCCAGAAGAATGATCCATGAAATTGTCCAGTGGCCTGAATAATATGAGAATGTTAATTAACTGAAAAATATTTCTTTCATCATGTTTCTTTAGTATTTTTTTTGTCAATGCAAAAGCTAGTTGGGGAAGGGGGATTAAATTTTTCTTTTTCTAGTTTAGCAGAGCATAAGCTAAGAAGAAAATTTCTCAGTAACTGATGCTCATCACCCACTCAATTGTTTAATCAATAATTTTAACCAGGAGTCATATGTGCCCTGTCTTTCATCACAGCCAATATCCAATCCCGTAAGTCGTATTCCCTCTACCTCCAAAACAGTTCTTTAATTTGACCATTTTCTTCATATCCACTGTTAAGACTCTCATCCTGTTTAAAGCTCTCCAGTGCTTCCCCTTTGCAACCAGATTAAAATCCAGACTCCTTACCATGGCCTGTAAGAACCTGCATAGTTCCTGCTCCTTCCCTTTTCTTCACCTTATCCATTCACCACCTCAACCACAGTGCTTCAGATACAGACTTGTTCTTGGTTCAAGGCTTTTGCATTCACCTTCACTCCACCTGGAATGCTCTCCTAGATCTTCCAGTGCTGCCTCTTCCTTATCATTCAGTCTAATTCAAATGTTATCCTCTCAAGAAGGAAGAGAAATGCCTTTCATGTCAACTTGCACACTCGCTGGATTCAACCCCCTGCACCCCAGTGGCAGGGGGACTGTGTCAGTGCTGCTCACTACTTCATCTGCAATGCATAGCACTGGGTGTTGCACCTAAGAGGTGCTGAGAAAACGAATGAATGGAATTCGTATATCCCAACTGGTTTGGATATTTATTGCTGGTAAAGTTCTTGCACGTACTATGCAATGGGCATTTTTACACTGCAGCCACATGGTGATAATAAAAACACACTGATTTTTAGTTGGTTTTATTATTGTTTTCAAATTTGTTACATACAATTCATCCTCTTATTGCTGCACCTGGGATGGACCAGTCCCATTCCCAGTGTCCTGCTTTTGGTAGAGTTCTAGAAAAGAAATAGACCTCTTCATACCACTGATGGTAGAAGACAGAGTCAGCTGATCCAGAAAACATGAAGTGTTCCAAATAGAGGGAGTCACAAAGCAGGATCACTAAAACCTATAGAGATAAATCGCTCCTAGTATATAAGTAGAGGTAGGAATTTTGCAGAGCATTTTGGAAGAAGCATCTGTTTCAGGCAGGATAAGTAAAGATATGCTGCAATAACAAACAACACAAAATATTCAGTGGCCGAACACGAACAAAAGTGCTTTTTACATCCATGGTACATGGTCAATGTGGGATGGGAAGACCCTTCTGCTCTCTGTAGTTACTATGGGACCTGGGCTATACCTCAACATGTGAGTTTATGTTTGTTGAGGCAGGAAAAGAGAACATGGTGAAGTATGCACTAGCTCTTAAAGACTCTGCTTGAACATGACGTTCATCACTTTTACCAAAGGAAGTGATATGGGCACATCTAACTTCAAGAAGTCAGGGAAGTATAATCCTACCAGCTGACTAGAAGGAGAGCTGGTACAGTTTGGGGAACTTCCCTGATAACGATCTCACCATCCTAATAATACAATTGATTAGAAAGTTGTACTTAGGGCATTTTGAGCAACTGTAAATATATAAATACATACCCTGGATATGCACACAGGTATAGGTCATACTGACATGGCCAACCACAGATGAAATATGAGACCAGAGAAGAAGAACAGAACTGGGCATTAAAAGAAGAAAAATATGGATTTAAATCAGATCAGAAGCTATCTTGTTACTAGTCCTTCTCAACTGGAGTTTTGTAAGAGATTTAATCCTGAAAGTTCTATGCATCAACAAGAGTACTAGGGTACTAGCTGTGTTCCCTCAAGACAATTGAAAAAATAGTCTCTCAGATAACATCCTGTAGAGCTTACTTCTGTCATGGAAGCCTGGTTGGAGCAAGGCTCTTTGTCATACTTGTGTAAGTGTTTTCACCATATCCTTACGTAGGAGGGCCTGGTAAGCAATGGGAAACCAAAAAAATTCATGTGACTTGCTTTATTGCAGTATTTGCTCTATTGTAGTGGTCTGGAACTGAACCCACAATATCTCTGAGGTAGGTCTGTAATTGATTCTCTTTATGATTCCATATCTTTAAAAACAAATTTCAAGTGGACTAGAACAATGGGTAAGTATGGAAGATGAGGTACTGGTTAACAGTCCAGTTCATAATTGGGCCAGAATCCCCTTCCCCCAGGTATATCTGGCTATTCCTGCTCTAAAGGCATCTCATGAAAAAGGAACTAGGGGTGTTGAAACTTCTTTATTAAAATTCAACAGGAAAGTTCAACTAAAATTGGGACCAAATATATGTGATTGCATTGGGACCAAAAATACATAATTGGTTATGAAAAAGAACTTTACTTTGTACAATAACAAGCACAGCTGATGGTTTGGCCTTGGAGACATCTTCAGAGAGGTGTCTTTTGGGGGATTGGCTAATGTAGACTCAACTCAGCTGGGTGACTTTGTTGGTGCACCTCCATCCCAAATATCCAGCCTCCTCTTCCTGGTTCCAGTGGGCTAGTCTGGCGCGGTCCTCTCAAGGTGATTGGCAGAAATATTGATACATGAGGCTAGAGAAAACACAAGGCCTCTTGAAACCTTGGCTCAGAATGGGCATGGTATGACTTTGGCCTTATTCTATTGGCAAAAGCAAGTCATATGTCAAACCCAAAACCAAGAATCACAGAACTACACGCTGCCCAAATTGGATGTACATTGCACAGTTATGTGGAAAGGAGTGTAGATACAGGGAGAGGTTTAAAAAAAAAAGAGCTAATAAGACTTCCTATCACAAATTCTAGTAAATAAACATATTTCTAAAAAATATTAATTTGTACAATACATATTTACTGAAGGAAGATGGCTTCCCCTCTTAACAAGTTTCTGACCCTGTTCTTTCAAACAAAACATATCTTCAAAAATGTGATGAGGAACATTGTTTTTTTGTTTGTTTTTCTGATCTGCCCAGAGTTTTGTGGCAGCATGATAAGCTCTGGCTACTTTCTTTGTTGTCTGGGAAGAGCACTGCTTCTCTTTAAATGGTCTTGATTCAGTCTACCTCCGAAAAAGGGCAGGGCACATAACAGGGACATGTGTAGGGTTGGGTTGAGGGGATTAAAAACATCTTTTTGCCACTAGGAGAAAAAATAAAACTGTGTTTAGATTTTAATTTCTTTGTGGGAAGACATGTCTTACCCTTTTTTGAATTCCTACATGCTGCATGCTGCAGCAGAATAGACACTGACCTAGGAGTCAGACGCCTAGATTCTCAGCCTGTCAGGCCACCACCACTCGTGAACTTGAACCAGTTACTTTAGCTCTAAGGCCCTCAATTTCCTGTTCTGTGAATGGGAACTAATGGTAAGGTGACCTACTTATCTCCAGAAGTGTGTGAAGAACAAATGACATTACAAATGGGAGAGGATGTTGGAAAAATGCCAAATCCTGCTCACATATAACTATGCAGTTCATCTGAATTCTGGTCTTGTTAACCAGCTTAGAACATGAGCTTAAAAAGAGCGAGGCTATGGATTTAAGCTACTTAGGTTTCACACTCAGGAAAAAGCTGTTGCAATACCCTCTTTTGTTGCTTATCCTCCTTCTGTCAAAATCGGGACTTAGGAGTTGCAGAGCAACTTGGATGCTTCTGGAAAGAGAGGTTCTGGGAAGCCCTGACCCTAAGAAATTTGTTTTAACAAGTTTTTTGAGGTTGTGGACTACATTGAATATCTAAAGAAAGCTATGTCTCCTCTTCTGAGGAGAAAAACATGCACCCATGTTTATGAACACACAATTTTGAGTATGTTCCTCTTAGAACTCTTGCTTTAGAGAAATAATTTCCTTGTACATAGTCTCAGTGCTCAGCCTGGCACTATGGGGGCTCTATCTATGTTTCCCCATGTCCCTCCCCCAAGATGACTCCATCTAGAGCTCAACTGAAAGGACTAAGCCCTCTCCCTGGGCTTCTTTCTCTCATTTTCTGCTTCTCCTCTCCACAGACAGAGACAGAAATTTAGTTCCAAGACGTTAGTGTATATTGGCCCAGGATGTTCTTTGAAGGCTGTTTTGCAAAAAGTTTTTTCATTGACCATCCTCTTCTCCTCTTCCCCTCTTCCTCCTCCCCGTTTTCTTCTTCCAATTCTTTCTCTCCACCTCCTCCTTCTCCTCTTTCTTCTCCTTCCTTAAAGACAATGCTTTTCTATCATTTTACAATGGCACATTATTCATTATGATCTACCTTAACAGACATCTTAAAAAGGCACATCACATAATTAATATAAGCTCAGTGAAATTATTTACTTTTGTAGGGAAAGAATCCAAGGTATTCATTTACATCCCTGCAGGTGAGTAAATAGTAGCGCCTTAAGTAAACAAACAATCAACCACCCCTTCCCTCCAGCGTTTCATTTTGTGGCAGAATTGCTAGTTTAGCTCTCCAGTACAGGTTACCCGTTATAGGTGCACGTGAACTCAGTCATCACCCATAGCATCCCACCTTGGAGGACATTTAGAATCATAACCACCAAAGGATGAGAATCATTGGAAAAAATGAGCAAGGCATAGAAGGACTAAGTGCAGGAAAAGAAATTATGACTACAAAAATTCACAGACCATGACAATTGGAAAAAAGATGCTATCAGCAAATGTGGTGATTTTTCTACAGCACTCAAATTCCTGTCTTGTATGTCAACTGAAGAGAATTTTGTCCCAGGGATATCACACAATATTCCCCCCACACCCTGAGGTTTTGAAATTTTTTAAAATAATAATTGAAAAAATTTTTAAATAGTCATATATTCCAGTTTGTCCATTACCCTTCTCTATGATATTTCCTGATGGTTGGACAAGTGACCACTTTATTCTATAAACACTGTTTAACATCCATATCATTTTTATATTTATTGTACATTACATTGCTCAGACTTAATTTATGAGCAATTAAATGGTGGTGCTGCCCTTTTTAAATGTCTTACTATGTGTTTAAAAGTTGCCCAGGGGGGCCTCCCTGGTGGTGCAGTGGTTGAGAGTCCGCCTGCCGATGCAGGAGACACGGGTTCGTGCCCCGGTCCGGGAGGATCCCACATGCCGCGGAGCGGCTGGGCCCGTGAGCCATGGCCGCTGAGGCTGCGCGTCCGGAGCCTGTGCTTCGCAACGGGGGAGGCCACAACAGTGAGAGGCCCACGTACCGCAAAAAAAAAAAAAAAAAAAAAAAAAGTTGCCCAGGGAAAGAATAGCAAAAGGAGGACACTGCTGAGCAATGAGTTTTAACGATCCTTCTGTGGTTATGGACCTCATTGAAGATCTAAAGAAAGTGATGTCTCCTCTCCCCACACCCACCCTGGGGAGGGGTACACCTATTCATATGGACACATAATTTCAGGATTTAGGTGGAGCGACGCTCCTCCTAGAACCTCTGCTTTAAAGAATTAATTTACTTCCCATGCACTGGTAGGAAGATTACCATTTCTCTAGTTCATGCTTGCAATGATTGTTTTCTCCTTTTTCAGGCAATAGCTTACTGGAAGTAAACATTAAATAAACTAACCAGGTGAGCTATAATAGAAAATAGCCAATCTACTTAAAAGAAAATGAAGGTGAGCAACCACACCTTTCTGTGTGTTTTTATTTGGCTTTTATGGAAATGTTTTGGGTGTGGAAATTCGGTGTTTGTGAGATTCTCTCATCCTTTGAACCTATCTATATGTACAGCAGCTGTAGAAAGAGGTGAAGGTCACAGATAGGTGCTTAATCATCCATGCCAACGCTAGTTCGCTGCATATTTTACCATAGCATTTTAAAGTGTTTAAAGTAAGTGCCTACCTATTTGAGATGGCTGGTAAACATGAAAGTGAACAAGGAAACTGCATGGACCACAATTTCCATACCATCTGCATGACTGTTAAAAGGCATTGCCATTAACAGTGATTGCTAAGAAGTGGTCTGAAGGGGCGTGGTTTGGAAGAGGTATTGTTTACTCTGAAAGAAATATTGTTTTCTACGTTCTGCAGTACTGAGAAACTTCTAGTATTAGGTAAATGTCTCATCTAATTGCTTTTGTTAGATTTTTCTCTGGAGAAACTGGCACCTGTGTCATAATGAACACAATAGATCATCTGTGTATTTTTTCTTCTATTTGTAAAGATTAAATCAATAAGCCTGGTAATACTACACTAAAATGACTTACAAATAAAAGAAATACTAGTCAGATGTCCATGATTTAGACTTTTAGCTCTCCTTCCTTTTCCCTTTTCTTGCCTGCCCTTAAGGAAATGCATTTTGACTAAATGCCTTCACTAAAGAGTGACCTGGAACCTGGGAAAAAGAATAAATCTCAGTTAATCAGCTCTACTGTTGATTAAGAAAATCCAAGGGCAATAACTTGGAAGGAGATATTTCTTGTTGAGGCCACTACCACCACTGCCACCACCACCATCATCACCACCACCACCACCACCACCACCACCACTACCGCCATCACCACCATCACCACCACCACTGCCACTGCCGCCACCACCACCACCGCCACCACCACCATCACCACCACTGCTACCACCACCAAAACCACTGCCACCACCACCATCACCACCACCATCACCACCAAAACCACTGCCACCACCACCTCCACCTCTACTACCACCCTCACCATTACCATCACCACCCCCATCACCGTCAGCAGCAGTAGCAGCATTACTACTGCTATCATCAACACTGTTAACATTATTAATCTTTATCATGTACCAGGAACTGTATTAGATACTTTCTTTGATATATTTTAATAAACCTCCTCTTTCATATGAGGCGGGGCATTTGCACGTGCTAGTTCCATTGCTTTGCTGGTAATGCTCTTCCCTGCTCCTTTCTGATTAACACTGACCCATCCTTCAGACAACATTTCAGATAACACTTACCTGGAGAAGCCCCCCCCCCCGCAATTCTGTGTCCTTCTGTGCCTCTTTGCCTTTCTCCATTACTAAACTGCAGCTCTAGGAAGATGGGGACCATATCACTTTTTGCTCGCTAGGCAGCATGTAGCATACAGCACACTACCTAGGGCATGAAACTTTGTAATCATTCAATACATGCTGCATTGGGCCATGTATGCAGCCATAGAGCATGGAAGTCAGGATTCCATTCTAGTACTTTTCAACATTAGAGACTTACTCACTATTATACCTTCCCCCCTTCCTCCTCTGCCTTCTTTCTCCTCTTCCTCCTCATCACAACAGCACAGTGTAGTGGTAAAAAGGGCAGTTTCACATTTAGACTGTCTGAGTTTAAATCCAGATAGTACATGCAAAGCAGTAAGCGCTCAATATTTATTATTACTTTGATTACTGTCCTTCCCACTTCTGTTCTATGGGTGGGGCTGTGTCACATCAGATGTCTGGTCATGTCATTTGAATTAGCCAGGGCACTTGCCAATGAAATCAATCATTTAAGACTGACAGTATCGGGACTTCCCTGGAGGTCCAGTGGTTAAGACACCATGCTTCCACTGCCGGGGGTGGGGAGTTCAATCCCCAGTTGGGGAACTGAGCTCCCACATGCTGCACAGCAGGGCCGAAAAAAAAAAGGACTGACAATATTGATCCAGAAAATTGGATGAACTTTAGTGAATACTTTGCTATGGCTATAGAAAAGGAAAAAGACCAAAGACTAGTTATGCAGATAATGGGGATGGAAGGAGGATTCTAGCTAGAGGGGGATTCAACAAATGAGGAAAATTGGGGGGCTGTTTGAATGGTTTTAAGTCAAGGTATAGTGAAACCTTGAATACATTTCTCTAAGAACTGAAGGGCTGAGTGTAGCGGATGAGCGAAATGAAGGGTACCTAGAAACAGTTCTGGATGGAGGATATTAGCAAAGACATGAAATGTGATGGGAATTCACTGCAAACAACAGAGATTGATTCAAATACTAGGTGGCAAAGATTAATTAGCTAAAATGTTGGTGAATTAAGATAAAGCATGGATTTGCTTCTTTCTTCCTTTCCTTCTCTTTCTTCTTTCTTCCTTCCTTCCTTTCTCTTCTTCTTTCTTTCTTTCTCTCTTCTTTCTTTCTTTGGTGTTTTCAAGGGTAGTTTGTACTAATACACTGAGTATGTTATCACCCTCACATTAAAAATCAACTAAAAAGGAAAGCTATAAGCAGGATCAAAAACTGTCTTAAATTTAGTAAAATTGCCATGGCATGACAAACTCTGGGTTTACAGGGTAAGCATGTGAGAAACAAATGTGAAAATTTTATATATCTGTGAACATGTTGCAAAACAGAGAAAAATCAACATATCCTAGAAATTGGTGCTAAATTGCAGGTTTAATTTTACCAGTGGTTCTCTTTCTCATAGTTTCCTGTGTTGGAGTTGATGACATGGGAATGAATGACCACAGAATTAGCAATTATCCTATAATTTAAAAAGTGTGGTCAAATTTGTTTCTGTTAGCACTAAGTTTTCCACTTGCATATAAACTTACTACGCAAAAGATTTGGGGGAAATGGATCAACCTTAGGTTCCCTACTTTAGAAGCTAGTGAAGATAATGATATCGTTAAACTCACCATCTTTTTCAGAAAATGACTCATTTGTATCTTTAAATAGCTACATTCATTAAATCCCACTGTCTTGAGATTTGGAGAGAATACAATAAAAAATGTTTTTGAATTTTAATTTTGCACAATAAAATTAAATTATTCTGGTCATTCTACTTATTTATAGCACAGAGTGGCTTAAAATAAAAGCTGAAAGTCCCCCATATATTATTCCACCTACAGTAAGCTCATACTCCCATATTGTTATGTAACTTTCCCTTGATTCTAATTCCTCAGGAAAGGAAAATTGCAGCTATTTCTGTATACCTACAATTTTACCAGGTGCAGAGAGGGTACCCAGTGAAAATTTATTGATGAGGATGATAGATCTTTTTTTTTTTTTGCGATACGTGGGCCTCTCACTGCTGTGGCCTCTCCTGTTTTGGAGCACAGGCTCCGGACGCGCAGGCTCAGCGGCCATGGCTCACGGGCTCAGTCGCTCCGTGGCATGTGGGATCTTCCTGGACCAGGGCACGAACCCGTGTCCCTTGCATCGGTAGGCGGACTCTCAACCACTGCGCCACCAGGGAAGCCCAGGATGATAGATCTACATGTGTTGAGATTAAAGTTCTGGAACACTGACCTAATGGCTAAGCACCTGGGAAGAAACATAGGTAGGGAGACCTGGATTCACCATCACAGCAAATAGTCACTGTGCTATTTTCTCACTGAAATGTGCTCTGGTTTCCTTAAATGAAGGTGGAAATGTGCAGTGTTGGAGAAGCAAGAGAACTAGGTGCTTTTCTAGAACTCTGACCCCCTCATCTATCTGGTCATGAGGTTCCTTGTCTGGAACATGCTGGTTCATGTCACCTTTCAGTGATGGTGGTGGTAGTGGTGCCCTCATCCTTTAAGAAAAGCTCCGAGGTGGATGGTCACTGCTTTGACGGAGTGGCAGGATACAGGCTGTGTGTTTTCTTCCTGCCTGCCCGGCCCAACAAGATGGAAACCAAAGCCGTTGGGAGGGGCACATTGTATCCCATCCAAAGATGTTTCAGAAGCCAAACACCTTGAAAGACAAGGAGCCTAGTTAGAAGTTAATTGACTCTAGCTACAAAAGAGGCAGAGGTACCTACTTCTTTCATCTATAACTGGAAGACCCAGCCCCATAAAGCACACACTTAGCCATTATGAACACAACTAGTTCTTTAGGTTATTGGGGTAGGTGACATGTTCGAACTTGAAAGTAACAATGACTCCATTTTTCCTGATTCTAAATGTAATGTACAGTGATTGCAAATATTTTGCAGAATACAGAAAAATATAAAGAAGATAAAAACCACTTGGAATCACCAACTTGAAAGTATAACATTTAACCTTTCGGAATTTGTCCTTCTTATCCATAAAAATAAATGAATAAATACTTAAAAGCAAATGGGATCATAATGTATATATTTTTATAACCTTATTTTTCCCCTTAATATACTGTGATCAGTATCTCATATCCTTAAATGATTAAAAAAAATTTTTATGGAAGTTTAGTTGATTTACAATGTTGTGTTAGTTTCAATTATAACCTTAAATGATTTTTAATGACTACACAGCATAGTTATATTTATCTAAACTCTACTTTTGACCATTTAGGTTGTTTACAGTTTTAGAATGAAAAGTAATGCAGCGATGAATCCCCTTGTCAATAGGTCTTTGTATAACTTTCTGAAGATTTCCTTATGGTAATTTCTCTACAGTAATCATGGTTTTTCTTAATTTATAATCAGACAAAAACAATTTTTAAAAATCTTTTTTAATTTAATTTATTTTTTATACAATAGGTTCTTATTAGTTATCTATTTTATACATATTAGTGTATATATGTCAATCACAATCTCCCAATTCATCCCACCACCACCACCCCACCCCACCCCACTTTCCCCCCTTGGTGTCCATACGTTTGTTCTCTACATCTGTGTCTCTATTTCTGTCCTGCAAACCGGTTCATCTGTACCATTTTTCTAGACTCCACATATATGCATTAATATGCGATATTTGTTTTTCTCTTTCTGACTTATTTCACTCTGTATGACAGTCTCTAGATCCATCCATGTCTCTACAAATGACCCAATTTCATTCCTTTTTATGGCTGAGTAATATTCCATCATCTTTATCCATTCGTCTGTTGATGGGCATTTAGGTTGTTTCCATGACCTGGCTATTGTAAACAGTGCTGCAGTGAACATTGGGGTGCATGTGTCTTTTTGAATTATAGTTTTCTCTGGTTGTATGCCCAGTAGTGGGATTGCTGGGTCATATGGTAATTCTATTTTTAGTTTTTTAGGGAACCTCCATACTGTTCTCCATAGTGGCTGTATCAATTTACGTTCTCACCAACAGTACAAGAGGGTTCCCTTTTCTCCACCCCCTCTCCAGCATTTGTTGTTTGTAGATTTTCTGATGATGCCCATTCTAACTGGTGTGAGGTGATACCTCATTGTAGTTTTGACTTGCATTTCTCTAATAATTAGTGATGCTGAGCAGCTTTTCATGTGTTTCCTGGCCATCTGTATGTCTTCTTTGGAGAAATGTCTATTTAGGTCTTCTGCCCATTTTTTGATTGGGTTGTTTGTTTTTTTAGTATTGAGCCACATGAGCTATTTATATATTTTGGAGATCAATCCTTCGTCCGTTGATTCATTTGCAAATATTTTCTCGCATTCTGAAGGTTGTCTTTTCATCTTGTTTGTAGTTTCCTTTGCTTTGCAAAAGCTTTTAAGTTTCATTAGGTCCCATTTGTTTATTTTTGTTTTCATTTTCATTACTCTAGGAGGTGGATCAAAAAAGATCTTGCTGTGATTTATGTCAAAGAGTGTTCTTCCTATGTTTTCCTCTAAGGGTTTTATAGTGTCCAGTCTTACATTTAGGTCTCTAATCCATTTTGAGGTTCTTTTTGTGTATGGTGTTAGGGAGTGTTCTAATTTCATTCTTTTACATGTAGCTGTTCAGTTTTCCCAGCACCACTTATTGAAGAGACTGTCTTTTCTCAATTGTATATCCTTGCCTTCTTTGTCATAGATTAGTTGACCATAGGTGCATGGGTATATCACTGGGCTTTCTATCCTGTTCCATTGATCTATATTTCTGTTTTGGGGCCAGTACTATATTGTCTTCATTACTGTAGCTGTGTAGTATAGTCTGAAGTTAGGGAGGATAACTCCTCCAGCTCCGTTTTTTTCCCTCAAGACTACTTTGGCTATTCAGGGTCTTTTGTGTCTCCCTACAAATTTTAACATTTTTTGCTCTAGCTCTGTAAAAAATGTCACTGGTAATTTGACAGGGATTGCATTGAATCTGTAGATTGCTTTGGGTAGTACAGTGATTTTCACAATATTGATTCTTCCAATCCAGGAACATGGTATATCTCTTCATCTGTTTGTGTCATCTTTGATTTCTTTCATCAGTGTCTTATAGTTTTCTGAGTACAGGTCTTTTACCTCCTTAGGTAGGTTTATTCCTAGGTATTTTGTTTTGTTAAAATGGTGAGTGGGATTGTTTCCTTAATTTCTCTTTCCAACCTTTCACTGTTAGTGTATAGGAATGCAAGAGATTTCTGTGCATTAATTTTGTATCCTGCAACTTTACCAGATTCATTGATTAGCTCTAGTAGTTTTCTGGTGGCTTATTTAGGATTCTCTCTATATAGTATGGTGTCATCTGCAAACACTGACAGTTTTACTTCTTCTTTTCCAATTTGTATTCCTTTGATTTCTTTTTCTTCTCTGATTGCTGTGACTAAAACTTCCAAAACTATGTTGAATAACAGTGGCAAGAGTGGACATCCCTGTCTTGTTCCTGATCTTAGAGGAAATGCTTTCAGTTTTCCACCATTGAGAATGATGTTGGCTGTGGGTTTGTCATATATGGCCTTTATTATGTTGAGGTAGATTCCCTCTATGCCCACTTTCTGGGGAGTTTTTATCATAAATGGGTGTTGAATTTTGTCAAAAGCTTTTTCTGCATCTATTGAGATGATTATATGATTTTTCTTCTTCAGTTTGTTAATAAGGTGTATCACATTGATTTATTTCCATATATTGAAGAATCCTTGCAACCCTGGGATAAATTGCACTTGATCATGGTGTATGATCCTTTTAATGTGTTGTTGGATTCTGTTTGCTGGTATTTTGTTAAGGATTTTTGCATCTATATTCATCAGAGATATTGGTCCGTAATTTTTTTTTTGTAGTATCTTTCTCTGGTTTTGGTATCATGGTGATGGTGGTCTCAGAATGAGTTTGGGAGTGTTCATCCTCTGCTGTATTTTGGACGAGTTTGAGAAGGATTGGTATTAGCTCTTCTCTAAATGTTTGATAGAATTCACCTGTGAAGCCATCTGGTCCTGGACTTCTGTTTTTTGGAAGATTTTGAATCACAGTTTCAATTTCATTACTTCTGATTGGTCTGTTCATATTTTCTATGTCTTCCTGGTTCAGTCTTGGAAGGCTGTACTTTTCTAAGAATTTGTCCATTTCTTCCAGGTTGTCCATTTTATTGGCATACAGTTGCTTGTAGTAATCTCTTAGGATGCTTTGTATTTCTGTGGTGTCCATTGTAACTTCTCCTTTTTCATTTCTAGTTTTATTGATTTGAGTCCTCTCCCTCTTTTTCTTGATGTGTCTAGCTAAAGGTTTATCAATTTTGTTTATCTTCTCAAAGAACCAGCTTTTAGATTTATTGATCTTTGCGATTGTTTTCTTTGTTTCTATTTCATTTATTTCTGCTCTGATCTTTATGATTTATTTTTTTCTACTAATTTTGGGTTTCGTTTCTTCTTCTTTCTCTAGTTCCTTTAGGTGCAAGGTTAGATTGTATATTTGAGATATTTCTTGTTTCCTAGGTAGGCCTGTACTGTTATAAACTTCACTATTAGAACTGCTTTTGTTGCATCCTATAGGCTTTGGATCATCGTGTTTTAGTTGTAATTTCTCTCTAGGTATTTTTTGATTTCCTCTTTGATTTCTTCAGTGATCTATTGGTTATTTAGTAACATATTGTTTAGCCTCCATGTGTTTGTGTTTTTTACATTTTTTCCCCTGTAATTGATTTCTAATGTCATAGTGTTGTGGTCAGAAAAGATGCTTGATATGATTTCAATTTTCTTAAACTTACCGAGGCTTGATTTGTGACCCAAGATGTGATCTATCCTGGAGAATGTTCCATGTGCACTTGAGAAGAAAGTGTAATCTGCTGTTTTTGGATGGAATGTCCATAAATATCAATTAAATCTATCTGATCTATTGTGTCATTTAAAGCTTGTGTTTCCTTATTAATTTTCTGTCTGGATGATCTGTCCATTGGTGTAAGTGAGCTGTAATATTCCCCCACTATTATTGTGTTACTGTCGATATCCTCTTTTATAGCTGTTAGCAGTTGCCTGATGTATTGAGGTGCTCCTATGTTGGGTGCATATATATTTATAATTGGTATATTTTCTTCTTGGATTGATCCCTTGATTATTATGGAGTGTCCTTCCTTGTCTCTTGTAACATTATTTATTTTAAAGTCTATTTTATCTGATATGAGAATTGCTACTCCAGCTTTCTTTTGATTTCCATTTGCATGGAACATCTTTTTCCATCCCCTCACTTTCAGTCTATATGTGTCCCTAGGTCTGAAGTGGGTCTCTTGTAGACAGTATATATATGGGTATTATTTTTGTATCCTTTCAGTGAGACTGTGTCTTTTGGATGGAGCATTTAATCCATTCATGTTTAAGGTAATTATCAATAGTTATGTTCCTATTACCATTTTTGTAATTGTTATGGGTTTATTTTGGTAGGTCCTTTTCTTCTCTTATGTTTCCCACTTAGAGAAGTTCTTTTAGCATTTGTTGTAGAGCTGGTTTGGTGGTGCTGAATTCTCTTAGCTTTTGCTTGTCTGTAAAGCTTTTGATTTCTCTGTCGAATCTGAATGAGATCCTTGCCAGGTAGAGTAATCTTGGTTGTAGGTTCTTCCCTTTCATCACTTTAAATATATCATGTCACTGTCTTCTGGCTTGTAGAGTTTCTGCTGAGAAATCAGCCATTAACCTTATGGGAGTTCCCTTGTATGTTATTTGTTGTTTTTCCCTTGTTGCTTTCAATAATATTTTTTGTCTTTAATTTTTGTGAGTTTGATTACTATGTGTCTCAGCATGTTTCTCCTTGGATTTCTCCTGTATGGGACTCTCTGCATTTCCTGGACTTGGATGGCTATTGCCTTTCCCATGCTAGGGAAGTTTTCGACTATAATCTCTTCAAATATTTTCTCGAGTCCTTCCTCTCTCTCTTCCCCTTCTGGGACCCCTATAATGTGAAAGTTGTTGTGTTTAATGTTGTCCCAGAAGTCTCTTAGGCTGTCTTCATTTCTTTTCATTCTTTTTTCTTTATTCTGTTCCATGGCAGTGAATTCCACCATCCTGTCTTCCAGGTCACTTATCTGTTCTTCTGCCTCAGTTACTCTGGTATTGATTCCTTCTTGTATATTTTTTCATTTCAGTTACTGTATTGTTCATCTCTCTTTGTTTGTTCTTTATTTCTAGGTGTTTGTTTTTTAATTCTTCTAGGTCTTTGTTAAACATTTCTTGCATCTTCTCGATCTTTGCCTCCATTCTTTTTCCGAGGTCCTGGATCATCTTCACTATCATTATTCAGAATTCTTTTTCTTGAAGTTTGCCTACCTCCACTTCATTTAGTTGTTTTTCTGAGGTTTTATCTTGTTCCTTCGTCTGGTACATAGTCCTCTGCCTTTTTATTTTGTCTGTCTTTCTGTGAATGTGGTTTTTCTTCAATAGGCTGCAGAACTGTAGTTCTTCTTGCTTCTGCTATCTGCCCTCTGGTGGATGAGGTTATCTAAGAGGCTTGTGCAAGCTTCCTGAGGGGTGGGACTGGTGGTGGGTAGAGCTGGGTGTTGCTCTGTTGGGCAGAGCTCAGTAAAACTTTAATCTGCTTGTCTGCTGATGGGTGGGGCTGAGTTCCCTCCTTGTTGGTTGTTTGGTCTGAGGCGACACAACACTGGAGCCTACAGGCTCATTGGTGAGGCTATTGGAGGACTCTGGGAGGGCTCATGCCAAGGAGTACTTCTCAGAATTTTTGCTGCCAGTGTCCTTGTCCCCATGGTGAGATACAGTCACCCCCCGCTTCTGCAGGAGGCCCTCCAACACTAGTAGGTATGTCTGGTTCAGTCTCCTATGGGGTCACTGCTCCATCCCCTGAGTCCTGATGCACACATTACTTTCTGTGTGCCTTCCAAGAGTGGAGTCTCTGTTTCCTCCAGTCCTGTCAAAGTCCTACAATCAAATCCTGCTAGCCTTCAAAGTCTGATTCTCTAGGAATTCCTCTCCCCTTTGCCATACCCCCAGGTTGGGAAGCCTGATATGGGGCTCAGAACCTTTACTCCAGTGGGTGGACTTCTGTGGTATAAGTGTTCTCCAATTTATGAGTCACCCACCCAGCAGTTATGGGATTTGATTTTATTGTGATTGTGCCCCTCTTACTGTCTCACTGCATCTTATCCTTTGTCTTTGGATGTGGGGTATCTTTTTTGGTGAATTCCAGTGTCTTCCTGTCAATGATTATTCAGCAGTTAGTTGTGATTCTGGTACTCTCACAAGAGGGAATGAGTGCACGTCCTTCTACTCTGCTATATTGAACTGGTAACATCTTTTTAAAAATCTTCAAAAGATATATTAAAAAAGGCCATTGACCACATACACATACATAGACACAGGGTAGAACAGGCTCAATAAATTTAAGAATACCTCAGGCTTATCTCAAAAGCATTAGTGGCAGAATCTTCCACTTTTAACCTTTATACATAGTCACCAATAAATTTTGACTAGATAAGTCTGAGAAAGAACACCTCATTTAAAAACCATCATCTGGGGTGAGGTTAACTTGGAGAGTGATGGATTCATGATATAGTGAGAATAATGAAGTGAAGTCCAATTTGATAAAATCTCTCATCCCTTACTTCACTTTTATTGGCCTTAGGGGATGAAGGAGAAAGACAATTTCCAGAGCTGAATTACTGAGATTTTCCACAGGTAGGCATTATGCTCATTGCCCTTCAGCCTGGCACTATTGGAGCCCTTCATTTTTTTTTTAACGTTTTTATTGGAGTATAATTGCTTTACAATGGTGTGTTAGTTTCTGCTTTATAACAAAGTGAAGCAGTTATACATATACATATGTCCCCATATCTCTTCCCTCTTTCTTCTCCCTTCCTCCTAAACTCCTTATCCCACCCTTCTAGCTGGTCACAAAGCACCGAGCTGATCTCCCTGTGCTATGTGACTGCTTCCCACTACCTATCTAGTTTACATTTGGTAGTGTATATATGTCCATATACACACTACCACTCTCTCACTTTGTCCCAGCTTACCCTTCCCCCTCCCCATGTCCTCAAGTCAATTCTCTAGTAGGTCTGCATCTTTATTCCCGTTTTGACCTTATGTTCTTTATGACCGTTTTGTTTAGATTCCATATATATGTGTTAGCATATGGTATTTGTTTTTCTCTTTCTGACTTACTTCACTCTGCATGACAAACTCTAGGTCCACCCACCTCACTACAAATAGTTCAATTTTGTTCCATTTTATGGCTGAGTAATATTCCATTGTATATATGTGCCACATCTTCTTTATCCATTCATCTGTCAATGGACACTTAGGTTGTTTCAAAGTCCTGGCTATTGTAAATAGAGCTGCAATGAACATTGTGGTACATGACTCTTTTTGAATTATGGTTTCTCAGGGTATATACCCAGTAGTGGGATTGCTGGGTCATATGGTAGTTCTATTTTTAGTTTTTTAAGGAACCTCCATACTGTTCTCCATAGTGGCTGCATCAATTTACATTCCCACCAACAGTGCAAGAGTGTTCCCTTTTCTCCACGCCCTCTCCAGCATTTATTATTTGTAGATTTTTTGATAATGGCCATTCTGACCGGTGTGCGATGATATCTCATTGTACTTTTGATTTGCATTTCTCTAATGATTAATGACGTTGAGCATTCTTTCATGTGTTTGTTAGCAATCTGTATATCTTCTTTGGAGAAATGTCTATTTAGCTCTTCTGCCCATTTCTGGATTGAGTTTTTGTTTTTTTGAAATTGAGCTGCATGAGCTGCTTGTAAATTATGGAGATCAATCCTTTGTCCGTTGATTCATTTTCAAATATTTTCTCCCATTGTGAGGGTTGTCTTTTCATCTTGTTTATGGTTTCCTTTGCTGTGCAAAAGCTTTTAAGTTTCATTAGGTCCCATTTGTTTATTTTTCTTTTTATTGCCATTTCTCTAGGAGGTGGGTCCAAAAGGATCATGCTGTGATTTATGTCATAGAGTGTTCTGTCTATGTTTTCCTCTAAGAGTTTGATAGTTTCTGGCCTTACATTTAGGTCTTTAATCCATTTTGAGTCTATTTTTGTGTATGGTGTTAGGGAGTATACTAATTTCACTCTTTTACATGTAGCTGTCCAGTTTTCCCAGCACCACTTATTGAAGAGGCTGTCTTTTCTCTATTGTATATTCTTGCCTCCTTTATCAAAGATAAAGTGACCATATGTGCATGTTTTTATCTCTGGGCTTTCTATCCTGTTCCATTGACTTATATTTCTGTTTTTGTGCCAGTACCATACTGTCTTGATTACTGTAGCTTTGTTGTATACTTTGAGGTACAGGAGCCTAATTCCTCCAGCTCCGTTTTTCTTTCTCAAGGTTGCTTTTGCTTTTTGGGGTCTTTTGTGTTTCCATACAAATTGTGAAATTTTTTGTTCTAGTTCTTTGAAAAATTCCATTGGTAGTTTGATAGGGATTACACTGAATCTGTAGATTGCTTTGGGTAGTATAGTCATTTTCACAGTATTGATTCTTCCAATCAAAGAACAAGGTATATCTCTCCATCTATTTGTATCATCTTTAATTTCTTTCATCAGTGTCTTATAATTTTCTGCATAGAGGTCTTTTGTCTCCTTAGGTAGGTTTATTCTGAGGTATTTTATTATTTTGTTGCCATGGTAAATGGGAGTGTTTTCTTAATTTCACTTTCAGATATTTCATCATTACTGTATAGGAATGCAAGAGATTTCTGTGCATTAATTTTGTATCCTGCTACTTTACCAAAGTCATTGATTAGCTCTAGTCATTTTCGGGTAGCATCTTTAGGATTATTTATGTATAGTATCATGTCATCTGCAAACAGTGAAAGCTTTACCTCTTCTTTTCCAATTTGGATTCCTTTTATTTCTTTTTCTTCTCTGATTGCTCGGGCTAAAACTTCCAAAACTAGGTTGAATAATAGTGATGAGAGCGGGCAACCTTGTCTTGTTCCTGAGCTTAGTGGAAATGGTTTGTTTTTTACCATTTAGGACGATGTTAGCTGTGGGTTTGTCATATATGACCTTTATTATGTTGAGGTAATTTCACTCTATGCCTACTTTCTGGAGGGTTTTTAACATAAATTGGTGTTGAATTTTGTCAAAACTTTTCTCTGCATCTATTGAGATGATCATATGGTTTTTCTCCTTCAATTTGTTAATAGGTGTATCACGTTGATTGCTTTGCATATATTGAAGAATCCTTGCATTCCTGGGATAAACCAGGATCATGGTGTATGATCCTTTTAATGTGCTGTTGGATTCTGTTTGCTAGTATTTTGTTGAGGATTGTTGCATCTAAGTTCATCAGTGATATTGGTCTGTAGTTTTCTTTTTTTGTGACACTTTGTCTGGTTTTGATATCAGGGTGATGGTGGTCTCATAGAATGAGTTTAGGAGTTTTCCTCCCTCTGCTGTATTTTGGAAGAGTTTGAGAAGGATAGGTATTAGCTCTTCTCTAAATGTTTGATAGAATTTGCCTGTGAAGCCTTCTGCTCCTGGACTAAAACCAGCTATTGGTTTTATTGTTCTTTGCTATTGTTTCCTTCATTTCTTTTTCATTTATTTCTGATCTGATCTTTATGATTTCTTTCCTTCTGCCAACTTTGTGGGTTTTTTGTTCTTCTTTCTCTAATTGCTTTAGTTGTAAGGTTAGGTTGTTTATTTGAGATGTTTCTTGCTTCTTGAGGTAGGCTTGTTATAGTTATAAACTTCCCTTTTAGAACTGCTTTTGCTGAATCCCATAGGTTTTGGGTCATTGTGTTTTCATTATCATCTGTTTCTAGGTATTTTTTGATTTCCTCTTTGATTTCTTCAGTGATCTCTTCGTTATTAAGTAGTGTTTTGTTTAGCCTCCATGTGTTTGTATTTTTTACAGATTTTTTTCCTGTAATTGATATCTAGTCTCATGGCATTGTGGTCAGAAAAGATACTTGATATGATTTCAATTTTCTTAACTTTACCAGGGCTTGACTTGTGAACCAAGATATGATCTATCCTGGAGAATGTTCCATGAGCAGTTGAGAAGAAAGTGTATTCTGTTGTTTTTGGATGGAATGTCCTATTCCATCAATTATGTCCATCTTGTTTAGTGTATCATTTAAAGCTTGTGTTTCCTTATTAATTTTCATTTTGAATGATCTGTCCATTGGTGAAATTGGGGTGTTAAAGTTCCCTACTATGATTGTGTTACTGTTGATTTCCCCTTTTATGGGAGCCCTTCATTTTTAATTCCTCATCCCTGTCTTTCACTCGGGGTTGAAAAAAGGTCCTCAAAACCTGTCCTTGCATTGTCTCTGAAAAGGTTTTGCAGGTTTGAAGAGAAGTGAAATATTTAGCACATCACCAGGTATTAAATATCACTCATGTCATTACTCACATTCATCATTGAAATAGCCTTTAAAACTAGAAGTAAGGAAGCAGATTTTATTTCTGTTACCTGTAAATCCACCACAAGCCTTGACCAAACTTCATGGGGAGAACCTGTGTCATGTGACAGCTTCCCAATCCACCTTGATGTGGCCTAGCTGGGTCAGCAGCATAGGGGCCTAGAATTGTGGGAAGAAGAAAAGACTGAATGAACAGAGAATGAAAAGCATTAACACTTTTGAAGAATCTCAGTGCTGGGCTGGATTAGTGAGTTCCTTGGCCCACTGTGCTCTACTAGTATCAGGTCTGTACCTAAGGCCAGTATGGGGTGAAACCAAGATGCTGGTGATGTTGGTAAAATGTTGAGTCTTCAGCTGTCTTCTACGTTGATCCTACTTGGGTAGCTTTATTTTACTCACATGCTCACCATTTTTTTATACCTCAGCGTTATCAACATTCTCTCTCCAGAAAGAATCTGATAGGTTTATTACTCCCACCTGCAACTTTAGCAGAATGCAAGCGTTGGTAAGCTGGTGGGGAAGGTGAGGGTACCTGGTTGTACCTCATATTCTACCAGTTGTAGAGGGCTCCCTTTCTTCTGTAAGGAGAGTAATGATGGCTCTTTCTACTTATACCATCCGTGGAGAATGTTCATTAGTAAAAATGGAAAGGGAGTAGAGTAGGTGAATATTCATTTCAAGTTATAAATCATTATACATAAAAAACAAGACTCTTGCTCCACATAAGCGTTTTCTGTGTATATTTGTTTGAAGCCAAGAATACTGTTGATGTAATAACAAGGATCCCAACTAGTCAACAGATACAATTATTCTCTTTTTGCTCTCTTCTTCTTGTGTCCTTGAACTCTGATTCTTTGGACAGTGTTGCTCACCCATTTGGAATGGTGCAAACACCCACCTTGGAACTTACATTCAACTGTTGCTGTTTGTTTCTTTGATTTTCAATCCAGCTCTTACTTGAGTTATTCACAGTCACTACTACAATCGTTCTACAATGCTAACAGCTTGCACCCTCCATCAGCTAAAAAGCAATGTCCTTGAAGCATACATTAATTCATAGGGAATAGAACTGTATATTAAATTTCTTTTCTAATCAGTTTCCCTGGAGTTACAGTGAACTGTAGCTCAATAAGCAAGGAGGTTATTAAATCATAACTGATAGAGAGAACTCATTTACTCAACATCTTAAACCCTGATGTTCCAGGTTGATTGCAAGAATGCTGGGAAGAAAAACTCAGGAAGAGAGGAAGCCAGAAGATCAGCATGCAGCATTGCTGTGAGTCAGGTATGGGAAGCTGGTATGCCCCTGTGTGCCTGTGCAGGCATGTTCTGTGCCCATGTGCAGTGGCTCAGTGGGATGTGTGTCATGAAAACAGGATGACCCAATTGGAACCTAGAGGTAAGAATCCAACGGCTGGTCTTTCTGATGGGTTTTAGTATCATGTCCCAAGAAGGTTGGACTTTCACAAACATAATTCCTCATATTCAATGTTTCAAATAGTTTCTCTCCATGACTATGAAGAAATGAAAAGAATTAACTATGAGATAGGGACTCTGTCAGTCTTTGGGTTACTGCCATTAAACTTTCTGGGCATGTGGGAGGAATTTGTTTCTCTGGTCTGTTATAACCTGGTGTTAGCTGGATGGGGTCTATTCAGTGTTGATACCACTGGCCAGGTATGCCTTGCCTGTTTGAATATCAAGTCAGAGTCTGAAGTTCATCTTTATTGGTCATCCAATAGTGAAATTAATTATTTCTCAATCTCTGAAGTCAGGAATTCTTGCAGATTCAACTGAGACCCACCTAGACTTATTGAAGAATGGAAGGATTACTTTTTCTATAGACTGGAGAGTGATTTTCAAATATTAGTCACCAGTAGAATCATTTGGCCAAACAAAATTTTATACAAACCCTGGTATGAAAAATAAATAAAAGTGTATCTTCGCACCCAATATAGGAGCACCTCAATACATAAGGCAAATGCTAACAGCCATAAAAGGGGAAATCGAGAGTAACACGATCATAGTAGGGGAATTTAACACCCCACTTTCACCAATGGACAGATCATCCAAAATGAAAATAAATATGGAAACACAAGCTTTAAATGACACATTAAACAAGATGGACTTAATTGATATTTATGTGACATTTCATCCAAAAACAACAGAATACTCTTTCTTCTCAAGTGCTCATGGAATATACACCAGGATAGATCATATCTTGGGTCACAAATCAAGCCTTGGTAAATTTAAGAAAATTGAAATCGTATCAAGTATATTTTCTGACCACAACACTATGAGACTATATATCAATTACAGGAAAAAAAAACTGTAAAAAATACAAACACATGTAGGCTAAACAGTATGCTACTAAATAACCCCAAGAGATCACTGAAGAAATCAAAGAGGAAATCAAAAAATATCTAGAAACAAATGATAAGGAAAACAGGATGGCCCAAAACCTATGGGATGCAGCAAAATCTGTTCTAAGAGGGAAGTTTATAGCAATAGAATCCTACCTCAATAAACAAGAAAAATCTCAAATAAACAACCTAACCTTACACCTAGAACAATTAGAGAAAGAAGAACAAAAAAACTACAAAGTTAACAGAAGGAAAGGAATCATAATGATCAGATCAGAAATAAATGAAAAAGAAATGAAGGAAACAATAGCAAAGAACAATAAAACCAATAGCTGGTTCTTTGAGAAGATAAACAAAATTGATAAGCCACTAGCCAGACTCATCATGAAAAAAAGGGAGAAGACTCAAATCAACAGATTTAGAAATGAAAAAAGAGAAGTAACAACTGACACTGCAGAAATACAAAGCATCATGAGGGATTACTACAAGCAACTCTATGCCAATAAAATGGACAACCTGGAAGAAATGGACAAATTCTTAGAAAAGCACAACTTTCCCAGACTGAACCAGGAAGAAATAGAAAATATGAACAGACCAATCACAAGCACTGAAATTGAAACTGTGATTAAAAATCTTACAACAAACAAAAGTCCAGGAGCAGATGGCTTCACAGGCGAATTCTATCAAACATTTAGAGAAGAGCTAACACCTATCCATCTCAAACTCTTCCAAAATACAGCAGAGGGAGGAACACTCCTAAACTCATTCTATGAGACCACCATCACCCTGATATCAAAACCAGACAAAGCTGTCACAAAAAAAGAAAACTACAGACCAATATTACTGATGAACATAGATGCAAAAATCCTCAACAAAATACTAGCAAACAGAATCCAACAGCACATTAAAAGGATCATACATCATGATCAAGTGGGGTTTATCCCAGGAATGCAAGGATTCTCCAATATATGCAAATCAATCAATGTGATACACATATTAACAAACTGAAGGATAAAAATCATATGATAATCTTAATAGATGCAGAAAAAGCTTTCGACAAAATCCAGCAGTCATTTATGACAAAAACCCTCCAGAAAGCAGGCATAGAGGGAACTTACCTCAATACAGTAAAGGCTGTATATGGCAAACCCACAGCCAGCATTGTTCTCAATGGTGAAAAACTGAAACCATTTCCTCTAAGATCAGGAACAAGACAAGTATGCCCACTCTCACCACTATTATTCAACCTAGTTTTGGAAGTTTTAGCTACAGAAATCAGAGAAGAAAAAGAAATCAAAGGAATCCAAACCAGAAAAGAAGTAAATGACATGATACTATACACAGAGAATCCTAAAGATGCTACCCGAAAATGACTAGAGCTAATCAATGAATTTGGTAAAGTAGCAGGATACAAAATTAATGAACAGAAATCTCTTGCATTCCTATACACTAATGATGAAAAATCTGAAAGAGAAATTAAGGAAACACCCTCATTTACCACTGCAACAAAAATAATAAAATACCTAGGAATGAACCTATCTAAGGAGACAACAGACCTGTATTCAGAAAACTATAAGACACTGATGAAAGAAATTAAAGATGATACAAATAGATGGAGAGATACACCATGTTCTTCGATTGGAAGAATCGACACTGTGAAAATGACTATACTACCCAAAGCAATCTACAGATTCAATGCAATCCCTGTCAAACAACCACTGGCATTTTTCAAAGAACTAGAACAAAAAATGTCACAATTTGTATGGAAACACAAAAGACCCGGAATAGCCAAAGCAACCTTGAGAAAGAAAAACAGAGCTGGAGGAATCAGGCTCCCGGACTTCAGACTATACTACAAAGCTACAGTAATCAAGAGTATGGTACTGGCGCAAAAACAGAAATATAGATCAATGGAACAGAATAGAAAGCCCAGAGATAAACCTACGCACATATGGTCACCTTATCTTTGATAAAGGAAGCAAGAATATACAATGGAGAAAAGGCAGCCTCTTCAATAAGTGGTGCTGGGAAAACTGGACAGCTACATGTAAAAGAATGAAATTAGAACACTTTCTAACACCATACACAAAAATAGACTCAAAATGGATTAAAGACCTAAATGTAAGGCCAGACACTATCAAACTCTTAGAGGAAAACAGGAGGAACACTCTTTGACATAAATCACAGCAAGATCCTTTTTGACCCACCTCCTAGAGAAATGGAAACTAAAAGTAAAAAAAACACAATGGGACCTAATGAACATTAAAAGCTTTTTCACAGCAAAGGAAAACAGAAACAAGATGAAAATATAACCCTCAGAATGGGAGAAAATATTTGCAAATGAAACAACTGACAAAGGATTAATCTCCAAAATTTACAAGCAGCTCATGCAGCTCAATATCAAAAAAACAAACAACCCAATCCAAAGACGAGCAGAAGACCTAAAGAGACATTTCACCAAAGAAGGTATACAGATTGCCAACAACACATGAAAGGATGCTCAACATCATTAATCATTAGAGAAATGCAAATCAAAACTTCAATGAGGTATCACATGACACTGGTCAGAATGTCCATCATCAAAAATCTACAAACAATAAATGCTGGAGAGGGTGTAGAGAAAAGGGAACCTTATTGCACTGCTGGTGGGAGCATAAATTGATGCAGCCACTATGGAGAACAGTTGAAGGTTCCCTAAAAAACTCAAAATAGAACTACTGTATGACCCAGCAATCCCACTACTGGGCATATACCCTGAGAAAACCATAATTCAAAAAGAGTCATGCACCACAATGTTCATTGCAGTTCTATTTACAATAGCCAGGATATGGAAGCAACCTAGGTGTCCATCGACAGATGAGTGGATAAAGGAGGTGTGGCACATAGATAAAATGGAATATTACTCAGCCATACAAAGAAACAAGATTGAGTTATCTGTAGTGAGGTGGATGGACAGAGTCTGTCATATAGAGTGAAGGAAGTCAGAATGAGAAAAACAAATACTGTATGCTAACAAATATATATGGAATCTAAAAAAAAAAAAAGAAGAAAAGGCTCTGATGAACCTAGAGGTAGGACAAGAATAAAGACGCAGTCATAGAGAATGGCCTTGAGGACACAGGGAGGGGGAAGGGTAAACTGGGATGAAATGAGAGAGTGGCATGGATTTATATATACTACCAAATGTAAAATAGATAGGCAGGGGGAAGCAGCCACATAGCACAGGGAGATCTGCTCAGTGCTGTGTGACCACCTAGAGGGGTGGGATAGGGAGGGTGGGAGGGAGACACAAGAGGGAGGGTATATGGGGATATATGTATACTTATAGGTGATTCACTTTGTTTTACAGCAGAAACTAACACAACATTGTAAAGCAATTATACTCCAATAAAGATGTTACAAAAAACAAAAGTATATCTTCTCTGGTACCCCTGGAGTTCAACCATGGAACTTTACTCCAAGACACAGCATGAAGTCTTCTCAGGGTGAACTATACTAACCAAAGTGGAAAATTCCTTTCCAAATTTGTATGTGAGCAGAACCTGCTTGTACTAAGTGGTAGCCCATGGAAAGAACCTGGCAACATTGAGGGATGTCATAGGAAGCAACTCTATAAAACTCATTTTTGTGTTTACTGTAGGGATGTTGTTAAGGATGTGGTCAAGCATATCCCACAGTGTTTCCTTTAGGAAGATCTGCTGAAGAAGTTTTTCTCTTCCCTCAGGACCACGATTAACCACATTTCTCCTGAGTAACTGGGTAGTTTACATATTGTAGGTACTGTGTATTGAGGCCCATTCCTGCGCATACCTATCGCACAGGGTTCTCAAACCTTACTGCGCACTAGGAGCATCTGGGGGGCTTTTTAAATGCAAATGCCCCGCTGACCCCAGACCAATTGCACCAGAATCTCAGGAGGGACATCAGTATTTTTTAAGGTGTTCTGGGTGATTCTAACATGCAGCCAGGGCTAAGAACCACTGCTACGGGGCCTTATAGCATGTATTATGGGCCCTTTTTTTTCTACCCAGTTGCCCAGTTTGTTCATTCCTTATGTGTCTTTATTAGCCTCACAAATCTTTCTTTGAAAGTGAGTGGATGTGCATATATACATATATACACACATTACTTTATGATGATTAACTGTATGAGTTAGGAATAGTCACTTTTTTTTTCCTTTGGCCATGCCATGGGGCCTGCAGGATCTTAGTTTCCCAACCAGGGATCAAATCTGTGTCCCTTGCGGTGGGAGTGCAGAGTCCTAACCACTGGACCACCAGGGAATTCTGAGGAATAGTCACTTCTTTAGATTAAATTCAGTTATTCTCACCACTTTCTCCAATAGTACATATGCTAGTACATATAGTACAATAGTACATATGCTTCTTTGGGTCCTCCAAGAAGCAGATGCCAAGATGGGATTATATGTGGAAAAAAACTTATCTGGGGAAAATACTGGGGGTGCTAGGAATGGAGAAGGAGCTGGGAAGGGCTTGGGGAACCATCAGTGCTAGACGTGGGTCTGACATCAGGGAAGGAGAAAGAGAAGGAATAAAGGGTGAGTGATGCAGCTCTGGGTAAGTTTGGCAAGGCCAATAAGGAGACCTAGAGCCCAAGTCACCAGTAAGAGGAGCTCAAGGTCCCCAGTGGCAGGCCAGATTTAGCACCCATGCTCAGCCATTGGCTGGGAGCACCCAGAGGAAGGCTAGCCTCCTGCTAATGGGATGGTGGATTTCAGAGCACTGCACTGGGCCCATATGTCAATCATGCTCCCTGTAGTTGGAGATCTGAGAGGCACATTTCTATGGTAGCTGCGGTACATCACCTGAACTGCTTTCCCACTCTGACTCTTCCTATTACTTGTGTTTAGAAATAACAAAGGATTATTAGGGATGAGGATGTATGACAGGAGGATGAAAGAAAATAGCAGAGAGCTTCCCGGTGGCGCAGTGGTTGAGACTCTGCCTGCTAATGCAGGGGACGTGGGTTCGAGCCCTGGTCTGGGAGGATCCCACATGCCGCGGAGCAACTAGGCCCGTGAGCCACAGCTACTGAGCCTGCGCGTCTGGAGCCTGTGCTCCGCAACAAGAGAGGCCGCGATAGTGAGAGGCCCACGCACCGTGATGAAGAGTGGCCCCCACTCACTGCAACTAGAGAAAGCCCTCGCACAGAAACATAGACCCAACACAACCAAAATTAATAAACTCCTACCCCCAACATCTAAAAAAAAAAAAAAAAAAGAAAGAAAACAGCAGAGCCAAGAAAATGACAAATGGGGGTGCCTGAAAGTGGCTGCAGGGGGCAGGGAGGGCATTACATGGAGCATTAGCCCTGGTTTAGCAACAGAACAAAGAGAGAGATGTGGGGTGGAGGCAGGAATGACAAGTGAGAGAAGGGTGATGCTTCTAGAATAAAACATTTGGACAGGGAGTGAGAAGGTCTGTGCTGGTTCGACCTTGACAGAAAGCCTCAGATGAAAGTCTGGATGTCATTTGCACGTAAGAAATGGAGGCATATTTCAACCTGGGGTGGCTACCTCACACCCATTGCTTCAGCAAAACACATTTGAGGCTTTAATATTAACAAACACCCTTTGGTTCTTTAGCGTCATGGTTTTATTTCCTGGTTTCATGTGGTGATCACTTGGGGAGCTTAAATGTACTGAGGCCTGGGACCCTATCTGAATAATTAAATCAGAAGTTTTAAGGTCAAGTATGGATATCAGTATTTTTATAAAGCACCTCAGGTGGTGATAATGAGCCTCTAGGTTTAGCTGCTTCAGCAAATGGTTGCAAAAACTATCAGCAGAGCATGTGAAGGGCCCATGAATAAAATATACATTTATTCACATAAATATCTGAGAACAGTTTGGGGGTATGAGCATTGTATAAGGTGCTTCAAAGTGCTAAGATTTAATATTTAAATAACCCGTGAAAATTGTATTTTCAGCCTGACTCTTTCTGTTTGCATCAAAGACCATCATACACACATCATCTGCTCTGCTACACCAAAATAAAGGGAAAAAATCACTTCCTTCTCCCTTCTCATATTCTTCTGGGAGCAGGGTGAAAATGGGTTTCCATTTCTTAATAGGTCAAAGCAGAGAAGAAGCAAGGATGAATGCATCTACTGCATGAAGAACAAAACCAAATACCCTACTGAGAGTTCATTTCAACAATTATGTATTAAATACTTACCCTGTAACTGGTGCCATGCAGGGCACAGGAACAGAGGTGCCACAGAGTAGAACAAGGAGTAGGACTTCTAGGACACCCAGACCCAGCCCTGGTTGAGAATGGGAGGGCCCGGAAGTGTAGCTCTAAAAAGGCAGAGGCCTTCATAGTGGAAAGGAGAATGCCATTTGGACAAAGATCAACCACCCAAAAGGCAGTCCAACATTGACTAAAGTATTTTATGGTAATTTTATTTTCAATACAAATCATCAATCATTAATTAATTAAGAACATCCTATGCACCAACACTGTGTAGGATACTTCAACTGATTTTATACAGGAAGTCCTGGGAATTGGTCTTATCTGCTTTTTGGGGGTTCCCATGGAGAGAGTTGTCTCCTTTTCCCTGAAAAGTCCTTGTCATAGATTGAATAATGACCCCGCCCCAAAGATGTCCTAATCCCCAGACCTGTGACTATGTTGCATTCCATGACAAAAGGAACTTTGCTGATGGGAATAAGTTAAGGACACTGAAATGAAGATTATGCAGGTAGGTCCAACTTAATCACATTTGTCCTTAAAAGAGGAAAATTTTTCCCAGCTGTAGTCAGAGAGAGAACTGTGAGAGGCTCAGAGGGATGGCAGTGTGACTTGCCAGTGTAGGCTCTGAAATGGAGGAAGCAGCCATGAGCCAAGGAGTGCAGGCAGTCCCTAGAAGCTGACAAAGGCAAAAAAAAGAAAAAGGATTCTTCACTAGAGTTTTTGGGAAGGAAAGCAGTCCTACTGACACTTATTTTAGTGTGATGAGATCCATGTTGAATTCTGACCTACGGAACTATAAGGTAATAAATTTGTGTTGCTATGTAAACCATTAAATTTCTGGTAGTTTGTTACAGCAGCAATAGGAAACTAATACAGTCCCAGAAGGATACCAAATCCACGTTTAGAAAGAAGAGACATGAGGCTTAATGTTTTTGGGTTTCATTTTTTAAACTTTTTATTTTGAGATAATTTTAGACTTATGGAAGAATTTCCAAATACTCTTTATACAGCTTTCCTTAATGTTAACATCACACATAATAACAGTGACATGATCAGTATTAAGAAATTAATCCTGGTATAATACTATAAACTACAGATTTTATTCAGATTTTACCAGTTTTTTTCCACTAAAGTCCTTTTTATTTCTATTCCAAGGTCCCCGTTTGCATTTAGTCATCATGTCTTCTTGGTCTCCTCCAATCAGTGAAAGTTTCTCAGACTTTCCTTGTCTTTTACGATCTTCAATGTCTTCAATTTGGGTTTGTCTGATGTTTTCTCAGGAGTAGGTTGAGGCTGTATTATTGGGAAGAACACCACAGAGATGTGCTTTTCTCAGGGCATCATATCAGGGATTCATGATGTTGATTGTCTTATTACTGGTGATGTTAACCTTGATCAATTAGCTACAAGTTTTTCCACGATAAAGTTCCATATTTTGCTTTAAAACTAATACATATAGTTTTGGGGAATGATACTTTGAGACTATACAAATATCCTCTTTCTCCTTAAATATTTGCCCACTAATGCCATCCTCAATCAATGAATCTCATCTGCAACAATTACCATTGGGGTGTAGTCATGGGGATTTTCTAGTTTCTTCATTCCTTCTACATTTATTAGTGGAAGATCTGTAAGGGAGAGTTGTTTCTTCTCGGACTTTTATTTATTTATTCAGTTACTTACATCAGTATGGACTCAGGATATTTAATTTGTCCTTTGGGTTATGACCTAGCGCTATTGTTATTTATTCTGTTGATCAAATTGTTTCACATTTGGCCATTGGGGGCTCTTTCAAGTAGGCTTCTGTGCCCTTTCAATATGCCTTGATCCTTTTTTCCTTTCTTTCTTCTTCTTTTTTTTTTTTTTTTGTAGTACTGTTCATCTTGTATTTTCCCTGCCCCAGCCCTGGAATCAACCACTTCTCCAAGGAATGCCCTGGTTTATATTATTAAAGAATAATATTTAGAAGCCAAGATCTGGACTCTAAAAAGGTTCATTGTTATTGAGATGTCACTGTTTCTAGTCTCTCATAGCAGGCAAAGCTAGGGATAAGTGTATGTACACTAATTCATGCATACACACATTTATTTATATATTCCTGTGTCTATATGTATTTTTTCATTTTAAAAAAATTTTATTAAAGTATAGTTGATTTACAATGTTGTGTTACTTTCTGATATACAGCAAAGTGACTCAGTTGTACATATATATATATATATATATATATATATATATATATATATATTCTTCTTCATATTCTTTTCCATTCTGGTTTATCACAGGATATTGAATATAGTTCCCTGTGCTATACAGTACCACCTTGTTGTCATTTATATGTATTTTAAAAATCAGACCACCTAGAGGGGTGGGATAGGGAGGGTGGGAGGGAGACGCAAGAGGGAGGAGATATGGGGATATATGTATATGTATAGCTGATTCACTTTGTTATAAAGCAGAAACTAACACACCATTGTAAAGCAGTTATACTCCAATAAAGAGGTTAAAAAATAATAAAAGAAAATTCAGCATTCCTTTTTCAAAAAAAAAAATCAGTTCACACTGATTTCTCTAACTCCAATCTAACACCACAGGGTTCTTTCTTACCTCCCCTGTTTTCTTATTTAGAACATGTTTCTGCAACTGTGAGAAATCTGGATCTCCTTATCGACAGTGTATTTACCTATTTTATTTTTTATTTTTTGAAGACAAGTATATATTATTTGCAACTCTCCCAGCTCCATTGACCATACCACTGACCAGTCCAGGCTGCCGGTTGCTGGTTGGGTTCTAGGTGGAATGTTAGGGGATTCTCCTAGTTCTGTTGTGGCCGGTGGATCCACTGTTACCAGGCAGTATCCTGTGGTGGGTCAGTGTGATGGAGGGGCTTTGATCCTCTGTGGAGCTTGGCTTTGGGCTGATCCTTTGGAAGCTGGGTGAGCTGGTAGTGAAGCTGCTGTCCAGTGACCTGAGTCCACGACTGACTTTCCATAGCATCCAGTGGAAGACAGAGATGTGTCCTCTTGTTATGGCCTTACTGGTGGGTCTCCTATTTATATTCAGACTTGTTCAGTCTGTCAGAAGCCGACTTTATCTATAACATGAAAGGCAGCTCTCAGAAACACTGGCTGCATGGATTAAGGAGAAATGCCAACTCTCTGACAAGCTTAGGGTGACTGAAAAGGAGTGTGCAGAGACTGAATCAGTTTTAGAGAATGTCAGGCTAGTAAAAGAGTCTTTAAATATAAGCGGCCTTACAAATACTTACAGAAAGGTGAGGAAGACCAACTTGGTGTTGATGGAAAAGTTAACTTCCTTGGTTATTAAAGAACTGAAAGAGAAATCCAAATGCTCAAAACAAAAAGAGGAGATGCTAAAAATGCTTGAGTCCCTAAAAGAGGTCAGGAGACTCATGATATCATAAGGAGTTTCTCCAAATCTGCCAAGAGGCCAAGAGCCAAGCCCTGATGGTCCCTTCTGCAGGAGAGGGCCTAGGATTTAAAGCAGCACTGTTCCCTCCCCTTCACTTAGGGATCCTGAACTGTCACACTGTGTTCATCTACCTTGACCTCCATCTCAGGGTCATCAAGGCCAGGGGATCCAGGGGAGCCCCCTATCAGATGTAGTTCCTCCACCTTCACATGCTGGACCCAGCAGTGAACTCCTTCATGGTCCATTCCTCCACATCTACAGAATCTTGGACTTCCAGGAGCAAACCAAGAAATATGGGACTTCTGCTTGACATAAAGTTTGGCTTATCTCTCATTAGTGGTGAGAAAAAATGTTGTACTTAAGAGACTAATCTTTTTTTTTTTTTTTTTTTTTTTTTTGCGGTAGGCGGGCCTCTCACTGTTGTGGCCTCTCCCCTTGCAGAGCACAGGCTCCGGACGCGCAGGCTCAGCAGCCATGGCTCACGGGCCCAGCCGCTCTGCGGCATGTGGGATCTTCCCAGACCGGGGCACGAACCCGTGTCCCCTGCATCGGCAGGCGGACTCTCAACCACTGTGCCACCAGGGAAGCCCAAGAGACTAATCTTTTACTCATATTGAATCCTTATCAAACTACATTTCTCAAGACAATGGTTAATATCACTTACATATTATATCTTATAAGTGAACTCTTTACATTTTATTCTCTATATAAATATTATAATTTGAAAATACATTTGGTTTATCAATACAGGCTTAGCTGTTAACAGCAGTATTTTTTGAGTTGTATTATAAAATATGCTTACTTATTAGCTCAACCCTATTCTCCATTTCAAATAGTTTCAGAACCATGAACCCATATTCCTGTAAGGAACAAATTTACCAGCTAGACTATAGTATTTGTGTGCAGTTCTTTTTATATTTAGCCTTACAAGAACCAGTCAAAACACTGTCTTCCAAAGACACTTAGGTCAGCTGCTTTCTTCCCCAGTGCTTAAGCGCTTAACCATCGTTGAAACTTGTCTCTTATTCCAACGTAGAAGATGACACTCACATTCATGCCCTCAACTTGAAAACATCCCTTTTGAGCAGGAATTCTGCTTTCGCATCTGTTGCAACTTTGTCTCCGAGACTGGAGATCTTAGGCTCTAATACTTTGGTACTCAACTCCTTTAGTCCTGGGAAACTGTTAATTTTGTAAAATAAGTTCCATCAATCACTGTGAAGTACTCATCAGTTGGACAGTTCCAGCAGCAAGTATCAATTTCCAGACTTACATGGTTATTTGCCATATGTGCATCTCACCCTTTTAGTTAGATTCCAAGCTTCCTGAAGGCATTCGTTCCATGGTTACATCATTTTAGCAGTCCACCCTGGCCACAAGAGATGCTCACATAGTTGTTGCATCTTTGTCTATGACGAGTTGAAGTACAAGATTATAGACACTAAGTGTGATGGATTTTGTGCTACCAAAAAAGAGGCAATTTCTTCTTTTACCTCGAACCCTCTTTCCTGTATCCCCTTCTGTCCTCCCTTTGCTTGGCTAACACATCTGCTAGGTTTAGACTCAGCTGAAGCATTCTTGGACTTCCTTTTTCCCTCTGTTGCCATTAAGGGAGCCCAGATTCTCTTCTCTCAAACATTGTGTGCAGACACCCTGGATAAAACTTACGACACTGTGGTGTAATTGGTGGTTTTCTTGCCCACCTTCTTCACAAGGTATTGAGCCTTTTGAGTGCTGGCTTTGGGTCTTCTTCATCTTAGTATCCCCATCACATGGCTGCAGGGAATAGATGCTCAGCAGGGGTTCATTGAACAAATGGATAACACTAGTGATTAGAGGAGTGATATTGCAGGTGTCTTAACATGTGTTGTTATCTGGTCTTGGGAGCAGGATAGTCTGACCTTTGGGGACAAGTGGGTACTTGCAAACAAAACCCAAGTGTGAAGCTGTCTAATTTGTAGGCATATGACTGATTGGGACCAAAAAATAATTGGGAAGAGAAATAATGTTTATCAAGCAGATATTATGTGCCAAGAATTACCAGATACTTTACATGTTTTATCTCATTTTAACCTTCAACAACCTAAGTCAAGTGATTTTTTGTCTTCGTGCAGAAGAGAAGCATCTTGTACTGAAAGGTAGGTGGTTAATAACTTGTCTAGTTCTCACAGCCCTTAAGCGACTGCAGTCCACCTCCATCTTCCTCCAAAATCAATACACTTCCTATTGTACCATGATGTTTGGAGGGAGAGAAATGCATTAAATTAATTTGTGAAATTACTAGAAATGTAAGTCAAAGAGCTTTATTTTGTAAGAATAATTGAAAACAAATAAAAGTCCTTAAATTGAGGTCAAGCTGCATTTTGTTAGCAAGGTAGTCAGATGCAAAATTTCCCATTATTGTTGGTGGTACACTTGACGAATCCACTACATGAAAACTGAGAGACTTGAATGATTTTGTTCACATCTAATCCAGGCTTACAGGCTAAAACTTGGCAGGCACTTAGCCAATAGGCCCATCAGAAGTGGTAGCTGTTATTTTCTAGAATACATGACCTGTCACTTTTTTTCCCCCAGAAGTTTCAAACAGCTGAAAGGTCATGGTATCATTGATTTTGGTACAAGAATCCAGCTGAGCAAAGGCTTTCCTTTGATTTCTGTGGTCTCACTCATTGGATTGGAGCAGCTGGATATCATTAGAATGTCGTACAACTTTTATTGGGTCTAAATTTGGTTCCATGAGACTTGACAGGGAGTGATTAGGAGTTATTTTTAATACTCAACTTTTTTTCAGATAGATATCTCCTAGACCACAGTTTTTGTTCAGCAAATTATTATGCTTTTAGAAGGGGGGAAATTTGTTCCACTTCAAAAATCTCTCCAAACCTTGTGTGTCGTAACTAATTTTGCTTTCTAGCCAAGCAAGGTATCAGCAAGAGCATCTTCCAATGAAACACTGGCTTTCACTTCCCCATGGGTGATCACTCTTCCACTTCAGAAGACATTCATTGCCCCAAGTTAGACAAGCAAGAGGTCAGGCCAATACTTTCCAAGCACAGTGTTCCACTCAACAATATATAATTCTTCTGTTTCATCAAGCTGATTAAAATGTTTTATTACATCCTGTGACAAACAACTTTCTTAGAGCAAAGAACTGTGAATGAGGAAGTGGAAAATGATTTAAATCATTTACTGGATAAGGACTATAAACAAAAAACATTAGACAGAAAAGTGGTTAGCATTTATTTGCAAGCCTTCATTATTGCAGCCAATCTAGCTTAAGAACCACGTCTGAAGCGATCAATTCAAGTTTCTTTAAGGCTAGGAAAAAAAAAACCCTCAGCTTCCTTTACTCATGATTGTATGGAAGCATTTTAGATGATTGACTAAATGAAAGGCAGACTGAAAATCTACAAAATAATCTAAATTTAGACGAAAATTATGGGGCTATCTTTTTGTGCCAGATATGCTCATGAAAAATCAAAACCTACCTTTTGAGCTGAGAAGTAATTTTAATAGCCTGTTTAAAGTCTTCCAGCTGTGCTTGCTAAGCTTTTTTCTATTCTTTTTTTTTTCTCATGCAAATGAAACCAAGAAAAACATAAAGCCATGCAAACCCCACCTCAGGCAAGTCTGAGAATATATTATTTTTCAGAACTCAGTTGGATTTATGGTCTAACTAATGTGGACTCTGCTCTTAGAAGATAAATATAGGAAATCATTTCAAAAGGATAACACTTTTGCTGAAAACAAACACAGTCTTCTGGTTCCTCCTTAGCGTGCCTCTAGCCCTAGACTTTATTATCCTCATTCCTAATTCTTTTTTTTCCCCTGTACTTCAGCTCTGGGCCTTAAGAGGGTGCTGGATACACAATATGTACTCAGTAAATTTTATGGGGTGAATTCATGAGTTCTGGGGGGAATAAAAACCTCCTTGTTGAATATAGGCAAAAGCTGCTTCATCATTACTCAGATTTTCTCCCAGCATTAGCCAGACCTCCACTGTAAACGGTTAGCTTTATTCAAGCCACCAGACTATCACTGTATCCCTTCAACACCAGAGCAGTAGGGCTGGAGTACCCATCAAAGACTATGATGGACACATTTAAGCCAAATGAGGTCCCAGCACAACAAACGCTGAGCTTCCCACCTTCTCCTCATTAAAGGAGTCAGGAGATTACACTAGCACGTTTAGCTGGAACAAAAGAATTACAGGGAGCACATTTTCTCCAGACCCTCTTTCCATACTCCAATACACATCACTCACACACACCCATACCCAAACCCCACATCACATGTGAATGTCAGTTGTTTACACATATGCTATGGCGTCTACCTGTTATTTTGGCTGGATCAATATTCTTTACCTATCTTCTGATAATAGAAGCCTATCCTTCAGGAATCATCTCTCTCTCACTCCCAGACAATGCTGTTTTTGTGTGGCTAACCACACTCCCCATCCAGGGAAGGGCTAATCATCATCGTCCTCATCATTGTTATAGCAATAAGTAATCTAATATATTTGGTATGTAGGATGAACCAGATTTGTTCTAAGCACTTTACAGCTATTAGCTTTTCTGATTTTGCAATACTGATATAAGGGTGAACTATTATCTCCATTATACAAATGAAGAAAATGATTTAAAGAGCATATAACTGATATACAGAGGAAGTGAGATTTGAATCCAGGCCATTTGCTTTTGGAGCTCCATGCTTTTAATCATATGTTAAAACTCCTTAGGCCAGGCCATTTACAGTATTTCCTAGTCTTGAGCAATGGCAATTGGTTGACATGTGGGCATGTGACCCAATCTTGGCTAGTGAGAGCCTTCCCTGGGACTTAGGCTGGAGATATCAGGAAAGAGATACATTCTTTTTTGCTGGAGTACTAAGCTGATCTGATGTGGGTCTGGAGCTGCTTGTGAGCTTCTTTCCCCTCCTGGAGAAGAGTGTGTCTGACAATGATGCCAACATAGATGAAAGCAGAGCTTAGAGTTAGAGAGACAGAGATTCCTAAGGACCTCACTGGAGCATCTGGAACTCCACATACTCAAAGCTAGACAGATATTGCTTATTTCGTTTAAGTTAGTATGAACTGGTTTTCTTTATTTCAGCTAGAGTTTTAACTGATACACACTAGAATCTTACCTGATATACACATATACACTCTTTCTCTACATGAAAGTCACATCCAGGGATAGGACTTGACCTAAATTAGGCCAATCAGAGCCAAGGCAATGAATATTGAAATGACTAAGTAGTTGAGAAAGTAACTCAATATTTCTGGTTGGATCTAAACCCCCAAAAGATTTAAGGGCTGAATCTGCTGCCAATATTTTAATATCATGTGTACCTTGTGTCTAAAGTCAACATAGAGGAAGACAAAATTGTGAAATTGAGGGAAAAAGAAAAACTAAATCCTAATGACATTTCTTTGGCCCTGAATCATGCTGAACCTGAAGCCATCAGGCTCTACCTAATGTCTATTGGACATTTCTTTTATGTGGCTCAGTGAATCTCATTTCTGTTTAAGCTAGTTTGTGTTGGGTCTTCTATCATTTGCAATGAGATGGGTCATTTGTTGATACAGGATTGCACGGTCTGTCTTATTGCCAAATTTTCTATCCACGTACAGCTTTTAACCAGGGTGGCTCAGGCTCCATATAAATGCCATTACTGTACATTTTTTCCTCAAGTACATGAAGGTCATGTTCTCTGGATGAGAACAGAGGGAGAAGGCATGGGTTAACCTAGGACTAGGTTGATAGCATGATAATGAGGATGGTGAGAAAATCCTCCAAAGCCAGACACCATCTATTAATCACAACACTTCTTAGAGATGGTCTGAAAGATGCTTCCAAATGGACGGTTCTGGTGTGGGTGGGCCCAGCAGTCCTGAAGGATGGCTCAGCATTCAAACTTGGAGTTGAGACCATGGATATCAAAGCAGTAGTGTGACTCCTGGACAGTGGATCCCAAGGACTATGAAGGAAAAGGGGGTTGATTGAAGCCTGGAAGGGAATGTCAACCAACTGATGAGACCATTGGTTACCAGTGGTCACTGGAAACTTCTGAGCCTCCTGTGTCCAAATTATCCTTCAGACTACTGCAATTATCACCACGTGACTGGATTTTTATTGCCTAGGATGTGTGTGTGGTTTGTGAGGTATATCTCAATGAAGTACTCTGGACTTTCCAGATTGTCTCATAACCTTGGCCTTAGTGTTTCTGACCTGGTTTTCTCCTGAGGTTGCTGGTTCAGAGCACATGAAGGATGCAACCCATTGGCAACCATGCCCAGTTAGCTGGCTCGTATGAAGACTCATTCTGTATGGAGGAAAAAGATGCCTTGTCTATAGCTCCATGAAGACTTCTGCCTGGGCTAGGAAATAAACTGAGCATTGCTGTGTCCTACTGTGTTTTACTGTTGTAGAAAGGAACCAAGGCTGGGACTTTACAACCTCAGTATGATGGTCCTGAAAGCTCTGACCATGGAGTATCAGGTGATACACCTGGTTTGTGTCCTTGGTCTTCTGCCCTGTTCCACAGTGTGGGCACTACCATTCCACCATGAAGGACTGCGGTAAAGGCAGTGTTTTAGCTGTGCAGTCAGTGAGCTGAGTCACTGTGGGCTGGAACTGAGATAAGGCAAGATGTTGACAACCACAGGGAAGCAGCAGTTGGCGGTGGAAGTGGAATGAAGGCTAGATGTTAGATGGAGGTCCCTGACAGGACGTGGAGGCTGAACTCTATACACATGGAGACTGGGATCTATACAAATCAAGGCCAGGTGGATAGCATAGACCAGGTTTGGTCAACAAGAGAAATCTGGGCTGGAGAAGCAGCAGAATTAGGAGAATGATCTGAAGCAAAACCAGGGACCAACCACAATGAGTAGACTTTTTGCTTTACTGAGACCCTGTAGACAATTGCAGAATTTTATCTCCCCTTATCCCCCTTCTGGAATTGTTCTAGGTCTTAGAAGTCTAAGGTTTTACCTTTTCCGAATCACTTTTCTTCAAGAACCTTGTGTGCTGTTCAGTATTCTCTAGGTGGACCCCTAGAGGTCGGATGTGGGAAGTCTGGCTCCTCTGGATGCCAGAGGGGAGCAGGGGCTGGTTCTTCCGAAGCCCAAAATTTCCAGTGGATTATTCCTATCTACTCCCACTTAATCTTGGAATGTGAGTTCTTGAAATACTGGTGTTTGTTTGAGCCTCAGCTGTTCCTGTCAGAGAAATCACTTAGAAAGTTTTGTTTTCTGGGATAATGGGACTTCTTCAGAAATATGAAATTTCTCAATGTCCCTAGTTATTGGATTATTTTAGGCAACAAAAAATATATAAAATGCTACAATTGTTTAGAGTTTATATCCTTCTTACTGACAAGTAGGGGTTGGACTAATTTGAAAAATAAGCATTCATAAACTGAGGCTACCAAAATGGAAAAAGAAAACTACAAACTACACAGAAGGAGAAAACCAAGTGGGTTAGATTTTCTGATACATCCAAGTAAACCAGTTCCTTGGGAGATACAATCATTTCCTGGTACTAAAAGGAACATTTTGTATAGGTATATGTCCTAACACAAGGAACACTAAATCACTTACTGGACAACATCTTCAAGAGCAGTTTTGGAGACAATAGAATGAGTAGAAGCTCTGATGATGGGTTGCATAGGTTCAAATGCCAGTTCTGCTGACTTCCACTTGTATGACTCTGGGCAAGTGGCTTAGCATGTCCAGGTGTCAGTTTTCTTATTTGTAAAATGAAGACAACAATAGAACCACTTTCATTTCATTGTCAGGGAGATTAAACGAATTAACATATAAAGAAATTAGAATAGTGCCTGGCACATGGTGAGTGCCAATCAGTAAGTCTTCCTCTTCTTTCTATTTTCTTAAACTAATCCTAAATAGAGACTAAGGTCCAACAAAGCACTAGTTCAAGAGTGGCCCAAGGGCCTCTACAGATGATCTTTCTAAGGCTCTATGCTAATTCTCTCCAAGGGTACTTCCACACTCCTTCTTATCCTTCAACTTCTATGGAAACCTCCTTTCCAAAGCCTGGCTTCCCCTTTCCCACAGCCAAATTCCCAGGACGCTGTGTCCCCACAGTCCTCATCCTGGCTTTGGATTCCCCTCTGCAATGTTTGACTTATACTCCTGTTGTCAGGCATTCCTGTCCTGTTCTTTTCTCCTATCTCTTTTATGCCTTGTCAAAACTAGCCTTTCCCAAGTAGTGACATCTCATGAAACTGACAAATAAATATGGCAGGCTAATTCAAGCCAAGGTGCTTGTAATGGTTAAGTTTATGTCAACTTGGCTAAGATAGAGTGCCCAGTTGTTCCATCAAATGCTAGTCTAGATGTTGCTGAGAAGGTATTTTTTAAGTGTGATTAACATTTAAATGAGTAGAATTTGAGTACAAGTAGCTTACTCTGTCATGGGGGTGGGCCTCATCCAATTGGTCAAAGGCCTTAAGAGAAAAGACAGATCTTTTCAAGGAGGAAGGAATTCTGCCTCCAGATTACCTTTGGACTCAAGACTACAACATCAACTCCTGCCAGAATTTCCAGACTGCTGGCCTGCCCCGCAAATTTCAGACTTGCCGACCTTCACAATTACATGAGTCAATTCCTTAAAATAAATCTCTCTGTATAAATATACACACATCCTATTGGTTCTGTTTCTCTAAAGAACCCTAGCTAATACAGTTATTAATATGTATAATGGCTAAATGTCTTTGCTTCCTCATTAACACTTACATTTTAACAAGGGCTCAATTATAAAAAGTGAGGAATGTGAACATTGCTAAATACCATTGGAGAGCAAGCTGAGGGTAGGGGGGTACTTCCCAGCAACTTCGAAATCACTTCATACAGGTAGCAGCCTGTTCATGAGAGGGGCCTGGGCTATTCCATATTTGGATTTATTTCCTCCTCCCCTGAAGCTATGTATGGGATATGTAGAAATGACTTTAGCTATAGACAAATACCGCATGCATTTATTTTAGTCTGGGTTAATATTTGAAAATCATCTGTAAATAAAAAGTCTTCCTATTGCTCTGTGCATCTGTTGTGAATGTTGGTGTAATTCACCTATTCATCATAATCACAACAGCAAGGGAAACATGAATCATTGTCTCCTTAAGAGTTTGAAAGGAAGCAAGTCAAATGTTTCTCTGGAATTCCTTAGAAGAAAGTCAATCTTCTACCCATAACAATAGGGCAGAAAAATCAATCAGTCCAAAATCCAAGTCTTTTTCTTTTTTAGCTTTTCATGTGGAAGACTTAGCAATAAATCTTCCAGAGACATCATTGTTCTTACAAAGGTAATATCACACAGTTTCAGAAATGGTAGAACAATGATAATGTAAGGGCAAGGTGGACTTTGGAAAAGAAATGAACTCCTCCCTGCAATGTGACAAAATATCAAATGGTTTTGGTTTCTACAATGCAGACCATTATTTTGGGGATGATGTTTCCTCTGCATGAAAATGTAGAAAATTTGTATTCACTGATAGAACATAGTTACCATATTTCTTTTTTATTGTTGGTGTTTTGACAATCACTTATCCTTATCCATTCTTGCCTGCTCACCTGCTCTCTCCTCCAATTCTTGGTCTGCTTGTGAGATCACAGATATCACATTCTCTAAGAAGCAGAGGTGGTGATTCTGTTTCTCAAAACAGGTGAGCAAGGCAACCCTCTCTATGAGAATGAGGAAGAAGGTCTTCAAAAGAGGAACAGTAGGTAGAGAAATATTAATGAAGGTTTATTGCCTTGGGACCATGACTCAACTAACTCTAATTCCAGAGTTGGTTAAGAGTTAACGTTTTGGAGAAGTTAACTCTTTTCTGAGAAGGCTTAACTAACTCTAGAGTTGGCTGAGAGTTAACTTTTCTGGGAGCCATCGGGAGAAGGTGAGTGTTGGTTAATGGAGAGGTGAAGTAGGAGCAAAAGGGAAAAGTGTAAAAGGACTGGGGATCTGGTCTTCAGCCTGATTCTAAGGGGTCGTGTGATATATTGCCAAGTGTCACAGGACCAGTGAAGAAAGATGAACTGCTGTTTGATTAGAAATCTTATGAATGGCGAAGTGTTGTTTGATTAGAAGTAATATATTGGTAAATTATGCAAAGTGTTGAATTGTAAGTTTCTCCCCTACCTCTGCACTTCACAAATCCCTTAGCTTATCTCCTGAATGTTCCCCAAGGCTGAAGATACAGTCATTCATGGGCCACCCATTGGGGCAGCAGAAACTAGTCTACACACAGTGGAGAGAAGCTAAGGAGAGATGAGCATTGGGAAGCCAGGGGCAGGACAAGTCTTCCCAGCTCTCATAGACTTTAGGACAGATGGATGGTGTCCGGAAGGGGAGGCGGGAAGGGAGAATGGTGCAGATGCCCTCACCTGCAGCAAGGAGCTTCCTTTGCCTGAGCTGGGAGTTTGGTGGATGCTGAATGGCCACCAACTTGTCTTTCTTGCTGCTTTCCTATGGACAATGCTCTTTCCATGACTCAGTTAGCCCTAGGGTGATGTGAGGTCGGGGATGTGTCTACCTTCAGTGGGACTGAGATGGGAACAAGGTGGATCTAGACTAAGGTTTCTAAACTTTAGTATTATAGTTATTTTGGGTTGGATAAATTTTTGCTGTACTGCTATTCTATGCATTGCAGGATGTTTAGCAATATCCCTGAACTCTACCCACCAGATGCCAGTAGCACCACCATTCCAGGTGAAATAACCCAAAATATTGTAGATATTGCTCAGTATTTGTTGGGGGGGCACCACTGGCTGCCAGCTGAGCACCACTGGTCTCCACTGAACCAGTTTGAAACCTCCCTCTGAGTCGCCAGAGTATATTCTTTCTCTTCATTCTCTCTCTCTCTCTCTGTCTCTTTCTCTCTTCTTGCCCCTCCCCCCAGTCTGCTCTCTCCTCTCCATCTCCACTACCTTAGTCTAAGTTACAGTCTTGTCCAGCCTGGACAGCTATCCTATCCTAACTGGTCTCCTCTATCCCCTTTTACCCTCCAAAAATCAGACTCTACAATGAAGCCACAGTGATATTTTTAAAAACCTCTGTCCTGTGCTTAAAATCCTTTGGGCTTTCCCCTTTCCCTAGTTTCCTTAGGATGAAGACCAAAACCTTTGCTACTTGGCCCAGCTCTGTGTGATCAAGGTGCTCTGAAGACTCCTCTCTTCCAGTCATTCCCTTGTTCTCTGGGTTCCAACAACCCTGCTCTTCTTTCATTTTTTAGGAGGACTGTGGTTCATCTAATCACAGGGCCTTTGCACATCCTGTTCTTCTGCCTGAGACTCTCTCCCCCTACATATCCTCCTGGTTCAAGCGCAGTGTTTCTCTATCAGCTCAAGCATCACTTCCTTGGGGAAGCCTCTATGAATGCTTGGAAGGAATCAGGCTCCTCCTGTCAAATGCACTCATATTGGTATGGAGAGCTCCTCTGCAGCACTTATCACAGTTGTGATTTTACACTAGAGGGCTGTTACCCAATTAATTCCATCTCCTCCTCTGAGCTGTAAGATGTAGAAGGCTAGTACTAACTCACTTCCTTCCTCCCTCCCTCCCTCTCTTCATCTTCTTTCCTTCTTTCTCTTTTCCTTCACTTTTTGTGGACACAAGTCCATATAAGTTTGCTGAGCCTGGTATGTAGCCCCCACGCTGGGCTCTCTAGAATACTGCATCTGTTCTTTCAGTTATTTATGTTTCAACCAACTTCCCTTTCTACCATTAACCCTCTGCCCTTTCTTTGGGCTAAGAAGTCTTTTGAAGGAATACTGAGTTGCTGGAAAGATGTCACCCAAATTTCTCTTTGTGGGACCCCTCCAAGGTGAGGAAAAAGCCCAGTCTTTTGTTCAAAGAAAAAGGAGTCCTGAGCCTTCCAATCACATCTCAGCCATAGCACTGCCCATGGCTCTAGCCTGTGCAGCTGATAATAAAAATATTTTTTAAAAATTAGACAAAGGCAAAAAAGGACTCATCACATTTGTCAGGCAAGCTCTGCTTTAGCAGGGCTTTTGACAGTAGGCAAGAGAAAGTATAGTCAATGACAATGGCTGATGGCGGTCGTGCTGATGGGTCATGAACTTGTCTGGCTCCTCTCTTTCTGGTTTGTGGTTCTATCCCAAGTCTGTAATGACATATAAAAAAATAGACCGCTTATCCTTGTCCTCCTTCCTCATCGCAAATCACATTTCTCAAGACAGTACATGGAATTTACAGGATGTAAACTCGTCAGTAAGAATGACACCGATTTATCACTCAATATCTTGTTACTAAATCAGGACCTCACACCTCATGTTTAACTTAAACCTATTTCCTCCATGTGGTTCCACTTTAAACAAGCTTTCCTTGTTTCCCTTTTGTTTTTCTTCTATCTCAGTGTCTTTAGGCAGTTGAAATTCACTATCTCCGGAAGAAAGCTGCATTACTTTTTAGAGTAATGTAGCCATGAACTCTTCCAGTCTTGACAAGACAGTGCTGGAGATCTAGAGCTAATAGTCATAACAGGGGGCATTGTTACAGATCTCTACAGGGATGAGGCACTTTTCACATCCATTACTGCATTGCAATGACACTAGCAGGATCCTAAGAGAAAACTCAAGGCCCCAGGCAGAGATGGGAGAGATGTTCTTCTCAGTTGGAAATTCCATCTTACTAGGATTTCTACTGTAAACACCTGGGGCCACATTCTCGTTTGCTTTACAAGCTCAAGGAGAAATGCCCACTGAGAAAATTCACAGAAGAGCTAGATGGGGGAATTGGGCTGCTGTCCTGGTAACTGGTTAAGCTCCATGACTGCAGAGACTGTGTCTGGTTTCTTCAACATCACATCCCTAGAGCCTAGCAGCGTGCCTGGCAGTTAATGTTCCCAGTAAATACCTGTTGATCTTCTGTGTGTGAAGCAAGTAACACAGCATGGAGATGGGTGGGAAGCTTCCAGTGTATACGGGAAGTAGGGAAGGAAAAATGGCAGTAAATAAGCTTATGTTATTTTCTTTAAAAATATTTCTTCTACGGTTATATTGTCCTGAGAATGTCTTTAAGATGCCTTCTTAAATGATGGCCCTTATTTCCATTTTTCATAGCTGAAGAAGGAAAAACACAAAGTGTAGATTCCCTTGGGTAATGTGGTGAATCTATTTAATCCTTCTTCTGTTTTAAAATATGCTTGTTTCCTTTTTGATCTTAAATAGGTTTGTCTCTGTCTAACATTGTTTGTGCTGTGAGACAGGGACAAAAACTGTGCCACCGAAAACTTTAGTCTAGTCTGATGTACCATAGGGTTACTTAGAGAGATTTAAGAAGAGTCAAGCATTACTTTCCTAAAGGAGACAGCTGTATTTACAGGAGTGATCAGTTCTCAATCAGTTCTTAATATTAACCCAAGCTAAAATTTTCTTTTGAACTTCCATGACACTGGAGACCCTCGTTCTGCTGGAAAAATTTTCCTGAAGCTTGGGGATAAACGTTTATCCAACATTTTTCTCTTTTTCCCCTAGCACATGGTAGACATCATAACAGGAATATGTTATAAAGTTTTTATTAAGAAAGGTGGTATTAGACAAAGACAAATATCATAGGACATCACTTATTTGTAGAGTCTAATGATACAGATGAACTTATTTACAAAACAGAAATAGACCCACAGACATAGAAAACAAACTTATGGTTACCAAAGTGGAAGGTGAGGAAGGATAAATAAGGAGTCTGCAATTAATAGATACACTCTACTATATATAAAGTAGATAAACAACAAGGACCTACTGTACAGCACAGGGAACTATACTCAATATCTTACACTAACCTAAAATGGAAAAGAATCTGAAAAAGAATATATATATATATGTGTATATGTATAAATGAATCACGTTGCCGTACACCTGAAACTAACACAACATTGTAAATCAACTCTTCTTTAATGGGGAAAAAAAAATGAGGTGTTGTTAAGCGCTAACTGGATGCCCAGGATATAAGGAATTGTCAATGCATGGTTCCACTGGGAGCTGAAATGTGGATACGAAGCTAAGTATCTAGTTGGGGACAGGATATTTGCACAATAAAAAGGTTGAGAGCTGACTTTACTTTCACTCTACTCAGTCTCACCAATGGTCTCTGCTGCTCAAGCTTCTTATACCCACCACGTCCTGCTTATATTGCTTCACCTTCCTTCTCTTTTCCAATTCCCAGGCTACGTCATGGCACTAAAGATACAAACTCCCACTCACACAATATACACACGAGCAATTCCATGGCTACTCTTTTAAGATCTCATATTTTTTATTGCATGATCTCACAGAGCTATTCCACTATTTTTGAGTCTGAATCACTCACTGTGAATTTGTGGTGTGTTATCGATTGTTTAGATCACTAATATCTCTGTGTCCATTGTTTTACATTTGCACCGTGAGAATGTTCTTATTTATATCACAATATAGGTCTACAAGAAGAAATACTGGAGATACAAGGAGGATGAAGCAAGTCATGTTTCTATTCCCAAAGGAAACTCAAATAAGTTTTCAAGTGCTACCATATTTCTTTGAATCTGTCACCTTTGATTTTTAGCCTAGCAGTATTTATGTACCACACTAAGAAAGAACAAAAAGTGGTGTCAATTGAACTATGACACATGATTTCTCAAAACATCCATTTTAAGATACGTATCAACTTTGGAGATGTTAAAGTGTGAAAAAAAATCAACGAAACATGTATGTTCAACTTATATCGTTAGAGCTAGTGGTGTGCCATGCCCAACCCCAGCTACATTTCAAAATTATAAAGTAGGCATTATCAATTATGTGTGTTATCATTTTAGAAGCGTTTTTACTACGATTATTGTCATGTGAATCCTGAAAGCACTGAAAGCACAGAACCTGTGAGAGCTGTTTTCATGAGTAGTGGATGGACGCGGTCTAATGCTCGTCATTTGACTTACATGACAGTTTTATTCAGCTTCCATCAGCCCATTTATTTATTTTAAATCCAACATTCTTTCTATGAGAATTTCTTTTAAAATAATAGCCACTCTTTCGTGCCTCCCACAAATAACCATCCTCGCACACTTGCTGCTGACTCGGCATTGGCAGTTAAACACAGTCTGTTTCCCAGGGCTGTCCTGGCTCTCCCATCCAGCAGGGGGGATGCTAAGGCAGCGTGGGCCACAACACTGTAACTCCAATTGGCCTTGGTTGTACAAGCTCATCAATCAGACTGTTGTCAGTCTGCATTTAAAAGTACAGTGAGGTTTATACTTTCCGAGAGAAAAATCTAAACGAATGGCCTGCTTCCTTTCTTCCTTTTATAATAGGAATCTTTGCTCAGTAAACAATATATACATTCAAAGCTCTGAATGATGACTTAGGAACCTCTGTGACCACCTTCATAATGAACTGTCATGGAATTTTGATGGTTTGCTTACACATCAATCAGTCCAACTTTCCTCTGAAAGCAAGGCATGAGCAATCAAGACAGATGGTCAGGGTGAGAGAACATTCTGTATTCCTTTGTTAATTTGTGTAACACTAGCTATTATTTTCTAAGTACTTACTATGTGTCAAGCACTGCTAAAAGGAAATTAATAAGCTCTAGTGATTTATTTCTCATAACACATATAAGAGGTAGGTAACATTACCAGGGACATCTCACAAAGAAGGAAACAATGATATGTATTGAGTTGCATCCCCTCAGAATTCATATGTTGAAGTCCTAACCCTCAGTGTGACCATATTTAGAGATAGAGTCTTTAAAGAGGTAATCAAGTTAAAATGAGACCACTAGGGTAGCGCCTAGTCCAATAAACTGGTGTCCTCATGAGAAAGGATAATTTGGGTCGAGACCCAGTCATAAAGGGAGAGCCCTCTGTGAACATGAAGAGAGCCATCTACAACCCAAGGAGAGAGGCCTGGGACAGATGCTTCCCTCACAACCTTCAGAAGGAACCAACCCTGCAGACACCTGGATCCTGGACTTCTAGCTTCCCCAACTGTAAAACAATACATGTCTATTGTTTAAGCCAAGTTTGTGGCACTTTGTTATGGCAGCCCTAGCAAACTAATCAAACCAAGCTAATGGAGGTTATGCAATTTACCAAAGATCACCCAGAGAATAGGGTCTGTAGCTCACACTTGAACTTCTGTATCTGAGTCTGGAGCCTGGGATCCCCTTAACACCACTCACTACAACCTCTGCTGAGTCAGAATGGACTCTCTTCTCTGGGCTTCATGCTCCACCAAAAAGGATGAGCCCATCAGTGTAAGGCTGGTGGTTCCTATAAAATTTTTAATAATCACACAGCAATGGTTTACCTGCCATGCCATACTACTGGTGAAATATTGGTTACGTTATTATTCCCCAGGGAAAAGTGAGGGCCAAATCGACACCTTCCATCTGTCCTACAGTGTGTAGGCCAACACTGGAGCCAGAAACAGACTTCAGGGACACTGTTTCCAAGTCATCCTCTGGGTCTGAGGATTAGGGTCACCGTGATCTGCAGCTCAGGTGTACTTCCTGAGGACATTTCAAATCTTCAAGTCCTGATCATGTCACTGAACTGCTTGGAAACTTGGATGACCACCTACGGCCACGCGTGCAGAATAAAGCTGCTAATCCTCCAGCTCATAGGGCATTGCCCTGGCCTGTGTTTCCAGATCTCATTAGAGTACCCGCCCCTTTTGTACCCACACGCAGGCACATCAGGGCCCACAGTCATGCCGGCCCACCCACTTCGTCCAGGACTCCCCATGCAATCTCTCACACTGGGCTCTTCCTCCAGGTATTTCCTTGAGCTGAAATTCCCTTCTTTTCCTTTATTCATCTTTTGACATCCTAGTCACTTGCAGAGTCCAGTTCGTTTCTTCAGTCCAAAGACGTTTCTTTCATCCCCTCAAATAGAATTATTTCCCCTCTAATTCAAAGTCCCAGGCCTATTTCCCAGTCTGCCTTCAAATGGGAATCATTTTGACTCTGTTATCCCCATGAAGTCTTAGGAGACACAGCCCTTGCCTTTTCAATTTTTGTGTGTCCTCCACAATATCTAGAATGGTCTTCTTTATACAGTAGGTACTCAAGAAGTTTTTGCTGGATTTCATGTAGTCTTCTGGGTCATCTCAATGAAGACTTCTAAACAAGCTCCAGAAACTTCACCAACCTTCAGGAACAAGAAGCAAAGCCCTGGAGCCTTGCCCTTGGCTTTCATTTTAAACAGAGCCAGCTCATAAGGGCACAGAAACTCTTTCTCATGTTTTTCCTGGAAGACTAAGTATGGGCCTATGATCACCAAGTATGCTTTGTGGTCTCAAGTTCATTGTCTACCAACTTAGAAAATTTATTCTGTTCCTAGACTTAACCACTTTGAACTCCAGGAGTCGATAATTCCCAACAATTCTTTCGATCTAGGTCAGGTGACAAAATGACAGCTCAGATAACATGGTGGCCCCAAACAGAAATGACATTCGGTGTCAGATTGGAAGCTGCATAAGATCAACGTCTATTTTATTTCTTTAGGTTGCTTTCTTCTTAAGAAATGTGAAGGGAGCACAAAATACATCTGCTTCCCAGCTCATAGGCCTCATTGAGGGTGACTGTCCAGTTTAAAACCACTCCAATTACAATTGCAACAACTTCATTAGCAGCATGATCAAAAACTTCAGTTCCTTTTCCCTGGGATATGTTGTTTTTAAACTGGACGGCAATTATTCAGTTCTCAATGGCAGTTGGGTGTAACTGTTAATTGCATGGAACCTGGAACCATCTGCCCTCAAACAAATCCTGGCTGTACCACTAACCAGACCTTTGGGATATTTGATAGGACGTAACTTTCTGGCCCTCAGTTTCCTTACCTGTAAAATGGGGGCAGAGGACTGTTTTAAAGGAGCGTTATGACAAGCTAACTGAGTCAACAGAGAGAAAGTGCATTGACTAGTAACCAGGACATAGTCAGTGTTGGATTTAATGTTAACTGTTATGATTTCAAAACGTTCCCTTCACCAAGGAAAGGAAATAGCAGAGGATATTATTGGCTTCCATTATGGACGCCATCTCAAACTTCTTTCCCCCTGCTTTTTTTTTTTTTTTTTGTCTTTTCAGAATATGTTGGAAATTATAAGCAAACATGCAAGTGATGCATGTATATTTAGTTTCACATACAACCTCATTCCTGGCACTCTTCCAAGATATCTTACAAGTTATCAATCTCGCCAAGACAGAGTGTGTTTTCTGACCACTTCCCCTTTGCAATTAAGGACTGTGACCACTCGCTTACGCAGACTGAGACCAGCATCCTTAACCCCAAAGGAGGTCAGAAACTCCCAGCTCTTCCCGCCGCCGAGGGGGCTAGCTGAGAACCCGACACCGTGTGTTTCAAGGCTGTGGCTACAACTGTGACCATAGGGACTGGGAACACCCACCAACACCCTGTTTCCCCCAGCCCCACTTCCTTCGCTTCAATGCCATTAAGCATGGTTGCAGTGCATTTGTGAATGTTTTGAGTGGAGTTAGGTTTCTGGTGTTTATTATTGAATTGCTAAAGATCTGGAGAGAAGACAAACAGACAAGCAAAGCAAGAGACAGAAAACACCCTTGACAGACTAGCACTAGGAGCCGACCTGGGGTCCACGAAGGTCTGGGCTCTCACCAGAGCCCCAGGATTTGGTCAGTTGCTCTACAAACAAAACCCACCCTAGACACACAGCGAAGACGCTTTATTTGCATAGGAAACCTGCCATTCTGGCTCTGCAGATAATAGATCATAGTCAGGGTGGTGGTGAGTTTTCCTGTTTACCATCTACCTTCATGGAAGCATTGAATGCAGGGCCTGCAAGGGGTCTGGGAGGGTCACCTCTTCTCCTCTGTCCAGATTGTAAATTAAATCCGGGGTGTTGCATCTTTGCTCTCTTTATCACCTCTCCTCGATAGCATGTTGACATAGAGAAGATAAACTCACAAAGACTTCTCTTCTGAGTGTGTGGGAAGGGTTGGGAGTGGGGCTGGCACTTGAAAGGTCAGACTGCACTGTGTTGTCCACAGGCTTTCCCAGCTGGGCAGGAAGGCTTCCCCATCTGACTTCTTGTCACCTCTTACACATATACTCACTCACCCACAGAAACTAAATCCATGTAGGTGGAGGCTGTGTCTATGCTGTTTGCCATCTGTAAGCCCACCATCTACCACATATGTGCCTGGCGCACACATCAGACTCTTAGTGCATATTTGTTGAATAATAAATAAATGTCTATTAATAGAAATAAGTACATAGCAATCGATATGGTCTGGATTTAAAATATTCAGTCCCACTGTCTTTGTATGTAGGTTTATGTACAGTCATGCTAGTTTTTGGTTCACTGTGTCTGTTTTCTCTTTTTTAATGTTGAAATAGGGATGGCAACCTTCCAAGGACTGGGGAGAGAATACATTTGAGAACAGCCTGTGATTTCCTGGGAGAATGGACTCCAAAGGCTCTTCCATCATAGTTGAAGAGTCTTGAAGTTTGCAAGCTTCTTCATCTAAGATAGATTATATATTCCTTGGGAGTCTCGAATCTTATCACTCCTTTGAGAGAGCTTAATGTTTAAAGAAACTGAAGTCACTGGATCCAGTGAGGGGGAAGCTGAATGGTACATTTTAAGATTATGAAAGATTATGCTCTTTAAAGATGATGTTGGCTACAAGAGTACAAATTATAGCTTAAAAGGCCTTAAAATTTTACCTTTTTGTCTAATAATTCTTCTAGGAATATAGCCTAAAGGTATGATGTGGAAATCAGCAAAAGATCCATACCCGGAAGTTCATCACATCATCATTTATGACAGCCAAAAGGTGGAAAATTTTAAAGTCCAGCAATGGGCAATGGCTAAGTAAATTATGGGGTGTAGTCATTAAAGTGGAAAATAGGACACTTAGTTATGGCTGTTTTGATACCATGGATATTTTCTGTCCCCAAAGAACAAACTACTCAATTTGTAAGTTGAAAAAAAAGTGACGTATTTAACATGTGCTCCAACTCCGGAATCCTATTTCTTCCTACTTTGACCCTAACCCCAGGACTTTAGTGATTGGGTGGACTTTAGAGATAGGATGAGTCTATCCGATATACAAATAATTTAAAATCAAAAGCTTAACGATTTGTTTTTAGTGTCACCAGATAACTGTAGATGTTAAACATGACAACCAAAAAAAAAAAAAAGGGTCATACCTTTACTTATGAGGGTGATATTTATAAAGGGTATTTATTCATGAAGAGGAATACTTATAAAAATATCAAGAAAAAAATCAGGACACACATGTGCATGTACAATGCAATTTAAATAATATAAACATATTTATATGAATATATAGGATAGTCACATGCTAAATTATTTACATGGATTTCACCTGTGAGAGATGATGAGTGATTACTTTCTTCTCAATATTTTAATGTATTTTTTCATAAAGGTGCATATTGCTTTTTCAATTAAAATTTTATAATAAAAATATTAAAGTGATGGTGTATTGGATTGGGTTAAATACAAAGGAGAACATATTGATGGAAAATGTTTTTAAATACTTGAAATGAGATCCTCAAGGAAAATGTGTGGCTACTTTCTCCCTGAGAGTTATGGAAAAAGGATGACCACTCTTCTTCCGGAAGGGTTAGTGAATCTGAGGCGTAGGCCATCTAGACCACTGATACCTCTTGTGTTCTAAATATCTGTTAAATTATGGAGGCAAAGCAAGGATAGTTTAGTGCTGCAGCAAGAAATGACCATGTTTTTTCTCTTGACCATGGTCTTCTGGCAAGTGCTTTACCAGTGAGATGGCCCGAATATTTGTTCCAAGGGCTCGGTGCTATTAATAAGTTCCTTATTGTTCACATTCAAGTCCCCTTTCAGTATAAGCCCCTGTTATAGATGGTGGAACCCTTGAGGGCTGGAGTTCTTCTACTTCTCCCAAGGCCTCCTATACATTGTGCAGTATTAGGTGCTGGATTAGGTGATGGATTAGATGACAGCTTTAGATAACAAAGCCAGAGCACCCTAAGCTGAACATTTTCTCACCCCGAATTGCCATAACTTATTTGCTACATTTTGGATAAAGGTATCCAGGGGATGAAAAATAGCTCCCATCTGGGGAGAAGAGTGCCTTGGTGTTTCTTCTGGCTGTGTGTTCAAGATAGTAAAGGAAGACAGAAGGTAAAGAGATCATATCCCTACTAAGAGATTTATGGCCCTATATAGAGCTGGAAGAGGTCCGTATTCGTTTTCTGGGGCTGCCATAAAAAGGTACCATAGACTAGGTGGCTTAAACAACAGAAATCCATTTTCTCTCAGTTACGGAGGCTAGAAGTCTGAGAGCAAGGTGTCAGTAGGGTTGCTTCCTTCTGAGGGCTGTGAGGGAGGGATCTGTTCCAGGCCTCTCTCCTTGGCTTGTAGATGGCCATCTTCTCCCTGTGTCTTCACACCATCTTCCCTTTGTATGTATTTGTATCCAAACTTCCTCTTCTTATAAGGACCCCAATCATATCAGATTAGGGCCCACCCTAATGATTTCATTTTAACTTAATTACCTCTTTAAAGACTTTATCTCCAAATATGATCATATTTTGAGATACTGGGGGTTAGGACTTCAAAAAATATGAATTTTGTGGGGTATACAATTCAACTATAACAAAGCCTGTTCGTTTCTGGCTATGGTAGACTCTGGCATAGGAGTATTTCTCAATCTTTAGTGTCTATAGGTCTGGGGTCCTCCACTCTTTATACCAGTGGGAGAGGGGTGGAGAAAACCAACGAGGAAACACACTGCATGCGAGACTTCAGTCTTACAGCAGGTACTGCGTGAACCTCCCACTCAATCCTGGCCTAGATTGGACCTGCTCTCCTTCTAAATGGAGCAGATGCAGAAAAAGCAAAGTTGTATGGTGAATCCAAAATAGTCTGAAACTCTGAAGCTGGGCAGTTTGGCTGTGTGGTGGAGCCCATTAATTATAGTGTGTCCTGATCCTGTTTATTTGTCTAAACTCTTCTTGGTGTTGCAGAACTGCCCACTTGGACATTAAACAGCAAGAAACTGAGAGCCCATGTAGCGAGCGATAATCATCCGCCCTGTGGCTGCAGGTCTGTGGTGGGGAGGTGCAGGAAGGCACACTGCATCTCACTGGGCTGGGGCCCTGCATGACGTGAGTTCACCTGGGTCCCATGGAGAGAGATGTTCCTGAGCACAGTTGTGGGATACCTGGCATGGTCTCCAGGACCAGCTGCCATCTTGTTTATCATCAGCCAAATGCTTTGCAAGTTAAACTGATGGGTTGTGAGCAAGGGGGTTGGGTGATGAGGTGAAAGAAATATAAATCCTTTCCTAAATGCCTTTTGTCCCTGTCCCAGACTGTGGTAAAAGAAAGCAAGGACCAGCTGGCCAGCCTTGTTTGTTTAAGCTGTTGACTAATCTCTGAGTTCATGTGCTGAGCTGGCTCATGAAGTTCTTGAACTTTTATTATCTTTGGACTTTTGGCACAGTAAAAATGAAATAAGAAACTGGTGCTTTCTTTTTGAAGCCTATGGGATGGGGTGAATTTAATGTTTGAATTAAGAGATTCAAGGAATTCAAAGAAAATTTGCATAATATTTTTGACAGATACTCTGTGCCAGGCACTGTGCTAGGATGTGGAATTGGAGTAAAGTTGAATTTTCTTCTCAGTCCCATCAAGAATTCTACTCACTTGGGCTGGCTCTAGAATCACTGGGTCATAGTGAACCTGAATTTCTGTGAAATGACGTTTTAAATGCTAAATACTACTAAGCATTTGTAAATCAGAGATAAAGAAAAGTGAATACAGATCTGTGCTTTCCAATATGGCAGCCACCTGTCTCAGTGGTTGGTGAGGAGCTGAAGAAACTCATTTCCTCAGTTGCACTAGCTGCGTTTCAAATGCTCCATAGCTACACATGCCTAATGGCTACGGTATTGGACAGCACAAACCTAGAACATTCTCATTGTGGCAGAAGACTCTATTGGGCAGCACTGATGTAGATAATTAACAATGAAATATGGGTTCATATGGAATATTTTTCATTTCAAAACATTCTACAAACTGCAGCCTATGACATCTGGAAGGGCCAGTTAAGGTTTTGAATTTATATCTCAGGATTGGAAATAACCTTAAAGATTACCTAGATTAACTACCCATCTGATGATTAATCCACTCTATAACATCTCTACCAATTCTCTGTCTATTTTGGGCTCGAAAATTCTGAGAAATAGACACTCACTTTTTAAGGCAGTGGATTTTGCCAGTGAATTCCCCCTAGTCCAAAATGGTTGGTGTAATTCAGTACAAGGCTCTTAGAATGCTAATTTTTTCTTTGAAAACCTTATGGAAGTCCATATTGTTATTAATCCCTTTACAGATGGTCACACAATTTCATTACAAATGTGTATAGGAAGAATAAATGTCAAATATGCAAATGTCAAAAATAAAATGAGGTTATGCAGTTGTCTGCCCTGTGTCTTGTGGTATGCTAATAATAATTTAAAAATTAGGTTTGGATGTATTAACACAGCCAAACAGATGACTTACTACTAATAGTGATCTTACACAGTTCTAATGATCTTCTTTCTCAAATACATTTCACCATTGAAAAATGAGTGAATTTTCCAGATAAAAAATTAAGTTTACCTTTTACAACACCCACTCATGAAAATGAAAAAAATCAAGCATGATGGAAATATTTCCATAGAATGTCTCTGCTTGAGTTAACAGGGCATATTGACACACCCAAATTTTTCTGAAGGTCTTGTACTCAGCCCTGGAGCATTGAGGCTGGTCACCGCAGCACCAAGGCTCACTGGCTGTTGAACTCTGCAGTCACTCTGCTGTGCGTTCCTTACTTGTGAGTAATTCTTCCAAATCTTCCACTGCTCTCACCGATCATTTCTAACTGTGGTTGGCTATCCTTTCCTATAGGGGAAATCTTATTGCTTCAATTCTTCTGTTTCTTTTCATGCACACTGGATTTATGTTTAAAGATAAGAAATTGAAACAACTATTCTTCTAAGATTGCTAATTACTGCCACTAAATAAAGTGCATAGTATTTGGGACAGCTCTTTTTCTCAGTGCCCTTCCTCTCACTTCCAGTCCTGACTGATGATGACAGAAAATCTCACTGGCTGATAATTGATGCTGTGTAGTAGTCATAGTAATAATAACAAAAAGAAGAAGAAGAGGAGGAGGAGGGGGAGGGGAAAGAGGAGGAGGAGAGGAAGAAGAGTGTATACATATAGCTGATTCACTTCATTGTACGGCAGAAACTAAGACAACATTGTAAAGCAACTATACTCCAATTAAAAAATTTTAAAAACAAAAAAGAAAAACAGTAACCTGCATGTATTAAGCTCTCTTCTAAGGACTTTGGATATGTTGACTCATATTGTATTCATAACAACCCTATAATGTAAATTTCACTTTCTATATTTTTCAAATGAGTTGACCAAGGCATAGAAACTTAGGCTACCCGCCAGTAAGAGTCAGAGCCTGGATTTCATCACTGGACATATGGCCCCGGTGTTCCTGTTTTCAACCATTTAGTTTTAAGATAGAGTTTTTAAAGTTTTCACTCCGTAATAAGGTATGGATATATGTATATTAAGCAATCACTTACTTTCATCCTCTATTTGTTTTTGAATTTTATTTTATTTATTTTTTTATACAGCAGGTTCTTATTAGTTATCTATTTTATACATTAGTGTATATATGTCAATCCCAATCTCCCAATTCATCACACCATCACCCCACCACTTTCCCCCCTTGGTGTCCATACGTTTGTTTTCTACATCTGTTTTTCTGTTTCTGCTCTGCAAATCGGTTTATCTGTACCATTTTTCTAGGTTCCACATATATGCATTAATATACGATATATGTTTTTCTCTTTCTGACTTACTTCACTCTGTATGACAGTCTCTAGATCCATCCATGTGTCTACAAATGACCCAATTTCATTCCTTTTTATGGTTGAGTAATATTTCATCTTCTTTATTCATTCATCTGTCAGTGGGCATTTAGGTTGCTTTTATGACCTGGCTATTGTAAATAGGGCTGCAGTGAACATTGGGGTGCATGTGTCTTTTTGAATTATGGTTTTCTCAGGGTATATACCCAGTAGTGGGATTGCTGGGTCGTATGGTAGTTCTATTTTTAGTTTTTTAAGGAACCTCCATACTGTTCTCCATAGTGGCTGTATCAATTTACATTCCCACCAAACAGTGCAAGAGGGTCCCCTATTCTCCACATCCTCTCCAGCATTTGTTGTTTGCAGATTTTCTGATGATGCCCATTCTAACTGGTGTGAGGTGATACCTCATTGTAGTTTTGATTTGCATTTCTCTAATGATTAGTGATGTTGAGCAGCTTTTCATGTGCTTCTTGGCCATCTGTATATCTGCTTTGGAGAAATGTCTATTTAGGTCTTCTGCGCATTTTTGAATTGGGTTGTTTGTTTTTTAATATTGAGCTGTGTGAACTGTTTATATATTTTGGAGATTAATCCTTTGTCCGTTGGTTCGTTTGCAAATATTTTCTCCCATTCTGAGGGTTGTCTTTTCGTCTTGTTTGTAGTTTCCTTTGCTTTGCAAAAGCTTTTAAATTTCATTAGGTCCCATTTGTTTATTTTTGTTTTTATTTCCATTACTCTAGGAGGTGGATCAAAAAAGATCTTGCTGTGATTTAGGTTATAGAGTGTTCTTCCTATGTTTTCCTCTAAGAGTTTTATAGTGTCTGGTCTTACATTTGGGTCTCTAATCCATTTTGAGTTTATTTTTGTATATGGTGTTAGGGAGTGTTTTAATTTCATTCTTTTACATGTAGCTGTCCAGTTTTCCCAGCACCACATATTGAAGAGACTGTCTTTTCTCCATTGTATATCCTTGCCTCCTTTGTCGTAACTAATTCATCCTCTATTTTGCATGAGGACCTTTGGTAAAACCCGTGTACTGTTTTACGAGAGGCATCTTGGTATAACAGAAAGAACATAAGATGTATAGTCCAAAAGAAATGAGAGGACATTTGTTCAGGCATTCAGTACATAGTAGTTTGAACAAAGTCTCTTCAGTTTTTAGTCTTTTTCTTCTACCTTTCCTAGAAGACTAACAGTGCCTTCTTTGCATATGAGTGTGTAATACATGTTTGTTGTGGTGGTTATGATATCTGCCATACTGGTTATTTGTGAAGTGTATTTGCTCAGAAACATCTTATCATACATATTTTTGCATATGCATTGCTGTTTCAATATTTTAAGATTCAGGAGGACTCACTTTATTCAACAACCTTAATTAAGTGCCTGCTGTGTGCCAGGCATTTTGCTGGGTGACGAGGCTAAATAATGAGTAATACAGATTCCGTGTCCTCAAGGTTCTTATAGTCTATGGGGGAAGTCACTCATATGGAGAGAGTCACTGTCATGAAGAAAGTGATAGGATAAAGGTGAGTAAGGGACAAGAGAGGAAGGGCTCTTAGAAAAATCTAGTGTTTAAATTAGGGGGAAAAGCCTAGGAGGAGTTATTACCTGCTCTGAGACTTAAAGGTTGAAGAGTCAACCTAATAAACAGAATTGGCAGGAAACGTCACAGGTGCACCTCAGCCCTTTAAGTGTAAGGTGGAGTGCATCCAACCTGGCCTTCTGCCAGGGTTCCTTCAGTGGATGGCAACACTCACTTGCAGAAGACAGAAACCTGTGGGTATCTTTGACTTGATCTTCTTCCTCTCCATCCACAGCCAGTCAGTCACCAAACCCAAGGCATTCCACTTCCTAAATGGCTCTGGAACCCATCACTTCTCTCTACCACTTTTGCCACCACCGTGGTCATTTCTTGCCTGTAGTTGGCAATGGTCTGGTAACCAGCTCCCAGCCACCAGGCTTGCCCCACCCATGTTTTTCTACTACCCTCCCTCAAACTCATTCTCCACACTGTAGTCAAAGCATATTCTAAATATTATTCTAAATATTTCCTTGAGGGGAAAATAAAAATCTTTCAATTATTCTCCATTGCTCTTGGAATGAAATTTAAATTTTTATCATGACTGACAAGGGCTTGATGATTCAATGTTGCTTACTTTTCTAGTCTCTTTGTTTTATGGTATTATATCATATGCATATGTATATCACTTTGCAACTTACTTTTTTCTTTAACATTACCTTTTTAAAAATATTTTAAATTTATTTTTGGCCGTGTTGGGTCTTCATTGCTATGCGCGGGCTTTCTCTAGTTGCAGTGAGCGGGGGCTAGTCTTCATTGAGGTGCATGGGCTTCTCACTGTGGTGGCTTCTCTTGTAGCGGAGCAGGGGCTCTAGGTGTGCAGGCTTCAGTAGTTGTGGTACGCAGGCTCAGTACTTGTGGTGAGTGGGCTCAGTAGCTGTGGCGTGTGGGCTCAGTCGTTGTATCACCTTTGCCTAATTCTTTCTCACACTCTGATCAAGCTATACTGAACTTCTTAAGTTCTTTGAATACATCTTATTTTGCATCTAGGCCTCTACATGTGTGTTTTCCCAATAGTTTGGGATAACAATTACTCATCCCAAAAGTCTCATTTTAAATATGGCTTCCTCCAAAAAGTGTTTTCTGAACTCCCAGATCTAGGTGAGGAACTACTCTTAGGTTCTCCCAGAACACATTTTACTAATTACACTATATGATAAGTGGTTATTTCCTTGTGTAACAGAATGATAAGGTGGGATAAGATGCTAGGTGGCAAAAATTCCCATATTTTAAAAAAAGTTACTTACAGAAAAGGAATCTGGAAACCAGGTTAAGGATGTAAATGATTGAAGTTGAAGTAATCAAGAGGTACAATCTTCCAATTACAAAATTAATAAGTCATGGGGGGACTTCCCTGGTGGCACAGTGGTTAAGAATCTGCCTGCCAAAGCAGGGGACATGGGTTCGATCCCTGATCCAGGAAGATCCCACATGCAATGGAGCAACTAAGCCCATGTGCCACAACTACTGAGCCTGAGCTCTAGAGCCCATGAGCCACAACTACTGAAGCCCGTGCGCCTAGAGCCCGTGCTACGCAACAAGAGAAGCCACCACAATGAGAAGCCCGTGCACCACAATGAAGAGTAGCCCCTGCTCGCCACAGCTAGGGAAAGCCTGTGGGCAGCAACGAAGACCCAATGCAGCCAAAAATAAATAAATAAATAAATTTATAAAAGAAAATAAGTCATGGAAATGAAATATACAGTATGGTGACTATAGTTGACAATACTATATTGCATATTTAAAAGTTGCTAAGAGAGTAGATCTTAAAAGTTCTCATCACAAGTAAAACTTTTTTGTAACTACGTTTGGTGATAGATTTTAACTAGACTTATCGTTGTGATCATTTTGCAATATCTACAAATACTGAATCATCGTGTTGTACACCTGAAACTAATATCAGGTTATATGTCAATTATACTTCAATTAAAAATTAAGATAAATAAATTAAAGAGATAGTTTGTTTAGAGAAACTACAAGAAGGGCTTTGAAAGAACCAGTTAGGATGCTTGATATTTGTTCTGAAGCTTGAGATGACAAAGCGACCAGGATTTGGCCTATGTCTAAGAAGACCAAAGGGAAGTGGTAGGTCTAAAGCTGCCTGTCTGGTGGCAGGGCTAAGATGAAGCTGCACTGGGAGCAAAATATGCTTTCACGGACAACAGGGCAGAACTGTGTACCCAGGGACATGATGTGGGCACCCAAGGGGGAGACAATCTGAGGATAATATTTAACGGGACTCCAACCAAAAGAGCTTCTAGCCAGAGACAGGTTACAGAAACCGAGGTGGGAATTATAAATAATTAGCCAGAGGATAGGGCACTTCAGTCAGATGTTTTTGGTGGGAAAGTCTTCATGGGAACATGAAAATGCCCCAGGAAAAGATTAGCTCTGACCATTCAGCCACCAAGCCCAAAGAGCACCAATCCAGGCTATAACTGTGCCCCTTCCTTGGTTGCTCTTGACTCCACCCAACCCACAGCTGCACCCCTGCTGTAAATTTTCCAGACTCATTTTTCTAAACTGTGGGAGGAAAGAGAATTTAACTTTAAATGAATCAACGTTCTTATTATTAAACTGAATTCCTCCTTGGAATGACTAAACCAAGGGTATTCTCATGACTAAAAGTGTCCAGAAGACATTTTATTATTTAAGTGTGAACAAAAAAATTATGAGACTTGTCTGAGATTTCCAACTAAAAGGAAAAGAAAAATAGGAGTTTCTAAGAATATAGATGTTAGCAGTGTGATTATGGTGTGTCTAGGTGTGAATTTCTTTGTATATGCCTGTTTGGGGTTTCCTGGCTTTTTGAATCCATGGGTTGATGTTTTTAATCAGTTTGGAAAATTCTCACAATAATCTCATTATGTGTAGCTCCTTCCCCATTCTTTCCTTTCTTTCTGGAACTCTAATTACACATATGTTAGATCATTTGATAATGTTCCACATATTTCTAATGATATATTCTGTTATTTCCTAATTATTTTCCTCTGTGTGCCTCAGTTTGGAACTTTTCTGTTGAACTGCCTTTGAATTCATTGATCCCATTTTGTATTCAGTCTACTATTACAAAAATCTAATGAATTCTTAATTTCAGGTGTCTTATTTTTATTTTATTTTCTAGAATATCCATTTGATTATTTTTAAACCATTCCATTTCTCTGCTGAAATAGTCTATCTTTTCTTTTATTTTCCTTATCTTTTCCTCTATGTTCCTTATTATACTTATAATAGTTATTTTTAAATCCTTGCCTACTATTTCCAATATTTGGGTCATCTGCTGATCTGCCTCTATTGGATGTATTTTTTCCTCATGATTTAACTTCCTATCATGTCATGTAATTTTAAAATCTGCACACCAGACACTGTGTACTAAAGAACTGACATAGATATTATTTTGCAACTAAGGTGAGGAGGACTTCAATCCAATCAGAAATTGAGCTAGGCTGTAGCTTTAATTAGTTTCAGCACAACTCTTGTTTCAAATATCTTGGAGGCTATATTTGCTTAGTGCTTATTGTAAACCTTTCTCTCCAGTAATATTCTCTCACATACACCGTGAGACTTCCAAGAGATCCCTCTCTACCGTCTCAATCCAGTCCCCCAGCCTTGTAAGCTGCCCAGTACTCAGAAAAAGTCCTGTGAAGGAGAAAACAAGTAGTTGGAGAAAACTACCTAGGCATTTGGAGTTCCTCCAGATTTTAATGTGTCATGTCTTTTCCGGTAGAATCTCTCTGCCTGTAGCAAACTTGATCCTACACTTGCCTGTGTTTGCTTGGCAAATGCTCTCCAGGAGGAAAGTGGCTAGTGATATTTTCTCCCCTAGGAAAGATTGTTCATATAGAATTCAGTCCCTTTAAATTTCCCTGCATCATTTTCATCTCTGCATCTTGTTGATCTTTTTTTTTTTTTTTGCGGTATGCGGGCCTCTCACTGTTGTGGCCTCTCCTGTTGCGGAGCACAGGCTCCGGATGCGCAGGCTCAGCAGCCATGGCTCACGGGCCCAGCCGCTCTGCGGCATGTGGGATCCTCCCGGACCGGGGCACGAACCCGCGCCCCGTGCATCGGCAGGCGGACTCTCAACCACTGCGCCACCAGGGAGGCCCTACTGAATGGTTTTAAAGTCCCATTGCAGGGGCAGGAAATAATGCACATCGTTTTCTTTTTGCATTTATTAGGTTTTTGTTCTTTCAGTGTAAGTGCAACATTCATCTTAGAATGTAAGCTCTGTGGTGACAACTATGTATCTCACTCAGCATCATACCTCCTATGTTCACCACAGTGCCAGACTCGTGGCTGGTGTTCAGTAAATGTTTGTTGCATGAATAATTGTCAACATGAACAAAGACACAGGAGTTTGAAATAAATAGCACAGAGTATAGGGAAATTATAAATTTTTCTTTATGTTCTAAAACTAGAACTTTAAGTACAAGGAGAAAGTGATGGAAGATGAGGCTAAAGATACAGATGGGAAAAAATTAAGAAGGAGTTTGTAGCGTAAGTAATCACAGGCCAGTGACCAGTTTCAAATGGGAAAATGATACAGCCAGCTGCACATGATAGATTCTTCTGGAAACAGGTTTAAGTAGGAGGAGGTTGGTGGGAAAAAGAACAAGAGGGAAGCTGTTTTAGTACTACAGGCAAGAAATGACGAAAGGCTGATTTAGAGGCAAAGAAGAGGGAAGAAGCATGTTGGGAAGCTGGCATCAAATACCTTTGTCACCCTCTCACTCCCATCTCAAAGAATAAAGTATGTAGTATGTGGGGCTGGGAGGTTTACCTGAGGCTTCACGTCCTGAGGATTCAGTAGAGAAACAGAAAAGCACAGGCTAATTTCTGGACAAAATTACTGACAGCAATGAGTAGACCTAAGCATTAACAGACTCTGGAAAACCTGAAAAACCAATCCCATAACTTCCTGAGAGGCTCTGGATAGGTGATCCACATGCATCCTGAGAGACACTGGGAATTACTTGAAATTCCCAGCCCTGGGAGAATCCCACTGTCCCTCCTTAAGCCAGCCGCCTGGTAAGGTGAGGAAACACCTTCCTTATCGGTCACTTCCTGTGTGTCCACCATTGCAGAAGACATGTACAGATTAGTGGTTCTCAAAGTGTGGTCCTCAGACCTCTGAGGTCCCTGAGACCCATTCAGGGGATCCTCAAGATCTGAGCTACCTTTATAGTAATACTAAGATCATAACTTGCTTTTCTACTTTGTAGGCATTTGCACCAATGTATAAAATGCTGGAACCATAGCATAAATCAGTACAGTTGACATGAAAACTGTGTTAGTAGTCATGTATTCTTCACTGCTACACACTTCAGAGGTTTTTTTTTTTAAATAGTTAAAAAAAATCTTTGATGGAGTAAAAACTATTATTTTTATTAAGTCTTAATACTTGAATATACATTTTTTTATATTACATGGGACAAAATGGGATGTCTGCATTGAGGCACTTCTGCTACATAGCTAAGTAGGATTGTCATGAGAAAAAGCATTCAAGTCATTGTTCAAGTTGCAAGATGAATTAATGACAAACATTTACACCTTTCAGACTTGGGTATTTGTTCATTTGAAAAATGAACAAAGTGAGTTTGTCAGTTCAAGAAAAGCAATTGGCAGTATTTGTCGCCAATACAATTCAAGTTTTCAAGGACAAATTAGAACTTTGAAAAACTCCTATTTGCCTCTGTGAACTTAACAGCTTCCCAATAGTAAAGACTTTCCTGATAAAATCAGTGGTGATATTAGTGAATGTAGGTTTTTGATATTGCATAATGAAATATGTCAACACTTAGAAAATCTGTGGAACTCAGTGAATGAATATTTTCCAAATGACCAGTGTTATAAATCATCCCTGGGTAAGAGAACCATTCAAATAAAAATATAGATCAATGGATATTATTGTAACAGAGGAGGAAAACTCCACTGATGGTTTTAGATTCCATAGTGCAAATAATGGCTAAGAAGTGACCACTTGTTGAGTTCTGGTGTAGTAGAAAAGGAAAACACCACAATTATCAGAAAAGGCAATTAAAATATTCTTCCTTTTTCTAACTATATGTTTGTGTGAGGCTGTATTTTCTTCATACACTTTGACAAAAATAATGTATCACATCAGAGTGAGTACAGAAGCAGACAGAAGAATACAGCTGTCTTCTATTAAAGAGATTTGCAAACATAAACAATGTAGTCCTATTCACTTATATTTTTATTTTAAAAATGATCTATATTTCATAAATAATGTTAATGTTGTTACTGCAAATGAGCAAACATTTCTCTGTTTGAATTTTTAATATGGTAAATATTGACAGCTACAACTCACATTAAAAAAAAAGCTTTTGGAAGTTTCCATTGTAAGAGAGTAAACAGATTCTGAGACTAAAACGTTTCAGAGCTGCTAGTGTATAGATAATTACATAAAATCTGAAAGTCACTCAGATTTGAAAGGTTCAAATTTTCTTAAGTTCTATAAGCTTGATAATAAAATTCTACAATATTAGCCTTAAAAAATACATATATCTATTTCTCCTTATTGTCTGGGCATGTTATGCCCTTAAGTTTGCTGTATGTTTTCCTAGTCAGATTAGGTTATCAGTGTAATTAGAGAGTGATGTTATTTGGGGTAGTTTTCTATTTAACACTTAGTGTTCTCCCCAGTTTAGCCCTCTGTTATTGGAATGTCAGAAATGTTTCTTTTCTTTTTTTTGTTAACTTACTCATTCATTTCACAGACCTTCATGAAGCACTGTGTTAAGGCAGTAGGAATACAAAGGTCATGACTTCCCTCAGGGAGCTTACAGTCTAGTAGGTGAGAAGCAAAGTAAAGATCATAAAAAGAAGTTTCAGAACTACGATAAACATATGCACATCATGTAATAAAGAATTAGATAGAAATAGTGGGGCGTGACAGACAGCCTGGGGGTGGTGGGCTATCAGGAAAAGCTTCCTAAGGACAAGGGACCTTAACTGAATGTTTGAAGATAAGGCAATAATCAGGTGAAAAAGTCAGGGTGATCAATCCTGGTAGAAGACACTGAATGACCAAAGGTATAAGGGCAAGAAATGGGAGGGTGCAAGCGGTCCTGTGTTGCTGGGGCATAAAGTGTAAGGCTGCAGGGGGAAAAAGTGAGGCAATGAAGCAATAGGAACCAGAAGTTGACCTAAAACATGGTAAGGAGCTTGAGAGTCACCTGCTGGGCCAGTGATGTTTAAGAGGGGCTCCATGAAACCCTGGCAAGGACTGAAAACTGCAGGTCTGTGGAAATGCTTTGGATGGCCAGCATGATGCTTTAAAATGGATCTGTACTGTATAGCACAGGGAACTCTGCCAGTACTCTGTGATAACCTAAATGGGAAAAGAATTTGAAAAAGAACAGATACATGGATGTGTATAACAGAATCACTTTGCTGTGCACCTGAAACTAACACAACGTGGTTAATCAATGATACTCCAATATAAGATAAAAATTAAAAAAATAAAAATTAAATAAAATGGATCTGAATGCTTTTTCCCAATCTGACAGAGTCTTCAGTATCCTCCATGGTCCTGTTCTGGTCTCTTCTCTTCCTGTTCATTCAGTCCTGTAGGTTCCCCGGGCTACTGACTATTTTACTGACATTCAGGCCATTTGTGTTGCACTGTCCATTCGTGTTCTACAGATGTTTCTCATCTGGTTTTTACCAAATTTTGTTTCTTAAACCCTTGATATGTGAACCTCCCATCCCCTCAAAAAAAAAAAAAAAAGGATGAAAACTCTTTGAAAAACAGAGAATACCAAACCCCTTTTCTGGAGATTTACAAAATACATTTGTACATGTCACTGATATGATCCGCATTCAACAAAAAACAACTAATTTTGTTTAACGCAGGATTTTCCAAGCGAAGCCGACCATGGGACCACCCCTTTTATTAAGCGAATGTCGAGTAATTAGGGAGTGAAATGTTGACAAATAAATAAATTAATTAATAGGCCAGAAAGTTTCATTACCTTTGAAGAAGCAACAAGTGGACTGACAGTGGAGTTTCCGATCCAGCCCGTGGATGTGGGAACACAGAGGGATGACACCTTTAGGATAGGAAAGGAAAATGACTGCCTTGCAGGAGGAATGTCGCATGAAGAACTCTGAAGGAATGTAATATACGGTCCTATCCATGAAGCGACTAGGTAAACACAACTGAACAGATTCAGAGATTTGAGGGAACTTCTTCTAATCTGAGGATCAAGATGCCAAGGAATAAAAGACATGTATAAAACATTGAAAAAGAATGGAAAGGGCTATACAGTAAAGTCACTGTGGGTTTAGTTGTTATGACACATTTTTAAAAATCTTTGATTCTAGTAGAGATTTATAAAAAGGATGAAATATAGAATTGTTTCCCAAAAGAAGAAAAAGGAGAAGGAAGAGAAAGAGGGGGAAAACAACCGTTACTTCCCAAAGTTAACTAACAAAAAGTAAGAAGAGGCCCAGACTGCATGGAATAGAAGATCAACATTTGTTGTTTCTCTGTTGGAGTTTGAAAATTGTTTTTTTCCTTCTATCCTCATCCAACTTGAGATACATACACAAACGAATGCTAAAAGCATCTTTGAGTTGAACAAATCATTTCATCTGGGTGTTTATTTTTTACCCATCCTAATTGCCCTTCCTCAACACGTGCTGAGTTCTAAGTGTTTAATTGCGAACACGAGTTTTAGTAACTCAGAGATGTGCCATTTGTGAAAAATCTTCCCTATGAAATGCCCTTTCAAGAACCATGCAGAAAGAGGACACAAAATTCAAACGTAGTAACAAGAAGTGAAAACATCCTAAGTTTTTATAGGTGTTTAAATTGGCCAGTACCCCTGTTCCTTCCTGCTGAAGCTGTATCAGAATCTGTGAGCAATGTTCGTATTCTCATTTTCTTACCAAGGGGCACAATTCTGAAGACAGACTTTTAAAAAAGTCTTCCTTAGCAAGGAAACCAACATTCAATTATACCTCAGCTTTGTGTAACATCTTTCTTTCCTGATTGACAGCTGGATGAGCGCTCCTGGGTGGCCCGCCTCTGGGTGTATACCTCTCTTATTTTTAGGACACTGAAGGAAAGTAACTGCCAAGCAGTAGGAATGGCATGTGACTGAACTCTCTTCATATATATGGACCTATATGTAAAGTTACTGGGTCCTACCCCTCTCTCTGTACCAAATTTCTTTTTTTAAGTCACAGTTGGTGCCTATCGGCTCTCTGCTGCCACATTCAAAATCTGCCTCATTTAAAGCCACTTTGAGGGTGCAGAAACAGGGGTTTGGGAAGAGGGTTCTGGTTTCCTAAGCCTGCCAAAATACATATTTCGGAACCTATATTTGGAAACATGCTAGAGGCTGCACCCTCAGGATCTCTGAGGGTGTTCCTTGCTTAAAAAAAAAAAATGTGACAGGGGTGGTGGGAGGAGGAGAGGCAAATAGGAAGGGCCTTCAGACATCACCAAGTCCAACTTTCTAAATCCTATAGGCGAAACTGAGGCTAGCGGATGCCAACTGCCCCAGGAATGTCTGCGATGTCACCTTTATCCTTGACCAAGGCATTCATCTGCATCTCCCCCAGCCCATCTCTTGGACCTCCAGAAAGGCCGCTGAGGATGGGCAAGTGGCCTCTGGAACCGCTAGAACAACCCACAGCCTCCTCCTCTGAGGGCCCCGATGGGGAGGGAGGAGGTCTTTCAGGGAGAGAGTAAGGGAGGGAGGGCGAAAGGAAGGAAGGGGAGCCAGGGGTGGGAGTGGAAGAGGCAGGCTCGGCCGGGGCTGATTGGCTCCCGGGGCCAGCCCTCCCGAAGTGGTTTATAAGAGTTGGGGCGGCCGGCACTCTCCTCGCTCGCCCGCGCGCCCCAGGAGCAGCGCCCGGCTCTGAGCGCCCCTACGTCGAGGCCCGCCTGGCCGCGCGCCGGCTCTGCGCCGCCTTTGCACTTGGCCGCCGGCAGAACAGCCCCGGAGGGAGGCGAGCGCCGGAGCGAGGCGGGCCGAGCGCCATGCGCCGCGCCAGCCGAGACTACACCAAGTACCTGCGCGCCTCCGAGGAGATGGGCAGCGGCGGCTCCGGCGCCCCGCACGAGGGTGCCCTGCACGCCCCGCCGCCGCCGCCGCCCGCGCAGCCCACCCCGCACCATTCCGCCGCCGCCTCCCGCTCCACGTTCGTGGCCCTGCTGGGGCTGGGGCTGGGCCAGGTCGCGTGCAGCGTCGCCCTGTTCCTTTACTTCCGAGCGCAGGTGAGTGCTCGCCTCCCAGGGGCGCGCGGGCGGGGCGCACCCGCCTTCATCCTCCAGCACTTTGCAGGCGATGGAGTCTAGTCCCCCGGCTTGACTCCCCAGAGCTTGCATATCTGGGGAGGGGAAAGTGACTCTAAAAAGGGAGCGTCCGCCTGGGGGACAGCCAGGCGCGGGGCCCGGCGCGCTGGCCTCTGGTCCTCGCGCACGCACCCGGCCCCGCTGCGCGCCGAAGCTGAGCTCGCCCGACCTGGTGCGTTTGAATTTCCCCCGGCGAGACCGCATTGGCCGCTCACCTCTTTGGGAAACGACTGCACACTTTTCTCTGCTTCCACTTCCCACTTGAAGCAAAGAATGAACTTAGGTCCACTCAGGAAAAACAATTGAGCGTCTACCGTTGGGAATCGACCCCTTTCCCTTCCCACCCACCCCCGGGAGGATTTGGGGTCCTGGGGTTGGTTGCTTTGCACCGCGCAGTGCGTGCGCTGCCAGCAGCTGCTGGAGCCCCGGGGGGCGATGCCCAAGTCGCCAGATGGATCGAAAGACATAGCGCGGCCAGAGAAGCCCGGTCTTAGGATCCGGGCTCCGCTCGCGCGGAGTGAGAGAAGAAAGAAGGGCCCTCGTGCCTTCCCACTAAGTGGGCGGAGGAAGGAAGCAAAGTGTGTGTGGAGGTGTTCTCTCCCCCGGCACAGCCTAGCGACAGTCTAGCAAGTAACCAGCTTTTTCAAAGGTGAGGAAGCCGGTTAGGAACGGCAGAGAGATTGTAGAAAGGAAGGGGTAAATTTGTAACCTTATGCTTTCTGGTGGTTTATGCTCTTGTGTTTTCTTGGAAATTGCAGTGCAGTTGGTTGGATTCATTCAAGTATTCTTGTCTGGTGCTGTGAACTCTTTCTCAAAGGAAGTGGGGGGCTGACTGTGCATTTTTTTTTTTTATGGGAAAAGAGATTTGGGTTTGGACTTCATTGGTTTTCAGATTCAAAGGTGATTACCAAACCAAATTGAATGCATCAGGACAAGACATTGCCTGAGCTGCATGGGTTTTTGACGTGCGCCAGAGTCTTGAACTCCATTACTTGTAATCATAGGCTTTTTGTTAAATATTCAGTATCCACTAATTTGCATTTTATAGAACTAGTTTATCTACTAAAAGGTAGACATACTATGTGCAGTGCTTTAGAAAATTTGTATTTGTATATTAATAAAAATAATCTTTTCCTATTGAGAGGAAGTTTTTCTAAAAATACAACTTTCAAGTGGTGTACTTGCAATGTAGATTACACAAATATATATGAAAGTGATGAAACATTTTTCTTTCATTGGAGTATGCTGCAGCCAAGAATGAGTGATTTATCCATTTTCTCATCCAGCGTGTGGTCCTGTCCCCCTCCCCCTGCCCCGCCCCACCACTTAATGTCTGTATATTGAGTGCCTGCATTGCCCATGACACTATTAAATGGTATGGAATATGAATTAAGAATCATTTATTCAGGGCTTCCCTGGTGGCGCAGTGGTTGGGAGTCCGCCTGCCGATGCAAGGGACGCGGGTTTGTGCCCCGGTCCGGGAGGATCCCGCGTGCCACGGAGCAGCTGGGCCCTTGATCCTTGGCCACTGGGCCTGCGCGTCCGGAGGCCCGTGTACCGCAAAAAAACCCCAAAACAAACAAACAAACAAAAGAATCATTTATTCAACATACAATGGCCACATTGTGTGCATTGCATGATGCCAGGTAATGAAGGGGCCTAGAACAAAAGACTTTAAATTCTTAGTCAAATAAGAGAGAAGCATTCAGAAAAGGGACAGGAGATTCAGTAGTTCTCTTTTATCTTTTCTAACAACTTGGGGTTATGGCATTTTCATAGCAGTAGTAGTGAAGTGAGTATTCAGCACTGAAAGAGCAGTAGGGAATGAATGAGTTCTAGGGACCAGGAACAGCTTAGATTGGCAGGAACCATGGAAATCGGTGTGACCATTTAGGAAAGAATGACCTGTTGGGCTGTTGAAGAAAGTGTTCAGCTTCTTTGTAGAGATTCTCAATATTAATGACCTGGTGGGCTGAGGATTCTAGCCTTCTGATGATCATCTAGCAATCTTGATGTCACATGGATAGAAAATTTTCAGATGGAGAATTTAATGTCATCGAATTTCTGGGTACAGTTTTCCTAAATGCCATGAAGACTGGGCTTCTCCAAGACTTATGCAAATATATATTAACCATTACTCTGAACCCAACTGTGTATTACATTTTTAAAAGGTCTTCTCCTTGGGCTTCCCTGGTGGCGCAGTGGTTGAGAGTCCGCCTGCCGATGCAGGGGACGCGGGTTCGTGCCCCGGTCAGGGAAGATCCCACATGCCGCAGAGCGGCTGGGCCCGTGAGCCATGGCCACTGAGCCTGCGCGTCCGAAGCCTGTGCTCCGCAACAGGAGAGGCCACAACAGTGAGAGGCCCACGTACCTCAAAAAAAAAAAAAAAAAGTCATCTCCTTCAGTTAAGAAGTAATATTAGAAGCAATGTTTTCATAGCAGGATACTCCACTAGATGTGGTTACGTCTTGCTGAGTACGGTATTTACAGTTAATACTGAAAGGGGTCCTAATCATTTAGAGATACATTCGGAAGTAGTTACAAATGAAATAAGATGTTTGGAATTCATTGCAAAATAATAGGTGGGGAGCCTGGGGAACAGGGAAGTGGTTGCTTATAGATGAAACAAGATTGGCCATGCACTGGTAATTGCTGAAGCTCGGTGATGGGTACCTGGAGGCTCTACAAGTCTACAGTTCTTTCCACTTTTACATATGCTGGAAGCCTTCTTTCAAAGTTCTAGTTGAGAGAGTAGATTCAGTTTGACCTGACACTGATTTAACATTTTCACTTCTATCAGCTTCCTTGGATTAGAACTTGGTACCAAATAAGAGATAGTTTTTTGATTTCCACTAAATTTGTGGGTCAACTACTTGGGGCTTCTAAATGTGTTTGAACTAGAATGAAATCATCTAATATCAGGTAATATGTTTGCAGTTAACAGTTTACAAAAAAAAGAAAAGGAGCCAGTTTTATTGTTTTTGTTTAAAGATGGGAGGGGGGAGCCATGCAAATCCTCAAGAAACAACTATTCAATTTAGTTTTAAATGCATTTAGAAAAATGTCCCCAAATAATGTAAAAATAATAGTGACAAAAATTTTCCCCTGCTCCACTCATGTTTGAATAGCTAAACGTGAACCAGTCTCCTGAATGTTTGTAGATTGCTTGTGCCTAGATTAAGAAAAAAATAAAAAAGTACTAGATCCAGTGTAGACTGGCTTTTCCCCTACCAACCTTGCCAAAGAAAAAACAGCATGTGGCTTGTGCTATATATTTATCACATAGTATTCATACTTTGGTTAACAAAGAAAAAAAAACCCTTACAAAAAGTTGCTTTTAAAATTTCTGTGCCCCCTTTTTTTTTTTTAAGCATCCGTATAACCACATTCAAAGTTTAGAGCTTAGCTACAAGATAAGCTTTTCAGGAAACTCAATCTCTGTCCCCTTTTAACGCCTTCCGCCAAACCCCCAATATGCACACCAACCTCCCTGGGCTGTTTGTTACCCAAACAGGAGAACGGAAAATCTGATGTGGAGGTGTGTAGGCTGCCTGCTTGAAAAAAACAGAAAACAAAGTAGCACTAATGTCTAGCATCCTGCTTCATTTAACCCTACAGATGATTAAGTTTCAAGGAAGTTTTTTTTTTTTTAAAGATTGAGTTCCTTTCACATGAACTACATAATCTGATCACTGTATTTTTGAAGTCCAGTTTAAATCAGATATTCAAGATTCACTTAATATTTTCAGTCATTTCTAGGTACAATGAATTCATTTACTGTTTACTGTGATTTTTGGATGAGTTTCTTCTTTCCTCTGTCGAGTGTAAGTTCCTTGAAGGTCAGGACTGCCTGTTTTGCTCACTACCTTCTTTACAGCATACAGCCTAGGGCTTTGCGTGTTGAATTTACTGAAAAAGTTTTTCAAATGATTTGCAGCACTAGAAATATACCTTTTTCTAATTTTTAATGTATAAATGATCTCGTTAGTAGCTAAAATAGACTAAAAAGTGCAATTTTTCCATCATATAAATTTTCTATCCAGACTGCTGTGTCAGGGGATGGGTTGTTAGGGGAGAGGTTACATTTGTCCAGCCGCTCGGTGAGTAATGTGGAGGGTCCAGCATCAGTCCGGCGCCCTGCCCTGCAGCTCCTGCAGTGCTGAGACCACAGGAGCAGAGGCCATCATTTGCCTGTGTGTGTTGCTGGCCCTGCACCCCTGCACCTCTATGCCACCCTTTCTCCTGGTCTCCATCTTCAGGAAAGAAGAGCTGCAAAGGCACTGGAATAAGAAAGACATTTGCTTGCAGGTTAAAAATAAATTTCTAAGACACATGCAACCCTATGTTCATAGCAGCACTATTCACATTAGCTGAGACATGGAAACAACCTAAATGTCCATTGACAGGTGAATAGATAAAGAAGATGTGGTACATCTACACCATGGAATATTACTCAGCCATAAAAAAAGAATGAAATAATGCTATTTGCAGCAACATGGGTGGACCTAGAGATTTTCATACTAAGTGAAGTGAGTCAGAGAAAGACAAATACCATATGATATCACTTATATGTGGAATCTAAAATATGACACAGATGAACTTATTTACGAAACAGAAATAGATTCAGACATAGAGAACAGACTTGTGGTTGCCAAGAGGGTGGGCAGGGTTGGGGAGGGATGGAGTGGGAGTTTGGGATTAGCAGATGCAAACTGTTATATATATGTACAACTGAATCACTTTTCTGTACACGGGAAACTAATACAGCATTGTAAATCAACTATACTTCAATAAAATGAAATTTTAAAAATAATAAAAATAAAATTCTATCATATGACCCTTAAATAAACAAAATAAGTGAGTATATCAAAATTAATTATGCCATACTTTCATTTAGGAAAACACCTCCCCTTAGGGATATTGATTAAATTGGCCAAGGGTGGGACCTGGGCATGGACATATTTTTAAGAGAGAAGGGACAAAAATCTCTGCATTATATTTCTTTGCATTAAACCCTTAGCCATTATTGACCATTTCAGTAATTTTGTATTAATACTAATTGGTATTACTTGTGAAAAAATTTTAAAATTGGTGTCCAAAGAAATTTGGAGACATTTTTTTTTTTTTTGCGGTACGTGGGCCTCTCACTGTTGTGGCCTCTCCCATTTCGGAGCACAGGCTCCGGACGCACAGGCTCAGCGGCCATGGCTCACGGGTGCAGCCGCTCCGCGGCATGTGGGATCTTCCCGGACCGGGGCACGAACCTGTGTCCCCTGCATCAGCAGGCGGACTCCCAACCACTGCACCACCAAGGAAGCCCTGGAGACATTTTAATAGCAGACAATCGATATTTGTATCTTTGGTATTGGAAAGCATTACTTCTCAAACTTTAATGTGCATCAGAATCACCTAGGATCTAGTTAGAATGCAGATTCACAGGCACTGCCTGGGGTGGTGCCTGAGTGTCTGCATTTCTAGCAAACTCTGGGTGAGCCTGTAACACTGCAAGTGATTGGACTATAGTTTCCGTAGCAAGAGTCGCTGGTACTGCTGCTTCTGTTGATGGCACTTAGCTTTCAGCGGGACTGGAGCTTAACCAATGTTAGGGTACCCAGGCATTTCCCCATTAATATCACACTGTTCCTTTAGCTCAGCGGCTTTCTGGTGGTGAGCCAGCTGAGGCCTTTGCAGGATTCTTCTTTCTTGAGGTCTGAACCCAACGACTCTTCATATCAGCTGTCCAGGCTTCTCTGTTTTTTTGTGAAACTTATTGGTATAAGTGAGCTTTTTAAAAAAAGTATGGAATTGAACACTTGCCTTATATAAAATCTCAGATATTCTGATTCGTACTAATTATTTTAAAGAAATAAAAAGTAAACTTGGATTGCAAATAGTTTTGCTTCCTGAGTCACCCCGTGCAAAAGTGGAATGATAAAATTTGTATTAGTGGGTGCACATTTGTTGAAAGGCTATTATTTCATTTTGAGAATCTCAGGTATGGATAGGGTACTTTCTTAGGTTACTTCTAACAGCTGGTTAATAAACCTGCACATCTTCTGATGACTTTCAAAACGATGATTAAACCAGGGAACGAGAGACTTGATATTAATTGACTGGGCTTTGGTTATTGGAAACTTACATAATTTTCCCTTTTTTTCATCTAGCCTGTACCTAGTCATAAGCAAATGCACATGAAGTACCTTGACTTTTTTGAAAGAAGAGGAAAATAAATTAAACCACTTAAAAATTAAACCAATTAAAATAATCAGGTAGCTAATTACCTCTACTGTTTACTTGGCAGTTGACACCACTACAAAGGCTTGTAGGAGCCGCAGGAGGAGCTGGCAGACAATTTTAAGAGTAATACTTAAAGAAATGCTTATGCTGGCACCTGTTTTAACCAGGGGACCAGCTAATAACTTGATGGGGATATTTTGGGTGAGACTATCCAGTACACTACAAGAATTTTAGCATCCCCTCAGCATGTATCCATGGAGCTTGCTCACACCATGAGTCCTCCTCATCCCAGCTCACACCAAGTATCACCACACACATTCTTAGGCACCCTCTGACAGACGTACCACTCCAGGTTAAGAAAACTGATGAGAGGATCAACGAAAAGGGAAATTATGCTTATGGCTTTAGATTTTCTTTGGGGCTAGGAAATGGATTTCTCCCTCCCTTCTTCAGCTGATTAAAACACACATTGATTACGGGAAAAGGCCAGGCAAACATGGGAGCTGAACATGATGTTAATTTCACCTGACTTACATAGGTTTCATGCTTTGAACATCCAAGTGGGCTTCATAATCCCACATAGTGTGCTGCATGGGGGGGACTTAAAGATAAAAGGCTTTCTCTCACTGTACTGAACACATGTCATTTCTTTGATTCCCCTCCTCTCAGTGAGCACTTTTACAATGTCAGAAGATTTTGATAATTTCCCCATGAATCACATGTGTACAGGTGTGTTGTGGATGGTAGTCAGCTACTCATAAAAATGAATTAGAGGGCTTCCCTGGTGGCGCAGTGGTTGAGAGTCTGCCTGCCGATGCAAGGGACACGGGTTCGTGCCCCGGTCCGGGAAGATCCCACATGCTGCGGAGCGGCTGGGCCCGTGAGCCATGGCCGCTGAGCCTGCGCGTCCGGAGCCTGTGCTCCACAACGGGGGAGGCCACAACAGTGAGAGGCCCGCGTACCGCAAAAAAAAAAAAAAGAATTAGAAGTAAATTTTTTCACCAACTCGATGGTAACTGTATTAACTATTAGTTGTTGGGGACATAATGACTCTTGCAAGAATGAATTCGTTTGTCCTTAAGTCACACTTTATTGAATAACAGAATGATCAGTGATAACCACTCTGACGTCCTCACATTTTCCCCCCCTCAGATGGATCCTAATAGAATATCAGAAGATGACACTCACTGCATTAATAGAATTTTCAAACTCCATGAAAACACGGATTTGCAAGACGCAACTCTGGAGAGTCAAGACTCAAAATTAGTACCTGATTCGTGTAAGAGAATTAAACAGGCCTTTCAAGCAGCTGTGCAAAAGGTGAGTCCACATTGAGATAAGTCAAGGGCCCTCACTGACTCTCCTAATATTGAAAATTAAAACTGGCTAAGTGCTGTTGACTTTGTTCTTTTTTATTTTAATAATTTGTAAAAGAGCTAAAGAGAATTTTTTGAGGGATTCTTTTGAAGTTGGTAGTGGTTAGTTTTGGTGACCAGCAACATTCATGCAGATATTCTTTTCTTTCCTTCCTTTCTCTCTCTTTCTTTCTTCCTTCCTTCCTTCCTTTCTTTCTTTCCTTCTTTTTCTTTCTTCCTTCCTTTCTTTCTTTCTTTTCTTTTCTTTTCTTTTCTTTCTTTCTTTTCTTCTCTTATTTTGGAGGAGGGATTTACATTCACACTTGGAAGGAGGACAAAGATGGTTTGTGGTAGTCAGTGGGTTAGTTTGCTAGTTTGAATTCCCTGCCTTAGAAGACATTCCTTTAGTTCACAGAATTCTCTGCTGGCCACTTCCTTTATATTTGGTTTTACAATGGTAGGAACCTCTATTCCATGTATGTGGATCCAGGTCTCTGTTGAGAATAACTATAGCTGGTCCACTGTTGTCATCCGAAGTGAGGGGGTAAAGTGAGTAGAGCAAGAATTGGTGTGGTGGGTGAGATGGAAACTCTCTGTCCATTTTTCATTCTCCGGGAGAGCTGGGTGAGAAGGGAGGAGATGGGGACAGAGAAGACGGATGACTTCTCTACACCGACAGCCTCAACTGAGAAACCCTGTAATAACTGCCTGTTTTACTTTCCTGGATAAAGTCACTTGAGAATTCTGCAGCCTTGCAATTATTTTACTTCTACCCCAAAACCAGGTAGAATCCTGTGACTCCAGTGCATGCACATCTGTATACATTGCATACGTGCGTGCACATCTGCATGGATTCTTGCATCCGCTCATACATCCCAACCTCTAGTTTGCAACTCCCTGGGCTATCTCTGATTATCTTAGAGTAAATACTAAAGTTCTCAAGTGCCTTAAATCTAAACTAAAATTTAATTAGTTTTTTTCTTAAAGATTCACAAATAGTAATAGCATTTTTTAAAAAGAGGATATGGGGGGCTTCCCTGGTGGCGCAGTGGTTGAGAGTCCGCCTGCCGATGCAGGGGACATGGGTTCGTGCCCCAGTCCGGGAAGATCCCACATGCCGCGGAGCGGCTGGGCCCGTGAGCCATGGCTGCTGGGCCTGCGCGTCTAGAGCCTGTGCTCCACAACGGGAGAGGCCACAACAGTGAGAGGCCCGAGTACTGCAAAAATAAAAAAATAAAATAATAAAAAGAGGATATGTATTGGACATAGAAGTAGGGCGATAAAGCTGTTTTATATAACCCTTACAACTGATATTTGCTATATTTCAACAAATCTAAGATACCACGAATTTTCAGCTTACTTTATTTCATGCATCACAAAGAAAGAAAAAAATTTTAACTGAAGAATTAAACATGATCATTATAGATTCTCATTGCATCAATTTCAGAGATTCTGAAATATGAAAATAATACATCGGGCTTCCCTGGTGGCGCAGTGGTTGAGAGTCCACCTGCCGATGCAGGAGATACGGGTTCATGCCCCGGTTCGGGAAGATCCCACATGCCGCGGAGCAGCTAGGCCCGTGAGCCATGGCCGCTGAGCCGGCACGTCCGAAGCCTGTGCTCCGCAAGGGAGAGGCCACACAGTGAGAGGCCCGTGTACCACACACACACAAAAATCATAGAATCAAGGAAGTACATATTATTCTAATATCTATAGGAGCTATTGCTTAAAAATATTACATTTTCATTATAGTGTGTAGGTGCTTAGCTTTACGCAGTAGATGCATATTTTAAAATGTGGGTTTAAATTTGATCTTTTTATCTTACATTGTAATTTTTGAGCTACAGCAACAGCAATTCCACTAGTCTAATTCATGTTTTAAAGTTCTATAACATTTTCTTTTTCTGCTTTTGCAAAAAATTAAACTACTAAAAATAAGAGAAAAATGACTAACTTCTGATTTTTTACTATGGAAAGAAATTGGAAATTTAATGGCTACTATACTGTATTTACCTCTGCTCATATCATCTTAATTCATATATATTTTGTGGGAAAAATCGTGGCATGTGAAGTCAGACTTATGATTAAATAAATGTGGTCTTGGAAAATACTTAACATTTCTTCGCTTTGGCTCCCTCATCTTTAAAAAGTGGAGCTCACAATCCCTCCATAGCAGGACTGTGGCTGATTTGAAATAAAAGATGTAAAGGACCTAAGCACAGTACTGGAAATATAGTATGCACTCATTAAATGTTTATATATTATTTTTATCATGAGTATTACTAATTCATTGTCACTGTTGATGATTTAATCAAAGACATATTTTAAAAGTTTAGATAGAGCAGGTTTGATCATTTTTCTAAACATGCAATAGGACAAAACAATAGGACACTGAAGCAAGTTGCAGAAAACCACTGTGACACTTTTATCACCAGCAGCAATAAACATGTTGATTATATACTATCCTTAGGAAACTTCTAGGTCTATTTAAGATGTATAATTAATTAATTTAATTAATACAGTAAGTAATTAAACAGCCTATTCTTAAGGCATTTTAAGCTATATGTTGAAGGATAGTGTATTAGTGGAGGAGAGAAAGACATAACATTTGCAAGACCCTCAATTTAAAATTATCGTTAAAAATCCTGATCTACATTAGGAAAAAAAGGATCTACTGAGCTATCTATTAATCTAATACTCAATTTGCTATTCTTTTCTTATTGAAGTATAGTTGATTTACAATATTGTGTTAGTTTCAGGTATACAGCAAAGTGATTCCGTTTTTTTTCAGATTATATTCCATTATAGGTTATTACAAAATGTTGGATATAATTCCCTGGGCTGTACAGTAAATCCTTGTTGCTTATTCTATTTTATGTATAGGAGTTTGTATCTGTTAATCCCATACTCCTAATTTGTCCCTCCTTCCCTCCCTCTCCCCCTCTGGTAACCACAAGTTTGTTTTCTGTCTGTGAGTCTGTTTCTGTTTTTGCATATACATTCTTCTGGATTGTTTTTTAGATTTCACATGTAAGTGATATATTAAAAAAAAAGAATGAAATATTGCCATTTGCAGCAACATGGATGGACCTAAAGAATATTATACTTAGTGAAGTTAAGTCAGACAGAGAAAGACAAATTCTAATTCATTTTTTATTGTTTTTGTTTTATGTTTCATTTTCAGTAGTCAGTTTTTTATCCCACCTCCTAAATACTGAGTGGTCTATCTATAAACATTGACATGTACCAGAGGTAATCTGTTAGTTCAAAGCTGAACCTCTAATTAAGGTAATTCTGGTTAGGTAAATGATTGTCTCCTAATTTTCTGTTTAAATCAACCCATACTGTATATCCTTAAAATGAAAAAGAGATAAACTTTTAATTTCAATGGTGTTTTGGTTCTTAAAAATTATACTTTGGGTTTCCTCTGGAAGAATAAGTATGCAAGATCAGCCAAGATAATTTGGAAAATAAGTAATATTAAGAAGAACAGATACCATTAACATTTACCTATGAGAATGCAAGGATGGTTCATCTTAACAGGTCAAAGGAGAAAAATGTTATCATCTCATAGACACTGAGAAGTGATTGACAAAATTTTGCACTTATTTCTGATGTTTAAAATCCATTAGAGGGCTTCCCTGGTGGCGCAGTGGTTGCGAGTCCGCCTGCCGATGCGGGGGACACGGGTTCGTGCCCCGGTCCGGGAGGATCCCACATGCCGCGGAGCGGCTGGGCCTGTGAGCCATGGCCGCTGAGCCTGCGCGTCCGGAGCTTGTGCTCTGCAGCGGGAGAGGCCACAACAGTGAGAGGCCCACGTAATGCAAAAAAAAAAAAAAAAAAAAAAAAAAAAATCCATTAGAAAACAGAACGAGATGGATTCCTGATGTTATCCTAAATAGCTCAAACTAAAAGTTAGCTAATGATGAAAAATAGGAGCATTTCTCTTAATATCAGGAATACACCAAAGATGCCCACTGTCCCCTTGTTATTTAACATTGTTCAGAATGTGCCAGCAAATGTAATTACATATGAGAATGAAAGAAAATATATAGAAGGTAGAATCTGCATGTGATATGATCGTATACTTGGGAAAATTCAAAAGAACTGAAAAGCTACAAGCAAAATAAATCAGTTTGTAAAAGTTAATAAGTAGGGACTTCCCTAGTGGCACAGTGGTTAAGAATCCGCCTGCCAATGTAGGGGACACGGGTCCGGGAAGATCCCTCATGCCGCAGAGCAACTAAGCCTGTGCTCCACAACTACTGAGCCTGCACTCTAGAGCCCGTCAGCCACAACTACTGAGCCCGCAAGCCACAACTACTGAAGCCCGCATGCCTAGAGCCTGTGCTCCGCAACAAGAGAAGCCACTGCAATGAGACCCCCATGCACAGCAACGAAGAGTAGCCCCGCTCGCCGCAACTAGAGGAAGCCTGCGCGCAGCAAAAGACCCAAGGCAGCCAAAAATAAATAAATTTATTTATTTATTTATTAAAAAAATAGTTAATAGGTAATAATCACTAGCTGCCCCCATTTCAAACAATAATTAGAAAACATGAATGAAAGATTTCATTCATAATTTTTAAAAAGCCTGAAAAATTAGCTTAACAAGGAACGTACAAAGCTAGAAAACTCTATAGAGGCATTTAAAATAGGATTGGATAATGTAAAGACGGAACTATGCAAAGCCATAGTCCATGAACGAGAACATACACCTTGGAGTAGACCTCATTTTATGTCTGTGAATGTATGTGTGTGTATAATTTAATATAATAGAAAATTATTTTGAATAAGTGAGTGTAATTTGGGTTATTCAAAAATGGGACTAGGACAGTTTGCTGTTTTTTTTTTAAGTGATAGCCTTATCTCACGTCCTAAGTGAAAACAAATGCCAGATGGAGAGACGTGGCCAATAGCGGCTCCCTGGCAGTCTGACACTTCTGCTCCCTCGGTGAACTTTCCACCGCTAACTCCCCCATCAGAACTTACTTGTTCATTGTCCCATTTCCTTTGAGCTTTCTAACTGACTGTATAGAAAGTACGATAAGCCAATTTGTACTTAAAGATGTTGATGAACAATAATGAAAGAATTTTCACTATTTTAGGAGCTTGTTGGGGACAGGGTGCCTCATTCCACATGAGTAACACTAATTATGAGAGATTCAGTGCCTGGGAAGCCAGAAGGAGAAAGATTTGTGGGCGGACAAGAATAGTCAACTGCTCTTATTAAAGACACACAGGTTTTGTTTTTTTTTTTTAAGATTGTTTGATGTGGATCATTTTTCAAGTCTTTACTGAGTTTGTTACAACGTTGTTCGGTTTTATGTTTTGGTTTTTTGGCCGTGAGGCATGTGGGATCTTAGCTCCCCGACCAGGGAATGAACCCGCACCGTCTGCACTGGAAGTCAAAGTCTTAACCACTGGACCACCAGGGAATTCCCAAGACACACAGCTTTAATTATACTAACAGACTAGTGTGACTCACAGGATGAGTAGAACTTTATTTCATTAATTTAATATTTGCTTTTGTTGTGCTATAGGATTGTTACTCATGGGTGACAATATTACACACAGGTCATTCTTTTTAAGGAATAAGAAGTTGTCATAATATACCATTGTGTGTTTGGAGGTAGAAGATGCCATTTCTTCCCCCAGACAAGAGACTCTTTAGGAAGGAGACACACGTTATTCATCTTATCATTAGACTCAAGCAGTTTTATTCAGTGCACACACTGTGCTAGGCACTTTGCTATAACTTGTCCTTTAACCAAGGATTTATCCTTCTCTTACCTCGGCCAAAAAACGATTTGCCTAATGTGTTATCCTTTGATGAGGATTATTGGTTAAGGTGACAGTCTACACATCTTGCCAAAATAATCAAATTTCTCATGTCCCTTGCTGATGCTAAAAAGAGGATGGATGTATCAGGCATTCATAAGTAGGTTTGTATCTTAGTTTCAGTTCTAATATAGATATGGGGTGAACCCATAAAACACAATTACTTTTGTGGCTGCAGTCATTACTGAGAGATCTACCCATCCAATGGTAACAAATGCTAGACATAAGCACAATATCACATTCTATGTGTGCAAAAAGTGGTGTTTACCCAGCCCGTCTTTGGTCAGACAAGTAATGCTGTTTTTTCCGCCTTTTTTGTTTGTGGCTGGGTTTTCTTGGCTTTTTTTCCCTTTAGCACAGAACTCTGAAAGCCTCTTAGTGATCCAACCCTACCAACCACAATTTACAAAGTCTCTCATAACAGTCTATGACAATAAAGAAAACACTAGTACAAATACGGTGTCCGATGTATAAAGCAATTCTTGCTCCAGCTTTGGCCGCCTCTCTGGCCTCTGCCAGCCTGAGGAGCAGTGCGGGGGGCTCAGGCCTGAGCAGGAGCACTTGGCCTTCAGACCTCCCGACCAGTCTCAGTGGAAAGCCATCTGTTTATACATATTTATACATCCTGAGCCCTGGGATGTGACTCTACTTGATGTTAATATGCCTGCTTGTTGATTTCACATTGGGTACCTGTTTGTGAAAGACTTCCTGAAACTTACTTTGAAATGTATCTGAAAGGGTGATATGGAGGAGAGAGATCAATATGCAAATCACACCAATCACCTTGCTCTCCAACGTGGGTTGTTCAGTGCATTCAAGGTGACCTCCCTAGGACGCTGGAAGGAAGCAAGGTGATTTACATGTATCTGTATATTTTAATATTGGCTTCAAACTATTTTTGTGAATATTTTATAAGGTAGCTAATATACAGGAAGGTTTTTATTTAATACTTAAATAAATAAATATGCATGTTTGGGAGCATTAAAAATTTTTCCCTGAAGAAGCTGCACAGTCAGAAATGCTTAGAGATCTTGGAACGAATCTGAAGTTCCATCAGGACAAGAACTGCAGCCACTTTGCTCACATTTGAATATATCACATCTAATGTAGACTCAAGATTGAAGGAGGTCTTCCCTGGTGGCGCAGTTGTTGAGGGTCCTCCTGCCGATGCAGGGGACACGGGTTCGTGCCCCAGTCCAGGAAGATCCCACATGCCACGGAGCGGCTAGGCCCGTGAGCCATGGCCGCTGAGCCTGTGCATCCAGAGCCTGTGCTCTGCAACAGGAGAGGCCACAACTGAGAGGCCCGTGTACCACCAAAAAAAAAAAAAAAAGATTGAAGGAAAAGAACAAGTAAATGACTGATGACTTCTTGAACTCTGTAAACTAATATTTTTAAATAAACATGAGTCATTGACCAACTCACAAAGCCATTCAGAATGTTATAAGCCTGGTTCTCATCTATTGGATGTCTTACCAATGTTATAATTGATAATTATTAATATTATAGCCTGAAGCAATAATGCCTCCATATAATCATACTACAGGTTAATTTTTGTTGAAAGTTATGTTCATCTGGACTTCTTGCTTTAATCATGTTTCCCCCAGGTCTATTTGCCTCTTCATAGCTTATAAACTATGTAGAGGCAGGTTTACAATGTGAACTAAAAACACAGCTCTGGCTTCTTATATGTTTTTGTAAAACTCTCTTATTTCATCCCAAAATATGAAAAGCCAATGGTGATGATGACTACCAGTAAGCTATGTTGTTAGCATATTCTTGACTAACCATTTCCTGGAGTCAGTAAGTCTCTGAGCCTCCAAAGATTTACTGGAAAATGGGGAGTAAAACCAGAGCCATAATCACTGAACAATTAATTCTTACCTGGAATTCTTATTTTATTCCCTGGGAATCAGTGCATAGTTGGCCTTATCTCTTGCAGGATTCACAATATAAATGAAACTATCTCCTGGTGCTAAGAATGATGTACCCAAAGATTCACAGCCCTTTGATCCTCAGTCATATATTCACTGTTATTTCATATAGTCTATGCTGCCCTAACAAAGAGACTCATCCCTCATTGGACAAAATAAGATAGAAGTTTTTTCTCTCGTGTGCAGTAATCCGGAGGTGGCAGTTCAGGGCTGGCAGGAAGGCACCTCCATCCTCAACAGGTACCTTCCATCTCTGGATCCAAATTGGTTTCTCCATATATTGTCATCTCCATACAGAGGAAAGGGAGAAAGAAAAAGTCAAGGTGGTACCTGGAAGTTGAGAGGTCAATCATTTCTAGTAGCATCTTATTGGCTGGAACTTACTCATAAAATGACACATGGATGTCATGTCAAAGTAGGCTACACATTGTAGTCTCTAGCGGGGCAACCATTTGCACCAAAGCTTGAGGAAAGGGGTTGCCTGTAACTAACTGGAGAGAGGAGAGGATGGATTCTAGGGGGACAGTGAGTGATCTCCAGTGCTCATTAAACCCTATTTAGGCAGGAAAGTGGGTTCACTTTATGAACAAGAGGTAACTCTTTATATATACAAGTCTATGAAAAATTGGAACAGTCAAGATTTTATTTTCTAAAAGTTAAAGTACTTTAAGATTATTTAGATTCCAGAAGAGAGAGAAATTTGAAGGTAGATTTAACAGCATGCATCTTTCTGAGGAACTCTCAAAGGTTCATTTAGTCATATGCATCTGTGATCTGTGAATAAACCTTGATTCTCACTTGTCCAGTTTTTAGTAGGTTTTGTGGATTCAAGAACATTAATTTAAAACCAGAAAGTTCATCAGATTGAGTGGTTGTTTTTTTCATCTGTAAAGCTGATTCCTTAGAATTCCAATGTCAATTATTATGGGAAACCTATTCCCATTTTTAAAACTAAAGCACATAAGAAATCAATTAAAAGTTGAGTAGATCTTAACTGTTTATGAAATTGTAATCACTGGAGTTGTTACATAGCCATTATTTCTCATTTGCTTTGTAGTTAATACACACACAACAGAAACAAGGGGAAAAATTAAACACCGTTCATTATCTCTTTGCCTTTGTATATAAGAGTATGTGTCCCAAGAAAGTTTCTTGTAAACCCACAAGGCAACTTGGGGTTTGGGGGCACTGATGTTCCCAAATCAAGATGTTAGTCATGTAGTGGTTTTCCAATGGGATTTCATCTCTGCCATAACAGTTTTGGGAACTGCAATTCAATCAACCCCAATTATATCTAGCATTTATAAAAGCTGCCTTTATGGGAAAGCCAAAGTATGACCCACAGAATTTTCCTACAAAACCAAGGCCATCTACTGCCTTTTGCCCAACAATGGGCCATTGGCCGTGATGCGCTCAATCTCAGGGGAGACCCAGGGCAAAAGGCAGGAGGGTCTGCACGTGGGAAATAACCAGGGAATGATGTTGTCAGAGGTGGGCTTATCTTCGTGCTAAAAGTACTCCAGGGTGGAAGGAAAGATATTCTGGCTTGACATTTTTAAAGAAACAGAGCAGAAGAAGGACGTTCCTGAAAGAGGAGCATCTCGTTATGTGGCATGGGGATCTTGAGCTAAGACTCCAGAAGTCAGGAAGACTGAGGGTCCTCAGTTGGAGGGGACTTGGTAAAGGATGGTTGGATTGCTCCACCAGGAGTGGCTCGTCCTAGGAGAAGTACAGCCTGTGGAACTGGAGAGAATGGCCTGCCCTAGAGCAGCGTTTTCCAAACCTGCTTGATCTTAAGAATCACTTGGGGACCTTGTTTACAAAAGAAAGAAAAAGGTTCCTAGATTACTGTTACAAAGATTCTGATTTGGTAGTTTAGGAGTAGACTTTGTGACATGGGAAATCTTTTTTTAGAAGGGCTGGGGGCTGGTCCATCTTTACAAGAAGGCTTCAGGGTGGATACTGACCAAAGAGGTGTTCTAAGCATCCTAAGAAGAGTTGAGGGCCACTGGAGGACAGGGGAGCCATTGATGAATGAATGACTATATTTAAGAAGTAGGATTCAGCCTGTGTTGTGTGGAGAAGACGGGTCTTGGAAGTTGCAGAGAACAGTCTGTATCTGAGATGACCAGACAATAAATGTTTGCTTGAACTTTTTGAGATTCAGGGTCTGAGAGGTCCATTCTCTCGTAGCTTCCTCATCATGAGGGTGCTACCCCAGTCCTTAGTTATCGCCCTTTGAGAGCACTAGGTGGTAATAGCAGCAGCAGCAGCAGTAAAAATAATCTTGATAATTATAAGCTGTACGGCTTATCTTCATCAGAAAGTTTAGGTGAACTCAGAATCTCTTCTCCTCAGTGCCTGTACCTGCTTCTCATCTGATCTACCCTTGTGTGGTGAATTACTATGATATTATCTCCATCACCCCAAATCAGAAGCCAGAAGATGGTCTTAGACACTTACTCACTGACTTTTCATCTCACCCCCGTCCTGGGAATTCTACCTCCTTACGAAACCTTCACATACTTTACTCTGTGTCACTGCTGTTGTCACCTGAACACAGGTGTCACCATCACCATTGTCATTTTGCATCTGGACCGCTGCAAGTGGGCACCCCATCCTACTCACATTACCTCCAGTCCATCCTCCACAGCTGAGTGACTTCTCAAATTACAATCTTACTTTCCTACTTAAGGAAATCCTTTGGGGGACCCCCTATAGTCATCAGGATAAATTCTGAGCTGCTGAACACACAACACAAAGCCTTTTGTGTTCTGGAACCCTCCTTCCAACGCCAGCCTCTCCAGGCTCATTACCTTGTGGCTCCATCTCCTCACCCCACCTCAGCTTGTGCTCGGTGGACCCACCTCAGGAAGGTGCTAGAAGTTCCCTAACCTGGCTGTGCCCTTCCCCACCCCACCCCCGCCCCCCTGCTACAGCCATAAACACAGTGAAGCCAGAGAGGATATCCATCCAGGACATGCAGCATCTTAGCATCCTGCAGAGCATCTGGCCCTAGCAGCCATCAGTGAGCTTTGTGGGATGGATGGATGGATGGATGAAATGATGGATGAATTATGGGTCTTTGCACATGTTCTTTATGTGCCATTCCAGGCTCTTTGTGTACAGTTTTCTAATTGTCTTTCAAAATTTAGCTCAGGCATTACTTCCCAAAGAGTCCCCCAGTGATGCCCGCCTGCCCACCTTTGGGGTTAGGGGCCCCTTTTGTGCACACCTAGGGCTTCTCGTATTCACCCCATCATAGCATTGACCCCAGGAGCCGGGTGTGGGTCTGACTCACCCAGATGTGAGCTTTCCAAGGACAGAGACTATGTGATGTTTGGTTTCTCTAGCCAATGACAGGTACAACGAGTAGGTGCTCAGTTAATGTTTAAAGAACACGTTTAATGAATACACGAGTGATCTGTGCTCATCCCTGCTCTCGGTGTCATCAGGTGGCTGGTTGTTTAATCTTGTCGGAAGCTAGCCACATTACAAGGGCCTGGAAGGTTCTCGTCAAGGGGTGGAGGTCTTCTTCAGGAGGGAGCGTCTTCCCTCTTTGGGGCATGAACACCATAGGGACTTGGAGTCTGGAGGACCTTCACGGCCATCCTGCCCCTTCCCTCCTTGGCCTCACTGGTCCACAGTGGCTGGCCTGGTACCTCTGTTCCCCTTTAGTTCCATTTGTAGCAGTCAGAAATACTTTGGGGAAGAGTCGATGTGAGAGTAAGCCTTCTACAGAGGAGATAGGGCTTTGTGAATGTCAGAAGCTCTGCCAATATGAGGTGGCATAATTATGTTTCAAGTGGCAAAAGAGAGCAGAGACGTGGTAAATAGCACAGTTAGCCCAAGATTCCCCACTGCAGTTACCCTGCCAAGCCTTAGATGAAACTTTTTTTTTTTTTTTCTTTTTTGCGGTACGCGGGCCTCTCCCTGTTGTGGCCTCTCCCGTTGCGGAGCACAGGCTCCAGACGCGCAGGCTCAGCGGCCATGGCTCACGGGCCCAGCTGCCCCGCGGCATGTGGGATCTTCCCAGACCGGGGCACGAACCCGTGTCCCCTGCATCGGCAGGCGGACTCTCAACCACTGTGCCACCAGGGAAGCCCTAGATGAAACTTTTTAAACGAGTACCCTAGCTCAAGACACTTTAAAATTGGACTTTTTATGAAGACTAATATTGCTGTCATAGGGCTACTTTATGAAAACCCGAAGGGACCTTTACCTAGAGCAGAAGCTTCCTCATTTAAACCATGAAGGTTAAACAATAAAAACTAATTTTCTATTCCCAGCATAGTCATCGCCCTGCCGGGAAAGCATCACTGTGCTTCAGGAAAACAAGGGCACCGTATTCTTTAGCCGTTCGGTGGGTAGAGTACATTATGTGTGTGCAAAGACATGTCTTTTCCAATCAGCAGACTTCTGGGAGAAATGAGCCCTCGCTGACTGTACTTGGGGTGGAAGGAGGAGGCCAGTCCACATTTTTCTTGGTAAAACTCTTTCTTGAGAATTTCCGGGGATGGTCGTGGGTTGGTGGCTAATTCAGTGAGGAGACAAAGAGATGAGGGGGTTCAGAGCTGGGGTGCATGAGGGCGGGGGAGATAGAATCCTGTGGAGAAGACTCTGGCTTTGAGAGAATTTTTAAAATCAGTAGTTCATAGTAAGAAATCAAGAATTTTAGGGACGAGAGGGTAAAGTTACAAATTCAAGTCTCTCACCTTCAGGATTAGGGGGGTTTATGCCTTATCTACTGTTTCACCTGCCCCGACCCTTGCTGGACCCTGAGCCCCTCCTATCTCCCCCTCCCCCCCCTCCCCTGTGGGGATTGGGGGGAAATGCCCTTCCCCCTTCCCCGTGCTCCTGCCCTCTCCCTGCTGGTGCCGGGTACCCTGTAGGGCTTTGCTCCAGGGGATCTGGGTTGAGAAGCACAGGCTCCACTCTAGCTGAATGACATGTATTTAGGTGACAGAACCTTTAATGGCTCCTGCTCTTAAAGTTCTTTGCTTTGAAGTGTTTTCGAACTGTCACCATTGACTCTTCATGACAAGCTGGGGGGCCTCCAGCTCCATCCAAGTGCATACAGAGTGTTCCCGCATGTCCTGTGGATTGGAAGCTCCACGTGAGCTTTCGGAGAGCAGGCAAGCGAAGCTAAGGCATCAGTTCTAATCCTGTCTCTTTAGTTGCTCCACAACACCTGGTGGCTATTCTTTCGGTGCCTTGTGAGCCAAGAATGCCATGGGAAAAAAATCTTTACAATTAAAGATGAGCTATCGATAAGGCAGTAAGACATTTCTCCAGGGGAGCAGTTGTACGCCAAGTCTGCACGTATGGGAGGGCAGGAGACCTGCAGAGAGAAATAACTCTAAGTAGTTCTGTGTGGCTTGAGTGTCCAGAGTGTCCTCAGGGGTGATGGAGTTTGGGGGTGCAGGGGAGGAATAGCTGGAGGGTCCAGAATGGTAACCAGCCTGGTCGTGCAGGGCCTTATAAACCCAGGTAAGGAATGTAGACTTGTTCCTGAAGTCTGCAGGCAGCCCCTGGAGGGTTTTCAGAAGAGAAGGGACTTCATTGACAGAGGAATGGATAAAGGAGATGTGGTATATATACACAATGGAATATTACTCAGCCATAAAAAAAGAATGAAATAATGCCATTTGCAGCATGTGGATGGACCTAGAGATTGTCATACTAAGTAGTATTTGTAGTATTGTCATACTACAACTGAACTTATTTACGAAACAGAAATAGACTCACAGACATAGGAAACAAACTTACGGTTACCAAAGGGGAAGTAGGGGGAGGGATAAATTAGGAGTTTGGGATTAAAATATACACACTACTATATATAAAATAGATAACCAACAAGGCCTTACCGTATAGCACAGGGAACTATATTCAATATCTTGTAATAACCTATAATGGAAAAGAATCTTAAAAAGAATCTATCTATCATCTATCTATCTATCTATATAATTGAATCACTTTGCTGTGTGCCTGAAACAAACACAACATTGTAAATCAACTATATTTCCATAAGAATTTTTTTTTTTTTTTGCGGTATGTGGGCCTCTCACTGTTGTGGCCTCTCCCGTTGCGGAGCACAGGCTCCGGACGCGCAGGCTCAGCGGCCATGGCTCACAGGCCCAGCCGCTCCGCGGAATGTGGGATCTTCCCGGACCGGGGCACGAACCTGTTTCCCCTGCATCGGCAGGCGGACTCTCAACCACTGCGCCACCAGGGAAGCCCTCCATAAGAATTTTTAAAAACCTTTCAAAAAAGAAGAGAAGGGGCTTGCTTCCATGCAGATTTTCTGATGCTCACTCTAGCAGCAATGGACCAGTTGGAGGAAAGCAGGAGATCAGGAGAGGAGGTAGGAGGTTATTATTGGAATCCTAATGAGAAATGATAAAGCTTGAAGGAAGGCAGTGGTCCTCTGGCTGGAGAGGAGAGGATGGATTTCTGAGCTATTTACAAGGTGGAAGTCTGCAGGATTTCTCTGCAAAATTAGGAAACTGGCTATTCATTTTCAGAAGCAACCCATATGTGGCACTTATGTGCTAACTCAGCTGATGAAAACACTGTTCTTGTAACTAAGTTGGAGAAGAATTACAGGAAGGGTATCATTCAGATGTTAAAATGAATGCATTGCATATGTTAACAAGTGTATGAACCCTGTATTATATCTGGCAAACGGGGTGTTAAATCCTTGTTCAACCAGCCAGATGTCCCTGCAGCTGCCATTGGGATTGCAGGGGGAGCCAGCCACCTGAGACCCCAGGTAGGAGCTGGTGCCAGTGGTTTCTGGAAGCATCTGGCTAGACAAATTGTTTCTCCTGTGCTGATTGACAGGTCCCACATGGATCACACAATTCACATCACAATGAACAGATGGGATTTTCAGTCTGATAAGGCCAGACTCCAGGAACTTGACCTTTTTTCAGGGAATCTTTACAGCTGGGAGTGTCCCCAGTGCAAATTTAAATCTATTTATACATATGATTTTGTAAGACTAAAAAAAAAAAAAAAAAAAAAAACCACTTCAGTCAAACAAACTAAGCCCAATTTAATAACATTCGCTCTTGAATTGGTATGCTATCAAAGTCTTGTTTGGGGCAGTTATCCAGCTGAGTTTGCAAAGGCTGGCTTAAGCGTTTGCTGTAAATGTTTAAATTACCTGGAGCAAAATTCCCATAATTACTCAAAAGAAGTTGAAAGTACTGATAGGTGTTTATATTTATTCTTATGGAGTACAATCTTTCCTAAGTGACTTTGATATATCAAGACTGAGCCAGTTCTGGGATGTCTCCCTCCTCCCTCTTTTGGAAAAAGATCCAAAATATTCAAGGGAGCCTGTCCCAGCAGTCTCCCTGTCACACTCCTGGGAATTGTACTTCTGGGATGTTGAATTCAGGCGAAGTTAAAGAGAAGCAGTCCTACAGACCACAGTTACACAATCATATTAATCTTTTGTGTACTTTCTTTCCTGGAGGAGAAATTGTGAAATCCCAACATTTTTTCTATGAGTGAAATAAAAAGTCGAAATTTAAAAGGAAAGAAAAATCATACCGGTTGTTTTCTTGTCTGTTCAAATGTACTCGGACAGCAAAGACAAAAAGTCAGTGCAGTCTAAATAGGAAGATACCACAAGGAGCAGATTTTCAAATGTTGTGAAACTTCTGCATCTCTCTTGTTTTTAGACTTTGGAGTTGGGGGCGAAGGCAGTTTCAAATCTGCGAGGATCTGGCTGTGGAAGCCCAGGCTTGGCAATGCTAGACAGTGTCCACTAGGTGGCAGTATGTCAGAGGATTTCTTCTATCCTTGAATTGGCAGCGATTTCTTTGGCTGTCTACCAGTCGGTGGGTTTTCCTTTTTGTCCTGTTTTGAAGGGTTAAATGGAGCTCTCATAATTTAGGCGCAAATTATGCTTATTTAAGAAGTGCATAAATTCGCTGAAAAGCCTACTTGTTACAGTGTGACCATAAATAGGTTCCTTCATTCATGGGATTTTTCTTAGTAACTTACAGGTGATCCTAATGGTCATGAGTAGGTTTTGGAAACCAGGGGTAGTTCTCTTCGTCCTTGCATGTGACAGATGCTAAACATGCTGTATTCTGAGAAGGTAGATCGCTGATCTTCTTGGGGAGCAGGGCACTGGGCTCTCTTTAGTAGCTTTCAGCCAAGAGAAGAGCGCACGGAGGGCTGTCTGCCTGGCTTCCTCAGCCTGGAAACTGTTTCTGGCTTCTGTTGGAGGCTGTTTGCTGGGAGGTGTATCAGAACTGCCTATGCATCTTTATGCAAAGCTGTGGGCATTCTGAGAGTGTAGACAACATATGAGTGCATTGAATGTCTATCCAGAGAGTTAACTTTTTTTTTCTAATTTACAGCTGGATATAAAATAAGATAAAACACATATAACATTTTTTAAAAGATCTCTTTCATGTGAATAATTTGTTCAGAGGAAAGGAGTTAGGATGTTCTTTGTAGTGTCTTCCCCAAATTATTAATAGATGAATCAGAACTTTCTGCATTCAAAGAAACCAGAAGCAATGTCTGAATGATTAAATTTGGGACTTAAAGAACTCTGCAAATTTTAAAACACTTTAATTAATGTGACAAAAGAAGAGGACTACTGTGGATGAAAATAAACATAAATGCAAAGCTTAGGAAATAAATGGAATTGTCCGTTGGGGTGAAGTTTGGGTACTCCTTTAAAAGAGTTTCTTATAATTTTGAAAATTAAAAATATTAGGGGGCCATTCAAGAGAAAACTATGCTTGGTATGTACGTAGCAAAGTATCTGATGTTTGAGAAAAATGACCAAACAGAGTGGCCCTGCTCTGTGGAGTGGCCTTGATGGAGTCACATTTAGAGACGTGAGGCCCCCATGTCCAGGGCCCTCATGGCTTACTTTGGAGGCTTCACTAGCCAAGCTCTGAACAAGTCTTGGCAGGTTCTGAGCCTGCTGTTTTCTGAAGCCCCCTCCCCAAGAATTCTGAGACCATATTTCCTGATGTTGAGGTTCCTTTTTGTCAGATCCCTGGTCAAGGTGGGCCTCCTTTCAGAGTTTCTACTTCAGGGAGGGGACCACCCTCTAAGAACTTCCTGACAGGTATAGAGAGGGAAAAAAAATTTCTTCCCTCTCCCCACTTAGGTTCACCAGTCGGGGCCCTGTAAATTAGACTGACAAGAGATAAATTATAAGAGAAAAGCATACCAATTTATTTAATGTAAGTTTTATGTGACACAGGAGCTTTCATTAGGAAATGAAGACCCACAGGAATAGTTAAGCTGAGTGGTTTTTATACCCAGTTTGATGAAGGGTGGAAAGGTGTAGAAAAATTAGACAGGACAGGACAGGGTCTGAGCTAAGGATGGTAAACTGGGGGAAACGGAGCAAGGCCTGTTCCTTCAGATTCCTCAAGGCGTCCTCCCGTCTTAAGAGACGAAGACGCTCCTTTCTTCCCAGTGGTAAGGCACTTCTCACATGAGGGTCTGTGACCTGCTTCAGGGGAGAAGGACAAAGCCAGGTAGTCCTTCCTGCCTCTGCCATTTCCCCAAATCCTTTAGCTTAAAATATTCCACTTGCCAAAGCACCATATTTGGGGGTAGCATGTCCTGAACCCCATCACAGGCCACTGATACTTTCCTGCCAGCTTCCAGTAGAGTTGTTGACCACATCTTGTGAAGGGGGGTGGGCTGATAGCTCTAGAAGAGGACTGGGAAGGTGTAAGCTCAAGTCCCAGAGTTATTGGGGGCATCCTTATTCTCCCTTGGCCTCCATTTTCCAGTCTGAAAAGTGAGCTTAGTAGTAGTTACCCAGCCTCTGATTCTAACATGAATCAACCAGGGTAATACAAGGGGAGATAGTTGGCTTTTTGCTGGCTGCAGATGTAAGGGATGATTTAATTTTTTTTTTTTATTTTTTTTTTTTGCGGTACGCGGGCCCCTCACTGTTGTGGCCTCTCCCGTTGCCGAGCACAGGCTCCAGACACGCAGGCTCAGCAGCCATGGCTCACGGGCCCAGCCGCTCTGCAGCATGTGGGATCTTCCCGGACCGGGGCACGAACCCGTGTCCCCTGCATCGGCAGGCGGACTCCCAACCACTGCGCCACCAGGGAAGCCCGGGATGATTTAATTTTCAACACTTGGAATATATATAAATCGTAAGGATATAATAAATCTAGGACGAAATAGAGCTGTCGCCAAGCAACCATTCACGGAAATGCTCAATTAGTCATAATGTTTCTCAACGCCTGCTGCATATTAGAATCACCTGGGGAGATTCTTGTAAAAAGCTACCAAGTCAATATCAGACTAATTGAGTTAGACTGGCTGGAGTTGGGCCAGAGTACCCTAAAACTGTAGTCTTAGAAGAATGTTATGTTTGTGGTTGATATCTGTGCACATAAATAACAATGATCTTGAGTTCAAAAGATTGGGGTGGGGTAGGGATATAAGAACAGGTACTGAGACTACATTTTTTGTAGCCTGAGGCTATAGACACATCATGTACTTTGCTTTTCATGTGGAAACTTACCTATAGGGTTTCTAAGAGGAATTGCAATTCTTGGATACCCAACAATATATAACATGAAAGCAGCATTACCTCATGGGCCTTTAGCTCAAGTTTTAATTCATCCTGGGTCATGACACACTTTTTTTTTTTTTTTTTTTTAAGCAGACATTGAAAGTGTTTCTGAATGACACTGGTTACTGAATTTTCTTGAAATGAAAAGTTTCCGTGACAGATCTGACCTAGCACCTGCTGATTAAATGGGCAGGAGAAGTTTATTCCCAGGTAGAAGAGAACAAACTTTCCGTGCCCACTTAATCAGTGACTTTTGTCTGCTGCTCCTTTGGCCTGGTCTCAAGCTTCAAGAAAATCTCAGATTTGCTCATCTCTGAAATCTTTTGGGATGTGAGAGGGATTGCTCTTCTCAAATGGAGGCCCCAGGTCAGCAACACCAGCTCGTCTGTTACAAATGCAAATTCTCAGATCCCGCCCCAGACCAAGCAGATCAGAAACTGTGTTTCAACAAGCCCTCTGGGAGATCGTGCTGCATGTTCAAGGTTGAGAACCACTGAGCTAGCAAAATGGATCTTACCTTGTTTTTCTCAATAATAAGTGTGCTTTTCTCAATAGAAAAGCACCAAGCAGGCATTTGTAGGCATGTCATACTTTGCTTTCCTTCCTTCTTCTCTCTCCCCTCTTCCTTCTGAGGATGAGGCAGATGGGGGCTAGAGGGAAAATGAGGGGTAGCTTTAAATCTCTGAATTACTGTCATCCAGGTTCCTATTTGTTCCAATCTTTTAAGAGATAATAATCAGATAAAGTTACATTATATACACATATATAAGTATATAAAGAGATACACAATGTATAAAGATATATTGTATCATAAATGTATAAAGCTATATACAATGTATAGTAAACATTGTGTGTGTGTATATATCTCCATTATAAATGTAAAAAGATATATACAGTGAATAAAGATACACTATATATATATTATATATGGAATGTATTATGTATTTATAAAGGTAAAAGATACACTGTGTATATATAAATGTATAAAGGTATACACAATGTATAATAGGTACATTGTGCATATATAAATCTCTGTTGTGAATGCAGGGAAGACTAAACCAGGAAATTCCAGAAATCAGGGTACCATTGGGAATCCAAAGATCATGAGAAAAGACTTGGGAGATTGGCAGTCAGCAGGGGAGAGAAATAAATCTTGGATGGAGTGGGGAGAGGAACAAAGCCTGGTAAGGGCCACTGCATTGCACAACCCAAAAGAGCCAGCCATCATTTGCCTGGAATTTCCTGCAGAGATGCTCCCAGAGCTGTGCAGGGCAGTGCCCTGGGTCAAGGCAAGGGCAGGAAGTAGCCTTGGATGAGGCTGTAAAGTTTCCTTCTAAAAATCAGTCATGCTGTGACTTCTTTAAGATGTTAGAATAGGGAACTGAAGACAGCTGTGCTATCCTCCCAGGGTCTTTAAAAATAGAATTGATTCTCTTCTCTCTTGGGGGTCTTGAAGGCAGAGAGAAGAATCAATGTAATTTTACCACTAGAACCCTTCCAACTGCTAACAGTGGAAGTTTAGTTATAGCCTCTATCTATCTAACTATCCTCTATCTCAAAGCCCTTCTCTCCAGACATTCCAAGAACTTAAGCTATCTGGCCTATCTTTCAAACATCATGAGGGGGTGGGGTAGTGAGCATGGATGGTCACCCCAATAACCGAGAAATCAGGAATCTCTCCAGAGTGTTTCTAGTCGTGTTTAGATGTGTGGAGTTACCAGACCCTCTGCTGAATGCCTACATGCATGATCTTATTGAGTCTTCACAACCACCGATGATAAAGGTGCTATTAATGTCCTCAGTATTTGTAGGTGACTGAGAAGGGATTTGAGCTGAAGTCAAAGCCTGAAGTTCCATCCGCATCACTTTACTATTTAATGGTAGCTAAGGTCTTGATTCAGGTGGGCCTGCAGTTACTTATTGGACCCTTCACTGTCAGGGCTCAAATTGAGATACTCAATTACGTACGTTCTTTATGTACTTGAGTTCTTTCTTTTACTGGCTTGCACTTCTAAACCTCTATTTGTGGCAATATTTTAAGTTAATGATTGGTAATCTAAAAAGCTCTTAGACTTCCATGTAGTACTTTAAATACACTGTGACTTTTTTTTTTTTTTTTTTTTTCGGTACTCGGGCCTCTCACTGTTGTGGCCTCTCCCATTGCAGAGCACAGGCTCCGGACGCGCAGGCTCAGTGGCCATGGCTCAGGGGCCCAGCCGCTCTGCGGCATGTGGGATCTTCCCAGACCGGGGCACGAACCCGCGTCCCCTGCATCGGCAGGCGGACTGTCAACCACTGCGCCACCAGGGAAGCCCCACTGTGACTTTTTAAAATAAAAAATTAACCACTGGAAGCCAAGCATCTTTCTCTTTCCTATGGGCTGAGCTTCAACATTATAACAGGAATTCACTCATGAAACAGACATAAAAAGAGACTCTCTGAAAATTTAAGAGGGTCATATATTCTGTGGTAATTGTTATTTTCCTAGTTAATTTCATCTCCATTTGTGTACCTGCTACAAATGTTTAATTATGTTCAGTGATTCCGTGTTTTATAATTTACATTGTCTTTTATTTCCTCTTATTGTCCAAAGTATTTTATTGGATGGTATGTGTGTAGTCTACTTTTTAAGCACATCAACATAATTCTTTGGGGTGAACTTCCCTTGATAGCTACTTAGAACATCAAGAAATTTTACTGTCTATGTACTTCTGGCATATTTTAAAGGAAAGAGGATTAATTTATTGTATGTCCGACAGTCCTGAATTCTTAACTGCTTTATCAAAAGAGTGTATAAAAAAGATTTTTTTTTCTTTTTATTGCAGGAAATGCAACATATTGTTAAATCACAACACATCAGAGCAGAAAAAGGTAAGCATGGATCTGCATAAATATTTGAAAACCCCTAGGGTGATTCCTCTTTGAGCTAACATGGCTTCTCTCATCTCCAGCCATGGTGGAAGGTTCATGGTTAGATCCGGCCAGAAGGAACAAGCCTGAGACTCAGCCCTTTGCCCATCTCACGATTAATGCTATTGACATCCCATCAGGTAAGTTCCATTTATATCCAGCCTGAAAAATATTTCAAGAGTAAGTCAGAAAGAGAAAAACAAATACCGTATGCTAACAGTATATATATGGAGTTAAAAAAAAAAAGTTCTGATGAACCTACGGGCAGGACAGGAATAAGATGCATACATAGAGAATGGACTTGAGGACACAGGGAGGGGGAAGGCTAAGCTGGGACGAAGTGAGAGAGTAGCATTGACATATATTCACTACCAAATGTAAAATAGATAGCTAGGGGCTTCCCTGGTGGCGCAGTGGTTGAGAGTCTGCCTGCCGATGCAGGGGACACGGTTTCGTGCCCTGGTCCGGGAAGATCCCACATGCTGCGGAGCGGCTGGGCCCATGAGCCATGGCCGCTGAGCCTGCGTGTCTGGAGCCTGTGCTCTGCAACGGGAGAGGCCACAACAGTGAGAGGCCCGCGTACCGCAAAAGAAAAAAAAAAGATAGCTAGCGGGAAGCAGCTGCATCGCATAGGGAGATCAGCTCCGTGCTTTGTGACCACCTAGAGGGGTGGGATAGGAGGGGTGGAATAGGGAGGGTGGGAGGGAGATGCAAGAGGGAGGAGATATGGGGATATCTGTATACATATAGCTGATTCACTTTGTTATACAGCAGAAACTAACACACCATTGTAAAGCAATTATACTCCAATAAAGATGTTAAAAAAAAGTCATTTATCAGCCCATCTGAATACTCAGACCTATTCTTAGCCTGTTAGCAAAATTTTGAGAGCCCTTAACTTCTAGACCAGAAGAAAGATCATTTATTCTTCAGTTGGTCCTCCACATCATGGAAACAGTGATTCTCAATCATGCTGGAATGGACATCATCACTATATTCATTTTCAGATCATCAGAGTGAGTTTATTTTAAAAGACTGCAAGTTGAGGTTGCATAACTGGGAAGGATAATCCCGTGTTATACTCATCTCTATCTTTCCAAGCAAAAGTTGACACATCCCCATTGCTGGCCTGTGAGGTGCATGAATTCCTCCAGGTAGTCATATACTCAGCCATCTCCTGCAGAGTTCCAGGCAGGAGCTCAACAGAGTGATATTTAAGAGGCAATAGCCCTCTAGAAAATGAGACATCCTCATTCTCCAGGGACTTATCATTTTTTTCTGGCTAAGAATTTAGCTCAATAGACTGGAGACCTCATTATCTTTTGGAAATGAGGAAACCCAGAGCTCTGTGTCTACATCTACCTAATGTACCAGTGATTTCCATCATATAATCCCCACTGGTTACTTCACCTCGGGTTAGGTGAGCATCAGAAAGATCACAAAGGACATTATGATGGAGTGACAATGGAATATTATTGTTATTATTCTTATACCATTTATACACACACTTTGTATCAGGCATTTTGCTCTGTATTCGTTATCTCTAAACCTTACTACAACCCTGCAAGGCAGTGATTATCATTCAGATTTTGCAAACAGGGAAACCAAGTTCCACCTAGTGTAAGTTATCTGATCGAGGTTACAATGTGGCAGGATTAGAAGTTGAATTCCACTCTAGTTGATTCCCAAGTCCATGCTTTTTATACTATAGGTTATCACATAAGTACCTTGTGGCCTGTTGGCTTTGTCAGAGGGGAATAAATTCAGAGCGCTTATGTTCCTCTTTTCATGAAAGAAGTAGATTAATGTGGTTTTAATAGCAGGGCGTCTCAAGTCTGATGGCCTGGGTTTGAGGTCCCACTGTACTACCTGGCTGGGTGACCTTGTGCAAATTCTTGGAATCCTTTGTTTGTCAGCTTCTTCATGGGGATGGTAACAGTTTGTACCTCATGGGGCAGCTATAAAGATTTAATGAGGTTATATACTAAAATGCTTATATGGAAGTGGACATATAGTAAGAACTTAGTGAATGTAATTTGTCATTATTTAAAGTTTAATTAAATAATTTTATATATTCTATTTTTTGTTTTACAAAAATGATTCAAGGCAAGTTCTTCTTAGAGTTAAAAAAAATCCAAGTTTTAATAAGCAGTTTTGAAGCTACTAATATAGTATGGGCCACAAAGGAATTTCTCCTGACTACAGACATTGAAAGGAGAAACCAATTGTTTGATTTTTAGATTTTCCTAAACTATCTATACTGTCCCAGATATTTGCTTCATAAACAAATTCTCTCTCTCCCTCTCTCTCTCTCTCTCTCTCTCTCTTTCTGTGTGTGTGTGTGTGTGTATGTGTGTGTCTTATGGTGGAACTGCACTAATTTTCTGAGTGGAAAACTATTTTGCATGTTAGCAAAGGCAATCAAATTAATACTGATCTATCAGCTGTATGTGCTGTGAATGTAGTCTGCATTTATCTTTTCAGTTCATTTTAAATGGCATATGATAAATATTGCATTAGACTGTGTGCCAAAGTCTATTTGGCAATAACAAGCATGTTTTAGTTATATATAGCTCTCCCTCCGGGCACCTCGCATCAAATCATTGCCAAAAAGAAGGCAAAACTCCTGGTTATTTTCGGATGGTTATTGAGCTTGAGACAGAGTGAAATGAGTTAGTGTATGCTTCTGTTTAAGAAAATAGAATTTGCTCTTCTGGCTTGGCCAGTGACTCCTTGAGTCCATGTATCTCCCAGTTTGGGCCAGGATTGGATACTTCAGAGGAAGATGGCTTTCATTTTGCATGTTCATACGGGTCCTCTGTTCCATACTTATTTGTACTTATTTACACATAAGAAAGAAATCAGAATCTGCCTTATACTGACTGTATTTCAAAGCTTCTTGAATAAAATGCATTGGGGAGTATTTTGTGAGGTCAGCATTCATGGCTTTCTTAAGGGCAGCTCAGGCTAAATATCTGGAGAGACTTCTTCTCTAATATCTAATAGCAGTGACCTTAGGGGCTGGGGCAGCTGGGGAGGCTGAAGGTCTCTAGTGATGGAAACCCAGGCTTGCTGTGTGAGGGCCTCTAACCTGATGGGGCCGCTATTCTCATCTTTTCTCCCACTATCGCTATTCATGAGCCCTCCAGTTCACACTGACAGTTCTTCTCCCTTTTCCTCTGCGTGCTGTGTGCATTGCGTTCTTTGCTCGAACAGTTTCCCTCGATCACAATCCTCTCCCTTTTCTCAGCCCGTCCACATTTGACGCAAGTTCTCCCTGCCCTCTGTCACTGGGCTGAGTTCACGTGGTCGCCACTAATTTCTGCACCTTCCACTTGGCAGGTGATTTAACTGAACTTCAGCCATGTGCTGTGTGACCTGCAGACATGAAAATGTTATATTTTTCATTTGGTGTGCCCATTTCTTCTTTTCTCCACTACTAAGTGCCTTGAGGGTATACTGCTTGATGCATTTCTTAACTGTGGATAGAGTGAATGCCCATAGAAAGCACCATTCAGATATGTACTAAATGACTAAATTGATCAGCGAATGGATAAATATAGGCACGTATAGAAGGAAATAAGGACACTCCTTCAACTTGACTTGAGCTAACAACAGGAGTGCTATGCGGTCAGGGTTTCTGTGTTCTCCTCTCTCTTTCATATCCTTCCCTGCCTTCCCTGGACTGTATCACTGAGCCCTTGGTCTAACACTAGCTGATCCAACCTGTCGAGAGGGTAGACGTCACCTTAGTCATTCTGCTGCTATCTGTTAAGGGCCGTCATAGGAGATAAACTATAAGACCGATAATTGATTGCATAAAGGATTGAATACAAGAGTAGGGGAAGAAGGCAGTAACCATGGGATGGTTTGAAATAGGAAACACCTTGAGTTTTTTTAGCTCTGTCAATGGACTAGGTGGCTGTTTACCAGCCTGGAGAAGTTACTTTGCTAGTGTTCATGAGGATGTGATGCATAGAGTCTTACAGTCTCATTTTGACTCACTTGCGACCGTGGAATGATATTTACATTTGGGATGCTTTAATTTAGGATGATCTGAGGTAGGACCTCCGATGAAAAAGGGCAGGGCGCCGTGTTGGGTTCTGGAGGCAGCTTCTCAGGCTCGCTCGGGCGCCCTCCTGTGGATACGATGTGCAGTTCAGGAAATCTGTCCTGCCCCTGAGCACGGGGATTGAAACCATTGGCTTCTTTGCCTTTGCAGGCATGTCTAAGGATGGGGGGTTGCCCCACCATAGCTTGGACGCCGCCGCATTTTTTTTTCTTCCACTTACCCTACCATCTAGTTGGTTCTGGAACAGCCTGGTATTGAGGTCCCCAGACCATATCCCAGCTGCCCAGTAGCCATCCAGGGACAATAGAACATTTTTTTGTGGCTCTCCAGAGTAAGATGCAGGTGTTCACGTTTTCCCAGGATTCAGGCCAGTCTTGCAAGTTAGCCAGTGTGGGTTTCTGGTTCTATAAAGATCTCCCAAGGACCCACTCTAGCCAAAGTGTCGTCAGCTCTGATGGATCCGTGGAATCCCCTTTAAGTCTAAATTCTGTGGGGGGATTTCTCTTGGGTGACAGGCAGCAAAGAACTTCTCCCTGGCTTCAGAAACTACTCCCCACCCCGTTGAGACTCCTCAGCTCTGTTTTGCCTTGTTGAAATCCTAGCAGATGACAACCTTAACTTAGCATAAGTGTTTACAAAATCCTCTGGAGGAAAACTCTGGACTTTCCACAGTATAACAGCTTTTTCCCCACTAGCTGACATCTTTTCCAGTTGGCTAATAGGTATCCATATAAATATAAATATTTGATTAATGAGGTTTATCATGGAGGTAGTCCCAATTTTTTTTTTTTTTTTTTCTTTTTTTTGCGGTATGCGGGCCTCTCACTCCTGTGGCCTCTCCCGTTGCGGAGCACAGGCTCCGGATGCGCAGGCCCAGCGGCCATGGCTCACGGGCCCAGCCGCTCCGCGGCATATGGGATCCTCCCAGACCGGGGCACGAACCCGCATCCCCTGCATCGGCAGGCGGACTCTCAACCACCGCGCCACCAGGGAGGCCCGGTAGTCCCAATTTTTAAAGACCTAGTAAAGTACACTAAAGACCTGAAATATTCAAAGCGTTGGACGCTTTGCTGACTTAGAAGATTTTCTAGAAACTTCTGCTGCTCCAGAAACAGTGACATGAAGATCGGTTGTCACATTTCAGGTGTGAGAAGGAGCTAAAGGAGAGTTCTGGTCTAATAATTAGAAGAGATTTTACCATCCTTTGGGCACAAAGGATTGCATGAAGTTGTGAAGCTGGGGAGTGCAATGCCAAGGATGTGTTCTTTGTGAACTTCTCTGGGGGCAGCTTTTCAGTTGTGTGGCCTTGGGAGGCATTTGGGCTATTGGAGGAGGGGAAAATCAATGGTGATGAGAATATAGAGTTTAAGATTTTGACTTTTTGGTCAAAGTTGCTGTGACCCAGATTTTCAGCTCCTTCTATGTACCTGTCTCCGTGAATTAAAAGAGAAAGTGGGGTCATGTGAAGTCTGGATATTCTCTTCCTATACTTGTTTCTTGCTTTCTTGTTTCAACTTCCTTTGTCTGATTCTCTTCCTTCAACCTTGAATGACCTTTATGCTTCTGTTGGCTGAATTCCTCCTTTAAGTTATCAGGCTCAGTAGCCCAGCAAAATCGTTCTTGAGCCCTCTGGGAGGAAGTAATCTCTTTCCTTTGAATTCCCATTGCAATATCCACACCTTTCTTATCAGGGCCGCGCCTTGCTTCCTGTCTGAACGTATATCATACTTATCCCTTGTGTACTATAGGCTCCTTGAGGGCAGGAAAATTGAGATTTTATCTTTGTCCCCTCTCAGGTGCCTAGCAGAGAGCACAAGTACTTCTTAATGTACTGGTACTCCCCTTTTAGAAAATAAATTCTGAGAAATTATTTTCCCATTGGAACAATGTCTGGAACAATGTAAGTCCTTCTCCAACCTCATAGAATTGTGAGGATGTCCTTCTCCTTGAAGGGGTGGGCTTTAAATCACGTGCCTCTCTTTTCCTCAGGTTCCCATAAAGTGAGTCTGTCCTGCTGGTACCATGACCGAGGTTGGGCCAAGATCTCCAACATGACTTTCAGCAATGGAAAACTAATAGTTAACCAAGATGGCTTTTATTACCTGTATGCCAACATTTGCTTTCGACATCATGAAACTTCGGGAAACCTCACTGCGAATTATCTGCAGCTAATGGTGTATGTCACCAAGACCAGCATCAAAATCCCGAGTTCTCATACCCTCATGAAAGGAGGAAGCACCAAATACTGGTCGGGGAATTCTGAATTCCATTTTTACTCCATAAACGTTGGAGGATTTTTTAAGCTACGGTCTGGTGAGGAAATAAGCATTGAGGTATCCAACCCTTCACTACTGGATCCAGATCAAGATGCAACGTACTTTGGGGCTTTTAAAGTTCGAGATATAGACTGAGCCCCATTTTATGAAGTGTTTTCACGTATTTCCTAGGATGTATAGAAAACTTTAAAAACAAGCCAAGAAAGATATATGTAGGTGTGTGAGACTACTAAGGGCTATGACCCACAGGGTACAAGAAGACCCATGCCTTTGACTCTGTAGGGAGCGAATGTATTTACAGCCGATGGGAGATGTTGGACTCAAGGTGTGTTACAATCTAAGGGTTTTCTTACACAGTGGTTTTTAAATTTTGTAATGAATTCCTAGAATTAAAGCAGATTGGAGCAATTATGGTTGCTTTTATGAAAAACTGCCTTTGGGCTATGGGAGGGGTTAATTCTCTGTCTCTAATCCGTGGTTAGGTGCCAAGATGCAGCTGAAGTGGAAAGGGGGTCGTCTAATTGCAAACTGATGACCATCTGAAGGGTTAAATTCTTTTGAATTGTTACATCATGCTGGAACCTGCAAATAAATACTTTTTCTAATGAGAAAAAAAATATGTATTTTTATATAATATCTAAAGTTATATTTCAGATGTAATGTTTTCTGTGCAAAGTATTGTAAATTATATTTGTGCTATAGTATTTGATTCAAAATATTTAAAAATGTCTTGCTGTTGACATATTTAATGTTTTAAATGTACAGACGTATTTAACTGGTGCACTTTGTAAATCCCCTGGGGAAAACTTGCAGCTAAGGGGAAAAATGTTGTTTGCTCATATCAACTGTATGATACTTCTTCATTCTTTTTAACTTAATAGATTTTTCAGACTTCTTAAGTCTATTTCCAAAAAATTAAAATGGATGCCTTGAATAATAAGCAGAATGTTGACCACCAGGTGCCTTTCAAATTTAGAAGCTAATGACAGCTTTAGAAAGCTGACATTGCCAAAAAGGATACATAATGGGCTACTGGGATCTGTCAAGAGTATTTATATAATTATTGAACAGGTGTTTTTTTCTACAGGTGCTGCAAATTGTAAATTTTTTTCATGGAAAAGTTATCAGTGGCTTATAGCAAAAAAAAATTCCATTTTTAATTTAGTGGATGTTATTTTATACTATATAATAAAAACATTGCCTTAGAATGTTATTTTTTTTGGTATGAAAATAAATTTATAGGAAAACCTGCCTTGTGATTTTGTGCTTCTCTTTTATGTCTGTCTTGCTCTGTGATCCTTTCTCTCCAATATGGTAATGTGGCTTCTATCTTTCCAAAGGTTACCGGGAGAAATGCAGATTTAATTAAAAATTAGGAACCGATTCAATTAAATTGCTGAACCTCGGAATTTGAAAAATAATTTACAAGGGATTTGTATGCAAGAATGTAGCCAGATAGAACACAGAGGCTTCACCACTCAAAAAAGAAAAGTTTGTTATGCCTATATCGTGAGAAAAAATAGTGCTTTGCACAAGTTCATAATGCCCTGCAGAACAATCATTTGACCTGGAGGAAACCCTGAACGTTGTATCTCTTACTAGTGAAGAAGCATTAAGAGTGTATGGATGCTCGTCCTCATGGAAATTTATGTGAGGGAGCCATCTAGCCCATGTTGATTACTCCACATGAGACAGAAGGAAGTGAACAGCTTGTGAAGACACAGGAAGCTATAATTCAAGGCACTTGCCATTTGTGGATAAATGTTTCTTGATGGTTGGAACAGGATAAAAGGAGAAAAATGGCAGAGGTTACAAAGAAAAAAATTGTCAATTCTTTTTGGGGGTGGGACTTGATCATTGACCAAAATACACCTATTGTTTTCAAACTATCAGTAAATCTGAGGTAGATTTGTACAAAATGTCTGTTACGTATCCCAATTGTTGGCCCCAGATATTCTTTGTTTAAGGAAAAATTAACTTTGAGGGGACACTGGAGAATTTCTCTACTCTCCACTGACACAAAATCTTGTTACATAGAGAGCCTTATTAGCTACCCTGGCTTCTAGAATATGATTCTATCATTTCCAAAGGTGAATAACATTCATTCATTCATTTGCTTGTTTGCTGCACGTTATTTATTGAGCATCAACTATGTGCTAGGCACTGTACCAGGCACTGGGGATACTATGGCACTCCTCTTGCCCTGCAGGAAACTTCATTTCAGTGGGGAGCCAGCCTAGTAACAGTGTGGTAATCTCCAAGTCTTGGGCATCTACAGAATGCTGTAGGAACAGAAAGGGGGCCATTGAACCCAATAATGGGGATCACAGGAGGTCTAGAAATGAAATCAAAACTGGATAGGAGGTGGGCTGAATATCCATTCCCACTTTTAACTTAGAGGCAACTAACTTGCAGTCTCTCAAAAATGAGCTAAAACCCAAGTCCTAGGGATGGAAAAAACCTGGAATCTAGTAAGAAAATACATGGTGGCACTAGCCAGACTGAAGAACTAACATGGTGGATGGTCTGCCATGCTAAGAGAGATCCTCTAGAGAAGACCTTGAATATTCAGCCTGACCGTAATGTGAATTTTGTGTATGTTGACGACCTGATAGGTCAGGGATATTTAGAGCTTCGCTGGAATGAATCTATGTCAATGAAATGTTGGTGTGAACTGGCCTGTGCCTTGAAGGAGGCAACTGTAGCAAATGGATATGCCAGGAGGTCTGGGAAAGGCTTGTTCTCTTTTCTAGTGACACTCAAGGCTTTCCAGGATCTGAATAGCAGAATCCAAAACAGGATCCAAACCCTACTTTTCCCACTCACATGCTACTTTTTACTCCTGCTTTTTCTTCTCACTCACCCCCTTTTCCACCTCCACTCTTGAGTGTTTTAATCCTGTTTTTTCTTTTCCCCTAATTCCTGGCTCTTGCCTCAGAGGACCATTTAGTTTCTCTGATGGCCCTCGTGGAATAGAAGGCTGCTGCATCTGATTGTAATAGTACCCGACCATGTCAGCACTCAGCACAGTGAAGTGAAGGTTGAGGAGTGACAAAATATGTCAAGAAACCAACACATACTGGATGCTAGGGCAAATGGAACTGTTTGCTTATTTTACCTACTCCATTTCAATCTTCTTCCCAACACCTGCCAAATCTGAAGCAAGGGAAGCATGCCAAATTTGAAGTCATCTCTCTTCTTGAGTCGGTTTTGACATATATACCAGGTCCATGCATCCTTGCATCTTCCCAAAACACTATATGTGCAGCCATCCTTGTCTAGCAAATTTGTTTTCCTCCCTTTCCTCCTTCCTTTTGTCTCATTCATCTCCATCAGGCCATCCTAGAGAACTAACCAGAGAAGATCCATTTCCCCAGTGACTTAGGTGGGAACCTAAGCAGCTCACGCTTCATCCTCTCTCTGTGTGTATAATTATCAATGTGGCTAGAGATAGCAGCCTGGGGTTATACGTACACATTTTAGGGACCCAACTTTGACTCAACCTGCAGTTCCACGTTTAGCCTGTGGAGTCACTGAGGGGCACTCCAAGCACGTGCTGGCTTCAGGCTTGGCTTTGTTAATGGATTCTCTAGCTTCCTTGCAATGAAATTGATATATGTTCTCCAGTAGTTGCATTTATAAATGCTAATTAGTTATTGAGTCACATTATTATGATTTAGCCTTGTGTCCCTTTGTACAATAAAAGATTTGTACACAGTGAGTATTAGCTATAAAACAGAAATCTATCCTTTTGATTAATAATACTTTTATGATACTGCTACCCTTCTAGTCTTGTAGTTCAAAAATTGTTTCCTAACCATCTACCCTCACATCCCTCCTCCTTTGCTGACTGATTTTTTTTCTGTTGTTATTGCATCTTGACCACCGCTCTGGCTATTTGCAGTGACAAGCTCTTTGATATTATCAGATGTGGGCCACTTACAACATTATTCATATGCTACTGGCTTTCCATATCTGTAGAAAAATCCTGTAGAATCATCTGCTTTGAAAATTCAAAGAGGTAGCCCATTCCGTTGGCAAAGGAATGAGCTAGGAGTCACTTGCTCCGTTTGTAGCAGCCAGAGCTAAGATACCGGGGATCAGGGCTGGTTTCAGAGACAAGAATTTCTCCTGATAAAAGATAATAGATATTTCAATCTCCCTTATCAGGGTCTTAAAATCAAGGGATGTCATTCTCTTGGGAAAAATCCATTTTCTTCCTTTTCCTATGGATTCTGAAGAAGCTGTGTTGCCTCAAAAGACTGATCTCAACAATCCCACGTTGGTGGAATGAAAGTACCTCATGAGACATGAACATCTTTTGGAGGAAGGATCGCAGATTTGGGCATCAGCCAGATTCAGGCTTGGAATCTGAGCTCTGCTGCCTGGTAACCCTGGGCAGATGGCCACCACTCGGATTTCAGTCTCCTTCCTTGTAAAGCAGGAGTCTCCCTGTCTGTGTTGAAGAGTTGTGAGGATTAGCAATGGGAGGTGCTCAAATAGGAGCCACCGTTTTTTTGTTTGTTTGTTTGTTTTGGTTTTTTTTGCGGTACTCGGGCCTCTCACTGCTGTGGTCTCTCCCGTTGCAGAGCACAGGCTCCAGACGTGCAGGCTCAGAGGCCATGGCTCACGGGCCCAGCCGCTCCGCGGCATGTGGGATCCTCCCGGACTGGGGCACGAACCCGTGTCCCCTGCATCGGCAGGCGGACTCTCAACCACTGCGCCACCAGGGAAGCCCGGAGCCACTGTTTTTTAACCTCTCATCCCATTTGCTACATCCCGAGTCCCAGGTCACACACACAGTTTGTCCTCTTTTTCTCTAGCTGCCTGGCACAGCCTGTGTTGAGCAAAGCACTATGCTCTGAGTTGCGGGGGACACCAGGAGAGAGATGGTATTAATTTCCTGGGGCTGCAGGATGGTCACGTGGCTGGTGGCAAGAAGGGAGGGGGGGTTGAGAGATCAGAACCACACCTGTGACCCTGAAATCTTTGGTAAGTTACCAGCATCCTCATGCGTTTGTTTTTATTGCATTTCTGGTGGGAGCCAGTGGAAGGACAGCATTTGCCCAAACACTGTGAGATGCAGAACAGAGCATCCTGCAGAAGCAGGAGAGGAGGGAAGTGCGGGGCCACAGCCATGACCTTGGGGTAGAGGTGCTGTACTTTGAGGAGGGGTCCTTGAACCTTCTCTGGGTGGGGAAACCTGTGCTGAGGACACTTGTTCAGGTTTAAGATGGAGTATTCAAATTTAGAACGAAGACATCCTAGACCCTAATAAGTCAAAGGAGAAAAGTTCACACACAACTTCCAGGGAAAGCACAAATAATAAGTGAGACTTACCAAGAATGTCCAAGTGAGGAAACACATCATGAAATAGGCAAGGGGCATCTAGAGGAGTTTACCTAAATCCCAAGGTGCAGAGAGACACTGCAGCAGAGGAAGAAAGAGACACCCACGGCGTGTCAGGTCTATACTAGAAACAGAAGCGGCACCTTCCATTGCCTTCTCTTCTACAAAATCACCAAATAGGTGGCCCGTAATCCAAAAGGCAAGTCCCATCCCCTACTAGGCCCAAGTCAATAGTTAGGAAGCTGCGAGGAGTGTCTGGCCTATGGGAATGAAATAGGAAAGCAACTTGTGGGTGAGAATCCATGTCGGTTCAGGGATGAGTAGTGTGTGGCCAAAGGCTCAAGCAGGGGTTCAATTTTGAAAGAAGACTGGCAGGATCCCCAGAAGTGGGTCCAGCCCCAGCTGTCTGGAGGTACGGGCGGTGCCCGCTGCCAAGACATGGGGGAGCCCTAGGCTGGGTAGAAACCCCAGTGTCCATGTTCCTGGGAGAACTGGACTGACTGGCTGGTGGGCTGGTGGGCTTCCTTGTGGGAAATGTCAGGAAGTTTCCATGCAATCCTGATCTAGAAACCGCTAGAGGCTGTTACCCTCCCTATTAGTGTCCTGGAGCTGCTGGACAAATGGCCACAGACTCGGTGGCTTAAAACAAAAAAACTTATTCCCAAAGTTCTGGAGCCAGAAATCTAAAATCAAAGCTTGGGCAGGGCTGCTCTTGCTCTGGTAGATCTCGGGGAGACTCCTTTCTTGTTTCTCCCAGCTGCTGGTGGCTCCAAGAGTCCCCTATGGCTGTTTCACATCAGTCTCTGACTCTGTCTTCTCTTGGCCTTCTCCCCATCTCCCCATGTCTTCTTTCCTTCTGTTTCTTATAAGGATAACTGTCGTTGGATTTAGGGCCTGCCTGGATAATCCAGGAAGATCTCTCAAGATCCTTAATTACATCTGCAATGACCTGTTTCCTAAATAAGGTGACATCCAGAGATTCTAGGGGCTAGGATGGAGACGTGTCTTTGGGGGGCCACCATTCAACTTACTAAACTTTCCAAATCCCAACCATTAATTGGACCAGCCACCCTGGTATCCTCCTTTCGGCGGCGATGGCTTCCAGGGAAGAGGCTGGGACTGCGGAAACTGTAAGTAAAAGAATGAATGATCCAAAAATCCCTCGATCTGTGGCTTGCATGGAGACAGATCCCAGAGGTAACAAATATGAGACTGTTGCTGTGTTACGGAGATGGAATTAGGGATATTTTCTTCATTTCAAAATTTTCCTGTTATGACACTACCATTGAATTCAATAATAAAGAGCATTAAAGCTGATCTTTTCAATAGAGAAACAACATTGACGCTTTTGGTGCTAAATAATCCTAGAGCTCCATGATGTAAGCCTGTGTGCTATTTTTTTTAATTGAAGAATAGTTAATTTACAATGTTGTGTTAGTTTCAAGTGTACAGCAAAGTGATTCAGTTATGCATATATACAAACATACATACATATATATACATATATATTCTTTTTCAGCTTCTTTTCCATTATAGGTTATTACAAGATATTGAATATATTTCCCCGTGCTATACAGTAGGTCCTTGTTGTTTATTTCATATATAGTAGTGTGTATATGTTAATCCCAAACTCTTAATTTATCCACCCTCCACCCCGCTATCCCCTTTGGAAACCATAAGTTTGTTTTCTATGTCTGTGAGTGTATTTCTGTTTTGTAAATAAGTTCATTTGTATCATTTTTTTTTAGATTCCACATATAAGTGATATTATATGATATTTCTCTTTCTCTTTCTGACTTACTTCACTTAATATGATAATCTCTAGGTCCATGGACCTGTGATTTTGAAATGGAATACTCTAGAAGCTTGGGGAAAGTGTGTTTTAGAATGAGAAGAAGTGACCTCTCCCCAGTGTTGAAATTAGGAACAGGAACAGGCTTATCATCCAACATTCCCTCATTCTCTTCTGATACACGTTTTTCCACCACTCTCCTGATTTTAGAAGACAAGATGAGGAAGCAGCACAGTTTCAAAGACGAATCTTTTCCTGAATGTGTTAAACCCAGGAGGCTCTGAGTTAAATTTTTAAAGATGACTTGACAACTTGTTCACCTTGTTTTCTGCCCTCAGCAAGGTACTAAGCTTGATAGACAGAGACAAGTTAATTGAAATGTCCCCTTAGCTGGCAAGCTCCTTGGGTAAAGACGGAAAGATGGCATCCTTGTGGCATGGCTGTTTAATTAGGTGTGTGGGTTGTGTTTTTTTTCAAGAAAAGTAGATTGTTAAAAGGAACTCAACAAGTCAGCTGAACACTTTTGTTTGTGACATAGTAAGGATTGGTGATAAAGGCAATGAAGGCATTTGTTAAAAACAGAAACTTCGGTGTTTCAAAACCTAGGAATTTTTATTTAAGTCTGAAATATTGGCCCATCGAAGTCCAAACCTGCAAGCTATGGTGTCTATAGAGCATCTACTGGCCTGAAAAGGGGGTTCGGCTTCTGGCCCTATACCACTGCAAAAATTCTGCTTTTCCATCAGTAAAGGCTGGCTAAAGGGAGGAAAACAGGCAAACATGGGTAGAAAACCTTTCTTCTTTTTTAAAAATAAATAAATAAATAAATTTATTTATTTATTTTTGGCTGCATTGGACCTTTGTTGCTGAGCACAGGGTTTCTCTAGTTGCAGCGAATGGGGGCTACTCTTCATTGCAGTGCATGGGCTTCTCATTGCGGTGGCTTCTCTTGTGGCTGAGCACAGGCTCTAGGCACACGGGTTTCAATAGTTGTGGCACATGGGCTCAGTAGTTGTGGCACATGGGCTTAGTTGCTCCGTGACATGTGAGATCTTCCTGGACCAGGGGTCAAACCCATGTCCCCTGCATTGTTAGGTAGATTCTTAACCACTGTGCCACCAGGGAAGTCCCAGAAAACCTTTCTTATCTGTGCTTCACAATAAAATCCTTTGAAATTTGTTGTGCACTGTTAATATCATAGCTTTTAAATTATTTTTAAAAAGCCATAATGTAACATAATCTTGTTTCTATAGGGTGCTTAGGGAGATTTCTGTGGTTATTGGTACCCCTGGAAGGAATGAGTCATTTAATGACCTGGGTCTACCAGAATGCAGGTCCTGACCCAGAAGTGGTAGACCAATTTAGTCCACTTAAATACATCTTGAACAGATATTTTAAAATGTTATTTTTAAGAGAGAAGAGAGATGAATATATAAAGGCAGAGAAGGGAGCTGCTGGTGGCTATATTAAGTCTCTTTTTGGCTGTCCTGAACAGTTCAGATCTGGCCCAAACTTGCATATCACTCAGTGTAAAGGACTGCTGAAGTTCATCAGAACCCCCGTAAATAGTACAGCAGCTCCTTTTCATTAGAGGAACACAACCCTTAGGAGCCAAATCTCTACAGATGCCCCAGGGGACAAACATGAATTCCTTCCTGGCACACAGAGAAGTAAATATACTCTTTTCACCTCTCTCTTCTTACATTTCAAGGGCCCCAGCCATGAGCCCCGCCAGCCCACCCAATTTGGCTCTGTAAAATGTACACTGCAGTCACCTGTCTTTCAAAAAAAAAAAATTTCCCTTCTTATCCCAGAAAAGGGCTTATGAACTATAGTACATCCAATTGTCAAAAATCAAGTCTATTAATGCATTTTCATGCATTTTCTTTGCCTTGATCAATGATTAAGAAATACCTGCATTTGTTTCTTTTTTACCAAATCCATGCCAGCATTAGTCCCATGGTTAAAAATTGTGAATCGGGCAATAGTAAGACATGTTTCTTTTCAGGTTTTGAGAGCCTCCTATATACTGAACATTATGCTAGGCTATTTTCATACATAATCTATTATAATCCTCACTACAATTCAGTGTAATGACTGTTATGATCCCATTTTATAGACTCATAAATAATAAGTGACATCTGGAGTGCATGTGTATGTGTGTGTGTTTGTCTGTGTGTTTGGGATTTGAATGTGAAAATGTAGTAGGCTTTTTTTGGCACTCCTGCAGTCACAGACAATGTGACTGCGTCATTCCTTCTACCTGAAATGCCCTGCCACTTCTCCCCTGACCAGATTCTCACCATCCTTCAAGACCTTGTGTAAGCCCCACATTCCCCATGAATCCATCAGTCATCTTTTCCTTGTGAATTCCTATTGTTCTCTGTGGTTGTGTGTCCGTGTGTGTGTATGTGTGTGTGTGGTATGTGTGTCTATTCTAGTGATTCTGCTTCTCTCCTTTAACCTTGACTGATATACATACTCTCCAAGTCAACTAACGTGAGTATCCAGTCTAATCATTCATTCATTTAACCAAGAGTTATTTAGCACTGTTCTTTGTGTTTTAACCAAATCTAAGACTCAGTTATCTCTTGTCTCCTACCACTTTTGATTGTCTCCTAAGTTGTGGTCATGTCTTCCAAGAGGGGTGTGAGCTGCTTCAGTACCAGGGAGGCTGTTCTCTGTGCTTCTTTTGTACTCCCAAATGTGCCAAGCAGATAAGGGAGGGGGGCAGGTGAAAAGAACTTGATACAGGCTTGTGGAGTACATGATTGATGAATTCACCTGTGTCCTCTGTAAATCGTAAGCATCCATAGCCCTATTTGTGTGTGTAACTCTTAAGAGCCCCTTGAATTTTGGCCCCAACTTCCTGCTGAGGCTACACAGAATGGGGTGAGTGGTGGGAGGGGGAATGGAACCAATGGGGCCACGTTTATGCATTTTTTTCAGGTGTAGTGCCTTACATCAAATCCCATGGCAGGGAGATACAACAGAGTGGAAAGCAGAGCAAGTTTCATGTTTTGAGATCAGAGAGCTGGTCTTGCCCCTGCAATAACTGTCTCAAATTTTGGATCAGACACTTAATCTTTCTGTAGCTTACCTTCTATATTCACAAGATTAAAATATTTGGGTTGGCCAAAAAGTGCCTTAGGTTTTTTAGTAAAAATAAAAGACACATTTTCCATTTTCACCAAGAACCTTATTGAACAACATATTCACTCTTTTGTTCCACTACCTTCTGTCATTTTTCAGGTAACTTCATAATCCCAGCTTCCCAAAACTTTTTATCTTTTTGAGCAAAAAACTGTTCCAGATGCCTTTTACAGTCTTCCAGGGAATTGACATTTTTTCCATTAAGAGAATTTTGTAAAGACTGAAACAAATGGAAATCCGAAGGTGCAATGTCTGGTGAATACGGCGGAGGAATCAGGACTTCCCAGCCAAGCTGTGACAGTTTCTGCCTGGTCATCAAAGAAACATGCGGTCTTGTGGTATCCTGATGGAAGATTATGCGTTTTCTGTTGACTAATTCTGGATGCTTTTCATCAAGTGCTGCTTTCAGTTGGTCTAACTGGGAGCAGTACTTGTTGGAAGTAATTATTTGGTTTTCTGGAAGGAGTTCATATTGAGGACTCCCTTCCAATCCCACCATATACACAACATCACCTTCTTTGGATGAAGACTGGCCTTTGGTGTGCTTGGTGGCGGTTCATTTCGCTTGCCCCATGATCTCTTCCGTTCCACATTATTGTACAGTATCCAGTTTTCATTGCGTGTCACGATTCGTTTTAAAAACGGAACGTTTTCATTACGTTTAAGTAGAGAGCCACATGAGGAAATATGGTCAAGAAGGTTTTCTTCGCTTAACTTATGTGGAACCCAAACATCAAAGCGAATGACATAACCAAGCTGGTGCAAATGATTTTTAATGCTTGATTTGGATATTTTGAGTATGTCAGCTATCTCCTGCATGGTATAACATTGACTGTTCTCAATTAATGTCTCAATTTGACCGCTATCAACTTCAACTGGTCTACCCGACTGTGGAGCATCGTCCAGCGAGAAATCTCCAGCACAAAATTTAGCAAACCACTTTGACACATTCAATCAGTCACAACACCTTCTCCATACACTGCACAAATCTTTTTGTGCGTTTCAGTTGAATTTTTACCTTTCTTGAAGTAATAAAGCATAATATGCTGAAAATGTTGCTTTTTTTCTTTCATCTTCAATATTAAAAAGGCTACACAGATTTCACCAATTTTGATGTCTTTTTTAAAATGCACGCTGACATGACAGCTGTCACATACAATCTAACAAAATTGTTTCAAATTAAATTAAAGACAACTAAGTGCTTCTAGAGCCATCTTACAGAACAAACCGAAAGAACCTTTTGGCCAACGAATAATAGCCACTTCACCTACCTTGAGATTTTGAGAGTTCAAGTAAAACAAATGTGCAAACATGTCAAAGGGAATAAATTATACTATGGGTTGAATCGTGTCATAATTCTTGAAGGCAGTCTGACCAGTTACTCAGCTGGGCCTGATTGGCATCTAGGAGCTGTCCTGAAGTCCAGCTCATTCTCACCCACTTTGGTACCATCTCCCAGCCAGAAATCATTTCTGGGGAAGATTTTAGGGGTCTATGGGATCAATTCATGTGCTGGTCTCTATGTTGACCCAGATCTTCAAATGAATTCTATTTTGATTTGACATTTCAAGTGGTTTTTCTCCTGTTGAGCTCTGGTTTCACATCCCATAGGCTGAGCTCATCTCTTTCCAACTTTCCTTTTTCTAAAGGAAAGAAGAGAAAGGAGGAAAGGCAGAAAGGGAGTGCATTTTCATCGTAGTTACAATGGATCACTTTCTCTTTCCTGCAGGCAAAGTAAAAATATCCATGAAGTAGCAATGAATCAGCCTCAGGACCAAATCCATCTTCTTCTCCCCGTCCACCGAGCACTTCTATACTTCTCGCTCTCAGCCTGGGGGAGCTGATCAGCCTTGTGGTAAAAATGAGGGGAGTCCATGGAGATGGCATCTGAGATAATTCTTCATTTTTAAAAAAAATGATTCTTTAGGGACCTCCCTGGCAGTCCAGTGGTTAAGACTGTGCTTCCACTGCAGGGGGCGCAGGTTCAATCCCTGGTCATGGAACTAAGATCCCGCATGGTGTGTGTGGCATGGCCAAATTAAAAAAAAAAAAAGAGCATTTAAAGACCACCTCCATCTAAAATCCTCACAGCCTAGAGTGTCTAGCACTTAATAAGGATTCAATAAAATACAGAACAAAATTTAAGCCAATTTTTAGAAAAATAAGAAGTCTTAGAGAGGATCTCTGAGAGATATGTGTGTTACAGTAGAAGGAAAATTCCCCGATAAAAAGAATGGCTCATACGGAGAAGCATTTCAGACAGCAAGCGTTGGTTAGAAAAGAGATATTTTGGGGGGTGTGCATATGTGTGTTGTGTCCATGTGTATTTGGAAAGTATAACTCAGGATGCTTTTATCTGTAAGTAAGAGAGTCACCCTCAAAGTGACTTAAACAAACAATGGGGGAATTAGGTAATTTTTTTTTTTTTGCATAACAAGAAATCCAGCGGACGATCAGGCTACAGGTATATGTCAAGGCTCCAGGTCTGCTTCTTACTGTTCCCTTTGATCTGTTCTCCTTCATGTGTTGGCTTCACCCTCTTGATGTTAGCAAAATGGTCGCAGCAGTTCCGGGCATCAAATCCGGATACAACAATGTTCAGAGGTAAAAATAATAAGCACGGCTAGCCCAGTCTCAGCCAGTGCCCTTGAGGGGCTCCCAGCAGTGAAGGGAGTAAGTTTTGCAATTCCCACAAACCGGCTTCTAGCTAGAAGCCAGATGAGAGCAGAGGAAGCTGTATGCGCAGCTTCTGGAAAGCCATATTGATAAGGAATTTTTATAGCACTTTTGTGTACAGAAGGCAAACTGAAGGATTTCTCTGCAGCAAAACCCCATTGAGCACTAATCCACTCACAGCTGTGTGACCTTCACCTGAACCTTTCCCTCCATGCTTACTTGGCTTAAAAGTAATGCTTTGGGGCTGGATTTCCAGCATGCACACATTTTTTCTGAAATCTGAAATACCCCTTAAATGTCCTGCTCTAGCCAATACACTAAGGATGTAACATGGAAGCTTTCTGTTCTTTTAACATGAGCCCTTCCTGGCTTGCTAGAGGTTTGTTGTTCCAAACTTGTTTGGCTGCTCAGAACATGAGATCAGTAGTCATTTTGAGTTCTGAGATGACTTAACAATTGCTTTGGATCAACTGCACAACTGGCCCAAATGACTGCAAAACTTGGTCATTCAGATGATGGAGAAACATGTTTCAGCTGAACAACAGTCTAATGTGTGTCAACCAGTTGATGCGGCCAAAGCCCAGTCTGCTCTTCTGACCCGACCCCCACCTCTGCTGGCTCCCAATCCGCCTTCACGGTCCTCTCTTGACAGGATAATTTTCTAAAACACAGTCACAGTCATGTCAGTTACTGGAGCCGTACATCATTTCTCAATGCCCACAGACTAAGTGCAAAACATCTACTGGCATCAACCTCTTTTTGCAAGCTTTTCTCCTGAAATCTCTGTCCCCTGGCCTCTACAGGCTATGCTCCCGTCACACCAAAATACCACCTGTTGGGAATTCCCTGGCGGTCCAGTGGTTAGGACTCTGTGCTCTCACTGCTGAGGGCCTGGGTTTGATTCCTGGTCGGGAAACTAAGATCCCACAAGCTGTGTGGTGCGGCCAAAAAACAAACAAACAAAATACCACCTATTACCTCATTGGCCACCCATGCCCTTCACCCCTCTGAGACTGTGCCTGCTGCTCTGGGTGGGCTTTCCCCCTCTCTGCCTCATATCTGTCCCTTATCCTTGAATGTACAGCTCCAACATCATCTTTTGCATGAAACTTTCTTTATTCTCATGATCCTCAGCCAGTTGATCCTTTCTCTGGGCCCCTGTGGTCCTTTGGTTTAGTGCTCAAAGGTTAAATTGTAATTATTTATTTACTATTTGTTCCCCTCACTAGAGCAGGGACTTTTTTAAAAAAATTCATCTTTGTGGGCATGGTACTCAGCCCGATGACCAGAAACTAGGGGCTGCCCAAGGAATATTTAATGAGGAAAGGAAGGGAGGAAGGAAGGGAGGGAGGGAGGGAGGGAGGGCGGGAGCAAGAATGAAGGAAGCTGGTCAACTTGCTGTCCTAAATCCTAGTACTCCTCCTCCCCCTCTCAAGTCTTATCTCTGGCCAAGAATACAAATGAAGACTGAAGGTAATGAAAAGATCTGAAGGTAACGTCTGGAGGGTATCTAGCTGCCCCAGGCAGCTCTTCAATAGCCAGCCTAAACAGCGCGAGCCACAGCCTTCTCTCTGTGGAACAGATGCTCCTCACTCAGCAAGTGCTATACTGAGAGTCTTTTCTGTGCCAGTCATGTGCCAAATGCCATTAGAAAAGAAAAGAATTAGACATGGCCTTCAGTGGTCTACAATTTGGTTATCTCAATCTTCTCTTCTGGGTACTTCAGATTTCATCATCCTCTTTTCTCACCTCATAAACTTTCCCTGCTCTTTAGTCCTCTGTTGTTTCTAAACCTTGGATGTCACTGCACAAGGTCCCGAGAATGCCCCTATTTTCACATCTCACTGAACCTGAATGCAGAAGTCAGATGATCAGCCTCTTTTTTGTTTCTCTGGGCTTTCCTTTGCAAATCTGCTTTTCACAGTATTCTCTCTCTCCTCTCTTTCTATGAACTCCAATTTCACGTATATTAGACCTTTCACTCTTTCCATGTGCATCCCACACTCTCTTCTTCACTTTCCATCATTTTTGATCTCCATGCTTCAGTCTGGGTATTTTCTACTGATCTGTTTTCCAGCTCACTAATCCTAGCCTTTACTGTGTCTTATTGCTGTTAATTCCTTTCAATGTATAGATTTTAATTACTGTATTCTTTAGTTCTAGAATTTCTTTTTTTATATAAATTTATTTTATTTATTTTTGGCTGTGTTGGGTCTTCGTTGCTGCGTGTGGGCTTTCTCTAGTTGCTGTGAGCGGGGGCTACTCTTCATTGTGGTGCGTGGGCTTCTCATTGCGGTGGCTTCTCTTGTTGCAGAGTGTGGGCTCAAGGCGAGTGGGCCTCAGTAATTGCAGCGTGTGGGCTCAGCATTTGCAGAATGTGGGCTCTAGAGCACAGGCTCAGTAGTTGTGGTGCACAGGCTTAGTTGCTCCGCAGCATGTGGGATCTTCCTGGACCAGGGCTTGAACACATGTTCCCTGCATTGGCAGGCAGATTTTTAACCACTGTGCCACCAGGGAAGTCCCAGTCCTAGAATTTCTATTTGACTTTTTTCATAAGAAGTTTTTTGCTGAACTTCTCCCTTTTGTCATCTACTTTTGAACTGATTAATCTGAGTTTGATATGTTTGATAACTTCAATATTTGTGTCATTGTTCTGATTATTATTGCTACATAAAAAACTAACCCAAAACTTAATGGTTGCATAAAGCAACCATTTGGCTGGAATCATTTAGAGACATCTTCCCTCATGGCTGGCAGTTGATGCTGTTGGCTAGAGGTGCTTTCTACCACGGCTGCCTCAGGCTGGTTGAATTTCCTACATGGTGTCACTTTATAAGCTAAATAGAGATTATGGGGACGAGGGGGTGGGAAAGTAAGAGTGTGGGGAGAACAGTCAGAAGGTTATTGCTGCAGGGTCAGATTTCAGCATCCAAAATACTGATGCTCAAAGATGGTAAGGACACATGGGCACACACCTCATTCCACCCCCATGCCAAGCTGCAAAAATAGTGAAAGATTGTATTGTAAAAATAATTATATATTATCACATTATGATAATTAACATTTATTGAGAGATTACCAGGTACCATCAAGCTTAACATCCCCACAAAATAATTGCCACCAATAGATGAATGGATAAAGAAGATGTGGCACATATATACAATGGGATATTACTCAGCCATAAAAAGAAACAAAATTGAGTTATTTGTAGTGAGGTGTATGGACCTAGAGTCTGTCTTACAGAGTGAAGTAAGTCAGAAAGAGAAAAACAAATACCGTATGCTAACACATATATATGGAATCTAAAAAACAAACAAACAAAAATGGTCATGAAGAACCTAGGGGCAAGACAGGAATAAAGATGCAGACCTACTAGAGAATGGACTTGAGGACACGGGGAGGGGGAAGGGTAAGCTGGGACAAAGTGAAAGAGTGGCATGGATATATATGCACTACCAAATGTAAAATAGATAGCTAGTGGGAAGCAGCCGCATAGCACAGGGAGATCAGCTCGGTGCTTTGTGACCACCTAGAGGGGTGGGATAGGGAGGGTGGGAGGGAGGGAGACACAAGAGGGAAGAGATATGGGGATATATATATATATATATATATATATATATATATATATGTATGTATATAACTGATTCAATTTGTTATAAAGCAGAAAGTAACACACCATTGTAAAGCAATTATACTCCAATAAAGATGTTTAAAAAATTGTTACTATTATCCTCACTGTATAGATTTGGAAACGAGGCAAGAAAGGTCAGAAACTTGGCCAAGGGCACACAGTAAGTGGCAGAGCCCAAATTCAAATCCAGGCAGTTACATTCCATAGGCCACTAGGCAACAGGGTATTATACACAATACAATGGGCCAGGTATACACTGTCTTCCATTTTCTTTCTTTTTTTTTTTTTTTTTTTAAGTTTAATTTTTTTTTATTAGTTTCTGCTTTATAACAAAGTGAATCAGTCATACATATACATCTGTTCCCACATCCCTTCCCTCATGCATCTCCCTCCCTCCCACCCTCCCCATCCCACCCCTCCAGGCGGTCACAAAGCACCGAGCTGATCTCCCTGTGCTCTGCGGCTGCTTCCCACTATCTATCTACCTTACGTTTGGTAGTGTATATATGTCCATGCCTCTCTTTCGCTTTGTCACAGCTTACCCTTCCCCCTCCCCATATCCACAAGTCCATTCTCAAGTAGGTCTGTGTCTTTATTCCCGTTTTACCCCTAGGTTCTTCATGACATTTTTTTTTTTAAATTCCGTATATATGTGTTAGCATACGGTATTTGTCTTTCTCTTTCTGACTTACTTCACTCTGTATGACAGACTCTAGGTCTATCCACCTCATTACAAATAGCTCAGTTTCATTTCTTTTTATGGCTGAGTAATATTCCATTGTATATATGTGCCACATCTTCTTTATCCATTCATCCGATGATGGACACTTAGGTTGTTTCCAGCTTCGGGCTATTGTGAATAGAGCTGCAATGAACATTTTGGTACATGTCTCTTTTGGAATTATGGTTTTCTCAGGGTATATGCCTAGTAGTGGGATTGCTGGGTCATATGGTAGTTCTATTTGAAGTTTTTTAAGGAACCTCCATACTGTTCTCCATAGTGGCTGTACCAATTCACATTCCCACCAGCAGTGCAAGAGTGTTCCCTTTTCTCCACAACCTCTCCAGCATTTATTGTTTCTAGATTTCTTGATGATGGCCATTCTGACTGGTGTGAGATGATATCTCATTGTAGTTTTGATTTGCATTTCTCTAATGATTAATGATGTTGAGCATTCTTTCATGTGTTTGTTGGCAGTCTGTATATCTTCTTTGGAGAAATGCCTATTTAAGTCTTCTGCCCATTTTTGGATTGGGTTGTTTGTTTTTTTGCTATTGAGCTGCATGAGCTGTTTATAAATTTTGGAGATTAATCCTTTGTCAGTTGCTTCATTTGCAAATATTTTCTCCCATTCTGAGGGTTGTCTTTTGGTCTTGTTTATGGTTTCCTTTGCTGTGCAAAAGCTTTGAAGTTTCATTAGGTCCCATGTGTTTATCTTTGTTTTTATTTCCATTTCTCTAGGAGGTGGGTCCAAAAGGATCTTGCTGTGATTTATGTCATAGAGTGTTCTACCTATGTTTTCCTCTAAGAGTTTGATAGTTTCTGGCCTTACATTTAAGTCTTTAATCCATTTTGAGCTTATTTTTGTGTATGGTGTTAGGGAATGATCTAATCTCAAACTTTTACATGTCCCTGTCCAGTTTTCCCAGCACCACTTATTGAAGAGGCTGTCCTTTCTCCACTGTACATTCCTGCCTCCTTTATCAAAGATAAGTTGGCCATATGTGCGTGGGTTTATCTCTGGGCTTTCTATCCTGATCCACTGATCTATCTTTCTGTTTTTATGCCAGTACCACACTGTCTTGATTACTGTAGCTTTGTAGTATAGTCTGAAGTCAGGGAGCCTGATTCCTCCAGCTCCGTTTTTCGTTCTCAAGATTGCTTTGGCTATTCGCGGTCTTTTGTTTTTCCAAACAAATTTTGAAATTTTTTGTTTTAGTTCTGTGAAAAATGCCAGTGGTAGTTTGATAGGGATTGCATTGAATCTGTAGATTGCTTTGGGTAGTAGAGTCATTTTCACAATATTGATTCTTCCAATCCAGGAGCATGGTATATCTCTCCATCTATTTGTATCATCTTTAATTTCTTTCATCAGTGTCTTATAGTTTTCTGCATACAGGTCTTTTGTCTCCTTAGGTAGGTTTATTCCTAGATATTTTATTCTTTTTGTTGCAATGGTAAATGGGAGTGTTTTCTTGATTTCATTTTCAGATTTTTCATCATTAGTGTACAGGAATGCCAGAGATTTCTGTACATTAATTTTGTATCCTGCTACTTTACCAAATTTATTGATTAGCTCTAGTAGTTTTTCGGTAGCATCTTTAGGATTCTCTATGTATAGTATCATGTCATCTGCAAACAGTGACAGCTTTACTTCTTCTTTTCCAATTTGGATTCCTTTTATTTCCTTTTCTTCTCTGATTGCTGTGGCTAAAACTTCCAAAACTAGGTTGAATAAGAGTGGTGAGAGTGGGCAGCCTTGTCTTGTTCCTGATCTTAGTGGAAATGGTTTCAGTTTTTCACCATTGAGGACAATGTTGGCTGTGGGTTTGTCATATATGGCCTTTATGATGTTGAGGAAAGTTCCCTCTATGCCTACTTTCTGCAGGGTTTTTATCATAAATGGGTATTGAATTTTGTCGAATGCTTTCTCTGCATCTATTGAGATGATCATATGGTTTTTCTCCTTCAACTTGTTAATATGGTGTATCACATTGATTGATTTGCGTATATTGAAGAATCCTTGCATTCCTGGAATAAACCCCACTTGATCATGGTGTATGATCCTTTTAATGTGCTGTTGGATTCTGTTTGCTAGTATTTTGTTGAGGATTTTTGCATCTATGTTCATCAGTGATATTGGCCTGTAGTTTTCTTTCTTTGTGACATCCTTGCCTGGTTTTGGTATCAAGGTGATGGTGGCCTCGTAGAATGAGTTTGGGAGTGTTCCTTCCTCTGATATTGTTTGGAAGAGTTTGAGAAGGATGGGTGTTAGCTCTTCTCTAAATGTTTGATAGAATTCGCCTGTGAAGCCATCTGGTCCTGGGCTTTTGTTTGATGGAAGATTTTTAATCACAGTTTCAATTTCAGTGCTTGTGATTGTTCTATTCATATTTTCTATTTCTTCCTGAGTCAGTCTTGGCAGGTTGTGCATTTCTAAGAATGTGTCCATCTCTTCCAGGTTGTCCATTTTATGGGCATAGAGTTGCTTATAGTAATCTCTCATGATCTTCTGTATTTCTGCAGTGTCAGTTGTTACTTCTCCTTTTTCATTTCTAATTCTATTGATTTGAGTCTTCTCCCTTCTTTTCTTGATGAGTCTGGCTAATGGTTTATCAATTTTGTTTATCTTCTCAAAGAACCAGCTTTTAGTTTTATTGATCTTTGCTATCGTTTCCTTCATTTCTTTTTCATTTATTTCTGATCTGATTTTTATGATTTCTTTCCTTCTGCTAACTTTGGGATGTTTTTGTTCTTCTTTCTCTAATTGCTTTAGGTGTAAGGTTAGGTTGTTTATTCGAGATGTTTCCTGTTTCTTAAGGTGGGATTGTATTGCTATAAACTTCCCTCTTAGAACTGCTTTTGCTGCGTCCCATAGGTTTTGGGTCGTCGTGTCTCCATTGTCATTTGTTTCTAGGTATTTTTTTATTTCCTCTTTGATTTCTTCAGTGATCACTTCGTTATTAAGTAGTGTATTGTTTAGCCTCCATGTGTTTGTATTTTTTACAGCTCTTTTCCTGTAATTGATATCTAGTCTCATAGCATTGTGGTCAGAAAAGATACTTGATACAATTTCAATTTTCTTAAATTTACCAAGGCTTGTTTTGTGACCCAAGATATGATCTATCCTGGAGAATGTTCCATGAGCACTTGAGAAAAATGTGTATTCTGTTGTTTTTGGATGGAATGTCCTATAAATATCAATTAAGTCCATCTTGTTTAATGTATCATTTAAAGCTTGTGTTTCCTTATTTATTTTCATTTTGGAAGATCTGTCCATTGGTGAAAGTGGGGTGTTAAAGTCCCCTACTATGATTGTGTTACTGTCGATTTCTCCTTTTATGGCTGTTAGTATTTGCCTTATGTATTGAGGTGCTCCTATGTTGGGTGCATAAATATTTACAATTGTTATATCTTCTTCTTGGATCGATCCCTTGATCATTATGTAGTGTCCTTCTTTGTCTCTTCTAGTAGTCTTTATTTTAAAGTCTATTTTGTCTGATATGAGAATTGCTACTCCAGCTTTCTTTTGGTTTCCATTTGCATGGAATATCTTTTTCCATCCCCTTACTTTCAGTCTGTATGTGTCTCTAGGTCTGAAGTGGGTCTCTTGTAGACAGCATATATACGGGTCTTGTTTTTGTATCCATTCAGCCAATCTGTGTCTTTTGGTGGGAGCATTTAGTCCATTTACATTTAAGGTAATTATTGATATGTATGTTCCTATTCCCATTTTCTTAATTGTTTTGGGTTCATTATTGTAGGTCTTTTCCTTCGTTGTGTTTCTTGCCTAGAGAAGTTCCTTTAGCATTTGTTGTAAAGCTGGTTTGGTGGTGCTGAACTCTCTCAGCTTTTGCTTGTCTGTAAACGTTTTATTTTCTCCATCAAATCTGAATGAGATCCTTGCTGGGTAGAGTAATCTTGGTTGCAGGTTTTTCTCTTTCATCACTTTAATTATGTCCTGCCACTCCCTTCTGGCTTGTAGAGTTTCTGCCGAGAGATCAGCTGTTATCCTGATGGGGATTCCCTTGTGTGTTATTTGTTGTTTTTGCCTTGCTGCTTTTAATATGATTTCTTTGTGTTTAATTTTTGACAGTTTGATTAATATGTGTCTTGGTGTATTTCTCCTTGGATTTATTCTGTATGGGACTCTCTGTGCCTCCTGGACTTGATTAACTATTTCCTTTCCCATATTAGGGAAGTTTTCAACTATAATCTCTTCAAATATTTTCTCAGTCCCTTTCTTTTTCTCTTCTTCTTCTGGAACCCCTATAATTCGAATGTTGGTGCGTTTAATGTTGTCCCAGAGGTCTCTGAGACTGTCCTCTGTTCTTTTCATTCTTTTTTCTTTATTTTGCTCTGCAGCAGTTATTTCCACTATTTTATCTTCCACCTCACTTATCCGTTCTTCTGCCTCAGTTATTCTGCTATTGATCCCATCTAGAGTATTTTTCATTTCATTTATTGTGTTTTTAATCGATGCTTGATTCATCTTTAGTTCTTCTAGGTCCTTGTTAACTGTTTCTTGCATTTTGTCTATTCTATTTCCAAGATTTTGGATCTGGGAAATAGAATCTTGGATCATCTTTACCATCATTATTCTGAATTCTTTTTCAGGTAGACTGCCTATTACCTCTTCATTTGTTAGGTCTGGTGGGTTTTTATCTTGCTCCTTCTCCTGCTGTGTGTTTTTTTGTCTTCTCATTTTGCTTATGTCACTGTGTTTGGGGTCTCCTTTTTGCAGGCTGCACGTTCGTAGTTCCCGTTGTTTTTGGTGTCTGTCCCCAGTGGCTAAGGTTGGTTTAGTGGGTTGTGTAGGCTTCCTGGTGGAGGGGACTAGTGCCTGTGTTCTGGTGGATGAGGCTGGATCTTGTCTTTCTGGTGGGCAGGTCCACGACTGGTGGTGTGTTTTGGGGTGTCTGCGGACTTTTTATGATTTTAGGCCGTCTCTCTGCTAATGGGTGGCGTTGTGTTCCTGTCTTGCTAGTTGTTTGGCATAGGGTGTCCAGCACTGTAGCTTGCTGGTCGTTGAGTGAAGCTGGGTGCTGCTGTTGAGATGGAGATCTCTGGAAGATTTTCGCCGTTTGATATTATGTGGAGCTGGGAGGTCTCTTGTGGACCAGTGTCCTGAAGTTGGCTCTCCCACCTCAGAGGCACAGCACTGACTCCTGGCTCCTCAATTTGGAATGATTTGTTGTCTATTCATGTATTCCACAGATGCAGGGTACATCAAGTTGATTATGGAGCTTTAATCCGCTGCTTCTGAGGCTGCTGGGAGAGGTTTCCCTTTCTCTTCTTTGTTCTCACAGCTCCTGGGTCTCAGCTTTGGATTTGGCCCCGCCTCTGCGTGTAGGTCGCCGGAGGGCGTCTGTTCTTCGCTCAGACAGGACAGGGTTAAAGGAGCAGCCTCTTCGGGGACTCTGGCTCACTCAGGCCGGGCGGGAGGGAGGGGCACGGAGTGCGGGGCGAGCCTTTTGGGAGGTCTGGGGTCTTCTGCCAGCATTCAGTAGGTGTTCTGTAGGAGTTGTTCCACGTGTAGCTGTATTTCTGGTGTATCCGTGGGGAGGAAGGTGATCTCCGCGTCTTACTCTTCCGCCATCTTACCCGGAAGTCCTCTGTCATCCATTTTCTATCTGCATCCTGTCTAAACACCAGGCAACAGCAGTTACTGAGAGCTCAATGCAGCCATTACCTTTAGACCGGAGAGGTCAGGCAGGAATTGGGCTTCACCATTGTTTATTAGGTCCTCTAATCAAGGCCTCCAGTGACCACAGTGGGGGGAGGCTGGATCTGGAATTGGGATTTAGTCACAAGATCCAGCTCAAGTCTAGGCTCTGCCATTTGCTAGTTCTGTGACCCTGAACAAGCCATGTGACCTCTCAGTGTAAAGTTTCCTCATTACTAAGATGAAGATACTAAGACTGTAAATGATGACTATTATCTTCATGACTATGGAATTGGAGGAAAGAAAGAAAGAGTGAACAGGCACACCCCCACTGCTGGGAGAGGCGCGGAGAGTGGGAGCAACCAGCCAGAGGAAGACAGCATTCAGACATAGACCCCTCTGACCACGACAATACTGAATCAGTAAATAATGCGGTGGAGTGTGTGGGAAGAAGGTGCACGAGGGGACAGGACACAATGACAATGGGGAAGTTAATCCCCTCTCTCCCTTCCCTGTGTTTGCTGGGGGCAGAGGCCAAGGGCTGTGAGTGAGCTTCTCCTCCTCCCAATACCCCCCTGACCCGGTCGCCATAGGATGGGGGGTACAGTTGCCTCTGGGGAGGATGGGGAGCAGTTGAGAGTGGAGAGGGGATGGGGACAGGGATGGGAGAGGCAGTGGCAGGTGGAACTGCCAGCGAGCTGACACTCCAAGATCCCAGCTCATGCTCCATTGTTCTATCAGACTTCAGTTGTAAAGCAAGTAATTAAAAGATAAAACTACTAAGAACTTTAAGCCAGTGCTGGCAGAGTCTTAAACCCCTAGGTTGCAGGGCCGCGAAGAGTGCACTGGTCTCGGGCTCTGCGCAGCCGCAGTTGGGTGCTAGACTCTGCAGCAAAGCCAGGTGGGCTTGGCGGAGGAGGTGGGGTCGGTTCTGCCTGGAGGTCTTCTAAAGGCAACGTCAAATCACAAGTTTGAAAACACAAAGAGTCGTTTTATTAGGTTCCCTGCCTCAGATCTACAGGCTCAGCCTCCTCCGCCCTCCTTTCAAGGAGACCAAGGATGGTCTTTGTTTGCCTTAGTTTTTGCTGACTACCATCTATTGGGAGGAGGGTTTGGACACTGATGTTCTAGGGCTGAAGTGGTTACGCTAAGTGAAAATAAACACTAATAAATCCTGCCTTCCGCACTGGGGTCACATGCTGGCTTCAGGGAGCCATTTACATCCATCTATTTGTTTTTTACCGAGGCTTACAGTGGAGAAGTAACATTATTCACATGTCACAGTTCGACATGCATTTTATTAGACGTACGACCGCTGAAACACATCACCCTTCCGCTAGCTTTAACTCTTCTGCTGCCACACAGTTGCGGCTAACTTCACCTTCAGGGAGTGCCTTGTTTAGACAGGGCCACTTTTATTTTTTTTGGAACTGATTCATTGTTAAAAATGACTCCTCAAAATAAATTGCTATAGAAATGGGTTGCAATATTTCCAGATATAAGAATCAACTTATATCTGACTATGAGATGCAGTCAATGATATATAATAATATAAGAGCACAGACATATTGCATCTTGCATAAAACCCCATGACTGTCTGTAATAGAAGCATTCCTCATACAGTTTACATTTTATAAACATTGCCTAAGAGTGCATTCCTTATGCATTGTATATTTTATCTAAAATTAATGTTGGCTCTGGGACATGTTAAATTCTTAATTAATTATTAGAATTTGAGGAGGTGTCATTTTATTTTATGACTTCCAGGTTTATTGAGATGTTGACATAACATGTAAGCTTCAAGTGTACAAGATAATGATTTCACACATGTATATATTGCAAAATTATTACTAGAATTTTTTAAATTAGTATTATTCTTTGGATGATTCAAATTTCTTAAAAATATGCAGTCAAAATGCATCAAGTTCCTTAAAAAGTCCATACCCTTTGACAGAGAAATTTTATCCTAGAGAAACCAGAATGGGAGGGACACATATATGTAAAAAGATGTTAACCAAAGAAATATTCTTTACAACTGCAAAATACAGAAAATTACTTAGTTATCTAACATAAGAACGATTTCATAAATGATGGTATCAGAAAAACAGTATAGTCTCAACATTACGAATGGACTTTGCAGTCGGCCAGGACTGAGTTTGAAACACAGCTCTTAGACTTACTAACTCTGTGAGCCGGAGCAAATTAGTTTTTTCACCTAATGTATTAATTAGCTATTGCTAAATTAAAAACTGCCCCCAAGCTCAGTGGCTTAAGACAACAATCATTAATTATCGTAGCTTCCACATGTGCAGGTTGGCTGGGGTTGGCCTGATGGAGACTGGGCTGGGCGCCTCAGCTCCCCGCAGGTCAGTGTGTCTTGTGGACACCCTGCTCCATGTGTCCTTCATCCTTCTCTCTGATCCTAGTGGGATCAACAAGCATGCTCTTCACGTGGTGCTAGAAGAGCCACAAGAAGAAAATGCGAAGATGTGTAAGACAATGTCACATTGTAATTTCTACCTCATTCTACTGGTGAAAGCAAGTCACATAGACCAAACCTCAAGTCAAGTAGTAAAACAAATCACACAGTGAAGGTTATGACTCCATGGCAGGAATTCTCAACACTGGCACTCTTGGCCTTTGGGACCAGATGATCCTTCCTTGTGGGGGGCTGTCCTATGAATCATTTAATGTTCAGCAGCATCCCTGGCCTCTACACACTAGAAGCCCCTTCATAACTGTGACAATCAAAATGTCTCCAGACATCAACAAATGTTCCCTAGAGGGCAAAATTGGTCCTGGTTGAGAACCATTAGTCTGTAGGGAGAGGTGAAGAGTTAGGTACAGTAATGAGATCTGCTCCTGTGAGGATTATAATATTATTGAACTTAAACTGATTTCAGAGGATTAAATTCAACTGCTGCTCACTATTCACAATGGCTAAGACGTGGAAACGACCTAAATGTCCACTGACAGATGAATGGATAAAGAAGATGTGTAGATGGAATACTACTCAGCCATAAAAAAGAATGAAATAATGTCATTTGCAGCAACATGGATGGACCTAGAGATTATCATACTAAGTGAAGTAAGTCAGAAAAAGAAAGACAAATACCATGTGATATCACTTATATGTGGAATCTAAAATATGACACAAAGGAACTTATCTATGAAACAGAAACAGATTCACAGACATATAGAACAGACATGTGGTTGCCAAGGGGAAGAGGGAGGCAGGGGAAGGTTGGATTGGGAATTTGGGACTAGCAGATGCAAACTATTATATATAGAATGGGTAAACAACAAGGTCCTACTGTATAGCACAGGGAACTATATTCAGTATCTTGTGATAAACCATGATGGAAAAGAATACAAAAAAGAATGTATATATGTATGTAACTGAATCACTTTGCTGTACAGCAGAAACTAACACAATGTTGTAAGTCAACTATACTTCAATAAAATAAATTAAAAAAAAAAGAAATAAAAGACAAAATCAAATGATCCATCCACAAGGCCCAACATCCTAGTAGAAGGAATTCCTCACGAGAAAAAATTCAATTGCTGCTATTTTAGTATGTTGAATAAATGCTGGCTTCTATTATGTAGCCATAGCATAATATAATAGCTATATAATATATAATTAAATATAGCCATATAACATAGTCATTATAAAATGTAGCCACTAAAAATTAGATTTTTGAAGGACTTCTAATATCATGGGAAAATGTGTAAATATGTTTTCAAATGAACAAAAAAGGATGTGAAATTATATATAAATTAAGAGAACATATTTGTAAATAATATAAAGATAAATGGAAATATAAGTAGTTAGAAAAAGAATAGGTAGATATACAATAAACTGTTAAAAGGTGCTTTTCTATTCTGGTGTAATTAGGCGTGACTCTCATTTTCTTTACATTTTTCTGTTTTTTCCCCCAGTATCTCCCAATGAGATCGTATTAATTTTTTAAATTAGAAAATGCGTTTTTTTTTTTTTTGCGGTATGCGGGCCTCTCACTGTTGTGGCCTCTCCCGTTGCGGAGCACAGGCTCCGGACGTGCAGGCTCAGCGGCCATGGCTCACGGGCCCAGCCGCTCCGTGGCATGTGGGATCCTCCCGGACCGGGGCACGAACCCGTGTCCCCTGCATCGGCAGGCGGACTCTCAACCACTGCGCCACCAGGGAGGCCCAGAAAATGCGTTTTATAAGCAAACACACGTAGTTTAAAACTTGTTTAAGGTGCTCCAACCTGACTCTTCTCTGCTCCCTAAATATTCTGCTAAAACACAAAGGGACCATTAAAAAATCATTCTATTTACCTTGTTTCTTCAGCAAATGTATTGTTATAGGTGGTCAGTAAATATTTGTGGTTGATGATTTCATTTCTTGCAGTAAAAACCACTTCTAAAGGCAAGAATATATCAAATTGGGGGAGGATTTTTTCAGCTTGGTTATTTTTTTTAAATTGAATTATAACTGACTTCAATTGAAGTATAATATTATATTAATTTCAAGTATACAACATAAATGACTCAACATTTATATACATTTTGAGATGATCACCACGATAAGTCTAGTTACCCTCTGTCACCATTTAAAGTTATTATAATATTATTATGTTCCCTATTCTTTATATTACATCACCATGACTTATTTATTTTATAAATGGAAGTTTGTGCCTCTTAATCCTCTTCACCTATTTCGCCCATCCCCCACTCCCCTCCTGTCTGGCAACCACGAGTTTGTTCTATGTATTTATGAAGCTGTTTCTGTTTTGTTTTGTTTGTTTTGTTTTTTAGATTACACATATAAATGAAATTATATGGTATTTGTCTTTCTTTCTCTGGCTTATTTCATTTAGCATAATACCCTTTAGGTCCATCCATGTTGTTGCAAATGGCAAGATCGCATTCATTTTTATGGCTGAGTAATATTCCATTGCACATATATATACCACATCTTTTTATCTTTTTTAAAGATTTTTTTTGATGTGGACCATTTTTAAAGCCTTTATTGAATTTATTACAATATTTCTTCTGTTTTATGTTTTGGTTTTTTGGCCATGAGGCATATGGGGTCCTAGATCCCTGACCAGGGATCGAACCCACACCCCCTGCATTAGAAGGTGAAGTGTTATCCACTGGACTACCAGGGAAGTCCACATACCACATCTTCTTTATCCATCTATTAATGAACACTTCTGTTACTTTCATATATTGGTTATTGTAAATAATGCTGCAATGAACAAAGGAGTGCATATATCTTTTTGAATTAAGTGTTTTTGGGTTTTTTTTGGGGGGGCAGATAGTCAGAAGTGGAATTGCTGGATTGTATGGTAGTTCGATTTTTAATTTTTTGAGGAATCTCCTGTTTTCCTTAGTGGCTGCACCAATTTACATTCCCACCAACAGTTCATGAGGGTTCCCTTTTCTCATATCCTCACCAACACTTGTTATTTGTTGTCTTTTTGATAATAGCCATTCTGACAGGTGTAAGGTGATATCTCATTGTGGTTTTGATATTAAGTTGTATGAGTTCTTTATATATTTTGGATATTAACCCCTTATTGGTTATATGATTCATAAATATCTTCTCACATTCAGTATGTTGCCTTTTTATTTTGTTGCTGGTTTCCTTTGCTGTGCAAAACTTTTACATTTGATTTAATCCTGTTTGTTTATTTTTGCTTTTCTTGCCCTTGCCTGAAGAGACAGATCTGAAAAAGTATCACTAAGACGGATGTCCAAGAGCTTACTGCCTATGTTTTCTTGTAGGAGTTTTATGGTTTCAGTTTTACATTCAAGTCTTTAATCCATTTTGAGTTTATTTTTGCATATGGTATAAGATAATGGTCCAGATCCATTCTTCTGTATGTAGCTGTCCAGTTTTCCCAACAGCATTTATTGAAGAGACTCTCTTTTCCCCATTGTATATTCTTGCCTCCTTTGTACAGATTATTTAACCATATGTGTGTGGATTCATTTCTGGGCTCTCTATTCTTTTCCACTGACCTCTGCATCTATTTTTGTGTCAGTACCATACTGTTTTGAATACCATAGCTTTGTAGTATAGTTTGAACTCCGGAAGCATGATACCTTCAGTTTTGTTCTTCTTGTCTTTAGCTCTGAAGTGAGCATATAGGCGGGTCTTGGGGGTTCTTTTTGTTTTTTCTTTTAATACATTCAGCCACCCTATGTCTCTTTGTTGGAACATTTAGTCCATTTACATTTAAAGTATTATTGATCAGTGTGTACTTATTGCCAATTTGTTCATTATTTTCTGCTTGTTTTTGTAGTTCTTTTCTGTCCTTTCTTCTTCTCTTGCTCTCTTCCTTTGTGATTTGATGACTTTAGTGTTATGTTTGGAGTCCTTTTTCTTTATTTTTCATATATCTATTATAGGTTTTGTTTGTGGTTACCATGAAGTTCAAGTGTAACAAAATATGTATATAACCATTTATTTTAAGTTGATGGCCACTTAAGTTTGAGTGCCCTTCAAAAGCACTATATTTTTACTCACCTCTCCACATTTTACATTTTTGATGTCATATTTTACATCTTTTTATTTTATACTATTTATAACTAGTATCCCTTGATTAGTTATTGTAGTTGAAATTGATTTTACTATTTTTGTTATTTAACCTTTATAGTAGCTTTGTAAGTGGTTGATCCATTACCTTTACTATATGGTTTATTTTATCAGGGAGATTTTTTTCCTTTCATATGTTTTCTTATTTCTAGTTATGGACTTTTCTTTTCCACTTTAAGAAGTCCATTTAATATTTCTTGTACAGCCTGTTCAGTGGTGATGAACTCCTTTAGCTTTTGCTTGTCTGGGAAACTCTTTATCTCTCCTTCAATTCTGAATGATAACCTTGTTGGGCAGAATAGTTTTGGTTGTAAGATTTTTCCTTTCAGCATTTAAAATATATAATGCCACTCCCTCCTGGCTTGAAAGTTTCTGCAGAAAAATCAGCTGACAGCCTTTGGGGGCTCCTTTGTACATTACTAGTTATTTTTCTCTTGCTGCCTTTAAGATTTTTCTCTTTCTCTTTAACTTTTGACATTTTAATTATAATGTGTGTTGGTGTGAACCTCTTTGGATTTACCTTGTTTAGGTCTCTGTGCTTCCTGGACTTGGATATCTGTTTCCTTTGCTAAGTTAGGGAACTTTTCAGCCATTATTTCTTCAAGTAGACTTTCTGTCCTTTTCTCTCTCTCTCTCTTCACCTTCTGGGACCCTATAATGCAAATATTACTATACTTGATATTGTCCCAGAGATCCCTTAAACTATCCTCATTCTTTAAAAATTTTTTTTTTCTTTATGCTCTTCTGATTGGGTGATTTCTACTACCCTGACTTCAAGATTGCTGACCTGCTTTTCTGCATCATCTAATCTGCTATTGACTTTATCTAGCATATTTTTCATTTCAGTTACTGCATTCTTCACCTCTGATTTATTCTTTTTTTATATTTTCTTTCCTTTTTGAAATTCTCACTGTGTTCATTCATTCTTCTCCTGAGTTTGATGAGCATCTTTATGAGCATTACTTTTAAATCTTTATCAGACAGATTGCTTATCTCCACTTCATCTAGTTCCCCCCTACCCATGGTTATTTTGTGTGGAACATATTTCTCTGTCTTCTTATTTAGCCTAACTCTGTGTGTTTGTTTCTATGTATTAGATATATCAGCTCAGTCTCCCAATCCTGAAGGAGTGGCCTTACATAGAAGGTTTCCTGTGGGGTCCAGAAGAGCAATCCCCTCTGGTCTTCAGACCCAGGGACTCCAGGGGTATTCCCTGCATGGGCTGCATACACCCTCCTGTTGTGGAGATGCCACAGTTGGGCATCAGTGGGTGAACCAACAGGTGGGGCTGGCCCCCAGGCTGGCAGGCTGGCTTGGCCACAGTTGCTGCAGGTGCCCTGTTGGGCTTGGCTAGCCTGGGTGTGGCTGGCTGTGGGGCCCAGCTACAACCAGTGCAGGTGCACCAGCAGTATGGTTGGCCCCCCAGAATAGGAGCAGCTTTGAAGGAGGTGCCATAACTGGTTGAGACCTCCCGCCAGGTGTAGTGAGTGGTAGTCACCATGTAGGGGCATCAGCAGGGGCAGGTGTGCAGGGGAAAGCCAGTGCAGGGTGAGCGGTGCTGGCAAGGTAGATGGCAAACGTCAGAAATTGTACTTGCCAGCAGCAGACCAACTAGGTCGAGGGAGAATTTTAAAAAATGGTGCCTGCTAGTGCTTCAGTTCCTGGAGAAAGTTCCAACAGATTCCTGCTCCTCCACACTCATTCTAAAGTTAGCCAGTGGATCTCCATCATTATAGCCCAGCTATTTTTCAAACTGCTGCCCCTGTGCTGGAACTTGGAGTGAATGATTTTGTGCATAAGCCCCTTCAAGAGTGGAGTCTTGGTTTCCCACAGCCCTTTGGCTCTTCCAGACATTGACCTTGCTGGTTTTATAAGTAAATTGTTATGGGAGCTTATCTTCCCTGTGCAGGTCCCCTGGAGTGGGGTTGCTAATGTGGGACTCCAACCCCTTGCTCTTTAGGGAGGACCTCCGAGTTTGTAATATCCTCCACTGCTTGGAGTGAGCATCCAGACTAGACTGGATCTCTGCCCCTCCTACCCATCTTGATGTGGTTTTTCCTCTATATCCTTAGTTGTAGAAGAGCTGTTCTGATAGTCCTCATGTTCTCAGAGAGTTGTTCTATATGTAATTGTAGTTTTGGTGTGTCTGTGGGAGAGGGTATGCAAGGATCTTCCTACTCTGCTATCTTGATCATGCTCCTCTGGGGGAATTTTTTAAATATAAAAATGTTAAGGGGACTTCCCTCGTGGTCCAGTGGTTAGGACTTTGTGCTCCCAATGCAGGGGGCCCAGGTTCGATCCCTGGTTGGGAAACTAGACCCCACATGTCACAACTAAAGATCCTGCGTGCCGCAACAAAGACCTGGCACAGCCAAAAAAATAAATACATATTTTTTTAAATGGAAAATATTCTACAAAATATGTGCTGCCAAAACATATCAGTAATTAAAAAATATATTAAGTATTGGAGATTATATATGGAGGCAGATTTTCATACTTAGGCTGGAATTACAAATGGCCACACTTTTTCTAGTAGGAAACTAGTCAATTCTTTATAGTGTTCATATGTAACATTTCCAGTATAAGTATACCTCTCTTAAGTAAATCATCCAGAGATGTATATAAAAACTGTTAAATAAATATGATCAACACAACAACGTAAAGCAATTATACTCCAATAAAGATGCTAAAAAAAAAGATCAGCAAAGCATTATGTATTACAGACCAAATTGGGAAGCAATGTTCAATGATTCATCATTCATGGGTATGGAATAGCTCTATTTGCAACCTTGTATCCATCTTGCATTTAGCAACAGACCCCTACCACACTAAGTTGTACCCAAGCTAGTGGGTCTCCAACTGATACCGACCATGGTTCTCGGCCTTCCCCAATCAATAGAAATTGACTAAAGGCCAGACAAGAAATTCAGGCAAGACTTTATTGGGGCCCCTGCTGCAGCAGGGAGGAACGAGAACAAACAACAGGTTCCGAGCCTTGCTGGCTCACTGAGGGGGGACAAGCTTGTTCCTTATACGGGGTGAGGGTAGGGGTGTGTCCAGGGATCCAACTGGAGGGTGTTTTGCCCACCCTTTGGGTGGTGTTGAGTGCAGGGGTTATGCTCAGTACCTTGCTTTTGCTCCCAATGCCGTTTTTGCTCCTGGCTCTTCAGAAGTGGCAGTTGAGTTTTGTTTTTTGTTTTGTCTTTAGTCTTTTGTATCTTTTGGTCCAGAACCTTCCCCAACTGCCTGCACACAGTTAATTTTAGTCCCATATAGTTTCTTTGTGTTTTGTAGATCAAGAAGAGGTGTGTCCAGGTGCAAGCTTTGTAGGACTGCAGCAAAGGGTCCCAGGTCCCAGGCCTGTCTCACCGCCAGCCTCACAATTGAGATGTGAATAGAAATGATGTGAGCAACTTGAGAGTCACACCCATCAAAAGAAAGGAATCGCTTGCTCTCTACTCACCCTGAGCTGGGGTGCAGGTGTGGTGCACATGACCATGGGTCTAGGGCAGGGGTCTAGCAGGTGATGGAACAAAATACAGAAGAGACCTGGGTCCCTGGATGATGTTATAAACAGAGACACTTTCATGTCCCAAACTCCTTATTTTGTGAGAGAAAATTCAATCTATTTTGCAATACTGTATTTTGGGGTCTTTTGTGACAGGAGCTTTGTGGGAATCATTAAAAAAACATAAATTGGGACCAGAAATAGTATCCTGCAGGAGTAAAAAAAAATGTACACTATGTCACTTTCACAATTGTGTGATCTTTTAACACTTGTGTTAAAATGGATCCTTTAACAGTTGTGGGATGGGCAGCAAGGAAACAGATATTGCAGGCTGAAAGGCTGATGGCCTTTGTCAAACCGTGGCAAAACATTGGTAAAACTGGTTCCTATGATAACTCTGAAGACAGGTTACATGCTTACCCGGTCTGCAGCTCTGGGGTAAACAGTGAGACAAAACCAGAATGTTGGTTTCTATTGGCTGCTTCTTGCTGCTTTTAGTAGAGAGCAATGAAGTTTGGCAAGATTTGTCAGTTTGCCAGTCGAGACAGAAGGAAATACAGCCCGGATAGGGATGTCCCCTGTGCTTGGGGCTGCCGTCTGAATTGACTAGCAGTCTTGTAATTTAGGCCTCATGGAGCTGGAGATTTGAACAGTTTCAGCACCATAAACAGAAAGAGATAAACTGTGTCTCGGAGCCTTTCTCCAGGGCCTGTTGTGAATGCGACCAGAGGAGCCAATCCAATGGCAAATATAGAATTAAGCATATTGTCTCACCCACGCCTGTTATTTTAAATGGCCTCAAAGTTGTTACTGAATTGGAGCGAAACTGGCCCAAGTTTAGAGATGAGTAAACAAATGTGTTCATGAACTTAAGATTGATGCAGACGAGATTGTTGGCTAACCTTACATGTTCATGGAAATGACCAGTAGCAAATAGTCTAGAAAACTGCTAAGAACTTTGAAAGAATTATGTGATCAAAGAAACCACAAACCTGGCCTGCAAAAGCTGTAATTTTCTGGTCCCTAGAGCAACCCCCAGGATAGTTGTGCATCCCCAAGTAAGGCATGCTCCTCCACACTCACTTTAGTTGTGGCCGCAGAATTTAATGGACAAGCAGAGTCTCTGAGAGGTCAGTGGACAAAAGGACTGTCTCCCAGAGAAGAGAGCTAATGTCTGTAGATGAAGACATTTTCTTCCTTGGCTGTGGTGGAGATGTGTCACAGTTCCTGCCCAGTAAGATTTCATCATTCTTAAGAACCATAACGACTTTTTTCTCCCATTTACCCTTTTTCCAAAAAAAATTTTTTATTGCAGCTATCCTGTTTGACTCCACTGTTGAACACTAAGTATGGGGAAGGTGCCAGAAAACATGCCCATTAGTTAAAAAATTTCCCAGATCTGGGTACCTTCAGCCCTGATGGAGAAGACTTGATGTCACCCAGAAATCTTGAACTCTGAGTTGGATGTAGTAATTGGATGGTTTTTGAGGCAGTCCCCTTGATGAAGGTGTGAGTATGTTCTATATTTGGTTAGCAGGGCACAGATGAGTGATTGGGGGACCTCAGTTTGAGGCTGGCAGTTGTTCCCAGTATCCATTTTCTCCTTACGTTTAGTAACAAGCTCTTCCATGCTGGGGTTTTGCAAGACACATGGCTGGGCAATGGGGTGCTAACCTTTCCCAGCTTCCCTCATATAAGTAAGTGTAGCCGTGTGGTTGAATTTTGGCAAACGGCAAGTGGGCAGAAAAGAATTCAGCCACTACCAAGGTAAATCCTTAAAAGAGGAAGCTGCTTGTCTTCCATCTCCACTGTATCTCTTTCCCTTTAGCTGCAACATTATGTGGTGCTGTTGGACCTGCTTCAGTTATGTGGACCAGAGCAATGCTCTGAGGATGTGGGCACAGACCTGGGTCCCTGGGCAACCACAGGTGCAGAGCTGCCTAAGCCCCCTGGGAACCCTGTCCACCTCTGCGGCTATCCATGTAAAACAAGAAAGCTTGTATCTTAATGGAACCACTGTATTTTGGGGTCTCTTTGTAATAATAGTTTCAATCTACCCTAAAAACTCAGGGTACAAAAGGAACCCCAAACCAAGATAAGCATTATGATCTCACATTTTTAAAAAAAAATTATGTAGGCATAGAAAAAACCTGAAAAGCTAAGTATCAAAACATTTATTTCTGGATAGTGATAGTATGAATAATTATATTTTCTTCTTTGTGATTTTCCACTTTGCATAAATATTATGTTTATAATTAAACAGGCACCTATAGCGGCTATTTTTTTTTCAAGATAAAAGACCACAATCACACGTTTCTTTCCCTCACTCTTAACTACTCATATTTTCTCCAATGGCCACAGCTTTTTCAAAGCTGGAAGCATTAGACCAAAAAAAAAGCCCCGATTGGAAGCTCTAAGTGCTTTTTCTTATTTTTTAATGCCATAAGACCTGTTCGATGCTTGGTTGACATCTATCAGAAGACTTCAGATTTCATGGAAAAACTAGAAGAATAATCACCAGCTGATTGCCACAGCTAAAAAATGGCCCTCAGACAGCTGCTAAGGCACCCCAAGACTAACAGAGTGGGCAGTTACAGGGAAGACAAACAGCCTACTGAAAACTTGCCTACGTTTTCTCTCTCTCCAGAAGCCTATTTGGCAAACATGTTTCTCATGCTTTATACATGGTTGCTATGATTGTTTTTGAAAAGCATTTTCATGATCTGCTCAAAATCCTCTTTCTCTCTTCGTCCATCCAACCATCCAATAGATATAACTATTGCAGGTTAAATAATCTCTTTACCCCATCCCCTTCCTTGTGTCTTTACTGTCATGATTCTAGTGTAGGTATCACTCACTGATGACTGCAACAGCAACTAGCCTCCCTGCCTTATGTCTTTCCTCTTTTTAGTGCAGACTCTACACCACAATCAGAGCTGTCCTTTTAAAAGACATATCTGATTCCATCACTGCTGAACTTAATGGTTTCTATTGCTTTTAAGGTCAAGTCTAATAATTCACAAGTCCTTCATGATCCAAGCTGTGCCTACATCTCCAGTCTCCACCCCAGATATGATTCCCCACCCCCTCTGCCCCAGCAAACACACCCTAATACTCAATGATTATGATTTATAATTATATATTATTTATAGTACTTCATATATAATTATGTATTATAGTAATATAGTATGTATATTAAAATATGTTATAATGTTCATATATGAGCATTATATATATTATATAGAGGAGTAACATATATAATACTATATAACATATATAGGAGTATTAAGTATAAATATAAAATCTGAGTATTTGATTTTGTTTCGTAACTGTTCTGAAGTCATCATGATCTTTATTTCTTTTACTTTTCTTCCATCCTAAATCCAGAGCCTTGGAACACAACAGGGATTCAATGTTTCTGACTAACCAAGGGTTTGGTATCTTTTCATTTCTTTATACAAAAATAACCCTGAATATTTGTTCTTCCTCAGAATATTTCATCCAGTGAATGTTTTTATTGTCTCTGATTACCACCCGAAACCCAGAGATGTTCTCGACCAGGAATAGCCCCACTCTATGACTACGATAATAGAACTGCTATCATTTATTGAAGCACTAGGGTCAGGTATTGTGCTAGGTACCATCCCAGGAACTCAGTACGTCTTATCACTATACAGTAGCCTCCCCGATCCACAGTGTCGGTTACTCACAGTCAACCGAGGTCCAAAAATACTAAATGGGAAATTCCAGAAATGAACTATTCGTAAGTTCTGAATTGCCGCCATTTTGAGTAGCATGATGAAATCTCACTTCATCCCACTCCGGACGTGACTCATCCCTCTTCCAGCGCATCCTGCCCTTTAGTCACCTAGTAGCCACATTGGTTCCCAGATTGTGTTGGTATTGTAGTGCTTGTGTTTGAGTAACCCTTATTTTACTTAACAATGGTCCCGAAGCAAAAAAAATAGCAATGCTGACAATTTGTATGTGCCAAAGAGAAGTCATAAAGGGCTTCCTTTAAGTGAAAAGGTGAAGGTTCTCGACTTAATAAGGAAAGAAAAAAAATTGTATGCTGAGGTTACTAAGATCTATGGTAAGAGTGGATCTTCTATCCATGAAATTGTGAAGAAGGAAAAAGAAATTTGTGCTAGTTTTGCTGTTGCATCTCAAACAGCAAAAGATATAGCCACAGTGCATGGTAAGTGCTTAGTTAAGATGGGAAAGACATTAAATTTATACAAGATATTTTGAGAGAGAGACTACATTCACATAACCTTTATTACAGTCTATTGTTACAATTATTCTATTTTGTTATTATTATTGTTAATCCTTACTGTGCTTAATTTATAAATTAAACCTCATCATAGGTATGTATATGTAGTAAAAAAAAAACATAGTATGTACAGGGTTTAGAACTGTCTGTCGTTTCAAGCATCCACTGGGGGGTTTAGAATGTATCACCCATGGAAAAGGGGGGACTAATGCAATCCACTCTTCCCATATATATTCCTGGAGAGCCAGGGAAACAGCATGGTTCTTGTTTCTAAATGAAGAAAAGAAAAATCCTAACGTTTTCAGTGATTTGCTTGAACTCACTTAGTTGGGAAGAGATGGTAACAGAGAACTACCCAATGCACAAGAGCTTTGCCTGGTAAAACCTACCACACTTCACACCCTCCCTCACCTGCTCAGTAATCAATAGCTTTGGAGAACTACCCCTTTTACATTCATCACACTTGACTCCAAGTTCTGTAATGATCCCACCAGACTTTATTTCCTTCTTTTTTTTAAAGATAAAATAATTGCAACGTAGGGACATTAAATAACTTTAAAGCCACAAAACCACCAAGTTGCAAGAATTCCAAGGTCCTATAATTTAAAGGGCTGTACAGGCATACCTGGATGATGTTGCAGGTTGAGTTCCAAACCACTGCAATAGCGCGAATATTGCAATAAAGTGAGTCACATGAATTTTTTGGTTCCCAGTACATATATAAAAGTTATATCTACACTATGTTGCAGTCTATTAAGGGTACAATAGCATTATGTTTATACAGACAATGCACACACTTTAATGTAAAAAATGCTAACCATCATCGGAGCCTTCAGCGAGTCGTAATCTTTTTGCGATAGGAAAGTTAAAGATTGCTGATCACAGATCACCATAACAAGAATAATAATAATAAAGAAAAAGGTTGAAATACTGTGGGAATTACCAAAATGTGACACAGAGACATGAAGTGAGCAAATACTCTTGGAAAAGTGACACCGATAGACTTGCTCAGGGTTGCCACAAATATTCAATTTGTAAAAAACGCAGTATCTGTGAAGCACAATAAAGCAACGTGCAATACAACAAAGCATGCCTGTATTGTCTTTAAACCTTCACCATCCCACTGTGCTGTGCTGCCTTAAGAGACAGAATTCAGTCTTCTGCAACACTGTGAAATCCGCAGGGATCACTGAATTCTAAAGCATAGCTGGGATGAGAGGTAGAAGGGGAATGATAAAACTATGACCCCTCTTACCTCTCCATGAGTTGACAAGATGATTTTATAGAGAGAAGTCACATGTGAAGAACACACTAGAACACATGTCAGCATGGCATATGAATATCATGAACATAGCCATGTGTACCCATGGTATAAACCTACCTATACATGGAGAGAGGACATAAATGATACATAAATATGTCTCTGCTCTCCACTAGGCAAACTCAGATATTGACCTTCTGTTTGTATTTGTTTGGGTCAGACCATTGCCTTGACGAGGGCCATTTTTATGTGAAAGCAGTTGGGCATTTCACTGATTTGTTTGCACTGTGAACCAAGGAATAGGGCTCAATTCTTCCAGTTCCACCCTAGACCAGTGGTTCTTATTTGGTCTGCAGCTGCATACTCAAACATTCTTAAGTAGGCTAAAAAATGCCATCAAGGTATATAAAGCTCAGTTTTGTCATAATTAAAAATATATCCTGTAACACCAACAACTATCAGTGGGAACATTGTGCTGTATCTGTTGTGTAACTATGTGTTGTACAGGGCAAAATTTCTCCAAGTCAGAGATACAAGGTACAGCAGAACAACAAAGCAACATCAAAGAAGTTCCAAGGCTTCTGGGAATATGCGTGAACTTGTTCTCTTGGTCAGGGCAACAACAGTTCTGTTTGAATAGGGATCCAAGGCCAAAGGGCTCCATGGTCACTGTGGGTACTCTTATTGAAATCCGTGACACAGTGAGATAATCTAGTATTAATTATACCTAAATGAGTGCTGACTTAATTAGTGCCATTTTGAATCTTAAAATTCCTTTGTCACCTCCCAAAATTTTGTTATTCAAGAAAATATGTCACAAGTACAAAAGAAGTTGAAAATTACTGTTTCAGCCTGATACTTGGCAATTGTTATGCTGGTTTGGAGTGAGTATTTTGGAGTCAAGCCACCCATTTTACACTAAGCATTGGTTTTATCTTACCTCATCCCTTTGTGTTGTTGTGAAGATTAAATGATACAATGTATAGAAAGCATTTTGCACCACAAAGTAAATGGTAGATCTCAAAAGTATTGATTACTGAGCACGTGGGTGAGGGAATGAAATGGATGGGGTTATGCTAAAACTCAAACGCATTGGAATGTTCTCTTTAGGCCTTGAAAACTCTGTGGTTTAGTTTGTTACCATCTCTTCCCAGCTATTAACAGATATGTTCAAACAAATCACTGAAAACTTTAGGATTTTTCTTTTCTACATTTAGACAAGGACCATGCTGTTTCCATGGCTCTCCAGGAATCTTTATGAGTGGAGTAGATTACTAGCACGACATACTGAGTTCATGTGAAGGTACCTTAGAGGAATGGAAATGTCTACAAGATTTCCTTTTAGGGTCAAGGAAGAAAAACTGGGACTTCTTCATACTGCACTCCCCATGGCTGCCCAGAGTGATTGTGTTTTAGACTAGAGAAAAACGCAGCGTGTAAATGTTCTCCTTGAACCACTTGCACGCACGTCTAGAAACCACACCAAAAGAATAAACTTCTCATATGTGGTCCTTAGTCCTTTAATCAATAATTTTAGCTTCAGCTCTGTCAGACTCAACTGGTTTTGCTGGCAAGCTAGTTCTGGTTTAAGCAGGCAAGCTAGTTCTGTTTTAAGCAACAATAAATCACGGATAAGCACAAGGGAGTTCAGTTTAATTCCCAGAACCTAGCCTCAAATCATCCCTTAGCACATGTCCTGAAACTGGCATATTTTAGCTGACTGCCAAAAAAGAATAATATATCAGAAAGTCAACTGGCCTCCGACCTGCACCTAGTGATGAAACCTCTGTCTCTAATGACTTCCGTTTGAAGCTTGGAGAAGAAAATAAACGTGATCAAAAAATACAATAATGTAAAGATTGGCCATACAGGAGAAGTCCTTCTCAACTATCTTCAATACTTCAGTTATCCCTGGCCGCATGTCCGCTGTTCAGAGCAGGAAAACCATAGACTGCAACTTCTTCAGGTTCAGTGCTTCGGGCGTCTCACCTTGTGTTTACTGGGGCAGAAGAGAACTTAAGAGGCTGAGCAGCTGCCTTTGTTAGACAAGTGTTTATACAGACTACATCAGGATTATGCATGTCGTGGATTATCACTGGTAGATTCCAAACCCCAGAAAGGCTTTGCCCTGCTCTTGACCTACCTCCTTTCTTTCCATTAATAGTAATGTGCTTAAAGAAAAGAGAGATTGCTTCTAATACAACTAAATTGTATTAGAAAAATATGCCCTCAAGACAAATTTGCTAAAATCATAAGGCAGTTCAAATGGTAGACCAGATCCAGGTGGCAGTTATCTCTCCTGATATGCTCCTTTTCCCAATCAATTGTCACTGTGATTGAGAGTTGACTGTGAAAAGCCTGTGTAAGTCACAAAGCTGAGGCCAGACATCTGTGAGCTCACCCAGGACAGCAGGAGCTGAAGAACATCCCTTGGATGACAGTCTCTCATGTCCCAAGAACCATCACTTTCAGGACACGATCATCTCCTATCTGTAGAACTGAAGCTGCTAGTCTGACAATCCTGCTGCCCATTCCTGCTTATCCTAGCCCCCTGCCAACCAGATCAGGTCCCTGTCTTTAAACACAAGCCCCACAGCTGTCCATTGAATTCTCTGACCTAGAGTTTGGCTGTAGCATAAAGAACTCTTAATGTGGTGTAAAACTTGGATTTGGGTCTGGCTTCTGTTACTCGCTATCTGGGTAACCTAAAGTAATCTAGTTGTTTATTTCTTAAACTGCAAAATAGGGACACAGTGGGGACAGTCTTTGCTCTGCCCAGCTCATGAGGTTGTGAGAAGTAAGTGAAGCAATGGCTTTTATGTGTTTTGTGGATGATAAGAGCCATAGGATGTTTTGTGGATGATAAGAGCTTATGTGTTTTGTGGATGATAAGAGCTGTAGGATAGAAGGGATGACGGGGATGCTGAGTTGCAGAGAGTGTTTGCTACAACAGTTTTCAGTGCAAGTCAGACTGTGGATGTGGGACACTTTTGTCCCCCTGCTTATTCATTTCGACAGCAGAGAATGACTGGTTTTTCATCAAATTGTTTTCCTTTTCCTCCTGGGCACACAACTGGACTGAATTTCCCATCCTCCCTTACTCTTAGATGTAGCTGTCTAATAAATTCTTACCAGTGGAATGTGGGTGGAAAGGATCTAATCTACTTCTGGGATTGACTCTTACATATTTCTCAGCACAATCCTCTATTCTCAGTCCATTCTTAGAGTCTTAGTAAATTTCTCATGCTACTTTTTGGCCAAAGAAATATCTAACAGTTCCAGTTATAAAGTGGTTAGGTCCAAACAACTTAATAAGTATTTATATCCTAATAACTTCGTGATGCTGGAAAAATTAGTACACATGAGTTAAAAACCAAATAGTATTTTTATTTTCTTCTTAAATAACCACAGTGACTAAAGGGATGTGTACACCTGTTCGGTCACTGAATAACTTCCTAAACCTGGGAATCAGATTAGACACAGCCACCCTCATTTCCTGTTGCATATTAATTTCTATATGGTACCTGCTTTTTATAATAACAATGGCTGAAAACCTAGATTTCAAAAGATACAGCATTATCAGTGATATCAGAGGTATAAGATATTCCTCCTTTTTATGCTCCTTTTTCTTTTTTTTTTTTTTTGCGGTACGCGGGCCTCTCACTGTTGTGGCCTCTCCCGTTGTGGAGCACAGGCTCTGGACGCGCAGGCTCAGCGGCCATGGCTCACGGGCCCAGCCACTCCGCGGCATGTGGGGTCTTCCCGGACCGGAGCACGAACCCACGTCCCCTGCATCGGCAGGCGGACTCTCAACCACTGCACCACCAGGGAAGCCCTATCCTCCTTTTTCAACAGCAAAATAGACATCCATTCATCAACAAAAGCACCTTTGTGGGTGTTGTGGGGTCTAGCATCATATGCCCAGGGACCTGAGATGAATCCCGCTCACCTGTGTACCCACTAATAGGCAGACAGACTTTAGTATGGGCTGTGGAACCAGGGGAGTCAGAAAACCTGCCCAGACCCCTCTCGCTGCAGTCAGGAAAAAATCTGGAGAGTGCTGACTTGGGCAGATACACAAGCAGGAGACAGAACTGGCAGAGGCCCAGCCATCTTGAAGGGAAATTCCAGAAGACATTGGAGCAAAAAAAATATACAATTTTCATCACAGTGAAGGTGGTGGTAAATTAAACTTTCCTAGGCCCCCGACCACCACCAAAGAACACTGCACAGGGTTTGATTTATATGGTGATGGTGACCTCTCCCTCAAGGGAAAAGGAGAGCAGTGAGTGAGTGCCTAGCTATCCCAGTTGTGCTGATCATGGCTGGAGAAACCCATTTCTCTCCAGCAGCACCCAGAGTACTGAGGCAGAAGCTCCATGACTAGGGGGAAGGGGGAGATTGGGAGAGAGGCAGATAAGGGACAAGGTTCCTGCTGACAGTGGTCAGCAGGAAGTCTACCCATGACCCTCTGGGAGTACCATACCTGGGAATCTCCCCAGGCCTGTGGGCACCCCCAATACCCCAAGTGCTAACCCACACCTCCTCCAATTCTGTGGCTGCTTCCTTGCACATGCAGCCATGGGTGGTGGTGAGAGAGTGCTCTGGTAGACAGGGAGCGTGTTTAGAAAAGAGGGCACAGGCTGCGGGCAAGAGAGAAACCACATACTTGAGCCATAGTGCCACCTTCTGGAAAACAAAAAGAGGATTCCAGTAGCCAGCTTGGGTGACTTATAAGAAGCAGAGAAAACAGGAAAGCTTAAGAATCCTGCCACAAGAGGGAACAAGAAGAGTGGAGCAGCTGTACCCATTCAAAGACAGATAAAATACCAGATAATACCACCAAACAGAATACCCATTCAGAAGACAAGGCTCTTCGTTTGTCTGGTTGTTCTCTTGCTATTTGATTTATTTGGTTCTGTTTTTGTTTCTTTTGTGTGCAAAACATTTAGCAAAGATTTAAAGAGTTGTCTGTTTCTTCAAATGCAAAAACAGCAATGTAAAACTACAAGGAACATGAAAGATCAAGGAAATATGCCATCACAAAAAGAAAATAATAATTCTCCAATAACTGAGCTCAAAGGCAGAGAATTTTATGATGTGGAGATAAAGAATTCAAAATACACATTTTATTTTTGTGGAGATTCAAGATGGTGGAGGAGTAGGTAGACGTGGAGTTCACCTCTCTCCACGGACGCATCAGGAATATATCTACAGATGCAACAATTCTCACATATTGAGAACACCAGCTGAAAACTAGCAGAAGACCCTGGACACCGGAAAGGACTATAAAGATCCCTGCATAACTGGGTAGGATGGAAAAAAAGAAGGGAGAAGGAGGGGGAAAGGAGGTGGGATGGGACCTGGACCCCAGGGTGGGGGAGCTGAAGCAGAGGAGGGATTCCTGAATTCGGGGAAACCCTCTCTCCGATGGGGAAACCCCCTCTCCATTGGGGAAATCGACTGGAACAGAAGGGAAGCATTTGAGGCTGTTGGAAGAGGATGAATCGGCCGATCTGTGGCAGATGAGACGGAGCGAGAAATACACAGATGGTCCAAACCACGGCCATACATGGCCCAGACTGAGACGTGTGCTCACAGGTGTGCAAGGGGGCTGGGAGCTGGTGCGTGGGGATTGGAGAACAGGCCCAGAAAGCGAACTGCAGTTGGCTGTGGGGAGACGGACTGGGGGATGGGAGGGAGGAAATCTGCAGCAGGGAATACCTACAGAGGAAGACTGGACTGCCATGAAAGCAGGTGCTACTGCTGAGTCACACACAGGGGGGAGGAGTCACTATTGTAGCCTCTCTCTCCCCACACACCGGCGCCTGCCAACGACAATAAAAAAAGCCCTCTCACGGCTGGCTCTTGCGTGCTGGCTGCTGAACAATAAAAAAAGCCCCCTCAGGGGCTTCCCTGGTGGCACAGTGGTTGAGAGTCCGCCTGCCAATGCAGGGGACACGGGTTCATGGCCTGGTCCGGGAGGATCGCGCATGCCACGGAGCGGCTGGACCCGTGAGCCATGGCCGCTCAGCCTGTGCGTCTGGAGCCTGTGCTCCGCAACGGGAGAGGCCACAACAGTGAGAGGCCCGCGTACCACACACACACACACACAAAAAAGCTCCCTCAGAGCTGGCCCTCCCATGCCTTAGGCCAGGTGCCAGAAAAGGCCCTCACTAGGGCCATATCTCCTGTGCCCGTGGCCACCGCTTCCCTGTGCATTTGGCACCACTGGGGCTTCTGCGATCCAAGCAGTCATACCACCTCTGCACCCGGTGCTCGCGGGGGCAGACCCAAGAGCTCCAAGGCAGCCTCAGGACCAGACTCCTGTGGGTGGACCACACACAGAGGTGGGGATAAAACCAAAGCTGAACCCCAGGGACGGGGTGACTAAGGAAGAAGATCAAAAATCTTTCCATCAGCTGTACAAGCTTCAGATTAAATCCCATCTATGGAATATCTGAGCAGACAACAAGGCTTCCCACAACTGAAAACGGTCTAGTTCTGGCAGCTGTGGGCTTTGGGGGCAGCACACGCAGGAACTGGGCCAGATCAGAGTCTGAGGGGTCCCCACAGGGCCCACAGCAGGTCCAGAGACCAGCCCAGAGGCAGAGGAAGGGCTCTTGGGGAGGCGGAGGTGGCCTGTGGCTCACAGCATGTGCAAGGACAATTATAGCAGAGGCCCCAGGGAAACAAAATTATTACTACTAATTTTATTATGTGTTGATTCATTCTGTTGTTGGTTGTGGCTTTTGGGGGCAGGGGCTTTCTTTTTCTTTGTTTGTTTGCTGTTCTTGTTTTAGTTTTTTTTTTTATTTAGTCTTTTGGGATCTCCATGTTTTATAACATATTTTTATTTTTTACTTTTATTTTTTTATATATTTCTATTTTTACTTTGCTTTCTGTTGTTCTGTGTTCTTTTCCCTTATTTTTTCTTTTCTTTAATATATATTAAAGGTTATTTATTTCTTATTATTACTTCTTTAATATGTATTTTTAATATTTCCATTTCTACTTTGTTTTTCTGTTGTCCTGTGGTTTTTCCCTTTTTATTTTATTTTACTATTATTACTTTTTAAATCACTTTTATCAGTTTGCTCTGTTCCCTTGCTTTATTCTTCAGTTGGTACACTGCTTTGGTTTTGTTTTTGGTTATGTGTTTTTGTTAGTTTTAATCCTAATTCTTTGATTTCATTTTTGAGCTCTTCTATTTGTCTTGTTCTCTTGCTTTTTGTTTTATTTGGCTCTATTTTGTTTCTTTTATGTGTGTGTGTTTCCTTGTTTCTGCTTTTATTTGTTTGATTTTTTTTTACCATTTCCCTAGGGTTTTGTCTTTTTTCCTTTTACATATATATATATATATATATATATTTCTGTTTCTATGTTGCTTTTCTGTTGTTCTGTCTTCTTTCCCCTTTCTCTTTTTCTTTTTTTTTTAAATATAATTTTTGTCAGTTTGTTTTGTTTCTTTGCTTCATTCTTTGGTTGGCACTCTGCTTTGGTTTTGGGTTTTTGTCAACTTTCTTTATAATTGTTTGATTTCATTCTTAGGCTCTTTGTTTGGTTGTTCTCTTGCTGTTTGATTTATTTGGTTCTGTTTTGGTTTCTTTTGTGTGTGTGTTTCCTTGTTTCTGTTTCTGTTTGTTTGATTTTATTTTTTACCATTTGTCTGGGGTTTTGTTAGTCTTTTCTTTTTTTTTTAATCCCCTTTATTGCTGGGACAAGTGACTTGCGGGATCTTTGTCCCTCAACCAGAAGTCGGGCCTGAGGTTCTGGAGTGGGAGCACCAAGTCCAGGACGCTGGACCACTAGAGAATTCCTGGCTCCAGGGAAGACTAATCGCCAAGAGCACACATGGTGGCCTCTATCTGAATCCAAGACCCAGCTCCACCCAACTGCCAGCAGCTCCCAGCGCTGGACAAACAACAAACAAGACAGGAACACAAACCCACCCATCAGCACACAGACTACCTAAAGTCATACTAAGGTCACAGACACCCCAAAACACATCACTTGACACAGCCCTGCTCATCAGAGGGAAAAGACTCAGCTCCACCCATCAGAATGCAGGCACCAGTTCCTCCCATCAAGAAGCCTTCACAAGACACTGGACCAACCCCACCACTGGGGGCAGAGAACAGAAACAAGACAAACTACAACCTTGCAGCCTAGGGAACAGAGACCTCAAATACTGTAAATTAGACAACGTGAGAAGACAGAGAAATATCTACAGGCAAAGGAGCAAGATAAAAACCCGCAATACCAAATAAATAAAGAGGAAATAGGCAAACTACCTGAAAAAGAATTCAGAGTAATGATAGTAAAGATGACCCAAAATCTTGGAAATAGAATGGAGAAAATACAAGAAACATTTAACAAGGACCTAGAAGAACTAAAGAGCAAACAAACAGTGATGAACAACACAATAAATGAAATTAAAAATTCTCTAGAAGGAATCAATAGCAGAATAACTGAGGAAGAAGAACAGATAAATGAGCTGGAAGATAGAACGGTGGAAATAACTGCTGCAGAGCAGAATAAAGAAAAAAGAATGAAAAGAATGGAGAACAGTCTCAGAGACCTTTGGGAAAACATTAAGCGCACCAACATTCGAATTATAGGCATCCCAGAAGAAGAGGAAAAAAAGAAAGGGTCTGAGAAAATATTTAAAGAGATTATAGTTGAAAACTTCCCCAACATTGGAAAGGAAATAGTCAATCAAGTCCAGGAAGTGCAGAGAGTTCCATACAGGATAAACCCAAGGAGAAACACGCCGAGACACATATTAATCAAACTAAGAAAAATTAAACACAAAGAAAAAATATTAAAAGCAGCAAGGGAAAAGTAACAAATAACATACAAGGGAATCTCCATAAGGTTAACAGCTGATCTTTCAGCAGAAACTCTACAGGCCAGAAGGGAGTGGCAAGATATATTTAAAGTAGTGAAAGGGAAAAACCTGCAACCAAGATTACCCTACCCAGCAAGGATCTCATTCGGATTCAATGGAGAAATCAAAAGCTTTACAGACAAGCAAAAGTTAAGAGAATTCAGCACCACCAAACCAGCTTTACAACAAATGCTAAAGGAACTTCTCTGGGCAGGAAACACAGGAGAAAAAAAAGGCCTACAATAACAAACCCCAAAACAATTAAGAAAATGGTAATGGGAACATACATATCAATAATTACCTTAAATGTAAATGGATTAAATGCCCCAACCAAAAGACACAGACTGGCTGAATGGATACAAAAACAAGACCCATATATATGCTGTCTACAAGAGACCCACTTCAGACCTAGGGCCACATACAGACTGAAAGGGGATGGAAAAAGATATTCCATGCAAATGCAAATCAAGAGAAAGCTGGAGTAGCAATTCTCATATCAGACAAAGTAGACTTTAAAATAAAGACTATTACAAGAGACAAAGAAGGACTCTATATAATGATCAAGGGATCAATCCAAGAAGAAGATATAACAATTGTAAATATTTATGCACCCAACATAGGAGCACCTCAATACATAAGGCAAATGCTAACAGCCATAAAAGGGGAAATCAACAGTAACACAATAATAGTAGGTGACTTCAGCACCTCACTTAAACCAATGGACAGATCATCCAAACAGAAAATAAATAAAGAATCACAAGCTTTAAATGACACATTACACCAGATGGATCTAATTTATATTTATAGGATATTCCATCCAAAAATAACAGAATTGGGACTTCCCTGGTGGTGCACTGGCTAAGAATCTGCCTGCCAATGCAGGGGACATGGGTTCAAGCCCTGGTCCAGGAAGATCCCATATGCCGTGGAGCAACTAATCCCATGTGCCACAACTACTGAGCCTACACGCCACAACTACTGAAGCCCACACACCTAGAGCTCGTGCCCCACAACAAGAGAAGCCACCGCAATGAGAAGCCCATGCACTGCAATGAAGAGTTGCCCCCACTTGCTGCAACTAGAGAAAGCCTGCGTGCAGCAATGAAGACCCAACACAGCAAAAAATAATTAAAAAAAAAAAAGCAGAATACACTTTCTTCTCAAGTGTACACAGCACATTCTCCAGGACAGATCACATCTTGGGTCACATTTCAAGCCTTGAAATCATATTAAGCATCTTTTCTGACTGCAATGCTATGAGAGTAGATATTAATTACAGGAAAAAAAAAACTGTAAAAAATACAAACACATCAAGGCTAAATGATATGCTACTAAACAACCAAGAGATCGCTGAAGAAATCAAAGAGGAAATCAAAAAATACCTAGAAACAAATGACAATGAAAACAAAATATACGTTTTGAAGAAACTCAGTGAGCTACAAAAAAACCCTCAGGAAGATAATTCAATGAAATCTCAAGAAAAAAAATACACGAATCAAAATGATACTTTTTCCCAAAGGGATAGAAGTCGTAAAAAAAAGAACCAAATAGAGGTTCTGGAGCTGAAGAACTCAATCAGTGAAATTTTTTAAAAAATGCAATAGAGGGCTTCCCTGGTGGCGCAGTGGTTGAGAGTCCGCCTGCCGATGCAGGGGACATGGGTTCGTGCCCCGGTCTGGGAGGATCCCACATGCCGTGGAGCGGCTAGGCCCATGAGCCATGGCCGCTGAGCCTGCATGTCCGGAGCCTGTGCTCTGCAAGGGGAGAGGCCACAACAGTGAGAGGCCCGCCTGCCACAAAAAAAAAAAAAAAAAAAAAATGCAATAGAGAACATCTGCAGTACAGCAGAGCAAACAGAAGACAGAATTAGAGGATTAGGGGACAGGAAATTTGAAGTAGCCCAGTTAGAGGAGAACGAAGGAAAAAGAATAAAAAAGAGTGATGAAAGCCTACATGATCTATGGGATTCCATCAAAAGAACAAATAGTTGAATAATCAGTATTACAGAAGGAGAAGAGAGGGAGAAGAATGCAGATCATTTATTTAAGGAAATAATAGCTGAGAATTTCCCGAACCTGGGGAGAGATCGGACCTCAAAGTTAACAAAGCTAATAGATCACCGTATTATATCAAAAGATCTTCTCCAAGACACCTTATAATAAAACTGTCAAAAATTGAGGATAAAGAAAGAATTACAAATGCAGTTAGGGAAAAAGGGATTACAACTTACAAAGGAAATTCCATTAGCCCGTCTGTAGATTTCTCAGCAGAAACTCTACAAACCAGGAGAAAGTAAAATGACATATTCAAAGTGTTGAAAGAAAAAAATTGCCAGCTAAGAATATTCTATACAGGAAAGTTATCTTTCAGATATGAAAGAGAAAAAAAAACTTTCCTAGACAAACAAAAGCTGAGGGATTTCATCATCCTATACCTGCTTTGCAATAAATGCTGAAAGGAGTTCCTCAAGCTAAAATGAAAAGATGCTAATCAATGACATAAAAACATACAAAAGTATACAACACACTGCAAAGGTAAATATAAGTCAGATTTAGAAAACTTTAAATCTGTAATAGGATAGTGTGAACCACTGAACTAATAGGATAAAGGTCAAAGAAAAAGACTATTAAAATTATAGCTATTATATTGGGTTAATGAATACACAATATTAAAAAAGTAAATATGAAATAGAAAATATTAAAGGAGGGGAGTAAAAGGGTAAAGATTTTGTAGATGATTGAACTAAATGTTCCATCAGCTTAAAAGAGACTGTTTTATCTATGAGAGGTCTTATGTAAGCCTCATGGTAGCCACAAAGTAAAAACTAAAGTAGTTTCACAGAAGATACAGAAAGGGGGAAAAGAGCATACCGCCTACAAAAGTGGGAAGAAAGAGACGGGAAAAGAAACAACAGGAATACCAAACAACTAGAAAACAAGTAATAAGATGGCATTAGTAAGTCCTCCTATATCAATAATCACTCTAAAAGTAAATGAATTGAATTCGCCAATCAAAAGGATGACTGGATGAATAAAAAATAAGACCCAACTATATGCTGACTATAAGAGACTCATTTCAGATTTAGAGACACACATAGGCTCAAATGAAGGGATTAGAAAAAATGCAATCAGAAGCCAAATGAAGGAGGGAATAGCTATACTTACATTAGAAAAACAGATTTTTAAGTCAAAAATTTTGAGACAAAGTAAGTTGTTATATAATGATAAAGGGGTCAAGTAATGAAAAAGATATAACAATTGTAAATATATACATAACCAGCATTGGAGCACCTAAATATATTAAGCAAATACTAACAGATCTGAAGGGAGAAATAGACAATAATCAATCAATCAATAAACAATAAATGAATATATAAAGCAGGGGACTTTAATATCCCATTTCAGCAATGGACAGATCATCCAGACAGAAAATTGATGAGGAAGCAATAGACTTGAACCATACATTAGACCTAATGGACCTAACATTTATAGAACCTTCCATCAACAGAAGCAAATACACATTCTTCTTAAGTGTACATGAAACATTCTCCAGGATAGACTGTATGATTAGACACAAAACAAGTCTTAGAAAATTTAAGAAGATCGAAATTATTCCAAGTACCTTTTCTGATCACAGTGATATGAAGCTAGAAATCAACAAGAGGAAAGCTAGAAAATCTACAAATATGTAGAAATTAAATAACACAATACTGAAAAACCAATTGGTCAAAGAAGTTATCCAAAGCAAAATTTTAAAATATCTCAAAACAAATGGAAACACAACATACCAAAACCTATGGGATGCTGCAAAAGCAGTTCTGAGAGGGAAGTTTAAAGTGATAAATGCATATATTAAGAAATTAAAAAGATTTCAAATAAACAACCTAACTATACCTCAGGGAACTAAAAAAAGAAGAACAAACCAAGCCCAAAGTTAACAGAAGAAAGGAAATAGCAGATCAGAGCAGAAATAAATGAAATAGAGACCAGAAAAACAAGATAAAAAAAATCAGCAAGGCTTCCCTGGTGGTGCAGTGGTTGAGAACCTGCCTGCTAATGCAGGGGACACAGGTTCAAGCCCTGGTCTGGGAGGATCCCACATGCCGTGGAGCAACTGGGCCCGTGAGCCACAACTACTGAGACTGTGCATCTGGAGCCTGTGCTCCGCAGCAAGAGAGGTCGCGACAGTGAAGAGGCCAATGCACCGCGATGAAGAGCGGCCCCCACTTGCCACAACTAGAGAAAGCCCTCGAGCAGAAACGAAGACCTAACACAGCAAAAATTAATTAATTAATTAATAAACTCCTACCCCCAACATCTTCTTAAAAAAAGAAAAATCAACAAAACTAAGAGCTGCTTTTTCAAAAAGAAGCAAGATTGACAAACCTTTAGCTAGACTAAGAAAAAAAAAGAAGATACAAATAAATAAAATCAGAAATGAAAGAGGAGACATTACAATGGATACTACAGAAACATACAGGACCATAAGAGACTACTATATATACTTAAACACCAACACATTAGATAACATAAAAGAAATCAATAAATTCCTAGAAACGTACCACCTACCAAGACTGAATCAGGATTAAACAGAAAATCTGAACACACCAATACTGAGAAATGAGATTGAATCAGTAATCAAAAGCCTTCTAACACAAAAAAAGTCTAGGACTGGATGGTTTAACTGGTAAATTCTACTAAACATTTAAAGAAGAATTAATACCAGTCCTCTCAAACTCTTCCAAAAAACTGAAGATGAGAAAATACTTCCAAACTCATTTTAGGAGCCCAGCACTACCTTGATACCAAAGCCAGATAAGGCCACTACAAGAAAAGAAAACTACAGACTAATATTCCTGATGAATATAGATGCAAAAATTCTCCACAAAATATTAGCAAGTCAAATTCAACAACACATTAAAAAAATCATACACTATGACCAAATGGTATTTATCTCTAGGATGGTTCAACATATGCAAATCAACAAATGTGATACACGATATTAATAGAGTGAAAGATTAAAATTATATGATTATCTCAATAGATACAGTAAAAGCATCTGATAAAATACACATTATTTCATAATTAAAACTCCCTAAAAATTGGGTATAGAGAGAAGATACCTCAGCATTATGGAGACCATACATGACAAACCCATAGCTAACATTCTCAACAGTGAAAAATTGAAGGCTTTTCCATTAAAATCAGGAACAAGACAAGGGTGCCCATTCTCACCACTCTTATTTAAGATAGTAGTACTGGAAGTCCTAGCCAGACCATTAGGCAAGACAAAGAAATAAAAGGCGTCCAAATCAGAAAGGAAGAAGTAAAATTGTTGGTATTTGTAGATGAGGTGATCTTCTATATAGAAAATTCTAAAGACTCAAACAATACCTGTTGAAACTAATCATAAATTCAGTAAAGATACAGGAAATAAAAGCACATAAAAAATTAGTTTTGTTTCTGTACCCTAACAATGAAACATCTGAAAAAGAAATAAAACTATCCCATTCACAGTAGCATCAAAAAAGATAAAATATTTAGGAATAAATTTAACCAAGGAAGTGGAAGTCTTTGCCCACAAAAGGAGCCAGTATGCTCTTCAGTTCAGACCACATCAATATAGAAAAAAATCCTAAAATTTGTATCCTAAAATTTGTATGTCACAGAAGACCCCAAATAGCCAAAGCAATCATGAGAAAGAAGAACAAAGCTGGAAGCGTCACACTTTCAGATTTCAAAGCTATGGTAAATAAAACTGTATGGTACAAGTAAAAATAGACACATACACTAATGACACAGAATTGAGAGCCCAGAAATAAACCCCTGCATATATGGTCAAATAATATTTGACAAGGAAACCAAGAACATTCAATGAGGAAAGGATAGTCTCTTCAATAAGTTGTATTGGGAAAACTAGATACCCACATGCAGAAAAATAAAATTGAACCCCTGTATTACACCACTCATATAAATTAACAGGAAATGGATTAAAGACTTAAATATAAGACCAAATACTCTAAAACTCCTAGAAGAAAATGTAGGGATAAAACTCCTTGACATTAGACTGGGCAATAATTTCTTGGATACCAAAAGCACAGGCAACCAGTGCAAAAATCAGTAAGTGGGACTACATCAAACTAAAAAGCTTCTTCAGAGTAAAAGAAACAATAAAAAATGAAAAGGCAAACTACAGAATGGGAAAAAATATTTGCAAGCCATATATCAGATAAAATGTTAATATAAAAAATATGTAAGAATTCATACAACTCAATGAGGAAAAAAAATGATCCAATTAAAAAATGGGCAGAGGAACTAAACAGACATTTTTCCAAAGAAGACATTTAAATGACCAACAAGTACATGGAAAGATGTTAAACATCACTAATCATCAGGGAAATGCAAATCAAAACCACAATGAGATGGCATCTCACACATGTCAGAATGGCTATCATCAAGAATATAGGAGGTAACAAGTGTTGGTAAGTATGTGGAGATAAGGGAATCCTTGTACACAGGAATGTAAATTGGTGCAGCAACTATGAAAAACAGCATGAAGTTTCTCTAAAAGATTAAAAATAGAACTACCATATGGTTCAGCAATTCCAATCCTGGGTACATATCCAAAGGAAATGAAAACAGGAGTTCAAAGAGATATAAGTACTCCCATGTTTATTGCAGCGTTATTCACAATAGCCAAGCTATGGAAAGAACCTAAGTGACCATCAATGGATGAATGGATGAAGAAGATGTGATGTGTATTGATACACACACACACACAGACACACACACACCACACACACAGGAATATTATTCAGCTGCAAGAAAGAAGGAAATCCTGCCACTTGTGCCAACATGAATAAACCTTGAGGACATTATGCTAAGTGAGATAAGTCAGACAAAGACAAGAGAAATACTATATGATAGCACTTACACATGGACTCTAAAATAGCCGAACTTGTAAAAACAGAGAGTAGAATGATGGTGACCAGGGGCTGGGGTTGGGGCAGAGAGGAACTGGGGAGATGTTGTTTAAGGATATAAACTGGGAACTAGTAGATCAATAATTCCTGGAGAGCTAATGCACAGCATAGTGATTATAGTCAACAATACTGTATTATAAACTTCAAAGTTCCTAAGAGACTAGATCTTAAAAAAACAACAAAAAAAGACGTGATAGAGGTGTTAGCTAATGTTATAGTGGTAATTTATACTGCAATATATATATGTACCAAATCAGTATATTATATATCTTAAGCTTACACAATGTTATGTGTCAGTTATATTTCAATAAAAATAATAGAGCATTTTAGAAATGAGTGAAGCATGATTTAATGATGAAACTGCAGTTACCTTGAGCTAACAGTTTTTGCAGTGTCCAACAAATGCGAAGTATAGCTGGGTTTCCCTAAAATGTTTTATATAGTTTGTGGAACCCCTGTGAATTCACTTCAGCAGCCCAGGGCATGGTGATGCACAATTTGGAAACCATAACTCTCTTGTTTTTCTCCATCTACCAGTTGGATGGAGAGAAATTCGAGGATTTAGAGGATGGAACAACGAGATGGAAGGTGGACCCCTGGGTCTTCATTGAAGGAGCGGCATCCCAGAGAAACACTTAACAAGGAATTCCTGTTTTAGCCTGTAGCAAGAATGAGATATAGTTTTTTTTTAACATGCTGCTGATATTTGAGGGTTGTTTGTAACAGCAGTTGGTAAACGCTGACCCATATGATCTCCAAATTCATGAAACATCACTAGGGCTACTTTTGTAAATCCAAGCTTTGCTTCACATTGGATGGCTCTCTCCCATGGAGAATGAACGTTAGGCTACTTTGTCTCCAGCCTTGGTGACTTGGTTTATCTATAATGTCCTGGGAAGCACAGACAATACTCTGAAGAAGGGGGTCTCTCTAGAGACATGTGTTCTGAGTCAATGCAATATTTGTAAAGTAAGCAAGGGTATTCCTCAGTGAACACAGTATCAACCAAAATGCAAATGTTCTTGGGGGCTTCGGGGATGCTTGTTTTCCAAGAGAAGAAAGTATTGTTAAAAAATAAACAAGCAGGGGCTTCCCTGGTGGCGCAGTGGTTGGGAGTCCGCCTGCCGATGCAGGGCACACGGGTTTGTGCCCCGGTCCGGGAGGATCCCACATGCCGCGGAGCGGCTAGGCCTGTGAGCCATGGCCATTGAGCCTGCGCATCCGGAGCCTGTGCTCCGCAACGGGAGAGGCCACAACAGTGAGAGGCCCACGTATCGCAAAATAATAAATAAATAAATAAATAAATAAATAAATAAATAAATAAACAAGCAGGAGAGAGTTGGTCTGGCTTTCATCCATTAGCATGAACATGCACTCCGGGTGGTGAGATGTAAAATACACCATCACAGGAAGTGGCACTGAAGCAGACTGACAGTCCAAACCCTTTCCCTGAAAGAACAACACAGCTCACTTGTACACCATCAGCATTGGAAGCCCGTGTTCAGGGCTCAGTACTGGGACCTTAGGGGCTTTTTCCCCTGAAGTAGGTCACATCTTCAACTTAGGTCTTGTTTCCTGACCTACCTAGAGAAGGTGGTAGTTCAAAATTGGGTAAACATTTCTGGGAAATTTCCATTTGATTTTAACCTTATTAGTAACAGCTTGGAGAATTTCCCCCAATTATCCTGGAGAAGCATAGAGCTAAAAGGGAGACATTCTTCATCTTCTCATGGATAATTAAATGTCATAATGCTTCTGGAAACCTCCTAGCATACATACATCTACATCATCTTGATGGTTTTAGGCAAAGTACTGAGGCTCTTTGATTTCACATGTTTAGCCCAGATCTTTCCCTTTTCACCTGTTTATCAACTTTCTTCATGCTCAGATTTCTTACTGTCTGAACAGAGGTAACATGCTGCTGTTGTAGATGGGAGAATCAGGAACGGAGCTTCCTTGGCCCCATGACTTTCGGAAAATATTCCAGAGAACGTGTGGTTCTTTGCAGATGTTTTCATGAGAATGGTTTGAGAGTCTGTCTGCCTTAGACCCACTCACACAACTGAAATCTGCCTCCATTGTGTCTCTCAGAAGAGAAAATATGTACTGTACTTTTTGATTGTTTTCAGCACTACTGAGGTATAACTGACAAATAAAATTGTAAGATATTTAAAGTGTATATGGTAGTAGCTTTGATATCTGCTTTTCTAATGTTGCAATATCAAATTTAAGAAAATAACTGAAAATTTTTATCTTTTTTTTTAAGGATGAGTATTTTATTGTTAATCGATTTGGGGCTAATTTCATTCTATTAGCTATCTATTTCAGCATGATAAGTTACCCAAAAATTTAGCAGCTTAAAATCACACCTCTGTGTTCTGAGCTGTGCTCAGGTTTTCAGGAACCTAGTACTACCAGGGGGTGGGGTACAGGGAGGGGGTGGAGAGCAGGGAAGAGGCTGCCGAGAGCCTGATAACCAAGGGTGGAGCTAGAGGCAAGGGAACAGGTGGCTTTGGCTTTGCCTTTGGCTGGAGGTACCTGGGGCTGAGTCACCCCAGACCAGCACCACGTGCCTTGGGTCCTGGCTCACTTCTGTCCACAGCTACAGTGACTCCAGCAAGGCTCGGGGAGCCGCCTTCTCCAACAGAAGCCACAGGTCTGGAAGCTTCTGGGGAGGCACAATGGAGAAGTGGATCTAATCAAGTGACCTTAAGATAGAAAATTAGCCTGAATTATCTAGTTAGGCCTGATATGAGCCCTTGAAAGCAGAACTTTCTCCCAGTTCAGGGCAAAAGAAGTCCAAGAGATTTGAAGCACAAGGATTTGATGTGCTGTTGTTGGCTTAAAGATGGAGGAGTCTGTGTGGAAAATGTGAGAAGGAAATGAATTCTGCCAACAACCTGTGAGCTTGGAAAAGACCCTGAGCCCCAGATGTGGACCGCAGCCCCAGCCAACACCTCGATTTCAGCCTCGTGAGACCATGAGCAGAGAATCCAGCCATGTTGGCCAGAACTTCTGACCTACAGACACCGAGGTAATACATTCATGTAGTTTTAAAGCACTAAGTTTGTGGTAATTTGTTACATCAGCAAGAGGAAACTAATACACATCATGAATTTCTTTTGGATTAGAGATTACAACCTCATGTTAAAGGGGAGGGTTGCCTCTCAGCTTGATGATGATGTCCATGAATGTGGGCGTGGGTGGAGGTGAAACCAAATAGATACTTTCTGCTTTTCTGTCTCTCCACTAAGGTCCGTTTGACATTTATTGATCATTTATTGTGTACCCTACACCAAATGCTTCCCATGCTTTCTTTTGTTTAGTAATCAAAATTATCCTCTCAATAATAATTTACCTTTTACTTAAGAAATGGAGATTCTGAAAATCCAGATAATCTGTCCAAGTTTCTACCACTAGCATTTGTGAAATTCGAGCCCAGATATTCTGACTATAGGCTCAGGGTTGTTTACTGTATTGGGCCAACTCTTGGATCCGTGGGGGTGACCTAAAAATTAGTTGACAATCAAGAAGATGAATAGAAATTTGCAAAAAAGGAACTATGGGATCTTTATTTTAATGGAGTACAGTAAATGCACTAGATCAAAGATTCTGAGATCCTTCAGCTTGTTTGAAAATTTGGCTCTTTGTCAGCAGCCAGAAGCTAAGGAAAACCCAGAATTCTTACTTCTCAGTTGCTGGCTTCCAACTCTTATTTCCATGGAAACATATCAGAGCTGCAAAAACAAGTGAAGTGCCTTAATATCATCACCACCGAATGGCTGGAACTTCCCATGTTTCAATCTAGCTAATATCTATTTCCAAGGAGAAAAGAGGAGAACTGGAATAACAGACCTAAAAGGAATTGAACGTATTTCATCTCCGTGGTCTCTTGCTGGCCAAGAATGGAATTGTTTCTGTCTAACTGCCATTTAATTTATGTAAAGAATAAAAAGAGGGCTTCCCTGGTGGCGCAGTGGTTGAGAGTCCGCCTGCCGATGCAGGGGACACGGGTTCGTGCCCCGGTCCGGGAAGATCGCACATGCCAGGCAGGGAGCGGCTGGGCCCGTGAACCATGGCCGCTGGGCCTGCGTGTCCGGAGCCTGTGCTCTGCAACGGAAGAGGCCACAACAGTGAGAGGCCTGCGTACCGCGCAAAAAAAAAAAAAAAAAAAAAAGAATAAAAAGAAAAGGTGTCTTTGAACTCTGCTTCAGAGGATCATTAGCAGCAATCTCCTACTTCTTTGTATCATCAGTCATTGTTATTGGCTGACATTATTTGCTTATTGCTATGTCGACCAAAAACTTAATCACTCAATCTAAGAAAGAAAAGGAAAATTTTACTTGAGACAAGTTTGACGATTATGACCTGGGAAGGGCATTTCAGAAAAGCTCTGAGAACTGTTCCACCCAGTTAAAGTGAAGGCACAGTTATATACGTTTCTTAGACCGAGAGCCGGACATTAAATGACGTATTATTGACAGTTTACACAATCCAGATCGAAGCATCATCGTGGCCCCTTATGAGATCAAGAAGGAATGTTACCTTTTGAGGATTTGTCTTGTTGGTGCTAAGAGAATGTTGTTCTTTGTGGTTGAACAGGTATTTCTGCCAACGGGGGAGGTGTGGATGATACATAATGCAGATACGCAATGCACAGTAGGGGGGAGAGAGGAACCAGAGGGCAGAGAAACTTCTTTATGTTTAAATTTTTCTTGTCTTGCCATAAAATGTGAATTTTATTTCACAGCTATAAATACCAAAGATCAATTTATGTGCTCCAGACATTAGACATTGTAGAAGTTTTTTAAAAATGGAATGATTACCATTGGTCAAAGAGACTGAAGAAGGCTTCAGGGAGTAAGGGAATAAGAGGTTTCTCTAGAAAAGGTCTTATGGATGTCACCAAGGACACATATAAAGTAGGCTGCATACCCTCTGTGGTTGCTCCTTTTCTATAGAGTTAGATCGCTCTCAAGCCACAAGAAGAGGGCTAATCAGACAATAAGTCTAGAAGGCTTTAGATACTACAAACTGATTTTCTCCTACTAAGGCTTATAAACAAATACTGTGTCATTATAAGACCATTACCACATCTTGGGTGGGTTTTGGCTTTCTGCCCAGAGTTTGGAGGATGAGACAATCAGCAAGTGTGATTAAACCACTCTGTGGTCTATGGGTTCATGAGGCTGTTGAAGCTTTTCGTGACATCCATCAGCCAGTGACAACTCTGGGGTGCCCACTGTGTGCAGAGTACTGAGCACTGTGGGAAGCATCAGAGCAAAGAGAAGACAGTGCTCCTGCTCGTCAAGAGTTTTGAATTTACCAGAGCAGTCAGGAGCACACACATGAAAATGAGTAAGAAAATAAAAGAGAAACAACCATTCCACCACACCAAAACAAAACTCCAAACCACATTTTCCTGACACAGTTAGCTGTGGTCAGATGGTTCAAATGACTGGGTGACCAGAGTCACCCAATCTGGTGACTTTGATAGGGACATAGATGGAAAGGGAGATAGATGGAAATGTGGAGATTTGGAGGGGGAGGGGAGAAGAAAGAGAAGGAGGAGGAAGTGGAGAAGCAGCAGCAGCATTGACAGAAGGAGCAGAGGTGAGTTTGGGGACTCGGAGGTAAGAGTAAGAGGTGAGAATGGAGGAGGCCAGTGAGGGTTGCTTAGATCAGCGCCATGAACCCAACACTGGGAGTAAGGGCAGTTCAATGTCTCGGGGAGGGTCAGTTATGGAGTCCAGCATCTTGAAGCTCAAGACTGAGAGTTTTCATCTGCTTTGAGGAAATTAGGTATTTCTAAAGGTTTCTGAAAAAGGGCCAGAATTCATAGAACAAAGCCAAGAATGGAAGCAGAACACAGAGGAGACACCATCTTCTGGATCACCCAGTGGATCCCATCTGAGTCCCAGCTATTCTGTATATATCATGCCTCATCCTTCCTCTGAACATTTACAGTATTTAGAAGTTATATCACATAATCTATCACTTGATCATTCACTTGTTTAGAAATCAATGTTAGGGCCGTGGCTGACACAAATGTTATGCAACTCAATAATTGCTACCATCAAGGAAGTGTTTTCTATAGGAAATAAAGGGCTATGCAATGATTTTCGAGGTTAGGCTCACTTGTGGGTGAGCACCATTTGCTTCGGATTAGAATGTAAACTTCACAGGACTGAGGCTATCCATTAACTTGCATACTGGAGCAAAGTGACACGACTGGTATTTTGTTATTTATTTTGCTTATCACTGACATTTTAAAGATGAGATATGGCTTCCATTGTCTTCTGCTCTTGTTCTCAATTGCCATGCTACCTGAGAAGAGTTAGGTTCCAGAACCAGGATTCCTTTGTCCTGTCAGCTTGAGTCTCTCTTATGATGTTGATTGTTGATTTAACCAGAAGAAGATCCTGGTTAAAATAAACTATCCTAGGGAAGGGGCTTTTACTCTGTGAGCCTGGATCAGACCCTGGGGAGAAAGAGCAGGATGGAGGAGAGCTGAGAGGATGTAATGCAGGCAGAAGGGAGATGGTAACACTCCAGAAGATCTGTGGAAAAGCCCAAGAGCTTCTTCTCATCCCCCCTCCTTCTACGGGTAGATTTGGGCCCCAAACTCTTTGGTTTGAAATACAAATAACCAATACAAATATGGAACAATGGTCAACCACACCCAGGATACAATAAATAGAAATTAAAAAGACATTGCGGGGGCTTCCCTGGTGGCACAGTGGTTGAGGGTCCGCCTGCCAATGCAGGAGTCATGGGTTCGTGCCCCGGCCCGAGAGGATCCCACGTGCCGCGGAGCGGCTGGGCCCATGAGCCATGGCCGCTGAGCCTGTGCATCCGGAGCCTGTGCTCCGCAACGGGAGAGGCCACAGCAGTGAGAGGCCCGCGTACCACAAAAAAAAAAAAAAAAAAAAAAAAGACATTGGATTATTTTTGAAAGGTTTTTAATGAGTGGGATATGGTGAGAATGCTTTCTAAATGATAGCACCCTTGTTTGATTTGAAATTTTAACTGTGTCAAACTCTCTACGTACATTGTAATACTGATTTCAGATTTTTAACATGTTACAAATATTATCTATATATATTTCTGTGTTGAAAAATAGCACAATAGACCAGAATGCCAAAATCTGCTTGCAATGACTGCTTCTGCAGATTCAGCTGAAGTGAGGCACACCTAATTAATGTTCCTCCTGTCCGTGATAAAAACAGCCAACACTCATCCGTGCCAAGCACTATACCAAGTCTTGACAGGTTATTATCTCATTTGATTTTCATCATAATTCTGCAATTATGAGGAGCTTCCTCCCAGAGGAGGAAGCTAATATTTAGAGAAGTTAAGGTTGAACCATATGAAATTGCTAATATTCGACTGTTTTTTTTTTTTTTTCTTTTTTTTTTGTGGTACACGGGCCTCTCACCGCTGTGGCCTCTCCTGCTGCAGAGCACAGGCTCTGGACGCGCAGGCTCAGTGGCCATGGCTCACGGGCCCAGCTGCTCCGCGGCATGTGGGATTCTCCCGGACTGGGGCACGACCCCGTGTCCCCTGCATCGGCAGGCAGACTCTCAACCACTGCGCCACCAGGGAAGCCCCCTCGACTGGTTTTGAGATTCAGATATGGCAGTCTCATACGGTTCAACCTGATTAAGGTGTCCAAGGTCACATGGTGAGAAAATGGTGGGAATTATCCAAGGTATCTCACTCCAAAGCCTCAGGGCCTTAACCACTAGGCAATACTGACTGCATTTAGCTAAAAGATGAGGGTGAGAGAGCCTGGGGTCAAGATTATAATGAAATTGATAAGCCATTGAAGGCAAATCATTTCAGGACAGTTCAGGGAAAAATATTTGTATAAAGTCTAGGGAAGCAACACGATTCACTGTATGTTAGCAACAGGGTTGGATTAAGCAGAATTCTGACCACTCAGTTTCATATTTGCCACCAAATTGCTGAAGGCGACTTCCTCTCTAAATCTCATATTGTTCTGTTAAATGGATATGGTAACAATGGTCATCATGAAGGATGCTTTGGAAGGGGTACGTATGCTGCATGGACCAGGAGACAGGAGCCACTCAACATTTCCAGCAAAGAAAGTCCAAGCCCTGGGGATGCTTCCCAAGAGGTCAACCTCACTGTGTGGGACGGAGCCCTGAGCCAGGCTCCTCTCAGTATTCAGCAGGTTGGATGAGCAGCCATTTTCCCTTTCTAGATTTTTCGCTCCTTCAGAGCTGCAGACCTACAATGATTCAAGAGTTCTGACTCATTTTGATGAGTCTGCTCGTCGTTAACATAAATCAGATGAAGCAGAAAGCCCACCTCAACATCATGAGGTCAAACACTGGCTGTTGTCACTGGAAAAATTCCTGAGGCACTTGCTCTCATAAGCATTGTTATGAAGACGAGGTTCAAAGAAGCGTTTAGGCAAAAGAATCTTTGTATTTCCCACGATGCATGCAGCCAGGCTGCAGATGAAAATGACAGCAATTTATTTTGAAATTTGCTCTTTAATTCTGATGGATTTTCTAAGCAAATGATTTTGAATCCAACAGCTGCTGGGTGAGCAGAACGTACTAGAATAAATCAATCTTCTGCTACCTCCAGAGCGGTGAATAATATGTCTTGGTTAGTGCAGTAAAGATTCCTACATTCAAGATACAGGGCACCGGGCACAACTTGCATGTGATTGCAAATATTCAAATGAAATGTACCGATCCTGCAAAGACTGAGTAATAAATCATGCAGCAGGCAAGCACCTTCCCATCTCATGGATTTCTGTTGCGGTGAAAGAAAAAAAGAGACAAATGAGGGCCAGTATAATCAAGGGCCCACTCAGGATGTCTATTACTGTTTCTGACCTGGCCTGGTCTTGCAAACATGGGACCTGGCCTGGTCTCGGAAAAATTTAAATACGGGTTAATGTGGTCACTGCCAAGGGAACAGCTTGATGAGAAGAAGGTCCTAGAGTGTGCACCTCACCCCCATGCCCACTCATCCCAGGGTTAATCCTACTGGCTCTGGGTGAGGAAAACACGCATTTAACGCTTCCCCAAGTGGAAAGGGATGAGAAGTCCTGCCTTCCGCCTCCAAAACAGCATCTTGGAGTGAAGGGAGCGATGGGAAAAGAGAATAAATGTGCTCATTATATAGAGGAGAAAATAAACAATGACTAATGGGAAAAGAGAAAAAAATCAAGGAACCAGGAGAAGGAGGTGGATTTTTAATAGTGAGATACCCAGTTTTCACAATGGAAATGCTCATAAGACTAAAGGAAAAGTTTGCATGACATAATAAAGCATTTATTTACTTATTTATTTACTTTTGAAATCCCTCTAGATTTAATATTTAGGATTTAAAAAAAAACTATATCTAGCTATTCCTAGAAGTCCTGCTGCCCAGGAATAAAAGAGTATGCTTTTTTAGAAAATCAGAATCCTTTACCCCTCCCTGCCTGCTCCCCTGTTATTTATCAGAGACCAGAAGGATGAGTTGAAGGATCAGGTGACCTGTGTTTCAAATCTAAAGACTTTGATGCAAAAGGAAAAAAGTGTAGGAATATGGAAAATAAATGCCAAAAGGAATCATTGTATGCATTTAGAGTCTTTGGATATCTCTACAAGATTAATCCAGATGGTTGTAAACTTGCAAAATACAGTATGTGCCTGTGTGTAGAAGCTAAACGTGATTTGCCTTTCTTTTGGTAACCTATTATTCCAAAACCTGGGTGTTTAAAGTGCTCCCTGTAGCTTTAGTAGCTTTTGTTTTCCAGGCTCCTTCTCAGTGACTGGGCAATCATGAATGCATCCTCTTATGGGATGTAATGCAGTTTTGTTATGGCATCAATGTAAAGACTTGAAAAGGCTCCTACGTATAAAACAAGAAATCATAATTCCCCATCTTACATTTCATGTCACTTCAATCAGATTGCTTTAGGCATCCAGGTCCAAAAGTTAGATCTAGCAGCTGGTGTTCCTTCTCCATTCGTCATAAATATAAAATCAAAACAAATCCGTCTCATCTATTAATAAAATAATATAAAACACATCCTGAGTAATTGGTAAGTTAGTGCCACCTTTGTACATTCAACTGTTGGATTGTGCTCAGGAACTGGTTTTGCTAAAGGATATTCAAGCATACCTGTGCATATGAAAAGGTTGTGATGGAAAGTTGTAGATACCACATGTTGATCTGGATTTGGTCTACATTTGCATGTTGCTAGCTCACCCAGAGTTTCCAGCTGCAATTCTGCTGGATGCTTTAGTTTCTAAGTCTTACTACTTATGCCCTTGGGGAAATTACTCACTGGGTCTTAGTTCCCACATGCGTAAAAGAAAGAGCTTGGATTTCTAGACTTTAGACATTATGCTAATGAGTTTATAGCAAATCTCTATACAGATTCAAATTTCTTTGGCCAACTGGGATTACTGTTGGGAAACAGTAACCTCACAGTGGCCCTGTCTCCTGCCTGGCCCAAGTATAGTCCATAGGAAACACTCACAAGTCCTTCGCCCCTAAAACTTCTGGTAGCGTAGACCCATGGCAATGCAGCCATCACTATCCACCACTGTCATGGGCAACTCGAACTTTCCCAGAAGTGGATTAGGCACTGGTCCTCATGGTTCATACTTTCTAAGCAGTTTCCAGAAAATCCTCTTCACTAGGCTTGAGGTGAGGGAACTAGCAATCTTCCTCTTAGAGGACTTGGAAGGGAGGAGTGTTGGAGAATTAGCATAGGAATAGTTCTCTTCAACTGAAATTGCTTCAAAAGTTCTCTTGCTCTTATATCCTTTCTGTATCAGAGTTGAAGGGGGTTCCAAGAATACTGAAATTCCACATGTGGAGGGGCTCCGCCTCATACTGTGGTATCTGAAGTAGGAAGAGACCTATTTTCACATTCTGAAAAACAGGTAAATCATTTCAGTCCACATTGAAATCACTTCTTCAACTATTAGAAGAGATGCACATCTACACTCAAAATATCTCCTTAGCAAAAAGCCTTCTACTACAAGTCTCAAAATGTCTATTATAATCTTTTTTTCAAAGACTTCTAAAAAACATAATCCATTCAACTCAGAACCATGCTTTCATTCCCATTTAAAATAACACCCAGCAATTCAGAAGCCATGCAGAATATCCACAGACAAGCATTTCAGAAAGGTCTCATGTACTTAATCCTGTATTTTTGCAAGGATGTATACTTTGTGCATTTGCTTAGTATTTATTAACTGGTCTCACTGTCATTCTTCATGTTCTCTGAAAGTGTAACATTCAGCCATTTAGAGGGGTATAGAAAAAGGCACAAAATAAATGTGAATGATGCTGATGATTACTATAGAGATGTGAACTGAGGACCAAGTTTCCTTATTCTGTATTCAAATTAAATAATCTTCACAAGAGTAGGAGAGCATAATTCCTTCCAGCAGGGGGGTCCAATGAAATAAACTGTTGTGACAGATGGCCATACCATAATCCACCCTCATTAGCATTCATTAGCATACCAGGTTATATCTTGATCAGGCACTGAACACAAGGTGTGCACAGAAACAGCGTTTCCATTAATCTCATCCAGAAAAGATGCACCTCTTTACCTTGGTGGGCGAACTTGGTAGGAAAACGATGCCTTGATGATCGATGCTGAATCCTGTTCCATGAGCAGAAAGGGTTTCAAGTTTGGGCTAAGCCAACCTGGAGAGAGCTAACTATTTCCAAAGAGAAACTTAGGCTGTGTGGGACACAGGAGGGTGAACCTCAGGGGACATGAAGACCCTCAGAGATGGGAGAAGATTTAGAAGGGGAATCAGGGGAAAGCATTGTTTTCATCGTTGTCCTTGAAGAAAAGTCATTCCCTGATACCGAGGGGAGAAATCTCCTTGCTTGTGAGTCGTTTCAGTGTGTCTATGCTGTCTCTGTTGTTAGTGTGAAAAGCCTTTTACTTGAGCTGAAAAGAAACCAGTGGAGAGAGAAAAAAAGAAGGAAAATGAGTGTATGCCACCACCTGCTTTCCTGGGAAAACAGAAAGCATCAAAAGAAAATACATGTGAGATGCTTGGGGCATAATAAATGTATGTTTTTGTTTTTTTTTTTTTGTTTTTTTTTTTAGTGCTGTCCTTCAGAGTGCTATTGAAAAAACACTTTCATCTCCTAGGGCTGTGTGATCATCAATTTAAGGGAAATTGCTTCCACCGGCTGATGACGCCCAAATCTATATCTCTAATTTCAGACCCCTCTTTAGAGCTTGGCACCCATATATCTAGGGGTTTATAGGACACTCATCATATAGGCATCCGACAAGCATTTCATAGGGTGTGCCATGTGGCAGGAATTGTGTAATGAGGAATCCACATGTTCATTGTTTAGTTTGGGAGACAAAGTAAAACTAAACTCTCATAAAGCTGGGGGAGAGAGAGAACAGGGCGCTAGAGAGCATCTAGCAGGAGCCTCATCTGCCTGGGGTCATGGAGGCTATGGAGGAAATGACATTGAAGCCAAGACCTGAGGTTTTAGGAGGGATTATACCCAGGGAAAGCTCAGGGAGCGGAGGCCACAAAGAGGTGGAAAAAGGTAGGGGCCACAGTCTTTGCAAATGCCTGGAAAGGATAGAGATTATGGCATATTTGAAGAAACATGGGAGTTTGCCCTGGCAGGAACATCAATCATGCTTCAGGTCTGCCTTTTGTTTTGAATCTCTTTTCGTGTGAATGATACGACCATCTTCCCAGTCACCCGGGGCAGTGACCTGCACATCCTCCTGTTTGCCTTCCTTTCCATGCCTCTCTCAAGTCCAAACACTCATCATCTTTCTTCTAAGAGTCTTGAAAATGGGTTTCCTCATCCCCAAGCTCATCATCTCCCCCCACGATCGCTGTGACAGTCTCTGCTTATCCTCCTGCCGTTATCTTGTTTCCCTTTGGCCTGTGACTTACGTCATTGTTACAGGGCTCTCTCCAGAACGTGGACTGTATCACCTCTTTGCCACCAGCGATCCCTCACGGCCCTCAGGATGAGCACCTGCTCCGGCGCAGGCCGGATGAGGTCTGGTGCGACTTGCTCTCGCTCAACCTTCCAGAGCCACCTGTTTCTGGCTGCTCGTCTGCACACAGCCTAAGATCCCACTATATGGAGTTGCTTCGTGTGATGGATAATTTTATGTGTCAACGTGACTGGATCACAGGTGTGCCCAGATATTTAGCTAAACATTATTATTTCTAGTATGTCTGTGAGGGTGTTGGAATGAACTTAGCATTTAAATCAGTAGACTCAGTAAAGTGGTTTGCCCTCCCCAAGGTGGGTGGAACTTGTTCAATCCACTGAGGGCCTGAATAGAACAAGAAGGTAAAGGAAGGAAGAATTCAGCTCTTCCTGCCTCACTGGGAGATACATCTTCTCCTGCCCTCAGCGCTCCTTATTCTCAGGCCTTCAGATTAGGACTGAATGACACCACAGGCTGTCCTAGGTCCCCAGCTTCCAGATGGCAGATCATGGGGCTTCTCAGCCTCTGTAATTGCATGAGCCAATTCCTTATTTATCTATGTAAATATGTGAATTTATACATGTAAATATGCATGTATCTACCTACCTACCTACCTACCTAGATACCTTGGGAAAGAATAAGCACAAAATATGAAACTTGAGAGTCTGGCAAGATCTGGTAACTGGTAATTAGTCAAGGTTTTCTAGAGAAGCAGAATGAATATTTTATATACATAGCTTTCAAGTTTCATGTTTTCTGTTTATTCTTTCCCAAGATGTCCCCATATTTCCTGTCTAGCTAACTCTATTCCATAATTCTCAGTGGAAACATTGCCATCTCTGAACAGCCCTCTTTGAAACCTCCATTCCCAGTCTGCATGGGGGGCCCTGTATCCTTCTGGGCAGTCTGTGCTTGTGTCTCCCATAGCACAAGGCATGACACACCTTTTTTACTGAACCTGTCAGCCTTCCTCATCAGGTTCAAAGTGCTTTGGGGGCAGGTATCAATCATTTTATCTCATATCAACTCGAGCGTCATAGCGTGGTGTCCCCAAGCATTCTCTAATTGTATCCTGTTTTCCTAATTATCACAAGACATGTTTCTGTGTATTATCTGCTCCACTGTGAGGCAGGTTTTGTGATGCCAGGGAGTTTGTCTGTTTCATTCAATCCTCAGCTCTCACAATGGTACCTGGCACAGAATAGGTGTTCAAATCATTGTGTATTTGTTGAATGAATGAATGAATGAATGAATGAAGTTAATATTCACGCCCACATCCTGGCTTTGGCCCATGATTTTTTCAACATGGCAAAACACGTTTTTTTTCAGTTTTCTTTGACATGAGATTTTCTAGTAAGTTGTAACTGACTATGTGACTTTGGACAAGTTACTAATCCTCTCTCTGTTTCAGTTTCCCCATCTGTGGCATCATGATTATAAGAGAACCTACTTCATTAACTTTTCATGAGGATTAAGTGAATTTATACACGTACAACATTCAAAGAGTGCCTGGCACATGTTAAGTACTCGATAAATGTTAGCTATCCTCTTCCTCCTCCTCTTCATCATCATCATCATCATCAACATTACCTCCATTTTCATTTTATATTCCCTAATCCTTTAAAATCACACCTCTGAAACATTTCTTCTACCACACAGCCTTCAAGTAACAATTATGTCAATAATTTTAGGGGCTGCAGGACTGTCTCATGCATAGTTCTCAGCACAATGCTAGGTGGTTATTAAACGCTTGAGTAGAATGACGGTTTGGAATTCCTCTTTTAAAATACTTGCATCGGGCTTCCCTGGTGGTGCAGTGGTTAAGAATCCGCCTGCCAGTGCAGGGGACACGGGTTCGAGCCCTGGTCTGGGAAGATCCCACATGCCATGGAGCAACTAAGCCCCTGCGCCACAACTACTGAGCCTGCGCTCTAAAGCCCGTGAGCCGCAACTACTGAGCCCGTGCACCACAACTACTGAAGTCCGCCCGCCTACAGCCCATGCTCCACAACAAGAGAAGCCACCGCAATGAGAAGCCCCTGCACCACAATGAAGAGCAGCCCCTGCTCGCTGCAACTAGAAGAAAGCCCACACACAGCAACGAAGACCTCATGCAGCCAAAAATAAATCATATAAATTAAAAAAAAAAACTTGCATCTTTATGCACAGGTCATCTCTTTAGATTGCCCACTACTGAACCAACCTGTGCTTTTCAACAGAAAGTGAGTTTTGGTGAAACAGTCTTTTCTTGTCTGTTCCTCTCACTTTCGTTATGAATAACAGTTTTGAGCAGAATAACAATAGCATTTCTATTTTTATACATGACATTCATCCACCTGCTTTTCCAAGCCTGACACCTGAGCCAGATACATTTCACCCTAGATTTAGAAAGGAACTGAAATTGGGAAAAACAAAAATGTCCTCAGGTGCTCCAAGAAGCAAATAAACACATGGCTGCAGCCGCCATTTCCATAGAGATGTTAAAAAGCCAGTCTGAGTGTGCAATTCCAGGTCAGTTGGACAGGTGCAAGTCACACTATGGTGGCTTGCATTCCTATGGTGCCAATAAAAGTTTTCATGCCCTGGAAATTTACTACTAATAAAAATAAGATTTTCCTGGCATCTGTGATGAATACTGGTGGGTACTGGGTAGGTTGTCTGAGGCTGGTTTTTGTCTGTCTTTAAGCACAAAGTTTAAGCATCGTCCAAAAGATGGCACTGTTTATTTGTATTTATCATGCTTAATTACAGAAGTTGTATTATGCAGGCACATTAGTGATCTAAATGAACACAGAGCAGAGATATCATCCTCCACACAAATCAAACTGTCATTTTATTATAGGCCATTTCAAACTCTTCATCTTGTTCCTCAGCAAATGAATATGTCCAAGCTGTTAAATGTAATAACTGCAATGTCAGCAAACCTCTTACTTATTAAGTACTTTTTTCTGTCTAAAGGGGATTCTGGAATCCATTTTTGAAATCATTACAGAAAATGGGTAATTGAGACATATTTAACTTTTCAATCTTGAAAAGCTAGATTTTCAAATGTAAGTACTTTTTGATGATCTTTAAGTGTGACTACACAGGGAACACACAACTGGTAGTTGTAGGTTACTGGCTGTTAGAAAGCATTGTTCTTTGAAATTACTTGTGAAGCAAAAGGTGAAAGCTCCAAAATAACTTTTTAGAACAAACAGGAAATTAGGACTGGTGACACTGGTTAAATCTCAAATTGTACTAGGGGATACTTCTGTGTAGGAGGGGGACAGGGTGACAGATGGCTTTTTAGGAGTACTTCTGACATTACAGTAAACATACATACATATTTTTGCTGGCCCAGTACATCTTTAGGAAATCACCTTCCCCATTCTTGAGTTACTTCTATTTATTTACAGTTTACTGGTTAAGGCAAGTCAATGGCAACCTTATATTTAATGGGGTAGGGAGGTACAGAGCTGCCATGTCCCTGAAGGGGAGGAAAATCAAGTATTTTGTTAATGAGTAGTATTCCCTAAATTTGGAGTGTGATCTGCATAAGGCTTGGAAGCAGAAGTCAGTGAGTGGTTTCACTAAGTTGAGGGAGGGGGGAATTATTATGTATGGGAATGAATAAAATTCCTGACAAAAACCTTTTCTGAATGAACAAAGAATCACCCCTGGGAAATTACACTGAATGTGCATTAATGCACATAACAGGGTGGGCAGGGATGGTTTTTACTCCAATGCCTACAAAGCCACTTAAAACCAGGGCTAGATCAGAGCTTTATAGGGTAGAAAACATTTCCCCATGTACACAAAAAAACATCAGGAAACTAGCCTCCTTTCTGATACTAGCAGAAAGCAAACAGTGTACAGATGTTTTTATAGTATGTAGTATTTGAAATACTGTCAATTATGCCCAGCACTGTAAGAGAACAGGTAGGGGGTAAGCTGCTAAGAGTTTTGTAGCAATTAAGAATTTCCAAGAAGCAATAAAGATTTCTCTTATGTATATTTAGTAACAGCTGAAATTTTATAGGAGAAAGTGCTAGAAATTTTCATTGTGTCTACAAGTCTATTTTTCTTCCTATTGCATCCTTCCATATTTGTAATACTTTGTAATATGTTCTCAGTGGTTTCAGTATAATAACACGTGTTGAAGTTACCTACTCACGTTTTATGTTTCCTGAAGAACTTAGTGTAAGGAGATAGAGATAGGACTCATTGACATAGGGAAACTGCTTAGATGCAGATCAAGCAGACTAACTGGGATAGATTTGTCCTCTATTAGTTTCTGGGCATATATGCAGTAATGTTGTTGTGTATTTGGTTTCCCTTGATACTATATATCAAATAAGAACTGTTTGATACCTTTTATAACATACTTTAGGTGGTCATAAAAAAGTGAATTTGGTCATATGGTTCACCTGCCTCCAGCTACATAATGAATATGGGTGCATAATAAATCTTACTATATTTAAATACAGTAAGGATGTTAAATTATAGGTTTCAGAGTCAGACATAGCTCAGTTTGAATCTTAGCTGCTATTTACTTGCTATGGGACCTTGCCCAAGTTACTTCACCTCCCTGAGCTCTCACTGCCTCATCTATAAAATGGTATCAACCTCAGGATTGTCTTGAGAATTAAATAATAAAATTTATGTAAAGAACCCGGCATAACGTCTGAACATAATAAGTATGCAATCAACATTATCTATTAAAATACGATTTTTTTTCCAAAAATTTGTACATACCTTATCTCCTTAAACCTCATGATAAGTAAGCAGGAAAAGCACTATTAGGCTCCATCTGAGAAAATGGAGGCTCAGAAAGTTTGAAGGATATACTTCCAGGTTACCTAGGGGGGTAGTGCAAAGCCCAGTTCTACTGATGCCCAGCTTGGTGAAATTTCCCTGGCCATCACTGTGTAGATGACTAAGAAGGACTCCTATTTATAAGCCATCTTCATGCGTGTGATGGTTAGTTTTATGTGTATAGATAGCTAGGCTTTATATAGTAGTACCCAGTATTTGAATCGAACACGAATCTAGGTGTTGTTGTAAAGGTATTTTGTAGATGTGGTTAGCATCTACAACTAATTGACTTTGAGGAAAGGAAACTGCCCTTGCTAGTGTGGTGGGCCTAATCAGTTGAAGGTCTTAAGAACAAAAATTGAGGTTTCCTGAAGAAGAAATTCTACCTCCAGGTTGTAGCACTAAGACCTGCCTGAGTTCTCAGCCTGCTGGCCTGCCTTAAGAATCTTGACCTTGCCAGTTCCCACAATCACATGAGCTAATTCCTTAAAATAAATCTCTCCCTTTGAACTGTGAATTTTATCTCAAGTCATGTCTAGCTAGTGTAGTCAGCGTTCTCCAGAGACGGAACCAACAGGATATAAATGTATATACATACATTTCCTGTGAGGTATATATGCAGTATATATCCTGTGTGTGTGTATATATATATATCCATACATATCCTATGTATATACAGTATATATACATATATGTATGTGTGTGTATATATGGTTGACCCTTGAACAACACACATTTGAACTACAAGGGTCCATTTATACATGGATGTTTTTCAATAAATACATACTGCACAGTCAGAGGTTAGCTGAATCCATAGATGCAGAATTGTGGATACAGAGGGCTGGCTGTACAGACATACACAAACTTTAGACTGCATGGAGGTCAGAGTCCCAAACCCCCACATTGTTCAAGGGTCAACTCTGTATAGGTATAAAATCTCCTAACAGTTCCGTTTCTCTGAAGAACCCTTACTGGTTCAATGCACAAGTAAAATCCCCTAGGATGCCCTTCCTGGGGGCAGAAGTAACCCTGGTTACAGGCACACTGTGTTATCCCCACCTCTAACTGTATGTGGCCGCTACAGGAGCTGGATCCAATCTGCAGAATAGCTGCCTCTTCCAATAAGCTACACCACCTCAGACCGCTCTTGAATTAGGATTCTGCTTTGCCACTTCAGAAGCACAGCACATGACATTAAATGACAGTACAGACCCACAAATGATAATACTTAAGTGACCACACCCACCCACAGATGTGTACATCCACTGATGTCTCAGTATGTGGAAGCAGATTCTTGACTTTGGACACAAAGATTCCATGTTGAGATAATCCTTTCCACCACTCCAACACACATGGAACTCTTCCGACCCCAGCCCCTGCAGTTAAACGATAAAGGCTCAGGAAATGAAAACTATGCTTAATACCACCTAAGAGAAACATTAGGAAAAACTGGCAGAAAATTATCCTATAATTTTTTTCCAAGCCAAGAGGCGCAGACTTGCGTCTCCTTTCTCCCTTGGGTACATTTCCTATGTTTGTATCTGTCAGTACCTCATGGCATTAATTCCTTCCCGCTGTCTCAGGACAGCCCATCCACTTGGATTTTGGCTTTCACTCCTTCCTGCCTCTTCAGGAGCCTCTTTCTGTCAACTACCGCTCCGTGGCATGTGGGATCTTCCCGGACCGGGGCACGAACCCGTGTCCCCTGCATCGGCAGGCGGACTCTCAACCACTGCACCACCAGGGAAGCCCCTTGACAGACTTTTATTACTAATGGTAAGCAGAGTGATAATAATAATCTCCACGTATAAACGATTTCCCTGAATTGCAAGTCTGTGAAACCATTGTTAGTCTTTTCAGTGTATAGATAAGGAAACTGAAGCTTAGAGAAGCTACAGGAGTGCCCACAGCTAAACTAGTTAAAAAAGGCCCAGAATTCAAGTCTGTCTGAATCCAAAGTCTTCTCCATTAGTTCCTTCACATCCTGCTCTACAGGCTCAAACTTCCTCCAACAGTAACCGTAACATAAAAGTTATGTTATGAAGGAACTGAGTCTCAGTTCCTTCAGTCTATTTTAGTTGTAAAGCTCAGCCTCCCAAAAGTATGATTTCCAAAGTGTTAAAATGGGGTCGGGCACGTCCTTAGGAGTCCCGGAGCCCTTCCATATCAGGTCGTTAGCCCAGGGTTCTCCCTCAGTGTGGGCTACCAAGGGCCAGCTGTAAAGGAGGTGTCCTTTCCTGTGATAACTTCCTCCTCTTTGAAAGTCCAGGATGAATGTTCATTGCAGCTCTATTTACAATAGCCAGGACATGGAAGCAGCCTAAGTGTCCATCAACAGATGAATGGATAAAGAAGATGTGGCACATATATACAATGGAATATTACTCAGCCATAAACAGAAACAAAATTGAGTTATTTGTAGTGAGGTGGATGGACCTAGAGTCTGTCATACAGAGTGAAGTAAGTCAGAAAGAGAAAAACAAATACCATATGCTAACACATATATATGGAATCTAAAAAAAAAAAAAAAGAAATGGTTCTGAAGAACCTAGGGGCAGGGCAGGAACAAAGATGCAGACGTAGAGAATGAACTTGAGGACACGGGGAGCGGGAAGGGTAAGCTGGGACGAAGTGAGAGAGTGGCATGGACATATATACACTACCAGATGTAAAATAGATAGCTAGTGGGAAGCAGCCACATAGCACAGGGAGATCAGCTCAGTGCTTTGTGACCACCTAGAGGGGTGGGATAAGGAGGGTGGGAGGGAGGGAGATGCAAGAGGGAGGAGATATGGGGATACATGTATAGCTGATTCACTTTGTTATACAGCAGAAACTAACACACCATTGTAAAGCAATTATACTTCAATAAAGATGTCAAAAAAATAAATAACTACATGAAAGAAAGTCGAGGATGGCTGCTCTTTTCCTATAGAGCAGGAAACTCATGCTTGCGGGTGGGGCTGCTTGAAACGTGGGTCTTCCTGTGCTTTGTAATTGTGTTACTGTGGAACACCTGGTACGGGGATACCACTCTCCACAGGTCTGCACAGTCGCTCCCCATCACAGACTCCTACCGTCCCTGCCATAGTTGCTGTCCTGTCTTATGCTTGGGAAGTTCATGAGTGGTGAACCCCCAAAGCCCCAAATTTGGAGTGAAGAGCATTGGCACAACCTTGATGGAATCCCACCTTAACCCTTTGCTCTGTGTGTGACATGGGACAAGTTGCTTAACCTACCTATGCTCTGTATTCCCACTGAAAATGTAACTCACCCTTGCCTCTGTGGGTTGGTGTAAGGGACGTAGTGGATTATGTATGTAAAGAAGCACATGTAGCTTGGTGCATGGCACAAGGTAAACCTTCGATTTTCATTCCTGTTGGATCCAGATGTTTGCACTAGTTTTATGTAAATTACCACCTTACTGTATATAGCCTTATAGTTTCTTCTTATTGTTGCATGGACCAAACTGCATGCTCCCTAAAATCAGGAGAATGATGTTCAAACTTCCGGGGTGAACATACAATAATTGCTCAATAAGTACGTATCAAGTTGATTTATTGAACTCCTACTGTATGTGGTATGTAAAAATTAAGTGTCAGGCCACAGATGTACCTATCTTTGAAGAATTTATAGTTTAACAAAGAATGTTTAAAGAGATATTTCTATTTTTTTCCTCTTATACAGATCCAAATTTACTCATTGCTAGAAATGAACTGTGACTGGAAATCTAAGCACATGGTATGTTTGTACGTTTCATCAGCTACACACACAGGTCTAGTAAGTTGTAGAGCCATGGTCTGAAATGAAGTCAGGAGAACCTATTTTCAGTGCTGTGAGTGACGGTCTCCCTGGCTGCCTGTCTGACTCTCAGTACGAATGAGACGATGAAGTAGATGCCATTTGTTCAGTACTGGGGTGTGCTACCCCTTTGAGCTTCACAGTTCTCTCACCTGTAAAATGGGATGACGATACTGCCCACGTAAGGATTAAATTAGGCTATGTTAAAAGTGTCTACACTTGACCTCTGTTAGGCGCTCAGTGGGTAGCAGTTAACATTCCTCAGCCTCAGCTCTCAGCTCTGTCTTGGCATCCTTTAGCCTGGCTGCCCTCCTCCCTGTGTTGACTTATTACCTCCCTCTACTCCCCTTGGTAGCGATGGCTCCTGTCTTGCTCACTGCTGTGTTCCCCAGCACCTACCAGTGTGGGGTGCATGAACGGAGCTTCCGAAAATTTTGACAATCATTATATTATAATGATTATATTATAGATGCAGGATTACTGCGTGAGAAGCAGTGTGACTTCTTCCTATAGTAATTTTCTCCATTCAACATAGGGAAGTTGCTTAACCTGCCACAAAAGGGTTTCTCTAAAACATCTATGAGGCTTTATACATTTTAAGTATTCTTATTTATATGGTAGTTCCTAAAACTTTAAATATAGAAATATCATATGATCCTACAATTCCACTTCTGGTATATTCCCCCAAGAATTGAAAGCTGGGAATTGAACAGATATTTGCACACCCATGTTCATAGCAGCCTTATTCACAATAGTCAAAGGGTGGAAACAACCCAAATGTCAGGTTTGGATAAGTAAAATGTGGTACATACACACAACGAAATATTATTCAACCGTAAAAAGGAACACAATTTCAGTACATGCTACAATATGGATGAACCTTGAAAACATTATGCTACGTGAAATGTCACATACAAAAAGACAAATATTGTATGATTCCATTCATGGGAGGCATCTAGAATAAACAAATTCATAGAGACAGAAAGGAGAACAGTGGTTCCCAGGAAGGAAAGGCAGAATGGAGAGTTATTCTATAATAGAGAGTTTTTGTTTGGGATGATGAAAAACTTATGGAGATGGAAGGTGGTAATGGGTTACACAACAGTATGAATATACTTAATGCCGCTGAATTGCACTTACAAATGGTTAAAATGGTAAATTTCATGTTATGTATATTTCTCCACAATAAAAAAAATCTTACTTAGGATAGTTCAGACCAGTAGGAGAGTCTGCTCTGCTCAACGGGAACAGGGGCAGGAAGGGAGCTACCCCCATGGAAACTCCAGACCAGTCAGCACTCTCAGTGCTGCCAGGCATCTTTAATTACCACTGGCACTTGACTGTTTCTCACAGTCTCAACTGGGGACTGTGTCAGTTGGCCCCTGTCAGATCCTGATCGCCCTGCAGAGCTGCCTTCCCAGGCTGTAACTGTCTTTTCAGATTACCATGGTGGGAGGATGGTAATCATTTGCTTGAACCTGATTGTGTCCTCAGCGCGACACTGGCTGCTGGGCATATCAGAGCGTGAATGGAATTCAGCTGACTTGAAATGTTTCCCCCAGCTGGCTTTCTCCCCACCCCACTACCCAACCCTTTCTCCTCAACTTCTTTGCCTTCACTGTAGCTTCCACTCTTTTGTCAATATGGTCCAACTGTCAGGATAAAAATGGTATCTTGTGCCCACCTGAATTTCCCACTGATGGCATCCATATCAGAATAAGTCGGTCTGTACTGCAGATCAAAATGATTTTTTTTCTTCCTTAGCTGCCAGAACCATTCTCATCACTGGGAATCAAATCTGTTCCATGAGCTCATATATCATCATTACCCACAATACAAATTCTGAAATCAAAGCAGACCTGGCAATTTTATTGACGCTCAGAGTGGAACAGAGCCCAGGTCACCCTGAATCAGTTGCGTTGGCTTTGCCTTGCTGACAACAAACATGTCACTGAAAATTAGCAGAGAAAAGAAGACTTGGTAAGTTCACTACAGAAGGTAACTTGTCAGTGACAGAGGTGGGATATTTTTATCCTTATAACTCAATGCTAATGAAATTGGTGGGGATAACACCTGCCTGAAAACGTGTCCCTCAGGGAGCAGGGAGAAGCAGAAAGCACAAGAGTCAGCTTGTTTTCAAAGTCATTTTTCTCAATATAGCTATGATTTAATCAAGGGATCTTAACAAGAGCCGAGGAGTTGGGGACCCAGAGCAATAACCAACGAGGCCAGTTTTGGCACTCGTAAGCATGGCCCCTGGATCAGCTCTGGAAGGCTCAGCTAATCCATCTCACCTGGGTCTCAATTTTCTTATTTGTGCAGCAGAAAGAATCACACTGTATGGCCCTTTGCTCTTTTGATGATGAGATGCTGTTTGTTAAGTGACTGGAGATCTAAGATGAGAAAGAATTATAAATATAGGCACACCTCACACTATCATTTTGGCAAGGGTTGCGGTGGGGAAAGAAAAATGCTCCATCATGAGAGTTTACTGTCTGGCTCCATAAGGGAATGCAGTGGTGGGGAGGGAGGGAGGGCAGTTAGAAAGGGGAAAGGTGTCAGTTGATTGGAGGAAGATGAAGGGAAGGAGAAAGGATAAAGACATTGGTCAGGGGTCCCCAAGCCTATCCTCAGGTATGACGATTCACTAGAAAGACTCACAGGACCCAGAAAAGCTGCTGTACTCATGATTATGTTTATTACAGCAAAAGGATGCAGATCAAAGTCAGTAAAGGAAAAAGGTGCATAAGGAGACCAGGCACAGGGCTCCCAGCTGTCTTCTCGCAGTGGAGTTTCATAGACAGCACTCAATTCTCCCAGGAATGCTGTGTGACAACATGTATGAAGTATTGCCAGTGGGAGAAATTCATCCCAGCCTTAGTGTGCAGAGTTTTATTGGAGGTCAATCACATAGTCACAGAGCACCTATATGACTGACCTTGGATACTCAGTCTCCAGTCCCCCTCAGAGGTCAAACAGATACAAGGCTTCAGGAATACAAAAACGGGCATTCACCGTAAGTCACATTATTAGCATAAACTATCTCTTGTGGCTTAAGGTCCCAATGACACGGTTATCAGGCAAGATATTTCAAGGCCTCAGAGGTCATCTCTCAGGAGCCAAAGACCAGTCCTTTTTTCTGGATGTGCTGTGTTTGGGCACCCCCAGTCTGCCGAGTTAAGCCTATATTGCACAGAAGGAAGTGGAGTCCAAACCCCTTCTACCTGCCCATCTTAAGGGTAGGTCACTGCTAAGCGAGCTGAACCCTGCATGCTATGTACTAACACCTTAAAGTTATTGCAAACACACAATTCATCCATTACTACTCCTTTCTTCCAAGAGTCTCTCAGTCGTCTTTATTTTCAGGTTTGATTCACCAAATTTCTTTCGGAACTCAAGGCTAGGAAAATGTATTACCTTCTCATGCTACCTTCTCATGTGTTTCTTTGAAAAGCCAAAGAGTAATTATAACCCAGCATCTTTCCCTTTTCCTTGCCTACCTGCATGTTCAGGGTTAAGTTTTGTGCTCACTGGAACAACTTTTCTCAGCCTGTTTTCTGGTATGATTGCTGTCTTCTCTTCCCCTCTTTAGTGTGACAGAGTATAAACAGCAGGACTTGGGAACCCAAACGTATGGACTCAAATCCTGGCTATCCAACATGCTGGCTGTGTGGCTTTAGATGAGCACTTAACGCACTTAAACATGTGCCCTCGTGGGTAAAAGGACTTTTCAAAGCTGCTGTAAGGATTAGAGATAAGGATATAAAGTGCCTCCTGTTTGGTGGGTGCTAAATAAAGGATAGCTATTCTTATTACCCTGTGTTTTTCCCCCATTAATGGTTTATTTTTATCTCTTCGCCTGAGGGGATTTTTGGGGGGTGAGAGGGCATTAATGTAAAGTTCCTAAATCTCTCTTGGTAGCTGACAGGATATAAACATATAAACAACTTTGTGAGAGTCTGGACTAGTCACTTTATATGATGGGTGCAAGATCTGGCCTCCCAGGTCTCTGGTTGCAGAAAGCATGCTCCTCCGATGGCCCGCGCTGCTATGTTCGGAAGTCCTTTGCGGCATCTGCGCTGAGGCCACCCTCCCGTGGACTGCTCCCTGATGAGCGCCACAGGAATAGTAAGGCAGCCAATTCCTGGGAAATGTCATATCCCTCTGACAAAGAATTTTACCCCAATGGCCTTCCTGAACTTTCCTTAGAACTGCACTGCACCCAAGATGCTTCCACCGGACCACCCTTCCTTCCACCCTGTCCCTTTCACTGGAGTCAGACCTGCACATGGACTGATGCTTCTCCCAGCTTTTCCTGGACCCCACCTCATTTTCTCTCACAGATGTTTTCCATAATAAGTTTCTTGCACATTTAATCTCATCCCGGCATCTGCTTCTTGGAGGCTCCAGACCTGTCCATAGACTGTTGGTCTGGAATATGGTGATTGACAGAATGAGCTGCTCCTTATGGGGAGTGGGCTTTATCCATTACAGGCCCAGTGTGGTACCGGTGCCTTCCTTATACTGTGATCCAAGTACTCGTTCTGCAGCAAATCTACACGTGCAGTAACCAGAGACACTCCCTTGGGTTACTTGGGCCAAGATCTCTGCCTGCAGATGGAACCTTTGGATGCGGGGCCTGTGGTAGCTAGAAATAGGCAGAAGTCCAAGCACAGTGGTGGTCAAACCCAGGAAGGCTTGTCAGGAGGTGATGTGGCTCCATTCCCTGAGAAGGAAGGATCCTGGGCAGGAAAGCAGAGCAGAGGCACAGGCTGGGGCAGGAAAGCCAGGAAGCCAGTTATTAGCAGGAGACTGGTGGGAAAAATGATGTAGGAGCCCAGGTGCTAGAAATGCATGGCCAGAGTGGGGGAGTGTCAAGGCCAACAGTGTTCCAAGGAAAGACTACTTATGATTCTCACGACCAGGGAGAGGATCTGTGTCTGATTCTGGTCTGGGAGGAGGACGAATTTCCTACAGGTCTAGGGGCTGGGGCTGGGGAAACAGGAAAGGATCAGGGAAGAAAGGGGTTAAGTTAAGAATGCTCCAGAGATTGGGGCACAAAGAAAACAGTACAGCAAAAAGCACAAAAAATCGAGATCTAGGTAAAAGGAATCCCACTGCCTCTGTGGTCCCACTAACACTTCACTGTCCAAAACATCATGGAGGATATAGGTTTCCTTCCTCTCTGAGCCTGTGCAGGCGTGGTTCCCATAGGCTCATGTCGGAGCTAGCACCCTCTTGGCTAATTCAGCTCTAGAAGTTTTAGTAATTTGGCTCTCCTCTTGGTTGGGCTGCACTAGACCCTCTTGTGTCCCAGGTCCAAGACCAGCCCATGGCTGCCACCCCCAGCTGCCAGCAGAGACTGGAGCTTCCCTGGATGCCTCAGCCAACTTTGTTCAAAGGAGCACTGATTTTAGGGGATTTGTGAATGAAGGCATCATGGTCGTTGTGCCACTGGTACACCAAATAGGGCTCTTTTCCTTTCAGAGTGTGTCCAAGATAATGTGTGCCTTCTTCTTTATCCTTTATAAGGAAATCAGAGGCATTTTCCCTTTGCCATCAGCAGGTCCTGAAACTATGAGCCACCATGAAGCCATGAGCCCTCCTGGTTCCCATGTTCCAGCCCACCACCCATTCACTTTGCCTTAGCCATAGAGGTGACTCCCGGTGTTCAGCCTCTGCTCCTATGACACCCCATTGTCATATCTTTGCTAACTTTACCTCCTTTCTGGGAACTTCAGTTTTAGTTGCTCATTTGCTTAATTACAAAAAGACTGAAGATGTAACAGATGGTGCCTTGGGATGGAGGGATGTTATGGATGCAGAACTGGCAACACACCTATCTCAATCCCATTTTAACTTTCACATTATGTCCCTCTATGGACTGTTGACAATGAGCTAAGCTGATGTGTGTTGCTGGCGTCTGGATTAACATCAAGTTTAGTAATTCTTTTTTCCTCCTGTGCTTCCTCCCTCACTCTTGCCCTCACTATATTTGGCTTCCCAGTGCTTTTGTAATGATCTCTGTAGCACCTTTAAAAACTATTCCCCCCTCATTTAAAATGTGGCATAGGGACTTCCCTGGTGGCACAGTGGTTAAGAATCTGCCTGCCAATGCAGGGGACACAGGTTCGAGCCCTGGTCCAGGAAGATCCCACATGTCGCAGAGCAACTAAGTCCGTGTGCCACAACTACTGAGCCTGTGCTCTAGAGCCTGCAAGCCACAACTACTGAGCCTGTGTGTCACAGCTACTGAAGCCCACGCACCTAGAGCCCATGCTCCGCAACAAGAGAAGTCAAAGCAATGAGAAGCCCGTGCACCGCAACGAAGAGTAGCCCCTGCTCTCTGCAACTGGAGAAAGCCTGCACGCAGCAACGAAGACCCAACACAGCCAAATAAATAAATAAAAAATAAATTTAAAAAATAATAAAATGTGGCATAAATGATGGGGCTTTGACAAATTAAATAATAAGAAGAAACCATTTTCAATATTCTGTATTTTTCCATTAAGCTCCTCAAAAACAGTGATTATAGGAGTACCATTCTCTCTACACAGTTAACGATGCACTAGCCCTGGTTTCATTAAAAACCTCATTATTCAAAGATTTATAACTCAGTCCAAGAAGTCTCCCATGAAGCTGGAAATAGATCTCATCTCAATTTAAAAACTTACTTTTCAAGCATTTGAGTGAGGACTGAGAATCCAGTGACAAGACTGGTTAATAAATAGACATCTCAGGATGTTGAAATGATGGTACAAAATCAACAGAATGAGAAAACACATGTTATTGCTGAGGGCTATATGAAGGTTGAAAAGTTATAAAATAGAAGGAATAGATATTTGGGAGTTAGAAGACCTGACTTTAGCCCTGATTCTGTTTCCCAGTAGCTATTTAAGCAATTCACTGGAACTCTCTGGGTTAAAGTCACCTTATCCCTCTAAAGGATGAGCTGTCATGTGATCTCTAATATACATTTAGGCTCTTAAAATATCAAGTGATTATAAAGTACAGATTTAATTCCCTCACTAAAGGGAATGAGGACTCTTTGGAGAAGTGGCTGATTCTAGGGTTGGAATAGTGTGGGTGAGCCTGAAACATCTTGCTCTGCCAGAAAGTAAGGAAGTGCTCAAAAAAATGATGGAAACATGACAAAAGGAAGCAAGAGCTACCTGAAGTGCTCTCACTGGCCAAATCTGGGACAATTTGAGCACCAACATATTTAAACATGGTAATAAATTATGTGAGAGAGACAGAAAGAGAGATTAAGAGAAAAAGCAAATAATAAAGCAGATGGGCAAAGTGTTAATAATAGGGCATTTTTTTCTAATTCCTTTGGGTGGAAAGTTAGGTTGTTTATGTGAGGTTTTTCTTGTTTCTTGAGGTAGGCCTGTATCACTATAAATTTCCCTCTTAGCACTGTTTTTGCTATGCCCCATAGATTTTGGAAAGTTGTGTTTCTATTTTCATTTGTCTCAAGGTACTTTTTGATATCCTTTTTGATTTCTTCATTGACCCATTAGTTTTTTTTAGTAGCATGTTGTTTAGTCCCCATGTGTTTGTGTTTTTTTCCAGTTTTCTTCATGAAATTGATTACTAGTTTCATGCCATTGTGGTTCGAAAAGATGCTTGATATGATTTTAATCTTCTTAAATTTACTGAGACTTCTTTTTGGCCTAGCATGTGATCTATCCTGGAGAGAGTTCCATGTGCACTTGAAAACTATGTATATTCTGCTGCTTTTGGGTGGAATGTTCTCTCTATATATATTAAGTCCCTCTGCTCTAATGTGTCTTTTAAAGCCATGGTTTCCTTACTGATTTTTCTGTCTGGATGATCTATCCATTAATGTAAGTGGGGTATTAAAGTCCCCCACAACTATTGTACTAGTGTCAATTTCTTCCTTTATATCCATTAATATTTGTTTTACATATTTAGGTACTCCTATGTTAGGTGCATGTATGTTTACAAATGTTATATTCTTGGATTGACCCCTTTATTCATATATAGTGCCCTTGTTTTTCTTTTGTTACAGACTTTGCTTTAAAGTCTATTTTTTCTGATATGAATATTGCTACCATCGCTTTCTTTTTTTTCCCATTTGCATGGAATACCCCTTAACATCCCTTCACTGTGTCTGTGTATGTCTTTAGCTCTGAAGTGAGTCAGTCTCTAGTAGACAGCATATAGAGGAATCTTGGTTTTTGGGTTTTTTTTTTTAAATCTATTCAGCCACCCTATGTCTTTTTCTTGGAGCATTCAGTTGATTTACATTTAAAGTGATTAATGATAGGTATGTATTTATTGCCATTTTGTTACTTGTTTTCTGGTTGTTTTTGTAGTTCTTCTCTGTATTTTTCTACTTCTTTTAGTCTATTCCCTTGTGGCTTGATTTCTTTTTTTTTTTAGTGTCATGTTTAGGTTCTTTTCTCTTTGTTTTTTGGTGTACTTATTGCAGTTTTTTTCTCTTTATTATGGTTACCATGAGGTTCATATATATTGACCTATATGTATCAATAGGTACATATGTATCAATAGGTACTATAGGTATACATAAGTACCTATATGTATATATATTTTAAACTGGCAGTTGTTTAAGTTCAAACACATTCTAAAAACTCTAAATTTTTACCCCCCCACCATGTTTTGTATTTAATATATTTTACATATTTATGTGTATCACTTAACTGGTTATTGTGGTTATAGTTGATTTTACTGTCTTTTAACTTTTGTGTTAGCTTTTTAAGTGGTTGATCCACTGCCTATACTACATATTTACCTTTGCCAGCAAGATTTTTTTTTCATATATTTTATTTCTTGTTAAAATTTTTCTTTTCTTTCTTTTTTATTGTTTTCTTTTTCTTTCCTTCTTTCTTTTTTTTTTTTTTTTTTTGCTTACAGAAGACTCTTTAACATTTCTTATAAGGCCAGGTTAGTGGTCATGAACTCTTAGTTTCTGCTTGTCTGGAGAAGTTTATTTCTCCTTCAAGTCTGAATGATAACATTGTCAAGTAGAGTATCCTTGGTTGCAGGGTTTTTCCTTCCAGCAATTTAAATATATAATGTTACACCTTTCTGACCTACAAAGTTTCTGCTGAAAAATCAGCTTATAGCCTTATATGTAACTCCCTTGTATGTGACTGTTTTTCTCTTGCTGCCATTAAATTTCTCTCTATAAAGTTAACTTTTGCCATTTTAATTATGGTATGTCTTGGTGTGGGTCTCTTTGGGTCCATCTTATTTGGAACTCTGTGATTCCCAGACCTGGATATCCATTTCCTTCCCAGATTAGGGATGTTTTCAGCCATTATTTCATCAAATATGTTTTCTGCCTCTTTCTCTTCTCATTCTGTGACCGCTTAATGCAAATATTAATATGTTTGATGTTGTCTTAGAGGTCCCTTAAACTATCCTTATTAAACATTTTGTTTCCTTTTGCTGTTCTGATTGGGTGGTTTCCACTATTCTGTCTTGCAGGTTGCTTATGCATTCTTCGGTATCACAATATCACCTAATCTGTTGTTAATTTCTTCTAGTGTATTTTTATTTCAGTTATTATATTTTCTTGGCTCTTATTGTTTATATTTTTATATTTTTTAGGTCCCTGTTGAAGTTCTCACTGTGTTCATCTATTCTTTTTCCAAGTTTAATAAGCATTTTAATGACCATTACTTTGAATTCTTTATCAGGTAAATTACTTCTCTCCATTTCATTCATTTTTTCTGGGGATTTTTCTTGTTCTTTTGTTTGAAATGTATTCCTCTGTTTTCTCATTTAGTTTGACTTTCTCTGGTTGTCTCTATGAAATTAGGTGAAACAGTTACCTATTTTGGACTTGAAGGCATGTCTTTGTGTGGGAGTGTCCCTGTGTTGTGTGTGCCCAACGGCTTTGGTGGGAGAGGTGGATCTGAAGTGAGCTCAGGCGGGGGCTTTTTCTGGGGTACACCAGGGCTGTCACCTTTGCAGGGATGGACTGGAGCCAGAGGGGGTGGCTAGAGCCAGAACTTGGTGCAGGCTAGGGCTTCTCCTGGAGCACATTGGGGGCTTCCACTTTGGCAGGGGAAGGCTGGAGCTTTGTGTGAGCCATTAATTCTCCCACAGTATGTTAGTGGCCCCTGCCTAGGTGGTAGAGGGATGGGGGTGGAGGCAGCTGGAGCCTGGCACAGGCTGAAGCTTTTCACAGGGCATGTGAGGGCTGCCACATTGGTTGGGGTTGGGGGTGGACCCAGAACCTGGTGCAGCCTGGAGGGCAAGCTAGGGTGGTCTTGGCAGGCCATCTAGAGCACCAGGCACTTTTCACTCTGTTGCTTCTATGCTGGGACTGGGAGCAAGCAAGGCTGTGTGAGTGCCTTTTAAGAGTGGAACATGGTTTTCTACAGCCCTGTGGTTAGCTCCACTGGCTTTCAAAACCAGCCAAGGTAACTCATCTTCCCAGTGCCAGACCCCAGCACTGGGGTGCCCAATGTGGGGCTTAAATCTCTCAATCTTTAGGGAGGATCCTTGAGCTTGTAATATACCCCTCATCTTCTGGGTCACCTACTGGGGTGTGGGTCCCAACTAGATCACTTCTGTTCCCCTCTTACCAGTCTTGGTGTGTTTTTTTCTTTATATCCTTGGTTGTAGAAGTGCCACTCTGCTAGTCTTCAAGTCATTCTCAGAGAGAGTTGTTCTAATGTGTAGTTGTACTTTTGGTGTGTTTGTGATAGGAGGTGAGCTCAGGATCTTCCTACTCTGCCATCTTGATTCTGCTTTTTTTTTTTTTTTTTTTTTTTTTTTAATGTGCAGACTTTGAGCTACCTGACTTTAGAGTTCAGGTAGGAAAAACCAAAAACCTAAGTGATTAATGTGCAATGTGAGCCAAAAGTGTGATAGGAGTTAAAATATCTTATACTGTGATCCTAATACTTGTTCTGCAGTAAATCTACACGTGCAGTAGATTATGTTAGAACACATCTGGAGCGTTGGGGTTAGCACATGCTGAGTTTTTCTCATTAAATGAGATTCTGAAAAACTTAGGTATATTTGCAGAAGAGTGACTAGAATAGTTTGGGAATAAGCTGTAAAAGGAAATTGAAGGAACTAGCAAGAGACAACTGAAGTGGGCATGGGTGAGATGAAAATTATTACCCAGTATTTGAAAAACTGGAATGCTCCAGAGAATAAAATGTATTCACTTTAGCTCTAGGGGACAGGACCATAGGTAGATGTGGCTTCACCTGAAGAGATAATCTTTTTCTATTAAATTTTTCCATGAATGAAATAGTTACCCACCGAGTAATGAATTCTCCTTACCATTTTAGCCTCTACATTAATTGATCAGCACTGCCCAAAGAATTATCACTGTGAGGGGATGGTTGGTCTAAATTGGTGCTTCCCAACCAGGTAACTTTGGAAATCCTTGGAATTATTTCAAGAGATACTCAAATCCATATATACCCCAAGTATGTTTAGGTCCAATAAATGATGTTTTTCACTTGTATACATTACTGTTTTCCAAATGTATGTAGATACTATTTGATTAGTAAATAATTTTATCTTGAAAACCTTCAGAATTCATACTCCCTTATGATATTACATTGTTTCAGCATCCATCTTAAAAAAAACAATTATAATCATGTGTGGAATTTATGTTTTTTTCTTTCTTTTGTTCTCCTATTGAAGAAGCCTTAAAGAAACAGAGGCAAACCATATTCTTCAATATTATAAAGATATTAATCTTCCAAGTAGTTTATAAGTTTAATGGAATTCTAATAAAAATTTCACTATTTTTGTGGTAGGCAGATATAGGGAGATTTGACTGTTTCTAAAATTTATTTGCAAGGATTAATGTTCAAGAATGCCATCTCCTCCTAAAGTATAACAAGAGGATTCATGTCCTACCAAATAGAAAACTCAAAATTACTGTAATGAAGCTGAAGGAGACTTTGGATGAATGGAAGAGAAAGGATCTCAAACCAGGCTCACATATATGAGAATTCAGCATGTGATCAAGATGTAACAGTTATGTTTTGTAGAGAAAATAAAAGGCACTTAAGGTATTTTAAATACAAAAATATTTAAATCAGATATGTACTTACAAAGTTGAAATTGCTAAAGGGGCACTTTCAGGACAGGGCGTCTAGAATGACCCAGAACTTCAGTCTGCCTGCCAGAAGCCCTACTATCTCAGCCCCTATCAGGGAGGCAGAGGATTAGAAGGCTACCACTGGAACTACAGGGCTTACAAATGCACTACTGAAGCTATGATCCAGGAAGCAGGAAGCTGTCCTCTTCACCACCTTAATTTCTACCTGAAGAATGAACATTGGACCATTGCTGCATAAATATCCCATGTTTCCAAGACTTCAAAAACCTGTATGAGTTCCACTTCCCAGAAGCACCTAATTTGTACTGAGAATTCTTGTTGCAAAATCAGTGCTTGGTTAGAAGGAAAGCTTGGGTTAGGAAAGAAGGCTGATGGTAGGTAGCAGAGTGTCTGCAATGTGTATTACCAGGAAAAATATATCACCAGGGGAAACAACAATTATTTAGTTATTTCCATTTTGAAAAAAGGGCCAGGGCCACTCATACTTAAATGAGAAATAATAATAATAGTAATAATAATCACAATGATCATGATAATAATTGAGAACAACTGGTCTAGATCAGAGACCAGTTGAACTTTTTCTGTAAAAGGCCAGAGTGCATTTTTTGACTTTGTGAGCCATATTGTCTTTCACAACTACTCAATTCTTCCACAGTAACAGGTAAGCAAATAGACAATACATGAATGAATGAGTGTGGCTGTGTTCCAATAAAACTTTATTTACAAAAACAGGTGGTGGGCCAGATTTACCTGACAGGCTGTAATTTTCCAGCCCTTGGTCTAGGAGATAATCAATGAAGTCCCTCCTTACATTAACATTCCATATCACTGAAAAATGTGCTAACGTGATTATTGATAAACGCTTACCTATTGAAATTGTTTTCCTTGTTATCGCTTAGCTTGGAAATATCATTTGTAGCAGTTTCATTTGAAAATGGAATAATCTGCTCTGTGTGTTGTCTTTTTCAAAAAAGAAAAGAAATTGGTAAAATGCCAAGCGATTCAACTTTAGAGTCTTTGAGCCTGAGCAGTTCATTAATTCAGACATTTTGGCAGAGGTGGTGTGACACATCAATGGGCACCTTGCTTATGTCTCTGCCCTGAAAGAGGAAAGAGCTTAATCTAAAATTGGTATGTGTGGACCAAATCATGACTTTTTATAAAACTGTCACATTCTATCAACATTGCCAAAGAACCTGAAAAGAGTGTTCCTTTGAGGAAAGCTCTACTTGTTCTCATCATGCTTACACCAATATTCTCATCTTCCTCCCAAACCACAAGCATGCTTACCCACAACTGCACACACACCTGCATAAACTTACACACATGTGCACACACGTATACTGCCATTTTTGAAGACCCCAGGTTTTCAACAAGTGCCCTTTCTCTGAGACAGTCAACTTCATATAACCAGTTCATTTAGCTCATAATCATATTTCTATCCCATAACCTCAGGATTTATAGTTTAGAACTACAGAGAGTGCTTGGGCTAAAAAGGAGTTGATGTTCCAAAAGGTGTTAGCTGATCTTAACTCACCATTTATCTAACTGATTGGGAATTTTACAGCAAAGCAAAAATTCTAAAATCAGATGTTTCTTGAGCTGAGACAGACTATTGAGATTATGAGGACCAATGACCCTCCTTTTTTGTAGAATAAGACACAGGTCTGGAGAGGTGAACTTACACAACTTGTTAGTAGAGCTCAATTCGGGAATACTTGCCCTTTTTATAATTAAATCTGATATAGGGAGGTTTTTATGCAACAAACAACTTCAGGAATGTTTTAAAAATATGAAGGACTGAGGGAAAAGCTCACCCACATTTGTTTGTTTGGAAGACTTAACTTTCTATGAATCAGTTTTCAATGTAAGCTATTCACCCGTCTCTTCTAAATGTCATATCAGTATTTTAACTTCCGTAGGTTAAGGCAGATTTCTCATCCAATTTTTTTGTAGTATTTTCACTGCTTTGAGGTTTTAGTCATATACAAATTACCAAAGCATCTGTATAATCAATAGAGCTTCAAAAATCATACTTCAAACGTAAAGTCAAACTAGAAAACTATAATATCATGAAGAACTTTTCCAGATTTTATATGTTATAAGGACAAAATACAATTCTATCTAGGTAGGAAAAACATACCAATCTCTTAACTTAACCCCTGATCATGCTCCTTAGATGTATGTACACCTAGAATCATATATGCCTATCAGGAAAGGGATTAAAATAATTCATGTTCTGAACATTAGGGAGGCTGATCTTTAGCCTCACTGACTTCTTCTAAGTGAGTTTTGCCACCTCTTCAGTCTGAATATTTGAAAAAAAAGGATCTTATCAGCAAATCTTGGAATTTGTTATCTTAGTGAATAATGGGAACATCTTGTCTTGGTAGAGGAGATTAATGTTACCTCTGTGGAACAGACTCTGATATCTGGAGGAAATTTAATATCAGAGGCCAAAGTTTTAGTAATGCACTTGAAAATTTGTACTGCCAAACATGTGATATAAGATAGAAAAATCATCCTTTGTCAGAGTTTAGAAAAAGGTCTAGCTCCTCAGTTATAATAAAAAATTACTAATTTTTCTAAAAGTAAGACAAATTACACTTGTGTGGTTTAATTTGTCTAGCAAGTTTGAGGGTAATGTAGTAGAAATATTAGAAATAATTTAAATAAAGATTATTGAGAAATGAACACTAAATAAATATTCTCAGGAAAAGCTGGGGAGTAAAATTCTTAAATTCCTAGATGTACATGAGATTCTGGATTATTTATCACCTTACAATTAAAAAGAATGACATAATAGGCTTTTTTAGGATAATTTTATGAATTGAGTATCTGGAAAGCAAGTATAACACATGACTTTTCAAAGTCCATTTAAACCCAAGAGCTCATTAATAAGTTCAGGACTATCTACAAGATCAACTAATCCTTCACTTATATTTATCAAACTGATGTCAAATTGTAAGAATGGAATATAAAAGTAGAACGGTAGACAGGCTTAGCTTAAAGCTATACTTTTAAAAAAAATTTAGGAAATTGACCTCTGATTGAGGAAGGCAGACTAAGCATAGGTGTTTTTTTTTTTAAATCTCTCTCCCCCACCCAAAAGAATAATGATGGTAATTACAAGAAAATAGTTCAGCAAATCAGACATATTGTTGAATTTTTGGAAGATACAATGCAGAGAGGAACTCCACGGAACCTGTACAATATGTGGCTGAAGAGCATAGCCAAAAATATCACTTCTGTATGAGGTCAGAATAAGATATTTTCCTACAATTAAAGGTTTTTCAAGTATTCTTCCCATAACTTTTATGATTAAATTACTTGAGGATACAGTCCAGCAAAACAAAAAAGAGAACCAAAAAATGACAGGCAATATGGGTTCATAGAAACAGTGGAGCTAACCAGAAATGAATTGAAAAGAAATTCCAGTAAGAAATCTCTACAGCAGCTACAGAAAGAAGTGAGTCAAAGTGAAAATAAGAAGCTCTATGCTGAATGTCGAGAAGAAAATGGAGTCCATTACATAAAACATGGATGTTTTAAATAATCAGGTTACGACATATGTCTCTTGTTAATAATGAAAAAGACACAATTAAAATTTCCAGGGTGAAAAAAAAGGCTGCACAAGAAGGTCAAGTTCTATATATAAAAACACTAAAATATGGCATTATTTGAGGATCTATGAAAAGAGATTTAACATTTGATGGTTTGAATGATTTCTTTGGAAAAGTTTAGGCATAGTAACATAGGATTATATTTCCTTTATATGAAACAAATTATTCTTCAGCAAGTAAAAATTCCTTTAATTCTAGAATGTCTTTTTCAGTGTAATCTCCCTAATGGGTAGGCTGGCATTTGGGATATCATAGATATTCAATAACTGTATAGAGACTGACTGTGGCAGACAGTATTGATTGCTTATAAAAAACCTATTTCATGTCAGACCTACTCCTACCCCAGATTGTTCTTAAAACTTGAATCAGAGACTAATATTTTTAAGCCACTGATTTAGCCAACTCTGGAAGATTCTGACTTTTTGTTGTGTGAGACAATGAATCCCTTTGGTTAGTCCTCTTTTGATTATTTTTAAAATTTCACTGGATGGTCTCCTATCTAATATGGAATTTGTTACCATAACTAGGATGCTGGAAGTAACAGTTACTAAAAAGATGTCATTTGTTGAGGACAGGAGTCATTAAGATATAGGACAGAAAGAATCCCTGTTTTCTAGGCTGGGCAGTTGGTGGTTCTTGTTATGTGAGGGGGAAATATTTTATCAAACTGTGAATTTTTGTACCTTGAACTCAGACCATTTGCTGAATGGAGTTATAATGTTTTTAAAAAGTGGTGGGAAAAATTAGAGTATTTTTTGAGGCTCTTAGATATGTCTTATGATTTAAAAAAAGGCAAACATAGTCTAAAGATAGTCTACCCTAAAAACAGAGCAGAAAGATAATATAGCTTTGCTAAGACAGGACTTTTCTGTTTGTGGCTTGCAATATAAGTTAATGGAGAATACCATTAGAAAAGCTGGATGATCATCTGCTGAGGCAGAGGGACCCTATCCAAAGTTTGGCTTGAATGTCAAGATTGATGATGCTATACACACACCAATAGAGCAGAAAAAGGTTTGTTACTTGCATAATGGAAGTCTCTGGGTGGGCCTCTCAAGCGGGTTCAAAATGGATTGAGAGAGCAAAGAAAGGTGACTGGGTTGGATTTTTATTGTGGTTAGCAGGTGAGGCCGTGTGAGAGTTTGTGAATGGAAAGGGCCTTGCATTGTTTGAATTTCCTGCTGTTCCCAAAGGAATACCCAGACTTTCTTATCCACTTGTCCAGATGTGTGGCAAAAGAAGATGGAAAGGCGAGGCATAAAAGCTGCCAGCAATAAAACATTTGAAAATGGAGTTAGATTTCCCATTACAAAAGCCAATGCTTTTTATTCTACTTCCACATAAAATAAAACAAGCAGAGGTAAGAAAACAATAAACTTAGCAGATGATAAAGTGGTACGACTGGGTCCCTAAGTCTCTCCTAAGAAACTCTCCTAAGAATTCTCTGTTTCAAGAAAGGGAAAAATCTGGCAGCACTGATCAGATTGAGGGTGGGTTGTTTTCCTCTTCTAAGTATTTTGCTTCTCTCTGCCTTGAGGGAGGATCATGAAGAAAGGGCAGAAGATAGGAGACAGGAATTCTCCAAGGTCATAGCTAGAAAAAAGTCATTGATTTTTTTTATGGATTTGCCTAGAAACAGATACATTGTAAGCCTTCTTAGTTATTAAGAGAACTGTATTGCCAAAGAAAATTCAAGCATAGTGACATCAGCCTGTGATTGTTCAGCTTTTAAGGAAACACCAGGACCCTTGAAATTACCTGAGGGTAAGTAGGCTACTAAATCTGTAGTGCCTAGAACTCTCTAATGACCATCTGAACTGTAGCTTAGAGTATGATGGGCCAACACTATTTCCTAAGAGGGAATAATCAGGAACACAAAGGACAGTAGTCAGGGGAAATCCTTCCAGAGTGTGTGTGTGTGTGTGTGTGTGTGTAAGTTCAAATCTTCACCTATCACAAAAGCAAAATAGAAATGCTTAAAAAGTTAAAAGCAGAAAACTATAAAAACTGAGTTGGGGAGAGATGATCAAATAGAATTTATCAGTTGTTTGCTTAGTATCAGACACTTTTGCATGTTATTCCACTTAATCCCTGTGACAGTCCTGCAAGACAGGGAGTGTTAATCTCATTTTTTGGTAAGTAAACTGAATTTCAGAGATAGTAAGTGGCTTATCAATATTGCTCATGTCACAAGTGGTGTTTAAGCCCAGTTCTCAGTGGACTGAGAGTTTGAGTTCCTTTCATTAACTCTTGGGTACTCTGAGTATTCTGTGGAAAACATTCAGGGCACTATGTACCTTTTTCCTTCTCAGAAGACTTAGCATTAAGTCTTTCAGGCTCTTATCTTAGAGCATAATACTTATCTATCTATCTAAAAGTGGCTTTCGTGAAAGGCAATTTAGCCAGATGCTTTGTTTATGGAAGGAAAAAACTCAATTATGTTATAAAGATGTTCATCCTTGAGAACAAAAGTAGATGAGTAATAGACTGGATGCTAATTGAGGCAGATGGCTGTGAGAATAATTTGCAGTAATCTGTGAGCAATAAAATGAAGTTAGTGCTCTTTCCCCTTCTCAAGTATCACCCACATAATACACCCTCTTGTAGTAGCAAGGGGAGCAAAACGTCATAATGGAGCTTCTTCACTTTGTTCAAAAAGAGAGTCCTTCAAATCAACCAAACTCTTCAAAGTTCTTAACTCTTGCACGCTATGATGATGTACAAAATAATTACCTTGCTTCATTGTCATTAATTTTTTATAGCATGCATCAAATATCCACAGTATTCATGGGTAAGGAGCCAGGAGTGAATACACATCTAGTGTGAAGGCAAGATGAAAAAATGTAAATTATATGTATAGATATGTATGTTTGTGGTAATGACTAGAAGCAATAATTTGCATAAGTAGCATACTGATATGAATTCATAAGAGAGAAATATGTTGGAGTGTTATAGTTTATCTTTTCCATTCTGTTCTAAATCATCCCCCATTATGTTACATTAATTATTAATTAAAATTTCACTCTATTTCCCCTCTTTTGAAATGTTGGGGTAGTCTAACTTTGACTTCAGAGAATTTTCTCAATTTTTATCTTGTGTTTTAAGTGCAAAATAACTGATTTTCATTTTTTTCCTTGTTAAGAGTAAATGTTGGACTATTGCCTTGCATTGAAAATTCTTGAAGTATAAGTACAAAGATTTGGGAAGGTTACATTGACTTAATTTATTAACTGATGCTAATGAGCTACTTCGAGTTTCAAAAAATTCTGCCCTTACTGACTTAACTGGCTTATTATACTATCTCAAATTGGAATTTCTAACTAATAAGTTACTTATCTACTTCTAAATAATAACAATATTTGAAAAAAGATCGTCTCAATAGCAAATCTTATGCCATATCAGACAATGCATTTCAGCTCTTCCTTTGTTAATTATCATTTCATTTGGTTATAGTTCTCCACACAGACAAATAAGAAATTTTAAGAACAGAATCAGCTTCTAGTAAAGCTGTAGCAGATTGTATTTTCCAAAGATCGTTGCATCTATATACATATGCTCTTTTCCTCCCTCTGAGACCTGGGACTGTGCCTCCCTTCCTTGAATTTGAGCAGAGCTTTGTGACTGTTCCAACCAATAAACTGGTATGACAGAAGTGATGCCATTTGGCTTCTGAGTCTAGGTCATGGCAGCAATACAGCTTCTGCTTTGCTCTCTCTAAGACACTTGCCCTCGAAAGCCAGCCACTTTGCTGTGAGGAAGCCCAAGCTAGCCCTTGTGAAGAGGTCACATGTGGAGGAACTGAGGCCCTCAGCCAACAGCCAACATCAATCGCCAGACGTATGAGTGAAGAAGCCTCTGGTTGATTCCACTAGCCTTCGAGCTACCCTAGCCCTATACCAAGTGGGTAGAAATGAGTTGTTCTCATTGACCTCTGGCTAGGGGGCAGATTCACAAATAAAATGAATATTATGATTGTTTTAAGCTAAGTTTTGTTGTGGTTTGTTGCACAGCCATAGTAACTACAAAATAGTATTGCCCACTGGATAATGTGAGAATATTAAATTAAAATTAATTGGATAAGAGCCAATCCACTTTTCTTCTAAACACAAAGATAACCAAAAACCTAACATTTGATGCTTCCCTACCTCCCATTAGAATTCTTAAGCAAACAGGAATTACTGTTTGGAATCAGCATCATAAGATGATCCAGCTCAGGATTCTTTTCCAGCAGTGACAAGAAGATAGTTTGTAAGAAAACGTAATATATTTTTCTTTTCAAACATCTTCAAACATTTAGTTTAAAATATTTTTGTTTTCCTGCCAACTTCTTTTACTTTTAAGGCTATTATTTAGAGCGGTTTTAAGTTCACAGCCAATTTGAGAGAAAGTTTCGGAGAATACCCATATACCCTGGGACCCCACACAGGCATATTCTCCCCCACTATTATCAATATGTACCTTTATCACAAATGATAAACCTACATTCACATATCATATTCACCCAAAGTCCAGAGCTTAACTTAGGGTTCACAGTTGGTGTTGCATATTCAGTGGGTTTGGACAAAGGTATAATGACATGTGTTCATCATTATAGTATCATATAGAGTATTTTCACTGCCTTAAAAATCCTCTGTACTCTGCTGATTCATCCCTAACCACGCCACCCCCCGCCCAGCCCTGGCAACCACTGATCTTTTTACTACCTCCATAGTTTTGTCTTTTCCAGAATATCATATAGTTGGAGTCATACAGTATGTCATCATTTTAGGTTTGCTTTTTCCACTTAGTAATATGCATTTAGGTTTCCTCCATCTCTTCATGGCTTGTTAGGCCATTTCTTTTTAGTGCTGAATAATATTTTGTTGTCTAGATGTGTTACAGTTTATTAATCCATTCACCTACTGAAAGACATCTTGGTTGCTTCCAACTTTTGGCAATTATGAATAAAGCTGCTATAAACATCTGTGTTTAGGTATTTGTGTGGACATAGTTTTCAACTCCTTTGGATAAATACCAAGGACTGCAATTACTGGACCATATGGTAAGAGTATGTTTAGTTTTGTAAGAAACCACCAGACTGTCTTCCAAAGTGTCTGTTTTGCGTTCCCACCAGCAATGAATGAGAGTTCCTGTTGGCTCTACATCCTTGGCAGCATTTGGTGCTGGCAGTGTTCCAGATTTTGGCCACTGGAATACCTGTGTAGTAGTATATCATTGTTTTTGCATTTTCCTGATCACTTTTGATATGGAGCATATCTTCATAGGCCTATTTGCCATCTGTATATCTTCTTTCATGAGGTATCTATTAAGGTCTTTGGCACATTTTTCAACTATTTATTTTCTAACTATTTTAACTACTTCTATTTCCTTATTGTTGAGTTTTAAGAGTTCATTGTGTAGTTTGTTTTGGATAACAGTTCTTTCTCTGATGTGTCTTTTGAAAATATTTTCTCCCAGCCTGTGATTTATCTCCTCATTCTCTTGACATGGCTTTCATAGAGCAGAAGTCTTAATTGTAATGAAATTCAGCTTATCGATTCCTTCTTGCATGGATCATGCCTTTGATGCTGTATCTAAAAAGTCATCACCGTACACAAGATCATCTAGGTTTTTTTCCTATGTTATCTTAGAAAAGAGTTTTATAGCTTTGAGTTTTACGTTTAGGTCTGTGATCCATTTTGAGTTAATTTTTGTGAAGAGTATAAGGTCTGCATGTAGATTCATTTTTTTTTACATGTGGATGTCCAGTTGTTTCAGCACCATTTGTTGAAAAGACTGTCTTTACTCCATTGTGTTACGTTTGCGCCTTTATCAAAGATCAGTTGATTATATTTATGTAGGTGTATTTCTGGGCTCTCTACTCTGTTCCACTGATCTATTACTTTACCAGTACCAGAGTCTTGATTACTGTAGCTTTATAGTAAGTCTTGAGGTTGGATAGTGTCAGTCTGCCACCTTTATTCTTCTCCTCAACATTGTGTTGACTACTTTAGCATATAATTAACTTAGGAATAATTTATATAATGAAACAGAACATGATAGTGTTCTCATACTAATTTTCAATTTTCCATCCCTACAAGTTGGAACCCATGTGTGTTTCATACATTTTTCTCTTCTTTGGTTTTGTTGGATTTCTCTTCTTCTTGAGTCAACCATGTTCTAGTAACCCTTATCTACTTAATGGGTTGTAGTTTTTTCAAAGCTGATGTAGTCACATAAGAATTTTTTCAATAGAATTTTTGAATAAGAATTTTTTCCCAATATGACGTGTAAGGGGGTTTGCATCTTCCAATATGTTCTACAAACGACCCTCACTAGTCACTTATCAATCAGCCCAGAAATGTTGCAGCCCTGCTGTCCACCTTGTGTGGCTTTTCTGGGATCAGTCTTCTGCCCCATTTGTGTACTGTCTAAGCTGTGATGAAGTTATGAAGGCTATTACCTGCTTTCCAGCATGAAAAATATTTCTATGATTGAGTTTACAAACTAAAATTCGATTCTCCTTTGAGCAGAAGCATGAATGTCATTATGCCTTCTGGTTAATTCTATTAAGGATGCTCAGCTCATTTATACCCACTGTAACATGACTTGCATTTTAAGGTTTAGTGTGTTCTGAAAAATGTCCCTTGAGATGATTACTGAAAAATAACTCCAAGGTGAGGTAGGATGGGCAGCATTGTATAGTATACCTCTCCCTTGTAAATTCTTGCTGTATCTTAGCGATTTATGGACTCTGGGAAGTCCTGCAGTAAAGACTTCTGTCTTAAGCTAAAATTTTCCCAATTTAATTTGCGCTGACAACTTGACTTATTTATTTTGTTTTTTGCAAAATTATCTATTAACTTTTTGGGGACTTATCCCCCCATGAGACACACGGAGAATGCTTGTGTAGGGTTTTAAGGTAAAAAAGCACTCCCATAAAGACCCTCATCTAAATGTCACAACATTTCTGAAATGTTTTCAGAGAAAAAGAGTCAAATTTTATGGAGGAGGAAGCTAATTCTTCTAGTAGTTAATTAAAAAACAGAGACAGCTTTCATGTGGCTGGCATCCAGACGACTACTCCACAGGCTGAAAGAAGTGCTAATGTGTAAGAAACATGAATTTGATTTGCTCAAAAAGAAAAACCTAATCTTGTGTGTGTATGTGTGTGCATATGTGTGTGCATGTGCTTATTTCTGGGTGCAAAGGCTTGAGCTGTCTCAAGTAACATTCTGAAAAGATGGCAATGGTTGAACTCAAAGCATGGTTCAGTGTTGGCCTGACTGAGTTCACAAATCCAACCCTCTGGACCCGTGGTCCCAGAACCTCCAACATCACAGAAGTCATCATGTTTTGTGGCCTGAAAAGTAGGAGGTCTGCTGGTTTGAGCACAAGCCCATAAACACAGACCCTCTTGGTACTAATCCAGTACCCACAGTACTTAAGAAACTTTAAGGATAGACCCCCTCTCAGTAATTTGGATGCCAGTCAGAGAACACAAGCCATTGGCTTCTATTTCATTTACCTCTGATGCAGGAGAACTATGGTGCCACATTGAATCCTGCATCCCTTACATAGGCAGCCTAGTTGGAGGATGCAATCTTACCAGACAACCCTGGCAGAATTTCTCTTTTTGAAAAGGAACCACCAAAGGCACATATGGTTTTAAAGGTCTTTCCATGTCAGTCAGCAACCAAAATGCCTGACTTCCCATTGTAGTTTATTAATAGGCCAAGATCTTAAGTTGGAAATTTTCTCCATGTAATCTTTCTAGAGCTTCTGCTGATGGAACTTGAGCAATTCAATTTTTTTTTTATGACTTTAAGTGATCTTTTAACACAGCTTCATTGTTTTCATAGCCAAAAGCTGTTCATAATGGAGCTATTTCACCCAAACCCAAGTCTGGAGAATATGCTTACATACCTATTGTACAGGAATTTTAACAGGGAGAATCATGTTTTCATTATTTCTAAACTTATTTGAATGGTTCATAGAAATTAAAGGCTGAAGATTTTTCTGGTACTTTTTTTTTTCACTAGGTGATGTGTACATTTATAGATCTGGAGGATTTGGTTGAGAATCCAACTGAACTTCATAAAACATCAGGTTAAATCCTGATTCAGTTTGACATTGTGTCCAGTTATCTAATGTGGAGAGATCGAGTGTATCATTAGGTAGCCTAGGGTATCCTTACATCAAAGCAATTGGCCAAATGAGAAGATCTGACAGATATTTTTCAAAGAAGAGAGATTGTGTTTTGATTAGGATGCTACCAAAGCCTGTATGTTAATGCTGAAATGGATCTACGCCCGGTTGCCTGGCCACTACCTTCCATTCCACTCACTGTTGTTCTTGTTTAATAAATCCCTCCCTTCTTTTCCACTCAAAACTGACCTTTGGGTGCCTATAATTAGACTTAAAATGTGCTACAAGTGTTTGGTATGGTGTGGAAAGACAGTCTTATCGAGGAAATTGACTTGTCTAAGTCAAAGCTCTTAGGGAGCAGAGCTAAAACAAAAATCTCTTAACTCTCAGCTTAGTGTTTTTTCAACCCTACCATCCTTCCTTCCTGCGTTGATAAAACCCAGGAAACTGAGGGATAAGGGTTGGGATGAAGAAGATTTGTATAACAGAAGAATTTCTGTGTAGTTTGGAAAACATGTTGAGGATGAAGAATTGCAGGAACTATATGTTCGCCAGACTGCATACACAAGCCTATTAGTATGATTATAGTACTTTAAGTTGCTTACATTAATTGGACATTCAAGTTAAACGGAATGGTCCATATCTCCTTATCTATAAAACTGTAATTGAAAGAGCTCTAAAAATGAAAAAAAATTTTATTGGTTTGCAGAAAAATCATTTGATAGCACCTGATCTGAACTCACATTAAAAAGGCTAATTAGGGCTTCCCTGGTGGTGCAGTGGTTGGGAGTCCACCTGCTGATGCAGGGGATATGGGTTCGTGCCCCGGTCCGGGAGGATCCCACATGCCGCACAGCGGCTGGGCCTGTGGGCCATGGCCGCTGAGCCTGCGTGTCCGGAGCCTGTGCTCCGCAACGGGAGAGGCCACAACAGTGAGAGGCCCATGTACCGCAAAAAAAAAAAAAAAAAAAAAAGCTGAGATTAAAAAGGCTAATTATAATAATAATTTTCCCATTGGTGTGAATATTCATACTTTTGCTATAGCAAAATTAACATGTTTGGTTTTGAAGAGCTGGCTTAGATGCCCTAAGGATGTTCCACGTGTACCTTATCACCTTTCTAAAATTTGAAAAATTCTAATCTTGAAATGCCTCTGGTCCCAAGGGTTTTGAATAAAGAATTATGGGCCTATCTTTTATAAATTGTTTTCACCAAAAAAATTATGTAGGCTCATTGTAACCAGTCAAGCAATATAGAAAAATAGAAGGAAGAAAGTTAAAAATTATTCCCCTCCAAAATCACTGTCTACATTTGGTGAACATTATCTATGATATTTACACATATAGTAAGATGATTAGGCATAATTTTCTACAATAAGATCATAATACATAGTAAAAGAAAATATTTCTTCATCATTAGAGCTATTAGTTTATAAAATATTCCTCTGAGTTTATGGAAAGATAATGAAAGACAACTGATATTAGAATAATGGCTAGAGTATGCTTTTAGTTATATGTTTAATTTTAGGCCTTATCAGTTGATTTTCAACTCTAAATATGAGAAAATTAGTCCTCTTATCTTATCCCACCTCTCTTTATCTCAAATTCTCAATGTTCACATATACATTCTGTTCCCTCCTCATAATTCCCTCAGTTCTACAAAATTTGATAAATGAATTTTTTGTTGAATGCAAGTCCTTCACGATAGTTTCTTCATTTCTAATTTTTTCTTTTTAATATTGATTTCTTTTTAGTTGGATAGACACTATTAAGTATTTTTTTCAAGTGAGGCTCATGGTGTATGGTTTTTCTCATGTTTGAGAGTGTCTGATGCTTTTATACTTGACTCAGAGGATAACTCGGCTCGGTATAAGATTCTTGGGTCTCACTTCAAAGATTTGTAATGAAGTTTTATGTGCATCTTTGGGCACTAAATATAATTATGGAGAAGTTTAAAGGCAATATGATTTTTAAAAATAATTTTAGTTTTCCATGGTGATTCCCCTGGGATTTTTTCTTTATCCTTGAAATTCACTAACTTTTCAAAGGTTTAAGACATTCTTTATTTTAAGAATATTTTGGAATAATATATGGAATCTATGTGTCATCTGTGCTATTATCATTTTTAGAAACATCAATTAGGCAATGTTTGAACTCCTTTGTCATCAATATCTATAATAATTTCTAATCACTTTTTCTTAGTTTTTGCATTATTTTGTGTGATTTTCTTTGGTTTTCCAACCATATTGCTAACTGTTTACAGATTTTTTTTTTTTTTTCTTTTTGCGGCATGCGGGCCTCTCACTGTTGTGGCCTCTCCCGTTGTGGAGCACAGGCTCTGGACGTGCAGGCTCAGCGGCCATGGCTCACGGGCCCAGCTGCTCCACGGCATGTGGGATCCTCCCGGACTGGGGCACGAACCCACGTCCCCTGCATCGGCAGGCAGACTCCCAACCACTGCGCCACCAGGGAAGCCCTATCTCTCTTTTTCACCTCTGAGAACAATGTTGGTTGTGGGTTTGTCATATATGGCCTTTATTATGTTGAGGTAAGTCCCGTCTATGCCTACTTTCTGGAGGGTTTTTATCATAAATGGGTGTTGAATTTTGTTGAAAGCTTTTTCTACATCTACTGAGATTATCAATTGGTTTTTACCCTTCAGTTTGTTAATATAATGTATCACATTGGTTGATTTGTATATATTAAAGAATCCTTGCATTCCTGAGATAAACCCCAATTGATCATGGCGTATGATCCTTTTAATGTGCTGTTGGATTCTGTTTACTAGTATTTTGTTGAAGATTTTTGCATCTATGTTCATTAGTGATATTGGTCTGTAGGGTTTTTTTGTGACATTTTTGTCCAGTTCTGGCATCAGGGTGATGGTGGCCTTATAGAATGAGTTTGGGAATGTTCCTCCCTCTGTTATATTTTGGAAGAGTTTGAGAATGGTGTATAACTTTGTACTCACGTTATTTCTTGATAATGATTTAAATACTTATTTAAATAATCTATTAAATTCTGCTCTTTGTTAAACCTATAATCCTTGTTTCTATCTGGGGTGCATGCAACAGTATAACTTACCTTCCACTTATTCTCCTTTAGGATTTAGCAAATAGTCTAAAAACTGTATAACTGGATTAAGTACAGGGATGTTTTAACAAAATCTGTCCAAAACTGAACTCCAAATATTGTCTCTAAAGTTCATTTTTTCAGTTGCTCCAATCTAAAATTTTGGTGTATTTTTTTTTAACTTGTCTTCCTATGACTACACTCATAGATCCGTTAGCAATTCCTGGTAGCTCTGTCTTCATGGGTATTTTATCTTCCTAGAGCTGCCATAAGAAAGAATCACAAATCAGGTGGTGTAAAACAACAGAAGTTTATTCTCTCACAATATTGGAGGCCAGAAGTCTGAAATCAAGATGCTGGCAGGGCCATGCTCTTTGAAGGCTCTAGGAAAGAAACCTTCCTTGCCTCATCCTAGCTTCTGATGGTCGCCAGCAATATTTAGTGTTTCTTGGCTTGTAGATGCATCACTCCAATTTCTGCCTTTGTCTTCACATGGCTTCTCCCTGTGCATCTCTCTGTCTTCGCATGCTTTTATAAAGGCAACAGTCATTGGTTTTATTACCCACCCTAATCCAGTATGGCCTTATTTAACTTAACTAATTACATCTGCAAAGACCCTATTTCCAAATAATGTCTTATTCTGAGGCCGCAGGTAGAAATTTTAGGGGACACTGTTCAACCCAGAACAATGCTGTATTCAGGATTTAAACACTTTTCACCATCCCAACTGCCACTACCCTATAAGAGCTTCGTGATAATTAAAGGATCCTTCAGATCATGTTACATATTTGCTCACAACTCTCATGCTTTTCCAATTCTTTCATAGCAAAAGCCACAATTTTTAATATGCCTTGCTTGCACAAGGCTGTAACACGATTTGGCATCCAGTTACCTCTCTGACTTCATTCCTTACTATTTGCCCCTTCATTCAGTCCATTCCAGTCACACTAACTTTCTTGCTTCTACTTGAAATGCCAGGTGTGCTCCTGCTTCATGACTTTTGCATTTTCTGTTTGCTCTGCTTCAAATGCTCATCCCTAGATATCTCCAAGTTATCCAGGTCTCTAACTGAAGTGGAATCTTCTCAATGAGACTATTCCAGCCACTATCCAGGATTATGATTCTCTGCCCAGATACTTCTAATCATTCTTTTCTACTTTATTTTTCTTCAGAATACTAGTTACTAAGTCATACACTATATACAGATATAAGCAATATACATATATATAAGTTAGATAGCTATATAAGTTGTATATAGTATATACAACTTATTTTATATACAAATTGCATATATAATGTATAACTTATATGTTACACAGATATAACTTATTTATTTCTTTATATATTTAAATATATATAGTACTTATTATCTTCTTTATTTCCTGTCTACACCACTGGAATGTAAACTCCTTTAGGCGAGGAATTATTGTCTATTTGTTCACTGCTGTACCGCTAATGTCTAGAAGAGTGCCTGGTAAATAGTAGGTGCTGAATGGATACATTCTAATCCAGAATGAATTAGTGACTATGTCACGTATATAAATGTTATCAAGCATATGTGTGACAATAGAAGAGTGACTGAAAACCGCTCCTCCATCACATTTCATGAGGAGAGGGACGGATAATGGTTTATTTTCAAGACCCCTTTGAAACTGCCACTCCTCTGCCGTGCTTGCTCATGGTTACCCGTCACTCCTCCCTTGAGATGAAGCTTCCCTATGGGGGCTCTGTGGGGAACATGAAAGTGGATTAAGGGGTAAGTCACTTTTTGCCCATAATAGTAAAAGGCCTTTTATTAAAAAAAAAAAAAAAAGAGAAGTGAATGTAACAGAGGAATTCTTTTTTTCCTCCATGATAGCCAAATACATTTTAAGAAGGGATTCTCATCCACAAGGCAGCTTGGAGCTGTCCTCCCAATATAAATATGGTCACCCCCATAATACAGTTCAGCATCTTCGGGTATCAAGAGAACCTGTGATAGCAGTAGATACAGTTTGACAATACCTGGTAAGTAAAGAGAAAGAAGTTTCTAGTGGTTACATGTCATTTACTTCTGATATCTTAAGGGCAGGGTGAAGGAGGAGAAAACAAGATCAATTGGATAAGTAGAGCGTGAATTAGCCATTTAATCAAGTACCTAAGCCATGAAGCACACAAGTTCTTCTAAAAGGCACCATTATCTTTAATGGAGTTCTTTAGAGCATCTTCAATTTTTCTAATGAAGACAGAAAGTCCCATCTTTAGTAAAGTGCTTCTCCTTGCTTGCTTGGCCACAGGATTATTGATTCCATTCAATCCCCTGGGGAGCTGATGCTCTCCCCCTTTGTCCCTCACAGAATTACATTGAGAGGGAATCTGTCCAAATTATTTAATCAAATTATTCTTCTCTGGACAATACAAGTGCTTAAATATCCATGCTTAATACTTCTCTTAATGATATTCACTTATCTAAAATTACCCCTTAATTGATAAGATATATGAGCAAAAACATTATCAGGCAAAATGTTAAATGAACTCAAACCGTTTAGAATGTTTTCATGTCAACCCCTGAATTTACTTAATCTCCAGTGAGCAGTCTAAAAATATAGGATTTAAATCTTCACTACAACTGGCCTGAAACAGCAAAAGGAAAAAGGCTGAAGAAAAGGTGGCAAACAAAGAAATGAAAACATTTTTGATCTTTGAAGTCTTCACTACACAAAATCCTGTGAATTTTATTTGGTTCCTGCATTTCTCAGTTTTGATGAAGAGAAACATCTCAATACATTTGGAAATAGTGGTAGTATGCATTTCATACAAGTTGGCTATAACGGTGCTGAAGACATTGACTAATTAGAATCACAATTTATTTAAAGCCAGGTTTATGAGGAGTCATTTATATACTGTAAATATTACTCTTTATTGTGTACATTTTTACAAATTTTGACATATTTAAACACCATGTAATCACCACCACAGTAAAGATATAGAACATTTTCCATCACTCTCCAAAATTCCCTCTTGTGTCTTTGGAGTCAATCTCCTTCCAATGCTCCCAGGTCCTGGTAACTAACCACTGATCTCTTTCTTCTCCCTATAACTACACCTTTTTCAGAATGTCCTATAAATATCACCATATATTAGGTAGCTTTATGAAGTCTGACTTCTTTCACTTACCATAACACATTTAAAATTCATCCATGTTATTGCATGTATCTATTTCATTCTATGTGTATACCAAAGTTTGTTTGATCATGGGCATTTGGTTGTTCATGGCATTTACCAGATGATGGGCATTTAGTTTGTTTGCATTTTTTGGAGATTATGGGTAAAGCCACTATAAATGACTGTGTACAGGTTTTTTGTATGCATATGTTTTATTTTTCTTACCTAGAAGTGGGATCGCTAGGTTGTATGGTAAGTGTTTAACTTTGTAAGAAACAAACTGTTTTCCAAAATGACTGTACCATCTTACATTCCCATCAGCAATGTACAAGAGTTCCAATTGCTTTGCATCCCCACTAGCACTTGGAATTGTCATTTAAAATCTTTTTAGGCATTTAATAGATGTGTAGTGATATCTTATATGGTTTATTTACATTTTCCTATTGACTTATGATACTGAGCATCTTCTCATGTGTGTGCAGTATCTGTATCTTATTTTCTGAAGTGATTGTTTAACTCCTTTGTCCACTTTTTATTGGCTTTAACAAGCCAATGGGTAAGAGTTCTTTGTATCTTCCAGATACCAGTTACATATTCCTGATACTTTTTTGCAGAGTGAGACAGACCTTCCACCCCAAATTCGCTTCAAGATGTCAAGACTAATGATACCACACATGCACCAAGAAGGTAGGAAAAGGTTTATCACTCACATACTCAGGCTTTCTAGGGACAGCAGCACAGGCTTAAAAGCAGGTCCGAAAATTGCCTGAGAGAGCATGGAAATAAGACTGGCTTGGGGCTTACGGTGTTAGAGAATGGGCTGTGATGCGGGTTCCCATGCCCATAGACTGGGGCCTGTGTGGTTTGACATTCCACCTGTGCCAAAGGAGGGAGTATCTGGGCTTCCTTATCAGCTTACACAGAGTGCAGAAGGCAGGGGAGAGTGGTGGGGCTTGAAAGCTGTCAGCAGTCAGACACCAGAAATAGAGTCAGACTCTATTACACATGATCTTTAACAGATATGAAAATCACATTTTTAATATCAAAAGAAACAACTCGATAACATTTAATGTAGAAAATATATCAAGTGTGTCAATTATGCCTGGCTCTTAAATGTATTTCAAAATCTTACAAAAAGGTTAGCATCTGGAAATATATTACTTGGGCCTTTTCTGAGGGAAATGTCTGTTCTAAATGGACCAGATTCAAGTGCTATGAAAGAAGGGCTGTGAATACAGGCAACAAAACATGGATAACTATGAGAATCATGAAATCTCTTCCGCTTATTGTGAGAGAGAACAGAATTCTATCCAACTGACCATTCACTCAGATCACAAGATCACCCAGTTTTCTGTTAATGTGTACTGCATGGGTGGCTCTAGCCCAGGTTCTGTATCTTACTGAAGATTTGAGGTCTGATTGGCTGAATGACTGACTGTAAAGCAGTGGGTCACATGGGCAGAATCCCTGCCGTATGATTATAATTCAATTACAAAAGTATTATGCAAATTTGCATCATTTGTCAGAAACAAAGTGAACACCTATTGTGTGCCTGGCACTTGCTAGGATCTGCAGATTAAAAGTTAAGTAAAATAAAGTTGTGGCTGTCAAGCAATTCAATGTTTATTGAAAATGAAATGCTTGAGCCAAACCACTGTAATGGCTTGAGGTAGATTTTAAAAAGAATATAAATAAAAGAGTAGACTGGCCAATCATCTCTACAACTTTACTCTAAAATGAACAGTTTTTATTGGGAAATGTAATGGAATATTTTTGGACCTTCTCAGAAATACGAAAGCTGGCATGGCATTTGGGAATCTTATTTTCAATAGTGATCACTAACCAGTATAATGAAGCATTTTCTACAGACTAATGAAATTCAATCTTTGAAACAGATAAAATGTGTTTTTATATCTCACAACACTGTTACATTAGAAAAGTAATATTTTGTCAAATATGTTCTTATATTTGTGCCTGAATCCCTTTCTCTTCCTGCGTGATAGGAAAGAAGCCATTTTATGACCAACACCACAGGGAAAATACAGGTGAGAGGGTGAAGACAAGGAAGCAGTGGCTTTGTTATTTATTAGTTTGTAGTCATGGCTGGATCAAGGCATGCAAGTGCTCTGTGCAAGTTAATCATTAGGGACACCAAACATGCTAATAACATGATATACTTCAAACTGACTGTCTTTAATTTTTTCCCAATATTTATTTTTAGATGGGAGAAGGAGTAGGAAAGTAGGACTACGGTGCCAGTGATTAGTGTCTTGTCTCTGGTTTAGGGCAATGGTTTTCAAAGTGTGGTCCCCAAGATCAGCGGCATCAGTCTCACCTGAGAACTTGTTAGAAATTCAGATTCTTGGACCTCACTCCAGACCCACTGAGCCAAAAATTCTGAGTGAGGCCCAGCAATATGTTTTAATGCGTCTTTGGAGAATTCTGATATATGCTAAAGTTTGAGAACCACTAGTCTTAGGCAATTCAGCTCTGATCACAAACTCCCATTTTTTATTCAGAAAAACCAAAGTCTTACAATTAAGCTACCTACAAATCTCCGAAGATGACCGAGCAACCCTCAAGTGTTATTCAAGCATGTGCTTTGGGGGCCCATCCCTTAACCCCTACCCATGTTACTACCACCACCATTCTATCTGAACACATACTGCGAACGCTTCCTTGAGAGGAGTTTTGCTAAGTACAAAAGCTTTTTATTTTGTTACATTTCCAGTGACATTTTAATGCTCCCATTGCATTGGTATCCTGACCCTTCTGGCCTTTTGGGTTTGATGTGACAAAGTGGTAGCTCTACTGGGTTATTCAGAAATCTCCTGGGGTGGTGGTGGGGAGGATAGGGAGAACAGTTTTCTACTAATACAACTGTTGATCTGTTTTTCTATCATTTCTCCTCTAAAAATACTTATAATTGTGAATTCTGTAGTGGAGTTACTGCTGTTGGCTTTAAGGACAAAACTGGAGACTTTGATCACAGAGGTAATAAGATTAAGGGTTGAAGTTTCTTGCAGATAATAATTTTTCATTTTAGTTTGTGCCAAAACAAAGATACTGTGTTGATAGATTACATAATTTATACATCTGGAAGAAGAAAAAGAAGGAGGAAGAGGAGCAAGAAGGAAGAAAAAAATGTTATGTATATAATGTTAATTTCAGACAGAGCAGACTTTAAATCAAGGTAAGTTATCAGGGATAAAGAGGACATTACATAATGTTAAAAGAGGTCAATTCTTCAAAAACACATAACAATCCTTAACATGTATATACCTAGCAACAGAGCATCAAAGTATGTGAGGTAAAAGCTAATAGAATTGAAAAGAGAAATAGAAGAACCTACTACCATACTTGCAGACTTCAACATCCCTCTATCAGAAATGGACAGATCCAGGAGGCAGAAAATCAGTAAGGACATAGTTGAATTCAATAGCAACATGAATCAACTGGATATAATTGACATCTATAGACTGCTTCATCCAACAATGGCAGAATATATTCTTCTCAAGTGCACGTGAAACATTCACCAAGACAGACAACATTCTGAGCCATAAAACACACCTTTACAATTTTAAAGAACAGAAAACATATAATGTCTACCCTCAGAAAACAATGGGATTAAACTAGAAATCAATAATAAAAGATAACTGGAAAATCCCAAAATACGTGGAGATTAAGCAACACACATCTAATTAACACAGGGGAATTCTGAAGAGAAATTAAGTAATATTTTGAACTAAATGAAAATGAAAGCATAATACATTAAAATTGTACAGTGGTTGAGAGTCCGCCTGCCGATGCAGGGGATACGGGTTCGTGCCCCGGTCTGGGAGGATCCCATATGCCGCGGAGCGGCTGGGCCCGTGAGCCATGGCCGCTGGGCCTGCACATCCGGAGCCTGTGCTCCGCAACGGGAGAGGCCACAACAGTGAGAGGCCCGCGTACCGCAAAAAGAAAAAAGAAAAAATAAAAAATAAAAAAAAAATAAAATTGTGTCTTCTTCCATTTATTTCACCAGTGTCTTGTAATAGTTTTCAGTGTACAGGTCTTTCACCACCTTAGTTAAATTTATTCTGTGTTTATGGTTTGGAAGAATTAATACTGTTAAAATGCCTATACTATCCAAAGCAATCTTTAGAGTCAATGCAATACCTATCAAAATTCCAATGGCACATTTTACAGAACTAGAACAGATAATTCTAAAAATTGTATGGAATGACCAAAAAAATCCCAAATGGACAAAAAAAACTTGAGAAAGCAAAACAAAGCTGGAGGTATCGTGTTCCCTGATTCCAAACTATGCTGCAAATGTATAGTTGTCAAAGCAGATTGATATTGGCACAAAAACAGACACACAGATGAATAGAACAGAATTGAGAGCCCAGAAATAAGCCCACACATAAGTGGATAATTAATTTATGACAAAGGAGCAAAGAACATACACTGGGGAGGGACAGTCTCTTCAATAAATGGTGTTGGGAAAACTGGACAGCCAAATGCAAAGGAATGAAACTAGACCACTATCTGACATCATACACAAATATTAATTCAAAATGGAATAAATATTTGAATACATGAGACTTGAAACCATAAAATTCCTAGAAGAAAACATAAGACATAGAAGAAATCATTATCACTGGAACAGGATAGAAAGCCCAGAGATAAACCCATGCACCTATGGTCAACTAATCTATGACAAAGGAGGCAAGAATATACAATGGAGAAAAGACAGCCTCTTCAACAAGTGGTGCTGGGAAAACTGGACAGCTACATGCAAAAGAATGAAATTAGAACACTTCCTAACACCATACACAAAAATAAACTCAAAATGGATTAGAGACCTAAATGTGAGGCCAGACACTATAAAAGTCTTAGAGGAAAACAGGCAGAGTACTCTTTGACATAAATCGCAGCAAGATATTTTTTGATCCACCTCCTAGAGTAATGAAAACAAAAACAAAAATAAACTAATGGGACCTAATTAAACTTAAAAGCTTTTGCACAGTAAAGAATATCATAAACAAAACGAAAAGACAACCCTCAGAATGGGAGAAAATATTTGCAAATGAAGCAACTGACAAAGGATTAATCTTCAAAATATATTGTACAAACAGCTCATGCAGCTGAATATCAAAAAAACCCCAACCCAATCGAAAAATGAGCAGAAAACCTACACAGACATTTCTCAAAGAAGACATACACGGCCAAGAGGCACGTGAAAAGATGCTCAACATCACTAATTATGGCAATGCTGGGTTCATGGAACCTAAGTGAGCAGATATTTACGACACTGATGTCCAGGCATGCATCTGCAATCAAAGAATCCCTGCTTAGTCCCTGTAAATATCTGGAAGTCCTTATTCTACCTATATTGTTACTCGTCATCAGCAAGTTGCTGGGCAAAGTAATAATGTAGAACTACAAATTAGTAATTATTAACATATTAGTCCTAATCTAGTTAACAGATCACTAATTTAAAGCAATTTGGTAGTAAGAAGCCTGAATTATGCAATATTTTAAATTCAATTCTAGCCTATAGTGCAGTGACAAAATCTGTGCTGAATGAAGGTTTAAGTGAGACTCACTGAAGCTGCTTTGGTGGAAAAGAGAACAGGAAATCTCTTTGCTTTTGTAAATAGACACTACTAAAAGACGTAAGGAATCGTTAGATGTAGATTAACTAGCCTCTTTGCAATCTTGTTTACAGTTTTTCTATACTTAGGAAATCCTTTTCCAAGGATAGTTCAAAGACTTTAGCCTCATTTGAAAAACTATATTTTTTATTGTTTATTATTTATCCCAAATTGATGAGATTTTATTACCTGTGAAATTTTCTACTTCATTGTGTCTGTTTATTTTTTCCTCCTCCTTCCTTTTTTGACCCCCCTTTCATCTCCTAATTCCTTCTTGCCACCTTCTCAGATTTTGACAGACCATCTCTTCAATTCTGATGGCAACATTTCCCATTAAATAACTACACACTCAAGCATTGCCCCTCACATGTCTGGGTGATTGGCAGATACTTGTTTAGAGAATTGGAAACAGCTGAAAGTGACATTCAAGATTCAAAAGCAACTTGGCAGGGAAATAAATCTTTGGCTGGGGAAAAATGACTCTCTCTGTGCCAGGCAATAGCCTTATAATTTATTCATTTATTGGAAAAGAAGAATGTATTTTGAGAATATCATCAGACTAAAACTGATTACAGATAATAGGCAATGTCTCTATGAGCCATAACTCATGCTGTATGTACAAGCTGAGTGCCTCTGGAAGGCAGGAGCTGATAAGCATGCTGTGTTGCCTTGTTGTAATTGTTAGTATCACAAACGATGGTATATGACAGGGTTAGAGCAGATTAGAGAGAATGAAGTGTTTTGTGTAGTCTCCTCTTGAAAGAAGAAACAAGACATTATTTCACAGTGATGTTAACTACTGATCTGGGTTTTTGTTTGCTTATGGTTCCTAATGGTTATGATAGCTCTAGAGAAATATTTATGGCTTATTCATTTCAAAAGCCACCATAAGTGATAGCTTAAGCTGTTCTAACTACATGTTGTTGCATCTGAAATAAAAATAAGGTGTTTTTTTTCAGTATTATTAAAAGAGAAGTGATTCAAGAGAGCTGAACCAAGTACTAGGTAACCAGGACCCCAAAGACCTTAGGCACTGGATAAAAAATATCATAAGAACCAAGGGGGACAGGGTAACTCTCAGCAGTGAACTCACAGAGCACTTATCCATATTCCCATTTGACATTTGTCACTTTCTATCTATGTCATATTTACTTCAAATAACATTTTCGTTACTATATGGGGCAATAAATATCTCAAAACAGGGACTGTAGCTTATAAATCTTTGCTATCTCCTTAGAACCTAGCTCAGTAACTTGTTAGACACTAAAGAAAAACATTAATTTCCTGATATATGAATGACATGAATCACTCTATTTATTACAACTCGTCTCCATTTCCTCAATTATTTAAAAAAACGTAAAATCTAGATTAGGCAATACTGCGTAACAGAAAACTACAATGGTTTTTAGAATGGGTACAGGTCATTGTTTATATTTCTTTCCACCAGTCTTTAATTTTTAGTTAAAACAATACTGGTACTTAGTAATCTGTATACATTATGTGGGAAGAGTTTTACTTTTGATGAAAAAGGTATATCCTCTGGAGAAAACATTTTAATGTCATGTCTTTTAGGTTCCCACAACTTGCTGTTCAGAATATGAGGTAGTAATTAGCACTACACAATCTCCTCTAGGCAGCTTATGAAATGTAGATATTTACTAAGAACAAAAAAGAGTCTGTGAGTATAAACCCTGCAAATGCAAATCAGAAAAGTCATACTAGTGCATTCTGTTAGCAAACCTTTCTGCAAGCAGCAGGGCTAACCCTCAAAAGACACTGTGGAATAGAACAGAGAACATTTTGAGCATCCTCTATCGTCTTGTTTCTGGACACATCCCTTCACCCCACAGAGCATACTTATATCAGAAAAGAAAAAAAAACAGAAAATAAATGAGCTAAGTGTTCATATCCAGAAGTTACATTAAAAAAGAATAAAACCAAAGAAAATAGGATGAAACGTATTTTTTAAATAGGAGCAGGGATTGATTTAAAAATATAGAAAATCAACAAAGCAAAATATTTCTCTGGAAAGATTAAAATAATAGACAATTTACAGTAAGACTGATAAAGAAAAAAATCAGAAACATCACAAATAAAAAGTATGACTATTAGGAATGGGAAAGGTAATATATACTATACTGATGAAAGTTAAAGGAATGAATCTACAACAATGGAATCTGAAGAATTAATGATAGACCACTTGGACCCTATGGGTAAGATTTCTTTCTCACTGGAATTTCTGGTCTTGTCTCACTTCAGAGTCAATGAATGGGTACTTACAAACTAAATGTCATTACATTACAATGACTAAAGCTGAGGAGTAGGTAGGGTTAACTCTCCAAAAAAAGTTATAAAGTGAGCTGGATGTTGATAAATAATTAGCAAACATGAAACAACTAAATATGAAACACCAGGCCATAAAAAGATTTTGCTCCTATGGTCTTTCAAAATCCTAGCTATGGTTCAAAGTCCTTTTCAAAGGCCACCTACTTCATCCCACTTCCTATGATACTCTTCTATTAGATATGACCTTTTCTCCTGTGAACACTCAAGTATTTTGTTTGTTATATGAGTCATAAGCAACATTTTCACTTTCCTGCTTACGGTAGCATAAGATTCTTGAGAGGATGGACTGGATCTTATTCACCTAGGTAATTCTAGTGGTAGCAAACACTGTCAACAGTCAACAGTGGTCAAAACTTTAAGTTTAGTGGAATTATATCACTAAAACTAAACATCACAAGTTCTTTTCCAGGAATTCTAGGATCTGGGAAGTGACAATATCTTAAGGCAGGAAGAGTCCCTAGAGCATACTTTGCTCCACCATCTAAACAATGCAGAGAATTACATCAATACTATCTCTGGTGTCAGGACCCTCTTAGGACACTTCCAATGATGGGTACATACCACCTCATAGAGTTTACTTAAAAGTTGATCAGCATATCCCATCTGTAGGATGTTCCTACTGTAACTGGAAGTGGAGTCTGCTCGCTGCTCAAAAGCCAATAAAGAGGCAAGTTTGGTGGAAAGGAAAGTTTGCTTTATTTTGGATGCTGGCAGCTGGGGTGGGGTGGGGTGGGGAGGGCGGACTCCTTTCCAAAGGCCAATCCCCCCTGACCCCGTGAAAATCAGTAGGCAGGAGCTTTTATAGGTGGAGGGAGGGAGCTACAGGTATAAAAAGCACAGTCAGCTCTGACAGTCATCTTGAAATTGGTCATTCAGTGATCTGATCAGCAACATCTTGATTATTTTAAGTACAGTTAGTTAATCTTCAGTTCCAGGGTTGGTTTGTTCCCATTTCCTTGAGGCCAGTTCTTGGAACTGTGGCAGCTTATGTCATGACTACAGTCTGGTCATCATGTAGTTAACTTCTTCCACCTGGTAGGAGTTTCAATATCTACAAGCTAGCTCACAGGATATGGCTCAGAACATTATCTAGAGCCTGTGAGAAGGAACTAAAGGTCCTTAAATATGCTTAATGACTAAACTATTATTATTTAGTCTTGTTGGACTGTTTTCCTTTGTTTCTGCATTTTCTCTCTTTTCTGATTAACCTTATTCTTTGGCTAAGGTTGTTCCACAGACAAAAGTCAGGCTGAGGATGTTGGGGGCAAGGACCATAGGGTGCTGCTTTGTTTCACTACCGGTGTGGGAATATCATTATCTATCCTTCGGTCATAATCCTGCTTTCAGAAAGCACACCACCATGAAGAATAAAATGCAAAACTTTTCAGCATAGTAGACCTCCAAATTCATTCATTCCATTAATCAAAGAACCTTTACTGAGTGGTCACTTTGTCCCAGGGATAGTCCTGAGTGTTGGAAATATAAAGCTAGTGATATAGAATGTAGCCCCATCCTCAGGAGGTGTAGTCTAGTGATAGAGGCAGACAAGTCAATCATAATGCAATTACAATGTGATATGGTAAGCAATTAGAAATTCTTATATAAGCAAATGGCAGGACACTGAAGCCAGGTTTGTGTATAGAAGTCTTTTCAGAAGAAGTGGCACTTGAGTAGAGTTTTGAAGGAAAGGTAGGGGATAGTCAAAGAAGTTAGGGAGGGATAGTCTGAGGACAGGGTGCAAGATGTGCGGAGACCGTGGAACGTTTAGTTTTGAAGTAGTCGTCCTGTTTCCTTTAAGCTTTCCATTTCCAAGCTCTGAATGTCCTGCTTCTTCAACTAGGTGACTTAAAACAACAGAAATGTGTTCTTTTTTTAAAATTATTTATTTAAAAGCCATTTTAGGTGTGTTCTTTCACAGTTCTGGAGGCTAGAAGTCAGAAGTCAAGGCAGCCACAGAGCCGCCCGTGCTCTGGATGCTCTAGAGGAGAATCCTTTTTTGCCTCTTCCAGCCTCTGGCGACTGCATTTCTGGGCTTGTGGCTGCATCACTCCAATCTACACCTGTGTCTTCACTGTTCTCTCTGTATCTCTAATCTGTGCGACTCTTACAAGGACACTTGTCATTGGACATAGGGCCCACTCCAATGATCTAGGATGATCTGCTCTTCTCTAGATCCTTAATCACATCTGCAAAGATATTTTTTTTCCAAAAAAAAGGTCACATTTACAGGTTCAGGGGATTAGAATCTTTGCAGAGGCCACCATTCAACCTACTACAGTTGGCAACTGTAGGTTTGATTTCCAAGTAGCATCCATTTCTGTCAGCCTGGCAATGAAGAAGTGCTCAGTAGTGCTGAGGTTCATGATTTAAACAGCATTTGTCTAAATTTCATCTTCCTAGTATCTTCCAGTGCTCTTTAAAATTTTATTTTTGGTCATGAACTTAAAAATATAATTTGGTTTTAAATTCCTGGGGAAAGTAATAACAAATGTTTGGGGATATAAGTAATATTTATGTCTTAAAACAACTTTTTTAGAGTTCTGACGTTCAGTATAATATTTCTAATAGCATTGACACAAAAACCTACAAATACAGAGTGAGGTGATTTCCTTTTGAAAAGTCAGTATATTATGTTCTGAGCACTTTGAGAAATCACCCTATTTTGATGAAATAATTCAATTCTGAATGCTGTCACCAGAAATGAAGAATTTTCTTCATCTTTTTTATAAGGAAATCAGTGCCTTGGACATGATGTTTTACTTCCCAGGAGGGAACAATACCTCTTGTTAGGCAGAAATGTGTTTTGTTTTGTTTTGTTTCAGCAAAGAAACTGCTACTACAAATTTTTAAAAACCAGGTTAATATTTTATTTCAACTTCAATGTTAAAGGCCTGTGAAGGAAAAACTTTTAGTGTCATGGGTAATCTATGGATCAATGACTATGATAGATTAAATGTGGATTCTGTAAGATGTGACCTTTATTTTAAAAAATAAATACATTTTCCTCATTTAGAAGCAAAAGATGAGTTTGCAGGAGAATTTTTGAAATGATGAAAAGCTGCACAACTCAATGTAACATATGAGATTAGACTATACCGATTAGTAAATGTCCCATATCATATGTGTGCACTTTTGGTAAACCAATTTTTATTAATAAACCCATTTTTATTGAAACTGTCTGGTGTCCTTAGTATGTGTGAGTGTAGGTACAAACAAATGCTCAGAAGCATGTGTCTGAGATGAATTCACGCCTTGGCGTTAGTGGTGCATTTTTGAGAGTTTATGGACCTACTCTGTGCCTGTATCATGCCATCTTAATGGGTACTGCAGCTTGCTGACAATCTGATTAATTGCCAGTTGAATTGAGTACATGAATACTGAGGTCATCCCACTGCACATGGAAACAAGTAACAAAAACTCCATTTGCGTTTTTTCCTGGAGTGCCCACTTCTTTACTGCAGGGAGCCAATGTCCATGAGCTCTTTCCTTCTTCAGTGTCTAGTTCATGTTTTGGTAAAATGTCCAATCCAAGTATCTGAAGTATCATGTCAAATTGGCTTAGCCTCATCTCTGTCTTCATCAAAATTTTGAAGTCATAGGTTTTGGGATTGAAGAATTTTTTTTTTTTTTTTTTTTGCAGTACGCGGCCTCTCACTGTTGTGGCCTCTCCCATTGCGGAGCACAGGCTCCGGACACGCAGGCTCAGCAGCCATGGCTCACGGGCCCAGCCACTCTGCGGCATGTGGGATCCTCCTGGACCGGGGCATGAACCCATGTCCCCTGCATCGGCAGGTGGACTCTCAACCACTGCGCCACCAGGGAAGCCCCTGGGATTGAAGAATTTTTAAGAAGACATTCTATACCTACAGATCTCACTGACCTCTTCTGAGATATCCAAGTGCTGAACCCACTCCATTCTCTCTTCTGAATGTTTCCCTTCATATAGGTCACCATTTTGGTATTGTATGTTGTTGTTACTCTGGCCACAGTAGACTGGACCAAGGATAGGTCTCGGTCATCTGTGAGCTGGCCGGGAGTCCTCAAGGTACCTAGCACAAGAGTGTTCCACAAAAAGGACCTGCTATAAGGACAAGGACTAGCAGCCTTGGATAGATTCTCTTTTGGGGAGTTTGAATGAGAGATCTACCAAGTCAGTAGAGTACAGAGTGCTCCAGGCATGCAGAGACAGACCATGAAGGCAGTGAGCAGGAGCTGTGAAGCACCAAAGCCAACAGCAAGCGGAAGACGTGAATAAGTAGAGCACATGAAGAGCAGGAGAGGGAAGAAATAAGTTGATATCAAATAGCAAAAAGAAGCAGTTGAAGGGAAAAGCAGATGCAGGGACTAAAACAGAAACTTGGCCCAGAAATAAGATTTCCATTCTTGCCCTCAAGCTACTGTCAGACAATTAGAGCTGGTGTTGTACGCTGCAGGCATTGAATGGCTTCCCATGTCTCTGTGACCTCTGGCTGTGTTTTTGAGACAACACCCAGTTTTTCATACTTCTCCATGTATCTCATTAAAGAAGATAACCTGAGTCTATTTCTGTTCTTTGCATTTGCAAGAACCTAAACAAACACAAGTTCCTCAAAATGAGGCAAAGGACAGAGTTAGATCGGCAAAATTAAAATGTGAATTCATAATTTTGACAGTAAATTATCATCATTTAACAATATTTTCATTTAAGCACTGTATGCCGGGAAATGTACTTTGATGCTTCATATATGGGCAAAGGACATACTCTGAAAAAGGCAATTCTGAAAGTCAGAAAGCTGTTGATTCTGGGTTTGAGACAGAAGTAACTACTCCTGAGACTGGACTCCCCAGAAGGTAATTAGATTGTTTGTCCAGGGACCTTTCAGATAAATAGAATTTTCATCTTTAGAAGTGAAAACAATGGGAGAGGGTTGCCCCAGCAACCTTACTCTGTATCCTAATAGAGGTCTTTCCATCCTGCATCGTAAAATTTCATCACTTCGCCCCTGCTGAGCAGTCAAGAGCAATTTGTGAATGATTGTCAGTCTGATGTCTGATGGTAAGCATTTCTTATAAACTCAAATGTGATGGAGAAAATAGTTGTGTTGGTTTCCTAATATGCTAAGGTTTCCTCTCTTCTGAATCCAACATATGACATTTCTATTATCTGAACAATGTAAGTGCACATTTTTTGTTCCACTTTATATCTTTGTTGTCTTTGAATCAGGCTTATTTCTTCACAGACCAAAAAAAGCCTTGCTTCACTGTGTTTCTTATATGAGTCCCCTTTAAGAGCTGAAGGACGTCTATTTGCATTTATTAATTAAATTTGGAACAAATTTCATTCTTCTGTGCAGAAGGTGTTCTTTATCAGGATTCATTCCATTTTTGTGAGCCTCATTAAGTTTGGGGTTCCAACAACTATATTGTTTTCAAAGGAGAGCACAGGGTTAGAAAGTATTGATCCCTGGAAATTATCATAAAAACCAAAGCTAGAGAATGCTGTTAACAATCATAAATACTTATTTGTAATTTAACTATTTCAATGACACTTTCTAGTAATAGAGACTGTAGTTTTTTTTTTTAAAAAAAAAGGAGCATAGGGTGTGGACTAAGAATGGGCCAGAACTTCTGGCTCCACTATTTCTCAGAAGTGTGGCCTCTACAGTCCCTGAACAGCTCGGTTTCTGCCTTGACAGGGAATTAGCAGTACCTGCCTTATCTCCCAGGCAGGGCAGTGGTGAAGCTCAAAGGAGAGTCTCTTGTGGAAAGCGCTAGGCCAACAAAAATCTCTCTTCAAAAGCAAGGTAATAGGATGGTGAATGCTGTGACACAAAGGCAGGCTTCAAGTCTTTGTGGCTTTTAATGATTATTATGTAGGGGGTGGGCTGGGGGTGTGCAGACAAAATGAGAAGTGTTCAGAATAAAACATTCCAGACGCCCAAGAAGCACAATGACAGGTATCAGCTCCTTCGGAACTCTACATTTACATAAATATTTTTCTTTATGAAATTTCCAGGTTGAATTGGAAAGTGACAATAAAGCTTTTTTCCATTCCATACACATCTCTACAGTATTGACAGAAATGAGCTGAACTTAATGAAATGAAATAATAGCTATTTAGCCTAAGAACTGAAGACAAAGACAAGATGGCAAATAAGATTCATTTCTTTCCCTGCTTCCTTTCTGGTTTTTCTCTCATTAATGTGAATAATTCATATACGTTACATTTTGAAAGGAATAATTACAGTAATCAGAATCTGACTTTTATGAGCTATAAATTTGAAGAAGCTGTTTATTCCTACTGGCATCAATGTAATAACTAATAAGTATCTTTAATCTACCAATTCGATAGCATGTAGCTAATGACACAGAGCAACACTACCCTGTGTTGTTAATGTTGTCAATGTTATCAATGTTAAATGTGTAGGAATTGATAATATAGACTCTACCCCTGGTCTAAATGAGTTAGTTATATATTAAAAGCCCTAGAAAAGGATGACTTTTTAAAGTATACACTTTGAAATTAACAAAACAAAACAGAAATGAAAATGGGATATTTTGTTTGGGGGGGGGATGCTTTGTTCTTTCCAAGCATGTAACAGTTTGGGGGGATTAGTGGCTCTGTTTAGGGTACAGAGGATGTTAGCTAGTCTGCCGACCCAGCAAAGATATTCCAATGAGTGAGGACCAGAGTGGAGAGTGGGGACCCCATCATCCTCTAGTTCTATGAGGTACAGAGGTTTTCAACTCTTCTGGTCAAAGAAGTAGCTTGACATTTGGATCCTATTTCCCACCTATGAAGCTATTGTCCTGTATTATCCTATATCATTTATTTGAAATAACATTTACTTTATTTTTTAAAATTAATGAGTTAATTATTATTATTATTATTATTTGGCTGCGTTGGGTCTTTCTTTGTTGCTGTGCGCGGGCTTTCTCTAGTTGAGGCGAGCGGGGGCTACTCTTCGTTGCGGTGCGCGGGCTTCTTATTGCGGCGGCTTCTCTTGTTGTGGAGCAAGGGCTCTAGGTACGTGGGCTCAGTAGTTGTGGCTCACGGGCTCTAGAGCGCAGGCTCAGTAGTTGTGGCGCACGGGCTTAGTTGCTCCACGGCATGCGGGATCTTCCCGGACCAGGGCTTGAACCCGTGTCCCCTGCATTGGCAGGCGGATTCTTAATCACTGCACCACCAGGGAAGCCCAGAAATAACATTTACTTTAAATCACATTTTAAATGCCCCATCCCTCCAGTAGAAAACTATTTTAGAACATGTATTAATGATAAAAAAAGAAATATTACCCTGATATACAATTTTTTCTGTGTATTTTAATTCTGATTATTCCCAAATACAAAGGGAAATATCTCAGGGGTAGCACAGGGTGTGATGGAGGGAGAAGGGAATGTAGAAAGGAGATTCTTTACACCAAGGAAGAGAGGTATTTCCAGAGACAGACTCCACAGGAGCAAAGTGGTTTAACATTTCTTACACTCTTATTTTCTTTAAAATGAAAGTCTTGGGTCATACGCAAAGTCCCTTCTAGTTCTTAATTTCCAGGATTCTAATGTTCCTGAATTTTGGCCTTGGCTTTATTTAGCCCTTGCTTGTGTGAATTTGAATGATCCACTTGATTTCTCTCCAGCTACCCTACCTTTTCTCTTCCTTTGAAACAGAAATATAACCAGTTGACTTTAGCTGACTGTCAGAAAAAAAATGGTCAAATTCTTAAAAGTGGGCAAAAAAGATGGCTGGGTGTTCACCCTGGGTGTGTGGGACATCGTCTGGCTGACCTCCAGGGATTACTGGATTCTACAGAAGTTTCACCTTTGGATTGTTTCTATTGACTGGGCTATTTTGCAACTCTGTAGTAGTAGAATGAAGATGTAGAAAATTGAGAGTAATGCACACGATTCTTATCCATAGCAATGTAAATAAATTTTATTTGCTAGGTATACAAATGATTTTGGACCTACAGAAAAGGTTACCCCAAAGATTACATTTTATTGCCTCAACCCTCTTTGCATCTATTAGCAAATTCATTTCCACATCCCTGATTGCCTGATCTTCGAATTCTCCAGTAACATCTTATTGATTCCCCCTTTAAGTATAGAGACAAAGAAAATATTTGATTTCTGTTCAATTTATGTAAGAGTTATGATTTTATCATTTTGAAGATTATACTTGAGCAGCAATTTAGCTAGTGAAATGTGTGTGTGTGTGTGTGTGTGTGTGTGTGAAAGAGAGAGAATTACTAAAACCCTCCTTGCTCATTCTGTTAACATTTATAACCATAAGTAATCAGCTGCCCCCACTGGGCTTTAGCTGTATCCACATTAAATCAGTATATTGAGTCTAATTTAGAAAGTTCATCATCACCTAGGTGAATTGCTTTGCAGTTTTACAGAGTTCAAGAAAGATCACAGAAGCTGGCATTTAATGTAATTATAGAATAATTATTACCATTTGTAAAAAAAAATTCCAAGCATAAAGCAGCTAGAACAAAACACTCTTCAGACTAGAGGGAGGTTGTGAAATGGCTTGTTGGTTCAATTGTCATTTCCTCCCACTCAAGGTGTTCGGTCCTTGAATCTTTCCCTTGCTTAGATGAGGAGCTGATTTCACAGGAGTCCTCTCAGTGGAAGAAGAAATGGTGAGAGATACTGATATTAAATAGTTCATGTAATGTGAATTTGAGAACGCTGAAAAAATTGTCATCCCATGTGGAAATCTTGTGCTCATAAGAAAGCGCTGTAGTAAACAATGTAATTCCAATTCAATCCTAGTCTTTTGTAAAAAGGCATTAACCTCTGTTTTTGCTGCAGGCTTTCAAATAAATAGGTATGAGATAATTACCACTCATATTTTGGAATCAAAGACATTGCTGCTTCAGCTAATCTAACAGGAATCTAGTGAGAGAGTTTCTACTCAATCTCGACTGAAGACAGGCATACCTGAACCCTTTTTAATTCAATCCAATCTACATTTCTCCTTAAAATGTATTAATATTGCATGTACCCTGTATAATCTTTATTCATACATTCCTGAATTATCTGGGGATAGGCACAGATTACAAATTAACCTCCCACCACTATTCTCTTTCTGCTAATAGGTTTTTCATTCACATATTAGATATTAAAAGTCAATTCTCACTGAAATCAAAACCTCATAAAACTATTTTCCCATGTGGAAAGTGTGATAAAGTAAGAAGGTAGGCAAGAGATAAGCCTATTTTTCTTTGCTGTAATTACAGTAGGATATATAAATTGTTGTTTGCAAAATCCATAATAAATGGAATTTGTGGAATCAAATTTTTTTATTAAGTAGAGATACTTTTTCTTTTACATCTTATTTTAAAAATCTTAGAATATGATATTTATTTGTGTTTGTCCATTTTCTACCTGAATAAAATAGAAAATAGAGCTTACTCTTTTTGATTACTGAGATCTTGCAACGTTATCCTGAATATGCTTGATCATTGAACAGTGATCACTAGGAAGGCAAAAGGATAGGAGACTGAGCAGAATCCAGGGCCATCATAAAACCACGGGTCCTTTAGAGCTGTGTAGTACATAACTTATGCAACTGTATCTTCCAGTCCTGGATACTGCTGGTCCTAACAGTGAGGACTGGACTTCAGGCAAAATGAAAGTGTGAGCCTGCTTGGGATGATCAGATGTCAGAAATTCCTGGATTGGTCTGCAATACAATCTTCAATACAATCTTTAATACAATCTCCATCCCTCACTCAGCAATGTGCAAAACTGGCTCATACTAGCTCCTAGCCTGAAGAGAAAGGGATGGAAATATCCCTAGGGCAAAATGTATTCCTACCCTGATACAGTTGAATAATAATTTGCTGTTGATACAACTGAATAATAATTGGCTCTGGACAGCATTGCTACTTTCCTCTCTCACAGCTGTCAAGAAATGCCACAGAGGAATAAAGACACTCCCACCTCCAACCCCATCAACTTGGGAAGGCCCACCATACAGTCTGGAAGGGCCTGAGCAAATCATCAGCCCTATGTGGTGATGTCCTTGGTTGTGTGGCCTGGTATAGGAAATACAGGGGATGGGGGGTGTGGTGGGGAAGTGGGTAAGGAAGCTGCATGTACCACGAGTTCACTGCAGGATCTCCTGCTCTGTGCAGCAAGTTTCTTACAGCTAAATTCTTGCTTGTATCATTTAAGGAAAGGAATTTATATTGCTTGCCTGTGTCTGTGGACAACATAATGTCAGTCACTATCCCCCTGAGACAACCACCCACCAGCACGTCCTTGGAATACAAATCAACATCAACAACATCACCTACATCCCTGATAGGAAGTTTTGTTGTCATTTGTTCCTTTGTTTTAAAATACAGAGTAGAAAATGAGGGCGGGGAAAGCAGAGGAAAGGAGCCTTGTTATTTGACTGCTACAATTAGTTAGATTCCTCTTAATGGAGGTTTTACATATTCTTTTTTCTTTCTTTCTTTCTTCTTCTGCAAGATTGACTCTGGCTGTCACAGCTCATAATTATGGGCCTGTCCTCGGTGACATAAGATATTGATTTGCCTCCTTTAAGCAGTAAATTCTTAATGACAGAAATTATATCTCATCGATTTCTTTTGTATGATGCCCAGCATATGGCTGAGACACAAAGAAGAATTTTGTGTATGTTTTGATTATGTGAGGTGATTTAGAACAAGTCATTTAACTTTTCAGTTTTGCTATATACGATAAAGAAATTAAAAATAATTGTGGGGCTTCCCTGGTGGTGCAGTGGCTAAGAATCCGCCTGCCAATGCAGGGAACATGGGTTTGAGCCCTGGTCTGGGAAGATCCCACATGCCGTGGAGCAACTAAGTCCGTGCACCACAACTACTGAGCCTGTGCTCTGGAGCCCGCAAGCCACAACTAATGAGCCTGCATGCTACAACTAATGAAGTGTGCCTGGAACCTGTGCTCTGCAACAAGAGAGGCCACCACAATGAGAAGGCCGCACACTGCAACGAAGAGTAGCCCCTGCTCGCCGCAACTAGAGAAAGCTCGTGCGCAGCAACAAAAGACCCAATGCATCCAAAAATAAATAAAAATTAAAAAGAAAATTGTGAATAAAATGTTTTAAGAACTGTACCCATAATTATAGGTTATTGGTTGTGTTAATTTATGCAGCTGCTAGCAAAAGGCCTGGTAGAGAGCAGATGACCAAGAAAGGGTCATTGTAATTATTAATATTATTATTAATATAAATTAGAAATGCAAAGATTAGCCTTGAGAGCTTATAACTAGGTCTGATGCCATGTACCAATCTAAGGATGAGGAGACCCTCATAGGGGGAAGGTCTTACTCACCTCCAGATCTGGACCTACCCTAGAGGAGAAAAGAGCAGCTTAGAGTTGGAATAATAATCAAAACTAATGGCTTCAACTTCTTAGGTATCTAATATATGTCCTTTATCTTCATCCCATTTAATGTTTTTAATAATACTGCAAAGTAGTTATTTCCCCCATTCTTCAGACAATTATTTTTAGACCAGTTTTAGACTTACAACAAAACTGAGAGGTAGGTACACAGATTTCCCATATACCCTCTGCCCCGACACGTGCATAGCCTCCCGCAATATTTCCCATGTTTTAGTAAGTAGGCTGAAGACCAACAACTTGTCCACATTCCATAGCTAATAGGCAGTGAAGTTGGTCAAAGAAATCTAGACTTGTTCACTCTGGGCCCTAGATTTTTTCTTTTCAACTTGAATGAAAAGAGGCCATCCAAAATGTCTATATGCAGGACCCCAAAGTAAAATACAAAATGACAACAGGCCTCCCTACTTATTCATATCTATTTGTAATCTCCAACTTGAATTCCTACTCTCAAACAGTATTGTTTGCGCTCACCGATGGAAGACTAGAACCTCAGCCATGCTTAACCCAGAGGAAAAGAGGCATCTAACCATGCAAAGAGGAAAAAAATCTGCAATAGAAAGTCCTCTAGGTAAGCCAATTCCCACCCAGCATCCATAACCAGCCTTCCCCACTGGAATAGGATTTCTCCTATGATTCCAGTCTTCACAGTTTCCCTTTTGCCAAAATTCTACTGCACCAAGACCTCATACTCCAGCAGTCTTAAAACTATATGGTCTTTTATTACTTGTTAATTAGAATTAAAAGATAGAGGTGGCCATAGATCACATACATAAATTGATTTACAGATAGAGAAATAGTGCTTCTTGTGTGCTGGACTCATCTTCCTAAACAGATTATAGGTTCATTAAGGGCAGGGACTATGTCTTACTCAACTTTATGGCCCATCCCCTCTGCACCGCCACCCACTGGCTCTAACATAGTACTTAGTACATGGTGGGTACACAAAATATACTACTAGGTGACTAGATCACCTAGCATATTTCACCTGGCTTCCCTTACCAGATTGTAGCTCCAGAGAGCAGGAATCTTGCCTGCCTTAGTCACTGTTGGCACATAGTACACACTAAATAAAGATTCGTAAAATGGTTGTTTTATTGAGCCCTTACTAGATGTCAGACATTGGCCTAAGTGCTTTAATCCTTAAAATAGCCATGTGAAATACAGAAAGACTTTTCCTCTAAATCCACTTCTTCTCTCAGCTAGAGATGTGTAACTGCATCATGGAAGCCAAGAAGGCTTAGCTGCCATCAATTCTCCAGTAATCATTGGACCACTCAATAGGAAAAGTCATGACTGGCTTAACCTGTTGCCCCTTAATGTTCACTAGACATTACCTGGGATTACTTTCAACAGTCCTTCAGAGTCCAGAGATCTAAAGATGGAAACCAACAACCAAAACAGAGCAATGTAATGTCAATATGAAACATGAAATATTTATATTTTTATACATGTGAATTTTCTCATGTAGAAATGTACATGCAATCTACACAATACTTTATAAATAATAACTATATTTTGAATACATAAATATATATATAATTTAATTTATAGTTTTAATTTTCAATAAATTATATTTGGCCAATAAACAGTCCTTGTTTGTGTTTCTGTGTAACCTACAACCAATCAGAGATTTAGAAGATACTAAAGTAGTTACCAAGTTCCTTAGGATTTAAGTCCAAGCTTCAGTTCACTGAAATTCACAGATATGACATGGTCATTAAAGAGGCAGGAACCCAGAATACAAAAGTCAGTTCTATCTGGAGGAACAAAGCAGTTCAAAGGTAAAAAGAGTGGGAAGGGCTTTATGGTTAGCATTAAGAAATCTGGTCAGTTCTTTCCTATGTGCTTCATGCAGTCAAGACATAAAGGGCAAACCAAAGAAACCATGGTGATTAAGGACTGTTTTTCCTCAGTTACTACTAGAAGGCTGACATGTAAATGATACATAATCCAGTGTAATTGACTTTAATTTACTTAATATTAAAAGGAGACATAACATAGCTATGACATCTTAGTGTAATCAATTTCTGGTTTCTGAAGATACAACAAACAAAAAATGACTTTTTGTTTGGTCTGTAACACCCAAAGAAGAGCCCATGGAGATGCAGACACTTCTGTTCCCAGGAGCCTCTTGAATCAATTTTTTGTCTTTGTTGGTTCTCCTTCCTTCATTCTTCCTCAAACAATGAATGCATTTGAACTCCAGGTCTTTCCTGTGCTTGTGTGTGTGTGGTGGTAGGGATGCGTGACAAAAGGAAAAGTCAGTCCTTTCTGGATTTCATCTAAATGAAAAAAAAAATCTGCTGCTTATTTAGGTACTTGGCTGAAGGGAGAGGCAGGAAGAAAGTACAATTCCAGCTCACATTTAATGAATATCTGTGTTGTGCCAAGCACCTTCCTCAATTTGCATATAATGAAGTAAAGCTCAGAGAGGGTGTGAACTTGCCCTTGCTCCCACAGTCTGTGTAAGTGTATGTGCAAGAATCTGAACCCCAGGTCCCTGAATTCCAAGTCCATGCTCTTGTAGCACGTGGACTTGCCAACTTTCTTCTCTTCAGAAGTATTGGTATTCTGTTCCCTTTGAGTAAATGTGTTGACTGTTAAAGAATCATTCCACTTTCTCATTTCTCCAAGGGAAAAAATAATAGACAAATCACCCTCTCTGCAACCTTCCTGTATTAGCTTCCTATTGCTGCTGTAACAAATTGCCACAAAATCTTAGTGACTTAATACAACACAAATGTATTCTCTTGAAGTTCTGGAGACCAGAAGTCCAAGGTAAGTCTGATGGAGCTAAATAAAATCAAGGTGATGTCAAGGTTGGTTCCTTCTGAAGGCTCCAGGGGAGAATCCGTTCCTAGGCTCTTCCAGCTTCTAGTGTCTGCCGGCATTCCTTGGCATGTACCACATCGCTCCAATCTCTACTTCTGTGGTCACATTGCTTTCTCCTCTTCTGTGGTCAAATCATCACGGGCTTGTTCTCATAAGGACATTTGTGACGGCATTTAGGGCCCATCCTAATAATCCAAGATAATCTCCCTGCCTCAATATCTTTAATCACATCTGCAAAGTCCCTTTTTCCGTATAAGGTAACATTCACAGTTTTGGGGGATAGGGACATGGATATCTTTGGAGGCCATCATTCACTCCCCCATACCATTCTTTTATTCTGACCACTCCAAGAATATAAATTCAGTGGTATGAAATGGCAACTGTCTATCTCTACAGAAAGTATAAGTTTTGAACCTCCACGTCCACTGAGGGTGGAAAACCAAATCTTGCTTTGTTGCTCTCTAGGTAGTTTGGGTCTTTCTCAGCTGCATTTTGCATTTGGTACCCTCACCATGAGTTTATTACTTAATGCATTAAAGAAGAACACCAACTTGACTGAGCCTGGTAGTGAATCAGATAAATAATCATAAAAACAGTTTAAAAAAAAAACTCCTTTTAAAATTGCTCATTTTATGTAAATCCTTGCATAAGTCTGATTGCATGTTTCATCATTTAAATGTAGCAGCAGTCAGCCTATTCCCTTCTTAAAATATCTTCGATCTCTCACCATTACCTGCAGGACAGAGTGTGAATTTTCAGATCAACAATCAGGGCCTTGGATAGTTTGTCCTGTCCTCCTGGTAAGCTGGCTCTTCTCTAGCCTTACACCACTGTGGAAGGTTGCAGGAGGATCTCAGCACGTCACATGCATGGGGTGAGACCTCAGCCTTTCTGTCCCTGTTGGTCTCCACCCACACTATAAATGGCCTAAGACGCCAGACAGGGGAATGTGACACTTAGAGCTGCTCATCTGCCTCCCCTGAGAGAGCATCAGCACCAGCCTCATCATGCTGCATGTCCTATCCGTGTTCATTGCAGTCACTCCCCTGAAACCTGAAACCCGCACACCATGATCACCCAGACTCCCATCCATGCGGGACCCTGCTTGTCACCTAATCTGACTCAAGCTCTCACTGCTTTTCAACAACTCAAGCCTTCAGTATGCCCATGAAAGGCACTGTCTGCAATCAGCAAACTATTCCATAGCCTCAACCCTCAACCTTGCCTTTGAAAAGAAGGGCGTTGCTGGATCTAGAGTACCTTCATTTTTATCTTTACTAGATATGGTAAACTGTTCTCCAAAAAAAAAAAAAAAAAGGTACCAATCTCTTTTGAACCCACTTCAATCAAACATTTGTCTTCACTCCATTCAAATGACTCTTGACTTGTCACTGTCCATCTTCACATTGATTGCCAGATCCAGAATTCAGTTCTAGTGCTCTTTTCTGATCATTAGAGTGCCCCCCAAGTTTCAGCCTTTCTCTCCCTTCACTGTATACTCATTCTCCAGATGATTTCATTCAACCTTATAGCTTGAAATACCATTTACATACGACTCCAAAATTTTTATCTACAGCACCAACCTGTCTCTGAAATCTATACTTAGATAACCAGTCTTCTCCTGATTATCACTAATCGGTTGATTCTCTCTCAGTGTTCCCATCTCAAAATTACCAATTATCCAGTTGGCACAGTCAAAATGTTTGGAATTACCCTTGATCTTTCTCTTACCCCCTATATCTAACCCATCAGCAAATCCTATCGGCTTTACCTTCAAAATATATCCAAAATTCAACCTTTCCTCATACCTCCACTGACACACCTAGTACAAGCCTAGATGAAAACTGGAGAGGCAATTTAGGGAAGTGGGTGGAGCATGAACTCAAATCCCAGCTTTGCCATGTATGTTCCACCTCTACATGCTTCAATTTCCTCATCCATAAGGTGGGGATTATAATAGTAAATTCCTCATAGAGTTTTGTTGGGGTTAAATAAGTTAATACATGTGAAGCACTTAAAACAGTAAGTAGTACTCCACCTGTTATCATCATCATCGCTATCATCATCATCACAATGGCCTAATAATTATTATCCCTGCTTCTGTTTAAGACTTCCTTACTCTCTAATAGAATTATCTATCCTTTTCGTAGAGATTATCAATAAAATCAAAAGTTGGCTCTTAGAAAAGATCAACAAAGTTTACAAACTTTTAACTAGAATTATTAAGAAAAAAAAAAGATAGAAGACTTAACTAAAATCAGAAATGGAAGTAGGAACATTAAGACTGACCTTAGGTGAATAAGAAAGATTGTAAGAGAATACTGTGAACACCTGCATGCCAAAAATAGGATAACCTAGACGAAATGGACAAACTCCTAGAAACATACAAATTACCAAAAGTGGCTTAATAAGAAATAGAAAATCTCAGCAGACCATCAACAAGTAAAAAGATTGCATCAGTAATTTTAAAAAATTCCCAATAAAGTCCAGAACAAGATGGTTTCAATACTGAATTCTATGAAACTTTAAAGAAGAATTAATACCAATTCTTCTCAAACTCTTCCAACAAACAGAAGAGGAGGAAACACTTCCTCACTCATTCCATAGAGCCAGTATTATCTTGATGCCAAATCCAGACAAAGACATCACAGGAAAGAAAACTATAGACCAGTATATAAATACAGATATAAAAATTCTCAACAAAATACTAGCAAACTGAATTCACAGCATCTGTAATAAGGACTATACACCACGACCAAGTGGGGGACGACTTTTTTTCACTCAGAATTCTTTGGAGATTCATCCAAATTGTCACATCAATAACTCTTTCCTTTTTATCGCTGAGTAACATTCTGTACCATCGATGTTCCACAGTTTGTTTAACCAGTTATCCACTGAATGACAGTTGAGTTGTTTCTAGTTTTTTTTTGTCATTATGAACAAAGTTGTTATGAATACTCATGTTCAGTTTCTGTATAAATATGTTTTCAAGTCTCTTGGATAAGTGCCCAAGATTGCAAAAAAAAGAAAAAAAAAAGACTTCCTTACTCTCTGTACTTCATATATCAGTCAAAGGGATCCTTTTAAAGCATAATCATGTCATGAACACCCCAAGCCCCCAAATGGCCTCCAAGCACAGTTGGAATAAAATCTAAAGTCTTTATCCAGTAGAGCTATGCCCTGCCTACCTCTCTGATACCATATTCTAGTACTCTCCCTTTGCACATTATGCATTGTTCATTTCAAATTCAGCAATCATGCTGATACTTCAGAGCTTCAGCACATAATGTTTCCTCCACTTCAGTGACTTTCCCCAAATATCTGTGTGGCTCTTTCTATCACTTCATCCAGGTCTGTGCTTAAATGGCGCATCATTAATGAAGACTTCCTCGATCTCATTCCCCAAAATAGTAGTTCTTATTAGGGCAGCCCAGAAATTTCTCTCTTTCCCCTTTTCTTACTTTATTTTTCTTCATGGCACTCACCACTTCCTGGTATTACTATTACTATTCATTGTTGCTGTTTTTTATTAACTATCTTGCTCACTAGAAAATAAGTTCCTTTTAATCATGACTCATCTTGTCTATTATTATACTCTCCATGCCCAGAACAGTGCCTGGCACGTAATAAGAATTCAGTAAGTATTTGTTGAATAAATGGATGAATCTTCCCTCTTGCAGTTCCTCAGTGCAAGTCTTCTGCTAATAGGTAGATGGGTTACTTGCTGTCTCCTGCATCTACTTTGTCCATACTGCCTCTGTTCTTGTCCTTCTGGTCTACCACTGTTGGAAAACCCTTCCCAACCACTTCCAAATATTACCTATCCTTCCAAATATTACCTATCTTTAAAGGCTCATTCAAGCCTCACCTCTTTCATGAAACTTTTCTCAGTGAAAGACAACAAAATCCACACCTTCTGAAAGCCTGTTTTATTCATTATATATGTCCTTTACATATATTCTTAACTTTTTCATTTACTAGTTATGTGTAGGGTTAACTACACATTAGTTAACTATTCTAGTTACCTTCAGGGTTAACTATTTCATGTGTCTTTGACTTTACACGCTTCCAGAGAGAGTTCTGAGTCCTTCCTCTCCCCAAAATTTCCCAAACATCCCACATATACGTTTATGATAAATACTTTTGAATCAATGAATGAAAAAATAAAATTAAAAGGTACCCTAGTAATGTGAGTGATAAACTTTCAACAAACTAGTTCCCAGTTTTAGATATATTTCAAACTTTAAAGGGGAAACTACTAAAATTAAGGTATTTTCTCTACCTGATAATTTCTTTCATTTTTCATGACCCAAGTCATGCGTCACATCCTCAATCCACTCATTTATATAGTAATGTTATTTGAGAACTTCTGTACTCTCCTCACAATGTTCCATTTCATAGATGAAGAAACTGGGTCTCAGAGGGGTAGTTCATATTCTAAAGGGGTAATAGAAATATAAACAGATAATTACAAAACAATGTGATGTATAGAGAAATTTATGGGCTGCCCTAAGGACAGTGAGGATAATGCACTCAACTCTGCCTATCATACAGGAGGGTGGTATGGTCAGAGAGGATTCACAGATAAAGGTGATCTCAACTGCAGTCTGATTAATAAATGGAAATTACCTAGACAGGTGAAGAAGCCAAGGAAATAACACATGCAGAAGTTCAGTGGCATGGTAATAGAGAGAAAAATTTCAGTGTAGTGATGGGAGCTAATCCTTCTCACCGCTGCCACTACTCTTTGCAAATGCTTCTATCACAAACATCATACAGTATTCTAACTGTGAGTTCAGCAGTCGGTTTCCATTACTAGATACTGTTCTTTTCCCTTGTATAACTCCCTTTGTGCCCAGCCCTGTGCCTGACACTGAGTTCACATTCCTTAATTTCGAGCTGCTTACGTGGCTAATGAGACTGCTGGCTGGATAGTTACATGGAGATGCCATTTCCAGCTTGGCCCCTTTTATGGAATTTCCCTGTAAACAGACATCTCTCAGTGGCAGTCACAGGGTGATCTGGACAGGAAGGAAGACATTACCAGACATGTGGTAGAACTGAGCAAGTTCTGAGCCCTTGGAAAGAGCACAGCCATTTACCAGGTCCTGGAGGATGTTCTGCCCTTGAAGTGCTTCATCTACAGTAGACCCTTATCCAAGCCTCTGTGTATTGCAACATAATAATAATAAAAATAATAATAATATTAGATTGAGAAATAACAAGATGTGATTAGAAAATCACTTTGAAATACCTGAACTGGAAGATGTCATGCAGGATAAAATATACCTATTCTATGAAAAAAAGAATCCAAAATGCCCTGCTTCATGAATTAAAGTATCTATTTTCTAATTCCTTTCCTTTTAACTGCAGGGGTGACTGCTGGCAGGCTCTGCCCTCCACTGCCAGCTTCCGAACAAAGCCAAGAAATCAACATCATAATCACGCATTGTTTCCATAGCAAGCAATCCTGTAGCTCCGAGCAAAACAACACTTTCTAGATCCTGCCAGAGTGTATGTGGCAAAGAAAGATTAATTAGCCTCTCACTAATTGACAGTATTTCCCTTCACATCTGCTTGGGCTTGATGTGAGTTTAAATGTCTCTATTTATGTGCCTGAGGCTGACTGAACACGTACAAAATTTAAAGCCCCTTCCCAAGTATCAGAGATGCCTAGGACCTGGGTTCCCTTTCTTTAAACGGTAGAGATTCAGAAGAAGGCTTAAGGTGGTGGTGAGTCCTTGGGGGCAGGCAGAAGTAGCCTAAGAGACCTGAGGTAGAGTTCTAGTTCTTTAAGAACCAGTCACATGGCTGGCAAACTATGCCTCACTTCTTTGGACTTCTCTTCTTGCTCAGGTGTTAGCTTAGATCGGTGGATTTCTATCTTGTTTCCCAGAGTCCTAGAAGTTCCAGAGTTCCTTTAGGGATCTCCTAGATTCTCAAGCAGTGTTATTCAATAGAGGTTTCTGCTATAATTGAAGTGTTCTATATCCACGCTGTCCAGTAAGTTTGCCACTAGAGGCTGTTGGGTGCTTGACATGTGGCTAGTGAGACTGAGAAACTGAATTTTACATTTTATTTCATTTAAATTAATTTAAATTTAAATAGCCCCATGTGGCGCACAGCTTCCATACTGGATCATGTAACTCTGGAGGGTTTGAGTTGGGGTCTAAATGGACAGGGTCCAGGATTTGCCCCACTCCTGCCAACCAGAACACATCTGCCTTTCTCTGTTTCCAGTAATATGCTTCCATGACGGCTTCCCTGAATAAAGCGTTCATAGCTAAAGAGCATTTGAAAACCGCTAAAGGCCCTTAAATCTTGAAAGTTTCTAATTCCATGGTTCTAATCTCCCTTTGTATGCAACAAGGACCACACTCTCTCTAGCATGGAGTGGAGATAAGACAGCCTACCCTATTGTCACACCTCATTTTGCCCGGCTTGGGGGAAGATGCTAATGCAGCTTGATGTGGTCTCTGAACTGAAGAGCATCCTGGCTCTTTTGACGGATGTTCCCAGCTGCTCCATCCAAATTGCTCCCCAGGGGCTGCTCATGCATGGCTCTTTGTGGCTTTTGCTGGTCCTAGAGACTCAGACCACAGAGAAAAAAAGGATCCAGAGGCCAGAAAAAAAATCCAAATGAAGTTAATTTTCTCAGCCTGTTAAGTCTCTATTCTCACACAGCTGGGAAGGAGAGGTCGAGGGTTTCCCAAGTGAAAGATGCCCAGAGCTCTGTCAAAGCCATCCCAGGATGCCCACCTCCAGAAACAAGGCCTAAGGTGACTGTTGCTCCCAGGGTTGGAGCTGGGTGGTGGCGAGTGCTGTGTGCACCTGCTGGGGGGGGGGTGGTCAAAGCTGAGATCGTGAGTTGCACGTGGTGAGGTCTGGGGTGACCCTGTCAAGCTGTGAGCCCTGAGATGGGAGCCCAAGGAGGTCACCGTGCATGAATCTCACCTCAGTATTTTTGTAAGATGACCAAGAAATGAGGTTTACAGCATTTCACATCCCAGAACTGCCTACAACATCTGTAAACCACACAAAATAAAGCTTGTCTCATAAAAGGTGCCAATATCTCTGGCTGTGACTCTTGAAGGGAAGCGAGGGAAGGATTACACAGTTCCTGGAGTGGTCGCGTGGTGAGGAGTTGTAAGAAAGGAATGTGGAGGCTTTCCTCACGGAGGCGAAAGCTCACACAGCTCCTTCAATTTCACATCCCCAGACTCCCTTCGAAGCTTCCCCCCAGACAAAGGTAAGTGACTACCAGTAACCCTCCAGAAGCCTTTTGTAAGAGGAAATGGCTGTCATTTTCCATCTTTCTCAACCACACGAAAACAAACGGTGGTGCCTGATAAAGTTCAAGTCAATATTTTAACCGAAGAATACAATTGAGAGAACTACATCATCGAACATTTTTCCAACCCACATTCTCACTTAGAGCAGAAATGGTTGACAGCAGTCTTGTCTTCTGCCGGGTGTTTGGGTGAGGACTTTGTGGAAATACAGAGTGTGGCATTTTGAGGAGGACTTGCTGCTAGAGTTCACTTCTTGGCTTTATCACATTTCTAGTTGTCTCTTCTTATCAGTACGTTAAATCGCTCTCACCAATAAAATAGGCATATTTTGTCTATGGTGGCCCATCCCTGCATTCAGCAGCCCCATGCTTATTCTTTTTTTTTGTTTGTTTGTTTTTGCGATATGCGGCCCTCTCACCGTTGTGGCCTCTCCCGTTGCGGAGCACAGGCTCTGGACGCGCAGGCTCAGCGGCCATGGCTCACAGGCCCAGCCGCTCCGCGGCATGTGGGATCTTCCCGGACTGGGGCACGAACCCGTGTCCCCTGCATCGGCAGGCGGACTCTCAACCACTGCACCACAGGGAAGCCTCCCCGCCACCCCATGCTTATTCTTGAAGGGCTGGATAATGCTGTTTTCTGTCAGTAAGGAGGTGACTGGGAAGACCAGAGTCTCTCCACAGTGAGAACACACTTAGGATCCTTTGCTCAGTAGCTGTGCTGGCTGCTTTGGGGGTGTTCCTGCTGGTGGCTCAGTTTCTAGGGGCCTGGTTTCTGAAGGAGATATGAAAAGTTAGGCTGTTGATGTCTATCAGCTACTAGCTATGCTGCCCTGTGGAAGCTGGACTTCTGCACGTCCAGCTCAGCCCTGTTTGAAATCCCACATGCCAAATGAAGGACAGTGCATTCTGCCTTGCTTCTGAGTTCACTATTCCTAAAAGATGCAGGACAATTGCACAGCCTACCAAGAAAAGATTCTAGACTTGATTACAAGTCAAAATCTCTAACAGAACTTTGAAACACCTTGTGTTATACGTACATGTCAAGTCTGGGGTTACCTTCTAGAGACTTTCTTTTGTAGTGTGAGTATCTCTTTATTATGGGTTGTAGCCAAAGGGTCACAATTAGGGAAAGGCAATTTAGAACTAAAGGGTCCACATGGCTCATTACCTTCCTCTGAGCCATAGACCTCTGGTTTAATAAATCCAACCCACAGGGTAGGAATTATTTCTGAGAAAAGTCTGTGCCAGTGTTGGACTGGGAACACCTCTTTATGTCCCTTACACACTGAAGCACTTACTCTCTTACAACTGCACAAATAAGCTCCTTGGAATCATTTCCCAGGATTTACTGAAATGATAAAAGTGGAAGCTACGGAGATTTTACAATAAAAGGAGAAATCTCAGGTTTGAAAAATGGAAAACTTTTTTTTTTCCAGTTCCATTAAATTACCTATATCCTCACAGAACACCACAGAGGATCTTGCTTGATACCTGCCTGGAGTCACATGAAATTTATTCTCCCGATTGTTCCCAAGGACGTGATTAATGATGAGTCAGAAAGTCTCTGTGCAGGAAATCTATTCTTTATGACTTTGACCTACTTTTCTGAAAATGGACTCAGAGAAGGGAGTGTCATTCAAAATGCCTGGAAAAGAGAGCAACTTAACCTGATTATTACAACCCCAAGGACTTGGGAGAGGGAGACTTCATGACCAAAAGCAGAAGTAGGAGTTTGGATTAATGTGAAGAAAAAGTAGTTAAGCAGTGGAATATACAATTAAGAACACAAAACAAAACAAAACTCAACAAGCAAGTGGAAGGAGAGCCAGTTAGCGAGACACTATGGCGGTGTCTGGGTAATGATGTAAATACAGGCTGAACAGCCTCCTTACTACAAGCCTGTGAGACAGTCAGGATAGAGGCTCACTCAAGAAAGCAAAAGAGCCAGAGCAACTTGTAATTACGAAAAACCAAGCTGCTTGGGAGGCAGCACTGGGCTATGGTTTGTTATCTTAACACTCACCACTGTTATAGCATTTGTTTCTCTATTTTGTAGAATGCCATCCTGTCAGTAAGATGTACACTTTATTTTCAAAGGGGTCTATGTTTGCCTTTTCCATGGATGCAGTACTTCCTCTCACGATTATTTAGCTGCTCGGGACATGTGCAAATGTGAACAAAACTACCACAGCACTGCCAAGGGCTTGGCTGCCTCACTGGGCACCCCACTTGGTCCAGGATGTTCCTTCAACCATCCTTCTCATGTAGATTTTTCCCTCAGTGAACTCCTGCTCCTTTTTTCCCACTCTTCCATGCCATGGTGGGGTTATAAGCAACTATAAAGAGTGCCTGATGCGGACCAACCTCAGCCCAGTGTGGGGAGGCACAGAGATGGCAGCCATCACTCTCCTGCTGCACAAGGACAACTGGGGAGACAAGGAGAATCTTCATGGAGCCCAAACAAGTTAGCACAGAACATAATAAAATCTGGAGTTCAGTGTCACAAGCCAGAAGGAACTATATAGCAATGTGGAGGAAGAGGGTGTCAGTGAGAGTGAAAATGACCAAGCATGCTTCCTGGATAAGTAGCGGCAGCAGGACACAGAGAGATGAAGTGTGTGGCTTTGGAGCCAGCCAGATGGCACTGAAGGAGCCACTCAGAGTCTCCAAGCTTTACTGCCCTTACCTTTAAAAAAAAATAAATAAATAAGGAAAGTGATACCCGCCCCGCCATGCACTAAGGATGAAATTAAATAATGTATGTAATATGCTCAGCACAATGTTTGGTTCTTGGTAATTACACAATAAAGAAGACAATTATTATGGAACTTTAGCTGGACCTAGAAATTTAAGTAAGATTAAGATAGATGGATAGGGAAAAGGATCATGTTCCAAGCACAGAGCATACAGGAAATATAGGACACAGTTCTCACACATATGTATGTTCAGTGTTTACCCCTGTATATGCTCAAGAAAGACCTTTTTAAAATTTGTAATAATTTTATACTTATTAGAAAGTTGCAAAGATATTACATGCTCTTTAGCTAAAGGTATGATGGCAATCATGTTGCAATATATAAAAGTATCAAATCAATATACTGTACACTGTAAACTTACACAGTGTTATATGTCAAATATATTTCAAGATGGAAGGAAGGAAGGAAGGAAGGGAGAAAGAAAGAAAGAAAGAAAGAAAGAAAGAAAGAAAGAAAGAGAAAGGAAGGAAGGAAGAAAGAGAAAGAAGGAAAGAAAGAAACGAAGGAAGGAAGAAAGGGAGGGAGGGAGGGAGGAAGGAAGGAAGAAAACATCAGGTAAATAGAACTTGAGGGGCATTCTATAGACTGCCTGACCAGTGCTTCTGAAAACAAAGTAATGATAATGAAACTTGTTTTTAATGATCAAATGACTGAAGGCAGAAAGCAGAGTTTGTTCCTGTAATGCTGGAAGGATCCCTGCATAAATTTGTGGTGAGGGCTGATGAGTAGGCCAAGGGTAGGAGGTGTTAGGGAAGAATAAGCTAATTAAACACATTTCTTGTATTACCCTACACTATGTCCACCCTATATCAGCATGATAACCTACGAAGTTGACATAAAAGGATAAAGACTCTGAGTACCTTCTCCCTATTCATGGAACCCCATGGCTTCATTGATCCCGTTGCCCAAAGTTCCCCAATGTTACAGAACCAGGAACATTCACACACAGAGGGGATGTGTCTGTTTCTGAGGAAAAATCTTAGGGTTTCTTGAGAAAGCTAGATGGTCTTATTAAATCATTTTAATAAGTAAGTTACTGATTATCTACTATATAGAATGTGTGCTAGAAATATAATAGTGAGTAAGAAAACCATAGTCTCTTCCTTCACATATTTTAGAGTCTAATGGACTACAGATGTAAATTAAGTAAGTATGCAAATACAAATTTATGAATTTTGAAAAAGCCTATGAAGGACAAATTACATGGAGAAGTAAGAACATGTATGGGATCTGATCTGGTCAGGGAAGTGGGGAAGGACATCTATGAGGAAGTAACTCTTTGGGGGAGATCTGAAGGATTCAGGGGAATTCAGTGGGGAATGGGAAAGGTGGTCCAGATTGAAGGAAACACAAATGCAGCGGCCCCAATGCAGAAGGGAACAGAGATGGTCTGAGAAACTGAAAGATGACATGGCCAGGTGGCAGATGGCCAGGTGGCAGACACCCAGAGAATAAGGGTGAAAGATGCAGCTAAAGATGGCCATGTTAAAGATTGTGACTTTCCTAAAAGCAACATGGGAAGCCATTGAAGTATTTCAAGGTCTCCCAGGCTTGGTGGGGAGAACATATTGAAGTGGAACAAGACTGAAAATGCGGAGACCAAAAGTCTCAAGAGTCCTGGAGAGCAAGGATGCTAGCTTGACAGAAGGTGGCAGTGCTGGTGATGATCAGAGGCGAGCAGACTTGAGAGAGATTTGGGAGGTAGACTCAGAAAGATGTGGGGATAAATTACCTATTGGAGGTGAACAAGGAAGCAAGACAAATGTGACAAGCAAGGCCAATGACCTGAGAGGCTGGATAGTCAGGGGAAACCTTGGGTAAACAAGGGACCCAAGATTTTCCTGGGGGACAATGGAGAAAAGCAAGGTAGGGGGAATCTACAATCTAAAGGGAATCCTCTGGCCTCCTCTGCTAAGAAAGTGCTGGAGTGTCCTGGGAGACTGAGAAAGAAGGCTGGCAGTGAGAATATCGGGGCCTGCCCACCAGTGGGGCAGAGAGGACAGGCTTGGAAGAGGTCTTAGAGGTGGTGGGGCACACGGTGGGGCAGTTCTTTGAGGGTCTGACAAGTGGCCACTAGAAGCGCTCAGTGTGGCCAACACATGTCAGAGGAAGGTCACAGGCTGGTTTGTGGCTCTCAGAGCAGGAAAGTCTGTTTTCCACCAGGGACTGTACCTGCCCTAGCTTTATACTTGTTGTCCTTCAAGATGGGGTGAGCTACTAGAAGATCCTTGGTACTTGCTAACAATTACATTAAAAAAAAATTAATGTTGCACTTACAAGATTTCCAAAGCACTGAGCTGGAAACATTCGCAAGTGAGTGGGGATTTCCCCAGGTCACTAAGAGCATCTTCAGGACAAGACCATACCTTGTGTACCTCTGCATCCATAGTGTCAAGCACGACTGAGTCAATAAATGAGTCCTGGTTTTAGGTTGGGGTAACAAGTACACTGCAGAAGACCTCAGGCGAGAAATAAATCAGTAGATGAACTTGGCAAAATTGAAAATAACTTCCAGTACTGTTTGTGTGTGGGTGTGTATGACAACCTAGAAGCCTGGTGAAATAGGACCATGAAGGCTGAATTCATGTTGCTTACTTTTTTTCCTCCAAGCTGGAATAAAGCCATGAAGAAGAGCCAAGGACTAACTCCCAGATGAAGCTAATGCTCCTTAATGCACAGAGGTTGGTTTGCCCTTTCTCACTGGCAGCTTTCAGAGGAACTGCATCATCAACTGATGACAGTCTTGTCCTGCTCCTCCTCCAACCCATGACTATGACATCGGGAAGCAGAGGGCACCAGACGCAGAGGCATGATCCTCCCATCACGCAAGGAACAGGGTTCAGTGGTGTTTGGAGGTGTGTTGCACACCAGCCTGTGAAGAGCAGTTTCATCTTTCTTCTCCGTCCTCCACATGAGACTTCGTTTCCAAGCATTGGATTTGGGTTGCCTCAATCCCCAGACAACCCAATGTAAAGTGCTGCCTACATATCTGAGATCAGGTCTCTGGAGGCACAGTTAATATGCTTATGACGTGTTATTCCTCCAAGTCCTGTCTGTCCCCATTACCTACATACTTTATAACTTTTGCCATCCTTTATTAGGAGGATTTCTGTTCACTCCTCCATTTTCTCTTTCCTCAGACAGTGGTATCACGTGACTCGCATAGGTAAACATTTATTTAAAAATCTACATGATCAGAAATGCAAATTAAAACAACACATATATTTTCTTGCCAATCAAGTCTGCAAAGTTCTTTTTATGTTAATACCTAATGATGCCAAGTTTCCAAGGAAATGGGTACTGTTGGCAAGGATATAAATAGCTCAACCTTTCTGGAAGGTAATAGACTAATTTTATCCTATGCCTTGAAAGTATGCATATCATCTGACCCGGCAGTTACACATTGAGGGTCTATGCTAAGTCTCTCAATTTAATCTCAGAATCATTTTGTGAGGTAGTTATTACTACTGTTATCCTCATTTACCAAGGAGAAAACTGAAACTCAAAAAAGGGTGAGTTACTTATTCAAGGTTACACAGTAAATATGTGGCCGGAAAGGGACAAAATACAGATCTCAAATGTGATCCTTAAATCTCAAATGATGTGAAAGGCTGTGATCTTACAGTTAACACAAGAATTTTCATCTAAGCTTTACTTATATAATAGGAAAAACTGACAGCAACCTGGATATGCAACAATAGAGAATCGATTTTTTAAATTATAGTGTAACCATACAGTGAAAAACGCATATATTCTTTAAAACATTGTAGAAGAATATTTAATGATGTAGAAATGTTCATAATACACAATTTAGTCTACAAAGTAATGCACAATATAATCTCAACTTTTTAAAAATAACTGTATACACATGCATAGAAAAAAGATCCAAAGAATAGATATCAAAATGTTAATAGTGTTAATCCTTTATTGCTAGAATTTCAAGGCTATCTTCTTTCTTACTGCCTTTTTTTGTAATGTCATGCATTTTTTCATCATGCATTTTTTTTAGCAAGAAAACAATTACTAAAAAGGATTAAAAAGCCCATGTTTCCCTTCCTTTAGCCTGGATGAACTCTAGATCTATAATAATAAGTAACAGCCTCCATTTATTAAAGCATCTGCTACCTGTCTGGCAAGTCGGCTTTTTAAGGGACAGTTCACTTGTCACTATTAACCCTAATACACCCATGTTACGCATAAGAAAACTGAGGTACAGAGAGTTAACTTGCCAAAGATCACACAGCCAAGAGGTAGAGCTGGGACTCTAAACTTTCATGTCATTGCAGAGTGTGTGGTGCCCTGGTTGGCGGTGAGAATGAGGATCTGAAACCAGTGGGTTTGGATTCAGATTCCTGAGCTACTGTAAGTAGCTTCTGGCAGGAAAGAGGTCTCTGCAGAAGGCACCCCTGTGCCTTGACACTAACCTTAAACCAGGCACCCCAATGCTCTACTCGTCTCCAGCCCAAGCACACCTTTCAAATCTTCTGATCACACAATACTTTGCCTGACTTGTTGGTTCTTTCCATAGATCAAAGAAATAGAAATGAAGAATACGTAATTAACTGATGACCAGATCTCTTTCCTAGCTTCCCCTTCAGTAATCTCCTGAACAAACTTGAACAAGATAGCCTCTAAAGAAAAATCACAAGTCGACAAGCCTGCACACAGAGGGGGACGGCGATGACTCTGACCCCCTATCTCAATGATCAACTGAGGTTACTCCCGTTTCCCTTTAAAAGCTTTCATGACTGAGCAAAACCTTCAGAGGTGGCTTTTGGGGACACTTGAGTCCACCATCTCCCCAGACTGCCGGCATTAAGCACCTTCCCTTTCTGCCAGCGTTTGTCTCTCTCTCTGAGCATTGATTTTCAAGTGGCAAGCAGCCGGACCTGATTCAGTAACACTACTTGCTAGCTGTGTACGAGGAGTGATTTGCCCTGTATCTCAATTGCCTCTTATGTAAATTTGTATAATAATGGTATCTACTACGTAATGATGAGGATTAAATGAGTGAATTATGAAGGTGCTTGGAACAATACATGACAGGTAGCACCCTAAGTGCCAGCCTTAGGAAATGGGCCCTACTGGTTGGTGCTGGCAGGTATATCATGGAGCCAAATACATCTCCAAATGCAATCAATTTTGGCCACTTAACTGGGTGACCTTGAGCGAGTCACTTATCTCTCTGTTCCTCTATTTCATTATCTCTTGTGTCAAGTGCCCTGAACGTGGTACCTGCTAATGATGACAATTGTCCCAACCATGCTACAAGCCCTCCCTGTGTTTCTCCCTGACACTGTGACACAGTCACTGGTTAGGAACCCACCCCTTTGCTCAGGCTGAGTTGCACCCTGAACTCTGCCAAAGGGCAATTTCCAAGCTCCATGTGAAGAAGCTTGAAAACAATGAAACCTGTACTCTGTTTCTGATCTTTTCCAGGAGACAGATTCCGTTCAGATTCTGAAGCAGGAGAGGAAGCTCATCTATTTAACTCCTTTCTGCTTTACTTCAATAACGACAACAACAACAACAATAAAATCCTCAGCTTTGCCAGAAACAAGAAGCCTGGAAATGTTTTGCTTCTTTTGATAGTACTAAAGAAAAGCCCCATCTGCTTGCCATTTACCTCCGAAGCCTGGAAGCACTGCAATTCTCAGAGCAGGGGCAGAGATGGAGGAAGCTGTTTAATGGCTGCAAGGGTTTGTGCCTGTGTATAGCATGGGAAAATAAACACCAGCCACCACTAAGGTGTCTGTGCCTTCCGCTCCCCAGGGAGGGGAAGGGAAGGGAAGAGAGGAACGGTGTGGGCGTTCCAGAGAGAAGCAGGGCTCTGTGTCATTTTTTTTTTTCTTTCAAAATTAGAAGACTCTAATACTTGCTATCTTCTCAGCCCACAGTTCCCTGGGCTCTCTCTCTCCCAACTCTGCCAAAAACATATATTTCTCCTTCTCTGGACCAACCTGAAGGTGTGAGATTTGGGAATGGCACTAAACAAACAACCCTGATTCCGGCCCCCTGGGAAGTACCCAGTCCCAGAAAAGGCTCCAGAGGGGAGTGGCTGAAAGGATGTGGCCTGGCCCAAGAGCATCCCTGCTTAGGAGGACTCTGGAGAGGCCATCTCTACTCCACACTTCTGGCTTATTTGGGGCTTGTGGTGGGGCGGGGGCGGGGTGGGATGGGTGTGCTCACTGCAGACTAGACGGTCAGTCGTGGAGTGGAGGGCTTGAATCCACTCCCATCAAGGCTGACCTGAGGCTGGGTCCGTTCTCCTGATGGTGAAGGAAGGCCCTGGCTGAAAGACCACATACAGACCTCTTCTTAGTGAAACCTCATGCCCCAAATCATTTCCTCAAGACATGGCCTCAGGGAAGGTCAATGCCCTGGAGAGCGTGGGAGACCATGCAGGGTCTGCAGAAAGAAAAGACTGCTGAATTGAAGATGGATGCTTTAACAAATGTGTCCTAAGTAAGAGCAAACCAGAGATGGCCTAAGGCAGGAGTTTACAAACTAAAGCTTGTGGACCATACTCAGCCCACTGCCTGCTTTTGTGCAGCCCTCAAGCTAAGAATAATTTTTATGTTCTTAAATGGGTGAAAAAAAATCAAAGGATAACAGTATTTTGTAATGCACGAAATTATATGAAATTCAAATATTAGTACCCATCAGTAACGTTTTATTAAAACTCAGCTGCACTCATTCATTCACATATTGACTGTGGCTGCTTTCATACTACAATAGTGGAGTTGAGTAGTTACAACAGAGGCCATCTGGCTCCCAAAGCCTAAAATATTTCTTACCTGGCCCTCGATGGAAATAGTTTGCCAACCTGTATTCCATGGTGGTGGTTTTCAAACTTTAGTGTACATTAGAAATCACCTGGAGGGCTTGTTAAGACAGATCGCAAGCCCCATCTCCAGAGTTTCTGCTCCAGTAGGGCTGAAGTGGAGGCAGAAATCTGCATTTCTAATATATTCACAGGTGATGCTGTTGCTGCTGGCCCAGGGTCCACACTTTGAGAACCAGTGTACTCCCAGGGACACAGACGGTACAAAGAAAATGAGAGGAGACGCTGAGGAGAGTAGGTTCCATGGGAGTATTAAAGCTGGAGAGACAGGGAAAGGAATTTTCTAGGGAATGAATGTGGGTTTGAGTATACTTCTCAGCAAGCACACACAGGAAAAGTGCAGACGGAGAGAAAATTTAAAGATCTACAACTCTGATGGAAAGGGACACTGCTTTGATTAAAATGTGTGGACTGAAGGCAACAAATTTCCTTCAAGCTCATTGCTTCACTTGGCTTTTAACAGTCTCAGTGTCTCTACCTGTGATAAGAAAGGGTTGATTATAAAAGGGCTAATTGGACATATGAAGACGTTAGGTCTTAACCTTTTGAGGTAAGGTTATTTAAATTCCTTTGGGATTTCTTACACCTCTCTCTCAGGAGAAAGAACCAGTTACCACTTTTGGTTCTCTATTGCTGCATAGCAAGCCATCCCCAAATGTTGTGGTTTAAAACACAGTAACCCGGTTTTGCCCAGGATTCGGTAACTGGGCTGGGTTCAGCGGGGTAGCCAGATTTCTCACACAGTGGTTTAGGGCTCCCGAGATCACAAAAGCAGACGCTGCCAGGCCATCTTAAGGACTAGGCACAGAATGGGCACAGCATCACTTCCATGGCAGCCACGTTGTACTGGTGATGGAGAAGGACAGGCCAGTCCAGGTTCCAGGGGGCGACACCAATATCGCGGGTTAGGGCAGCATTTGGGAAAGATTTCCATAAAACCAAAGGAAAATAGGTAAATAGGAAAGCTCCCCTGCTAATAGACGGCTCTACAGGGACAAAACTAAGATTTATGGTAATTTTGGGGGGTGGAATCCTAGGACTGAAAGCACTGGAAATTCTTCAAGAGCATTCACAGATGTTTTCCTTTTTTATTTTTTAATTGTGCCCACACAAATTCTAGAACAGCCTACTTCCACTTTGACTAAATTCACATAGTTACTGACAATTATCTTAATTACACATTCATGGAGAACTCACAAAGAGGTGGAATAAGATTACCTTTAAGTTGTGCTATTGGTGAGGCTTTTTTTGACTGTTTTTTTTTTAAATACAAGCACACCGGTATATCCCCTTTTGAATGTTCTAAAGGCATCTACCTACTGGAGCTTGTATAGGGGGAGAAGGAAAGACTTGAAACAATTATTTTCTTCCCAGTATTCCTTAATTCTTTGTTTTCATATTTATCAATGTATTTGCTTTAATTACAAAAAAGTGTTTACTCAATACACATTGTACTGTACCTTGTATTTTCATTTAATGCTTCTGTCCATGTGAGCATATATAACTGTATCATTCTTTTTGATGGTTATGTAGTATTTTGTTATATTATCTAGCTAATCCCCAATTGTTAGACCCAAGAGAATTAAAAACATGTTCACACAAAAACTCATACATGAATACTCATAGCAGCATTGTTCATAATAGCCAAAAAGTGGAAACAACACTAATGACCGTCAACTGACAAATGGATAAACAAAATGTGTAATATCCATAGAAGAGAAAATTATTCTGCCATGAAATTAAAAAAGAACAAAGCACCAATAACACCCTACAACACAGATGAACCTTGAAAACGTTATGCTAAGTGAAAGAAGCCAGACACAAAAGACCACATATTTTAATGATTCCATTTACACAAAAGGCAAATCCAGTGACAGAAAAAAGATTAGCATGCCTTCATTCTTGGAATGCTCTCCTTTCTTGGCTTTCACAATACCGTTCTCTTCTGGAGTCCCTTGCTACCTCTCTGACTGATTTGGTTTCAAGTAGGTCACCCATCACCCCTCCTTACACACTGTGGTCCTTGGTGACCCTCGTATTCTCTCACCCATATGCTCTTTCTTGCACACAGCTCAGAACTGCTGTGACAAGTGTGCTGACTCTATGACTTCCAGATTTATCCCTCCAGCCTTTTCCTCCTCATGAACTCTAGACCCTCTTGCCGTTCTTGAGTATTTCTTCTTAGACATCCCTCGGGTTCAAAACAGAATTCATCATTTCCTAAACCATGTCTTTATGCTTTTGTATATGTTGCCTCCTCTACCAGAATGCCCTTCCCACTTCTCTGCCCTGAGAACTCCTACTCATTTTTCAAGATTTAGCTTAAATTTTACTTCCTCCCTAAAGCCTTCATGGGCTACTTGGTTTCGATAATTAGCTGCCTTCTGTGTTGCCAAGCACTTTACATATGTCTTTTGAACATTCGCCACATTGTGTTTAATTATTTTGTCTGACTGATGGCCTCAAAGGCTGCCATTTTGTCTTACTTTTTTTGTATCCAGCAGTTAGCACAGTTGCATGGGAGATAACAACAGTGATTACAGCTAACACTTCTATCGTGCTTACTGGATACCAGGCACCATTTTGAGTAATTTTCTAGCCTTTTTTTTTTTTTTTTTTTTTTTTTGCGGTACGCGGGCCTCTCACTGCTGTGGGCTCTCCCGTTGCGGAGCACAGGCTCCGGACACGCAGGCTCAGCGGCCATGGCTCACGGGCCCGGCCGCTCCGCGGCATGTGGGATCCTCCCGGACCGGGGCACGAGCCCGTGTCCCCTGCATCGGCAGGCGGACTCTCAACCACTGCGCCACCAGGGAAGCCCTTGAGTAATTTTACTCATATTAATTCACTTAACCTCGCCATTCACCCTTTGAGGCAGGCACATTTTTATGCCAATTTCTCATATGGATAAACTGAGATTAAGAAAGTTTAAGGAATTTTCCCAAGGTCACACAGATGCCAAACGGCAGAGCTGGGATTAGACCCCAGACATTCTTGCAACAAAGTCTATGTTTGTTTGTTTTTTTCTAGCTGCGTTGGGTCTTCATAGCTGCATGCAGGCTTTGTCTAGTTGTGGCAAGCAGGGGCTACTCTTTGTTGTGATGCGCAGACTTCTCATTGCTTTCCTTAAAGTCTACTGATTGTAAATGTTAATCACTTCTGAAAAATACTCTCATACCAACATCTAGACTAGTGTTTGATCAAACCATGGGTCACCGGAGCTCAGCCAAGTTAAAAATTAACCATCACACTGTCCATAGCCATAGCTAACCATGGTTGAGAAGGGAAAGTCTCAGAGGCAGTGAATATATAAACTACCTCCAGTTGAGGAAAACTTTCATTACCTTAGGGGCTATTTTGTATGCCATGGTCTAAATTTATGAAGAACATGCTTAAAGCTGCCTTATATTCTTTTTCCTTGTCTTAGACATCCCACACCACCTCTCTCCATTGTCCCCAAGTACTCCTTCCTCCCATCAGACAGTTGTTTCTGCCACTGAACTTCCCAGGACACCCTTCCTATTCATTGTCACAAACAACATGTCTTCCAGATGTAAAGCAGTCATTGAGAACACTTGTCCTACACCATGTTTTTGCAACTCTTCCCATTTAAGTTTCAGCCTTCTCAGATGCTCCACAACTCATAGAATTATGGAACTTTAGAACTTGAGGGGCAACTTAGTCAAATTTTCTCATTTTACTGATGAGGAAACTGGATGCGGTGACATCTCTGAATTTGAGGTGGAAGCAGGAATAGAATTCAGGTCTGTTCTGCCAGCCTCGGTGTTCTTTATGCTTGATAGACAAGAAAGAACCAATGCATACTGGAAGGGAAATTAGCCTGGGAGGAGATAGGAGAGGATGCTCTTGATATAACAAGCAGATTTTTTTCAAGCTTTTTAATCTACCTGAGCCTCAATTTCTTTATTTGTTAAGTGGCTTAAATTGGTGCTTCTCAAACTTTAATACACATACGAATCTCCCAGGGATCTTTTTAAAACACAGACTCTGATTCAGTAGGTCTGGAGTACAGCCTGAGAGTCTGCATTTCTAACCAGCTTCCAGATGCTGCTGATGCTGCTGGTCTTTTAACTAGAAGGGCATAGATGATCTGTAAGCCCAATCTGAGCCTTAAATTTCTATGATTTGGTGATTCCATGGTTAAGGACAGCAGCATCTAAGGTATGTAAAATAGGCAGTCTGGGGAAAATATTAAATTTTACCTGTACTTCTCTGTACACTTTTTTTCACAATACTTTTCTTCCATAGAGGGTCACCATATATTCTGATTTACCTGAGAATGTATTGGTTTGTGCCTGTTTTCCCAGTGTGATGATTCAGAGAAACCTTTTCACTCTTAAGAGTTTCCCAGTTGGGACAACAAATTATACAGTCACCCATTTTCTAAAGTTTCTTTTGCTCATTATCTATGTTCATAGAATATAGAATGCATTTGATTTCCACAGTTTGTATATTTCGAACCACAGAAAAAAAGTTGTGTCCCAGAAGGTTTCCTGCACTGTACGTCAGAATTTCATGGTTTGTGAATTCCTGTTTTCTTTCCTTATGAAAAGCACACTCACTGAAGGCACTTGGCAAGGGCCTTTTGCATTAGCCCTCCTAAAATGTGGGACCCTGGGAAAAACTGCTCACTGTTTGTTTTGTGGTGACTGGCAGCAAAGCTCACTTGGATGATTAAAAGCTAAATGGAAAAATACCTCATGGGTGATTTTCCCACTTCCTACTCACACAGAATCAGTGTCTGAATGTAGAGTTCCCAAGTTCAGGGGCAGCTACTGGAGTGAACTTCTGTGCCTACCTAACCAAAGGTGTTTCTGAAGGCAGAGCATAGGAAGGGCACCAGCCGCAAACTATAGATCCTCCACCTGCTGTTCCTCCAGGCTGCTTGCAATCCCACTCAAGAGACTATATTCCTGGAGGCTTCAAAATCAGTTATTAATTACCACCTTCTATTATGAGTTAGTGGCCTTTGTTACTGATTCCTTTAATAAATATTTGTTAAGTGCCTACTATGTGGCAAGACAGGATTACTTGACAGCTGAAATTAAGAACTGGACACAGTTTTAGTCTGTAGATCTTAGTCCCTGATTCTCTAAAAGAAAAAGGGGAGGTGTTAATGGAAATTGGAGGGGTAAAATGTGACACTCTTTTTTCTATAATTGATTCAGAACATAAGAACCTATGTCTAAAAAAGGAGAGAAGAGACATGGAATTAATATGAACCACAAAAGGTTAGCACACTACTCACCTGTTTCAAGTCTTTGCTCAAAGGATATTGGTTCACTGAGTTTTCCTGGCCACTCTATTTAAAACTGCAACTCACACCCTAACCCAGAACTCTAAATCTCTGCTCTCCTTTATTTTTTCCACTACACTTATCTTATATGATATAACTCACCTGGTTATGCTATTTATTGTCTTTCTTCCTCAGCAACTTTTGAATATGCAATACAGTATTACTAACTATAGTTAACCATGCTGTACATTACATCGCATGGCTTATTTATTTTATAACTAGAAGTTTGTACCTTTTGACCCCCTTCGCCCATCTTCTTTTCTAAGATGCTCATGAGCTGATTGTTTGCCATGAAAGTCTAGATTTTTGCTAAGAATATCACATGCATAAGAATGTCAGATGGTGCAAACATTTGGAAGTACCAAATATAAAAGATAATATAATCCATAATCAAAATGATTTTGACAGGGTTGAAAGCAAGTGTAAAATTAATAAGAAAATTCAGCAGGGTTAAAAGTAGCAAAATATCTATTTTACCATTACAGAAAGAAGGTGATCATCCTTGGGAATTATCTTTGATGGTTTAGTTGACTGTGAATTTAGTATGATTCAACATGGTTAATCCATACGTGGCTTCCAAGGGAGCCAACACTCTCTAGGAAGGTATAAAAAGGAGTATAACATCTGAGTCACTGGAAGTAACTGGGCTTGTCAGAATCTGCTCTGGTCATTCACGTGGAATCTTGTACAGGAGGAAATGTTTTGAAGGCTCCTGATAAACCAAGGTAGTCCAGAAGAGCACAATGAGAGTTTGGAGGAATTTAGAAACCAAATGGAGCCTTCCTTTAATTAGCCATAACCTAGAAAGGTGTCAGTCTATGCTTTGTCAGGTGCTAAAGCTAAATTAGAGGCATGGAGTGACAAAGGAAGCTCCTAGTGAGGAGCAGGGCAGAGGGAAGAGGTTTGAAATTTATCTTCTGCACAGGAAAGGAGAAAGGGGAGCACACGGTGGTGGTAAAAGAAAGCAGGAAGAATGACTTCATGTACAAACAGGAACCTCAGTCTTTTTTCAGGTTCCGGTCTCCCAGTGTTATGCAGGTATGGGCAGTAACACCCATAGTCAGAGCTACCCATGAAGAGTCAGCATAGCATAGCAGCCAACGGGGCAAACTCTGGAGTCAGCCAGGCTGGGTTTAAATCCTGGGACTACTACTTAATAACTACATAACTCTGAGCCATTAAATCTTTGTGCCTCAGATTTCTAATCTGTTCAATGGGACTAACAGCACTTAGCTCATGAAGTTGATGTAAGGATTAAACAGGATGATATATGTAAAGTTCTTAGGCTCATGCGTGACAGGTAAGCACTATGCAAGTTGATCATGGATTGGACACTTGCTGTATCTCAAGCTTCTTTATCTCATTTAATGCTCAGAACAACCCTAGTATATAGAATCTATTGAAATAACCTTTTAACAAATAAGGGAGCTAAAACTTTGAAAGGTTAGGGAACCTGCCCAAAGTTACACAGATAGAATATTGTGGAACCATTCTGCAAACACACGTTTTTCTGATTCAAGATTCAGAGATTTTAATCTCTGGACTTGACTGTTTTTAACCTGATCTCAAAGTAACTAGAGAGCCCAAATCACAACTGTGGACAAACCAGCAAAACAGAGAAGGTAATATCACCTGTGGGTTTTGGAAGGGCTGAGGATTACGCCCAGTAGGTGTAACCTCCAGCATTAGATGGAGTGAGAGGCCACAGTTTTGATGATTGTGCTGATAGTTAAGGATCAGAGTGCTGGGAAAAAGACAGAGGGACAACTATAGAAGGCAACATCATAAACAGTTGCTAAGTCAGCTTCACCAAGCTGAGCTGTTCAGAGGGAACTGGATCACTAGATCCACATGCAGCAATATGAGGGAGGTAAACAAGGAGGGAAATCTCTTTATCATTACCTTCAAAAAATAATACTAATAATGCTGTATTTCATTAAGTTACTCTACTTTGGGTTACATATTGCATAACTGATAAAGGGTTAAAAGATCAAAACAAAGGATAGAAAAGCAGAAGACCCTGTTAGAGTGAGAAAGAAGGAAAATAAGCAACAGACCTGAGTGGACATTTAACCATAAAATAGGTTTCAGTCTATTACATCTGCGATTTGGGCTGCAAGGGACTTTCCTTAGGTCTTTGTTAGCAATTCCAGGAAACATATTTTAATGGAAGTTCTCTGAACCAATTTTATTTTTGTGGAATCTCCTGGTTAACTAATGATGCTCTCAGGTCTACTGCATAATTCCGAAACCCGTTGATGGTACTGCATGTGTTAATTGCAATTGTATGCTTTTATTAAATATTACATAGACTGATTACGAGAGTAGTTTCTACAAAAACTAAGTTGAATGCTTAGAAAGCAATAAAAAAAAGAGTAATGAAAAGAATGTGCTGCCCAGTTAGATATGAGTAAGACAGTTGCAAAAGGTAAGAGGAAAAAAATAATTAAAAGCTAGGAGGGGGACTTCCCTGATGGCGCAGTGGTTAAGAATCCGCCTGCCAATGCAGGAGACACGGGTTCGAGCCCTGGTCTGGGAAGATTCCACATGCTGCAGAGCCCGTGTGCCACAACTACTGAGCCTGTGCTCTAGAGCCCACAAGCCACAACTACTGAGCCTGTGTGCCACAACTATTGAAGCCCACGTGCCTAGAGCCCGCACTCCGCAGCAAGAGAAGCCACTGCAATGAGAAGCCTACATACCACAACGAAGAGTCGCCCCCACTCACCGCAACTAGAAAAAGCCTGCGCGCAGCAACGAAGACCCAATGCAACCAAAAATAATATAAAATAATAAATAAATTAAAAAGAAAAAGCTAGGAGGATTCTGTATCCCATTTGCTTCACAAGTGTCTTCCAAGAGGTCCCTCAATTTTAAATAAACAAGATTGGAAATCATAGATAATTTACTAGGAGCTTGTTTTATTTGAGTTAACATGAAATTCCATCAGCTAAATGACCCAAATCTTCTCAATAAGAGTCTTACTGACATCTTAGGTGAGCTTTTTTCTTTTGCAGGACTGAGCAGCATTGAGACATTCAGTATCTCTGGTCCACACCCACTAAATGCTATGGTGGCCCCCAGTCATTGTGACAATTGAAGAGTCTTCTTTGCACAGTTCCAAGTACTCCTTAAAATAAACATAAGAGTTTTAGTGCCCCCGCCAAGAATTTCTGCTTGTATTAAAATAAAAGGCTTTGCCCTACCACAAAAAGTTAGAAAATGGACTTATATATTTTAAATTTAAGAATATATATGTTTAAGACATGTAAGTATCATTTTTAGATGATTTTTTCATTTCGATTGTCTTTATGTGATTAGTCAGCCAGCCATGAGTCATGATTGTTTTGGTTAAGAGTTTTTCTTCTACATCTGACTGCCTAGGGACCTTGTGAAAAATGGGACCATTACAGGGCTTACACATATAATAAGAGGAATTATTGAAGGAACTATTTTTTAACCTGGAGAGGCAATGACTTAGAGACAGAATTATTGATTTCACACATATAAAGAATTATCTTGTTTGAGGATAATTCAGTTTCCTCTATGAGAATCCACATAGAATATTCTAGAAATAGCTCTAAACAAATTGAACAAAATGTAGAAAAGAAAACATGGTATAATAGAAAGGTTTTATAGCCCTAGTGCCAGACAAACCTGGGCATAAATCCTGGCTCTACCTTGGATGATATATATAAACTGTCAAGTTCTCAGAGCCTCATTTTTTTCTTCCATAAACTAGTTTAATAATATTTATCTCAAAGCATTATGAAGAATAAATAAAATAGTCTATCTTAAATTCCTAGCACTGTTTTTGGCATATATAAGACACAAACTAAATGAGTTTCCTTCCTTATCTTCTTTCCTGTCCCTGAAGGTGTGAAGCAGAAAAAGTCAGTTATCTGTTTAAACACACTACCTCTGAATATTTTGATAGTTTAAGGTGTGGATAGAACTATAAAAATTCCCTCGGGATCAAACCCTTGCTTTGTGGCAGACACAGTTGACACTGTTCCTAACCTATCTAAAAGCCATTTACATTTTTTTTCTTTCTGGATAGCAGCCCTCCGTGTTTATTTAAGATTGGATAAATATCCTTTGGCTTCCAGGGAGGTCAACCCAGCCCCTGGTCTAGGAGCTGGCCTAAATCCAGATTTTTTGTGGCAGATTACATTACCTTTCAGCAAATATTCACTCCTTCCCCATGACCTCCTTGAGAAAGTATCCTTTCCTGACGCATTGATTTTGGACTTAGAATATGGCAGAAGGAAGAATGTGCCAATTCCAGGCCAAGGCTTGCCCATCAGGAGCTTCTACCATAAGGAGATATGCCCTGGGTAGTCCAGGTCTCGTAAGAAGGAGAGACCCATAGAACAGCTGCCCTGGCTGATGAGAGAGAAGTAAAAGTGTGTTATTGTGTGTCCCTGAGATGATGCTGTGGTTGTTTGTTCAGCAGTAATCAAAACAACTGACTGATAACACCTGCCTTAGTGGTATTAGGCAAGATTAGCAGAGAAGCTTCTGAGAAATGGCTTTTGTCTCTGATAAGAGAAAGTTGTGGGAAGATAAACTTTCTCCACAGTGCCACATCTGGACTTCGATTGATTGCCACATATTGACATAGCCAGGTTATGACCACGAAGAGAAGACCAAGAGAATTGGAGACACCAGCCCAGAATTCCTGAACCAATACCACCAACCATCTTGCTTCACTTCTTGCACAGTGACAAGAATAAATCCCTGCTTGTTTATACCAAGATTTGCTGGGCATCTCTGTTATCTACAGCTGAAATGTATCCTAAGTGATACTTAACACTAAGATTTCTAGTTTTCATAACATAAGCTAACATATTTGACAATTCACAGAATTATTTCTGGTTTGTGAATAGATGCCATGTATTACATTGCTGTTTGCGAGTTCAGTGGCTCATACAGTCAGCATTACCAGCTAATTCATCGGATACCCGAGCATTTAGGATGTCCCCTAGGGAACTATATTCCCTGTAACCACACAGATGGATACAAAGCTTCATTTCTCTCAGAGAATCTTCCTTCACTTTCAGTGTGCACCTACTGTCCACAGTGAAATATTCCATGTGTAGTAGAAGTTAATTTTTGATTTGGCCATCTTCCAGAGTCTCTCATGTTCCTCTCTGTCTCCTTAACAGCCACTATGGAAAACAGTATGGGGGATCCTCAAAAATTAAAAATAGAGCTACCATATAATACAGCAATTCCACTCCTAGGTATTTATCCAAAGAAAAAGAAAACACTAACTTGAAAAGCTATCTGCACCCCACGTTCACTGCAGCATTATGTACAACAGTCAAGACACGAAAACAACCTAAGTGTCCACTGACAGATGAATGGATAAAGAAGTTGTGGTACGTATATGTATGCAAAGGAATATTATTCAGCCATAAAAAAACAAACAAGGAAATCTTGCCATTTGAGACAACATGAATGGACCTCGAGGATACTATGTTTAATGAAATAAGTCAGACAGAGAAAGACAAATACTGTACGACCTCACTTATCTGTGGACTCTGACAACAAACCAAAACAAAAACACAGTTACCAAAAAATCCCAACCAAACGCATAGAAAAAGAGATCAGATTTGTGGTTACAGAGGCTGGGGGCAGGGATAGGGGGATTAGAGAAAGGTGGTTCAAATGTACAAACTTCCCGTTACAAGATAAAGAAGTATTAGGGATGTAATGTACAGCATGATGACTACTGTTAACACTGCTATTTGCCATATATGAAAGTTGCTAAGAGAGTGAATCCTGAAAGATCTCATCACAAGAAAAAACATTTTCTTGCTTTCTTTTTTTATTGTATTTATGTGAGATGATGGATGCTAACTAAACTTACTGCAGAACCATTTCACAATACATGTAAGTCAAACCATTATGCTGTAAACCTTACTTTTTTTTTTTTTTTTTTGTGGTATGCGGGCCTCTCACCGCTGTGGCCTCTTCCGTTGCGGAGCACAGGCTCCGGAGGCGCAGGTTCAGTGGCCACGGCTCACGGGCCTAGCCGCTCCGTGGCATGTTGGATCCTCCCGGACCGGGGCACGAACCCATGTCCCCTGCATCGGCAGGCGGACTCTCAACCACTGCGCCACCAGGGAAGCCCTTACATTTTTACAGTGATGTATGTCAACTGTATCTCAATAAAACCAGAAAATATTTTAACACCTTTATTGGAGTATAATTGCTTTACAATGGTGTGTTAGTTGCTGCTGTATAACAAAGTGAATCAGCTATATATATATATACATATATCCCTATATCTCCTCCCTCTTACGTCTCCCTCCCACCCTCCCTATCCTACCCCTTTAGGTGGACACAATGCACCGAGCTGATCTCCCTGTGCTATACGGCTGCTTCCTACTAGCTATTTATTTTCCATTTGGTAGTGTATGTATGTCCACGCCACTATCTCACATCGTCCCAGCTTACCCTTCGCCCTCTCTGTGTCCTCAAGTCCATTCTGTACGTCTGCATCTTTATTCCTGCCCTGCCCCTATGTTCTTTAGGACCATTTTTTTTTTTAGATTACATATATATATGTTAGCATACGGTATTTGTTTTTCTCTTTCTGACTTACTTCACTCTGTATGACAGACTCCAGGTCCATCCACCTCACTACAAATAACTCAATTTCATTTCATTTTATGGCTGAGTAATATTCCATTGTATATATGGGCCACATCTTCTTTATCCATTCATCTGCTAATGGACACTTAGGTTGCTTCCATATCCTGGCTATTGTAAATAGTGCCGCAATGAACATTGTGGTACATGACTCTTTTTGAATTATGGTTTTTGCAGGGTACATGCCAAGCAGTGGGACTGCTGGGTCATATGGTAGTGATATTTTGAGTTTTTTAAGGAACCTCGCATTCTGTTTGCTAGTATTTTGTTGAGTATTTTTACATCTATGTTCATCAGTGATACTGGCCTGTAGTTTTCTTTCTTTGTGACATCTTTTTCTGCTTTTGGTATCAGAGTGATGGTGTCTCGTAGAATGAGCTCAGGAGTGTTCCTCCCTCTGCATATTTTGCAAGAGTTTGAGAAAGATAGATGTTAGCTCTTCTCTAAATGTTTCATAGAATTCACCTGTGAAGACACCTGGTCCTGGGCTTTTGTTTCTTGGAAGATTTTTAATCACAGTTTCAATTTCAGTGCTTGTGACTGCTCTGTTTATATTTTCTATTTCTTCCTGGTTCAGTCTCAGAAGGTTGTGCTTTTCTAAGAATTTGTAGATTTCTTCCAGGTTGTCCATTTTATTGGCATAGAGTTGTTTGTAGTAATCTCTCATGATCCTTTGTATTTCTGCAGTGTCAGTTGTTACTTCTCCTTTTCATTTCTAATTCTATTGATTTGAGTCTTCTCCCTTTTTTTCTTGATGAGTCTGGCTAATGGTTTATCAATTTTGTTTATCTTCTCAAAGAACCAGCTTTTAGTTTTATTGATCTTTGCTATTGTTTCCTTCATTTCTGATCTGATCTTTATGATTTCTTTCCTTCTACTAATTTTGGGGTTTTCTTTTGTTTTTCTTTCTCTAATTGCTTTAGGTGTAAGGTTAGGTTGTTTATCTGAGATGTTTCTTATTTCTTGAGGTAGGACTGTATTGCTAAAAACTTCCCTCTTAGAACTGCTTTTGCTGCATCCCATAGGTTTTGGGTCATCATGTTTTCATTGTCATTTGTTTCTACTTATTTTTTGATTTCCTCTTTGATTTATTCAGTGACCTCTTGGTTATTTAGTAATGTATTGCTTAGCCTCCATGTGTTTGTATTTTTTACAGACTTTTTCCTGTAATTGATATCTAGTTTCATAGTGTTGTGGTCCAAAAAGATACTTGATATGATTTCAATCTTCTTAAATTTACCAAGGCTTGATCTGTGACCTAAGATATGATCTATCTTGGAGAATGTTCCATGAGCACCTGAGAAGAAAGTGTATTCTGTTGTTTTGGTATGGAATGTCCTATAAATATCAATTAAGTCCATCTTGTTTAATGTATCATTTAAAGCTTGTGTTTTCTTATTTATTTTCATTTTGGATGATCTGTCCATTGGTGAAAGTGGGGTGTTAAAATCCCCTACTATGATTGTGTTACTGTCAATTTCCCCTTCTATGGCTGTTAGCATTTGCCTTATGTATTGACGTGCTCCTATGTTGGGTGCATAAATATTTACAATTGTTATATCTTCTTCTTGGATTGATCCCTTGATCATTATATAGAGTCCTTCTTTGTCTCTTGTAATAGTCTTTATTTTAAAGTCTATTTTCTCTGATATGAGAATTGCTACTCCAGCTTTCTTTTGATTTCCATTTGCATGGAATATCTTTTTCCATCCCCTCACTTTCAGTCTCTATGTGTCCCTAGGTCTGAAATGGGTCTCTTGTAGACAGCATATATACAGGTCTTGTTTTTGTATCCATTCAGTGTATGTCTTTTGGTTGGAGCATTTAATCCATTTACATTTAAGGCAGTTATCGATATGTATATTCCTATTACCATTTTCTTAATTGTTTTGGGTTTGTTATTGTACGTCTTTTCCTTCTCTTGTGCTTCCTGCCTAGAGAAGTTCCTTTAGCATTTGTTGTAAAACTGGTTTGGTGGTACTGAATTCCCTTAGCTTTTGCTTGTCTGTAAAGGTTTTGATTTCTCCGTCGAATCTGAATGAGATCCTTGCTGGGTAGAGTAATCTTGGTTGCAGGTTTTTCCCTCTCATCACTTTAAATACGTCCTGCCACTCCTTTCTGGCTTGCAGAGTTTCTGCTGAAAGATCAGCTGTTAACCCTATGGAGATTCCCTCATACGTTATTTGCTGTTTTTCCCTTGCTGCTTTTAATATTCTTTCTTTGTATTTAATTTTTGATAGTTTGATTAATATGTGTCTTGGCATGATTCTCCTTAGATTTATCCTGTATGGGACTCTCTGTGCTTCCGGGAGTTGATTATTTCCTTTCCCATATTAGGGAAATTTTCAACTATAATCTCTGAAAATATTTTCTCAGTCCCTTTCTTTTTCTCTTCTTTTTCTGGGACCCCTATAATTCGAATGTTGGTGCGTTTAATGTTGTCCCAGAGGTCTCTGAGACTGTCCCCAATTCTTTTCATTCTTCTTTCTTTATTCTGCTCTGCGGTAGTTATTTCCACTATTTTATCTTCCAGGTCACTTATACGTTCTTCTGCCTCAGTTATTCTGCTCTTGATTCCTTCTAGACAAGTTTTAATTTCATTTATTGTGTTGTTCATCATTGTTTGTTTGCTCTTTAGTTCTTCTAGGTCCTTGTTAAACGTTTCTTGTATTTTCTCCATTCTATTTCCAAGATTTTGGATCATCTTTACTATCATAACTCTGAATTCTTTTTCAGGTAGACTGCCTATTTCCTCTTCATTTGTTTGGTCTGGTGGGTTTTTACCTTGCTCCTTCATCTGCTGTGTGTTTCTCTGTCTTCTCATTTTGCTTAACTTACTGTGTTTGGGGTCTCCTTTTCGCAGGCTGCAGCATCATAGTTTCCTTTGTTTTTGGTGTCTGCCCCCAGTGGCTATGGTTGGTTCAGTGGGTTGTGTAGGCTTCCTGGTGGAAAGAACTGGTGCCTGTGTTTTGGTGGATAAGGCTGGATCTTGTCTTTCTGGTGGGCAGGACCATGTCCGGTGGTGTGTTTTGGGGTTTCTGTGACCTTATTATTTTAGGAAGCCTCTCTGCTAATGGGTGGGGTTGTGTTCCTGTCTTGCTAGTTGTTTGGCTTAGGTTGTCCAGCACTGTAGCTTGCTGGTCATTGAGTGGAGCTGGGTTTTAGCGTTGAGATGGAGATCTCTGTGAGAGCTTTCACCATTTTATATTACGTGGGGCTGGAAAGTCTCTGGTGGACCAACGTCCTGAACTCGGCTCTCCCACCTCAGAGGCTCAGGCCTGACACTTGGACGGAATACCAAGACCTTGTCAGCCACACGGCTCAGAAGAAAAGGGAGGAAAATAAGAAAGAAAAAAAAATACAGTTATTAAAATAAAAAATTTAAAAATTATTAAATATTAAAAAGTAATTAAAAAAAGAAAGAAAGAAGAGAGCAACCAAACCAAAAAACAAATCCACCAATGAGAACAAGCGCTAAAAAGTATACTAAAAACAGACAGACAGAACCCTAGGACAAATAGTAAAAGCAAAGCTATACAGACAAAATCACACAAAGAAGCATATGCTTACACACTCACAGAAAGAGAAGGAAAACTATATACATATATATTTTTTAAAAAAGCAAAAGAGCAACCAAATCAATAAACAAATCTACTAATGATGATAAGCTCTAAATACTAAACTAAGATAAACAGAAAACCAAAAACAAATTAGATGCAGAAAGCAAACCCCAAATTGCTCTCAAAGTCCACCACCTCAATTTTGGGATGATTCATTTTCTGTTCAGGTATTCCAGAGATGCAGGGTACATCAAGTCGATTGTAGAGATTTAACCCGCTGCTCCTGAGAGAGATTTCCCTTTCTCTTCTTTGTTTGCACAGCTCCTGGGGTTCAGCTTTGGGTTTGGCCCCGCCTCTGCATGTAGGTCGCCTGAGGTCATCTATTCCCCACCCGGACAGAACAGGGTTAAAGTAGCAGCTGATTAGGGGGTTCTGGCTCACTCACACCAAGGGGAGGGAGGGGTACAGAATGCAGGGCAAGCCTGCGGCGGCAGAGGCCAAAGTGACATTGCAACAGCCTGAGGCACGCTGTGTGTTCTCCCCGGGAAGTTGTCCCTGGATCACGGGACCCTGGCAGTGGCAGGCTGCAAAGGCTCCCAGGAGGGGAGGTGTGGACAGTGACCTGTGCTTGCACACAGGCTTCTTGGTGGCTGCAGCAGTAGCCTTAGCGTCTCATGCCCGTCTCTGGTGTCTGCGCTGATAGCCACAGCTGGCACCCTTCTCTGGAGCTCGTTTAGGCAGTGCTGTGAATCCCCTCTCCTCGCGCACCCTGAAACAATGGTCTCTTGCCTCCTAGGCAGGTCCAGACTTTTTCCCAGACTCCCTCCCGGCTAGCTGTGGCGCACTGGCCCCCCCGCCCCGGGCTGTGTTGATGCCGCCAACCCCAGTCCTCTCCCTGGGATCCAACCTCCGAAGCCCGAGCCTCAGCTCCCAGCCCCCACCCGTCCTGGCGGGTGAGCAGACAAGCCTCTCGGGCCGGTGAGTGCTGGTCGGCACCAATCCTCTGTGCGGGAATCTCTCTGCTTTGCCCTCTGCACCCCTCTTGCTGTGTTCTCCTCCATGGCTCTGAAGCTTCCCTCCTGCCCACCCCGTCACAGCCAGTGAAGGGGCTTCCTAGTGTGTGGAAACCTTTCCTCCTTCACAGCTCCCTCCCAGAGGTGGAGGTCCTGTCCCTATTCTTTTGTCTCTGTTTTTTCTTTTTTCTTTTGCCCTACCCAAGTACGTGGGGAGTTTCTTGACTTTTGGGAAGTCTGAGGTCTTCTGCCAGAGTTCAGTAGGTGTTCTGCAGGAATTGTTCCTCACGTAGATGTATTTTTGATGTGTTTGTGGGGAGGACGGTGATCTCTATGTCTTACTCTTCCACCATCTTGAAGGTCCCTCCCTTCTCTTTAACTTTTAATCTGCTAGTGTTGGAGGGTCTCCTGCAAAGGCGGGGGATGGCTGTCCAGAAATTGTTTTTAACACATGAGCCCTTCAAATATTTTGTGAGGCTTTATTGCCCACCCCACCCCCTTCTGCCATATATCTTTTCCAGATTCGATAGCTCTTATGCATGTGCCAGCTCATCCTATGACACAGCACCTCTGTTTTAGCCACACACTCCACCTTGCCTATATCCCTTGTTGAACATGACACTGCAGCACAAAGCGCACCAGGGCAATCCCAACTTCTCCCTTATTTTAGAAACTATACTTCTGTTGATGTAGCCTACACACTCATGAATCCCTCTAGCAGCCTCATTCTGCATTTACTTCCCTATGCCTAAACTGCTACTAAACTCCAAATTCTATTTCTGTGTTTTTCCAACTAGAAATCAAACTCTGATGCAGAATATAATTTTTGTTGTTATTGTTATTACATTTTATCCTGTTAGATTCAATCCATCACTTTAACTTGTCAAGATCTTTCTGTGTCCTGATTCTGCCATCCACTATGTTTTCTATCCCACCTGTTGAATAGATTTCTGTCATTTGGAAACTAGATCTTTGTCATCTGAAAACTTAATAAGGTTGCCTAGTATGTCTTCATTCAAGACCTTGGTAAAACTGTGGAATAGATCAGGGCATGTCACCAAAACCCTATCTAGGTTGTCACTGACCCTTTAATTGGCCCCTCTAGTATTACTTTTTAACAAGTTTCAAATTGTACTTATCTGTCCATGACGATTTCACAAGGCACCTTGTTAATTGCAGAAATACCAAGTCTACAACATCTAAAAGTCTCAGAATCCTATCCTTAGGAAATGACTGTTCAAAACATAGCTGTCAGTATTCATCTTCTAAATGTTTATAAAGATGGATATTAACTAGACTTATTGTAGTGATTGTTTTGCAATACATACAAATATAGAATCATTATGTTGTACACTGAAACTAATATTATATGTTAATTATATCTCAATGAAAGTTGCTCTACTAATTCACTGTCAAGTGATAGATGGTATTTTTATTCAGTCCACTTTTTAAAAAATCAGAATACATGCAGAGAGTGTTTTCCTGGGTAAGGACATAAGCTTTACACCCACATCTTCTGTGAACTGGGAAATGACTGGGCAGCTTTGAGGGCTGATGGGACTGGCCAGCTAGACACCTATTTCCATGAAGCCTTTCCAGGAGCCTTATTAGAAGGTCAATGATGCGGTATAATAAGACTAATATCCTGCTCCAGAATTATGACCATAAGTCTTTGTGAAACTAAAGCCTTCCCTTGTTCAACCAAGTAGTATTCAAGATGGAAATGAAATATACCCCAAGGACAGAAAGAATCAAGATGCATTAATTTTGCTGTGGGTAATGGCTGGATAAGAGGAATAATTTTCTATTACAGCAACATATATGTTGCTTGAATTCCCTTTTAGTTCCGGAGTCCAAGGGGAGAAATCATAAACTTCAGGTAACCATGGGTTTGAGTCCTGGCTCTACTATTTAATAGCTATGCCATAGGATCTGTTTTCAGAGGACCAGCCCTAATCCCCAGTGAAAAAGACATTTTTGTAAATTCTTAGAATTTTTAAAAATAACATGCCCTTGAGTCTAGAATTGTCTACAAGTACCCAGGGCACCTACTCTAGTTCCTTTTGACCTCTTATCTTTTTATTCCATAGAGTTATTTGGGATTATAGAGTCAAAGTTAAATCTCTGGGTATTTCCTTGAGTTCTATCCCATTTTAGATTATTTTCTGAACTTTATGAATCTGTTTTCCCAAAGTCCTTGGCACATATATGACCATACCCAGCTTTTCCTTTGCTGCTAATCACTGCTTTTAAGTGTCCAAAGTAGTTTTCACTCACTGAAAGTGGCTCTTACAGCTCAAACCGGGATTCTTAGTTTTCTTGCTTTTGAGACCAGTGACCCTAAAGTGGTCAGTATGTGTAAGAGCTTTGGTTTGGGGATCTTGGAGAAACAGGAGCTTTCTGTGAAGAGATGGCAAGAAAAAAACAAAAGATAACAGAGAAATAATCAGCCTCCATGAAAAACCCCACCAAACAGGATTGTGCCCAATGGACTACACAGCTCTTTGTGAAAGAAAGTCCAACAAAGACTGTGAAAGCTCTAAATGGAAACACTCCGGAGTCCAAGTGATAAACAGCAGCACCGAGTGGGGGGAAGGATACTTCTTTCACTTAATTATGGTTCACTGATGCCCTCTGAGGGCTTGGGGTAGCCAAGGGAGGACATCTGTGCCTGGCAGACTTACCCCCTGGCAGAATTAGCCCTGCAGCTAAAAGGATCCTGAAGAAGCAGCAGGAGCAGGATATGAGCATGGGTTCATTGCTTTCCTGGGAAGTACTTATCTCTGTAATATACAGTGATACTCTGCCTCTTGTTCTAGCAGACTGGATTCTTTGAATTAGGGTTTAATCTCATCTTGGATTCCAATCATGGGTCCCTTTTTCTCACTTGGTAATGCCCATGAGGTCATATCTACCCTACTATTCTATAAAAACACTTTATGACCCATGTTCTAAGCACTGGAATGTAGACAACATACCAATGTCTTAAGCATTGTGTCCCATTGCTGTACCAATGTTTCATCTATGAAATAGTATGCACCTTCATCATTAGTCAAAATTATATTTTCTATAGTAATCATATGATGGGTGTTTCTACTTTTTTTTTGTAGTCAGTTTTAATTCTCTTTAAAAAGTCTAGCTAGTCATTGGGAAGACAATTTCTTTGTCCAAAATTTATGATATACATTTTTCCTCATTCCTAAGTCTTAAGTTATTGTCCCAAAATTTATACCTCATTCTTTGATACCATCTATAGAACTAGTTAATTATCTTTTATTTTGTCTTTTCTTATAAAATTCCAAACTTTAGTGGTATTAGGCAAACACTGACTGTATGTGGTGTCCATTATCACTCAGCTTCATGCTTACCCTTCTATATCCTTCTCTTTACCACAGTAGTGGGAAGACTGCAAAATGCATTTTGCAGAATTCCTCACGAGGTGGCATCCAATGGGATGCAGGATATGGAAGGCTGGGGGAAAGGAGAAGGAGAATGGTTTCTGCTTGCATCTGTAACAGTGGCGGCATCAGCAATAGTAGCAGCCAGGCAGTAACAGTGGTGATAGCAACAGTAATATTTAAAGTTTTGGAAAGAACACAGAAGCAAGAATAGCAGGTGTGTACCAGGTCCTGGGGTGCTACTCAGACAGCAGTGTCCCAAAAGAAGCAGCCTTGATGGCACAGTGTTCATGGACTCTGGGTGAAATCATTTTCGCTTTTGTCCCCCAGCTCTTGGTGTGGTAGTAGTTTAGTGCAATTGCCAATCTTTGGATAAGCTAACCTTTCTTGTTTTGCTCCTGTACAGCCCATTCCACAACTTTTATATTCCTTATGTTCAATTCCCTCTCTGTCAAACAGCTAGATCTGTTTCTATTTTCCTGACTGAGCAGGAAGTAATGCATGCTATTGTGAATCAGCATGTGTGTGTAACAATCAGCAGATGTGGTTTGCTCTAGAAGGCATTTCATCATATCCTGGAAAAACATTCAAGGGAGACTCAACTGACAATGCCAACTCTGCAGACAACTGTTCTTTATCTCACAGGAGAGAATCACCAACCTCTGAGATCCAGATCTGAGAGGTTTTGTGGTATTCACTGGCATTTACAGACACTTACTTGTGCCACTTTTATTCCCCAGAAGGTCTGCATTTAAATTATTGGAAAAAAATGCAAACTTTTTTGTGTGTTGAGTCCTTTCTTTTTTAAGCTATACAGTTCATTGCTTTTATCTCCCTATATTTTTCTTTCCTTAGTCTACTAAGAATTTTGAATTTGTGGTTTTCTTTTGGTATTTCTTCTCCATTTTCCCTAGGAACTCTTCATTTTTGCAGATAATGTAGCATTCAGAGAGAGGATTCTCAAGAAAGAAAGAAGTCTGTAATAATAACTCTAGCCCAGAGGAAGGGATAAGATTGCTCTCATGAGTCAGGTTAAAATGAGGCTTATGCTGATGACATCAGTGTGGTGAGCAAGAATCTTGTGCCATAAGTTCATTATCATGTGGCCTCTATTCAAGATCAAATATGGAGAATATCATACTCCTCCAAAAATTAAGAAAGGAACAATATCTTAATATATGGGACAACTCCATAGATTACCACAGTCAAATGTATGCCTGTACCTCTATATTTAGGAATTATTCCTTCATCATTCTGAGCAATGGGGATGGCGGTTACTGACTCCAAATCTGAGAAGAACACATGTAATGGCCTGTTGCCCTGATGGATTTCTTGACCTTTAATATTCATCCTCTCTGTCTCCATGCACTTTTCTCCCCCATGTCTGCATATAATGCAGATATGGTAGATTTAAAAGTTGACACTTGATTAGATACGAAGTTTGGAAGAAAAACGATTAAACTGTGCAGTTGCATGCTGTCCAGAAGCAGGGAAAGGCACGCAGCCAAACTTCCCCAGCTCTTTGCTTCATCACATGACATTGTTTGGATATCAGCTTATCAACAAACTGAATTTTACCACCACCACTGCATGAAGAAAGGGACCTTGCAAGAAAACTACATTGAATATGAATACCAGCTTTTAAAAAAGGGGAGATTACAATACAGGCTAAGTTTCTTTTAAGAAAATCTGTCTTCTTGCTTCAGGTATAAGTTTTTTTTGTAGATTTTTCCTCCCTGAATTCTGCAAGCATTTTAATCAAACTTTATCAAGTACAGACCACTTGAATAGGTAAGATGGATTTCCTCAGCAACAGTCCAAGAAAATCACACATGAATTGTTGCCCCAGGAAAGATCATTTCCTTATGCTATTTGAGGAGAGAAGAAATCTTCCCAGCTTTGAAGAATATTTATGTTCTGCTCTACAGATCTGGAAAATGGTAAGAGGGATACTGAGATGATTTGATTACAGGATAGAGTGTAGGCTTCTATCATTGACAATATTAAAAGAGTATATCTTGGTTGGTATGGTTTCTGGAGTGCACGTTGAAGGAAAGCAGTATTTATAGTTTAATTTATAAGTTTATATCGTGGAAACAAGACACACAAAGATGTTGACTGTTGTTTTCCTAATAAATTTCTCTTCTGGAAGATCTGAGCAATTAGCTCTGTGAACTCAGAACCAGAGTTTTCTCATGCATTAAAATCCTTCTTAAGTGCATTCAATAGGGTAGCGGAGAGAAGAGGAACTGGCCTAATGAGAGCATTCTGTATTCAAATCTCAGTTAATAATATTATATAGAGAATGGATAAACAACAAGGTCCTACTGTATAGCACAGGGAACTATATTTAATACCTTGGGATAAACCATAATGGAAAAGAATAGGAAAAAGAATGTATATATGTGTATAACTGAATCACTTTGCTGCACTGCAAAAATTAACAGAACACTGTAAATCAACTATACTTCAATAAAATAAATTTTTAAAAACCTCTCAGGTAATCAACCCGATGAAGTAGGCGTTGTTGACAAGGGCAAAGGAGTGAGCAGAGAAAATGTTAGGGGTTTCCACTCTGCCTTAGCAACCCTATTCCAATATGTCCATTCTTCCTTGATTGTTAATTTTTTAATTATGCTCTACACCTTAGATTCTAAACTCTAAATTACATGGAAAGGAAACAAGACTTACTCATAGCAGATGTGGCTCCTTCATTCTGTATCTTTGTCAGGTTAGAAGCATGGCTAGATTTAATAGCTTCTTTTATAGTACAAGGCTCGAAAATTGCAAATCTGAATGTGCAAGAAATGGAGAGTCATGTAAAGATATACTATACTATCAAGATAAATCATATTTTCAAAGGATATTTAATGTTCTGGGAAGGTGCGTAACACATAGAGAATGATCTCCCTGTTCTAAAATCACAATGTACACGGGGAAAAATTATAAAATAGAATCAATCAAATGCCAACAATAGCTATGCACTGTTAAATTATGGATGATCTTATTTCCTCTTCAATTTTTAAATTTTTCCAAATTTTCAAAAATGACATATATTACTTTTAGAATCGGATGAAGCAATTATTCTTTAAAATTATCAAGAAATAACTGTTATGATCTGGTGTGGTTCTACAACCCACCTGTTCCAAAGGCAGAGTGAAGCAGAAAGACAAAGGGCTCTGAATTATTCCTTTGATAAGTAAAGGGTGAGAAATGGGAAAAGTGGAGAACTAAGAAGTCTGGTGAGGTCTAATTCCATGCAAACATTTGAGAAAATGTCTTATCCCTTGAAATAAATAATATTTATCCATTTGTTTATTTATTTACTTATTTGCCTGCTTATTTACTTAGGTACATCCCCAAAATTGGTTGAACAAAATGAAATTTTATGTTATGCTTTGTTGTTCCTTGGAGGTACAGGATGAAGATGGGAGGAAAACAGAAAAGACAACAAATCTATGGAATGTTCCACAGATTCCTTGCATTCGAGTCCCTCACTCTGTCTCTGATATTTCACTGTTGAAGGTACAAGCATATTATTCACAGATGGAGGGACCTTCTCTGTCTCTTCTTCAAGGGCTGAGGACTTCTTGGCTCTCTGTTTATCCCACATTAGGGAAAACATTGGGCCCAAAAGAGGCCCTCGGTGCATGTCGACCATGTGTGTGAGAGAATGAATGAGCGCTTGGATGATCTAATTCTGCACCTATCCCACTTCAGGAGCTCTTCCTTCTCCTCAAGGAAGGCTAAGCAACAGAGTAAGAATATTAAAAATGTTATGTGTTACTACTCATTTAGGAAGTTGAGTTCTGCTAAAGAAGAGAACTAGGCATTTTTTTTCCCTTGTAAAAAAGAAACCATAAATTTTAAAGCTTTATTTTATATAATGGAAACTCCCATTGCACTTTGGAGCTTTGCCCTTGAAATGGCTTGCAATTTTCCTGTTATATTGTTCTCAATTATTTGAAAAGTCTTACTTAGGGATCTATTCTCTTCTTCAAATATATTATCTTTTAAAACATCTAATTCAGAAACTGTAAAGCTGAAATGATGTCTCAAAGTGTGAAGTACTTGGCTCAGCTACTTTCCCTCTGAACATATTTTTAATATCAAGTTTAAGGTGTCTAGACGCCAAAAAAATCTGACTCACAGATGTCAACTTCACACAAAATTTCTAGCAGATAAAATTCACTTAGCTTATATATATTTATCTTCAGTTTAGTTTGTATTACATGGTTATCAACTAGTTTTGAAATTCTGTCATTGTTTTGAATTTTTTAGCCTAAGGGGAACTTATTTTATCTTGATTTTTCTAAAATGTTGATGCCACTATCTCTGTTTCCCCATCTCAATATAGTGAGCACTTATGGTATATCGGGTATATAAAAGTAATTGTAGTCCAGCCCTTCTTGTTCCTCCCTAGCACTAGATGGTAGCTTCCTAAATGGTCTCCCTACCAGTGGTTTGTCTTCCCTTGAGGCCATTGTCCACAGCAGGGCCAGAGCAATCTTTGTAAAATGCAGATATGGTCAGCTTAAAGAATGGCATTTGTATATATGTCCATGCCACTCTCTCACTTTGTCACAGCTTACCCTTCCCCCTCCCCATATCCTCAAGTCCATTCTCTAGTAGGTCTGTGTCTTTATTCCTGTCTTACCCCTAGGTTCTTCATGACTTTTTTTTTTCTTAGATTCCATATATATGTGTTAGCATACGGTATTTGTCTTTCTCTTTCTGACTTACTTCACTCTGTATGACAGACTCTAGGTCCATCCACTACCAAACGTAAAATAGATAGCTAGTGGGAAGCAGCCGCACAGCACAGGGAGATCAGCTCGGTGCTTTGTGACCACCTAGAGGGGTGGGATAGGGAGGGTGGGAGGGAGGGAGACACAAGAGGGAAGAGATATGGGAACATATGTATAGGTATAACTGATTCACTTTGTTATAAAGTAGAAACTAACACACCATTGTAAAGCAATTATACTCCAATTAAAAAAAAAAAAAGAATGGCATTTGGGGCTAAGTAATTCTGGGTTGCAGGGGACTGGGAGGCTGTCTCATGCTCCGTAGTCTATTCAGCAGCCTCCCTGGCCCCTCCCCAACTGAATGCCAGTGGCATCCATCCTCCCTCCCACCATTTGTGACAACCAAAAATTTCTCCAGACATTGCCAAACATCCTTTCAGGGTCAAAATCACTCGTGTTGATAACCACTGCTTTAAATAAGGACCAATGTTCCTCATATAAAAGGTAATCTTTAAACCCTTAGTATAGCAGAAAAGGCTTCCATGATCTTCCCCTGCCTTACTTACTCTAGAGGCTTTTCCAGCTCAGACTTTATATGATGATTAAAGTAAAAAAATGCCGAAAGTCTAGTTCCCAATATATTCAGATATTTTGTGTCCCATAAGAAAATCTGTACCACTTTCTCCCTCTAATCAGCATTTCTTTTCCTTCTGGTCCAGTGGTTCCCAAATTTTACTGTGCGTGTATCAAAAGCACCTGGAGGGCACCAGAGGGCTGGGCCTCATCCCCAAGAGTTTCTGATTCTGTAGGTCTGGGGTGAGACCTGAGAATCTGCATTTCTAACAGATTCCTAGGTGATGCTGATGCCCTTTGAGAACCAGTATTCGAGTCCCTTTAGGGAATCCCTCCTCACCTGGAAGACTCAGATGTGTTGGTCATCTCTTTCAGGAAGCTTCCTTGACTGCTAACACAGAGCTTGTTTTCCTTCTGTTTTCATAGCACCTTTTCACTAATGACCTTGCACCCTTATCACATTACCCATCTACTTATCTACCTAGCTCTCTCCCCCACCACTGCTCACTGAGAACTCTCAGTGCAAAGTTCCCTTTTACCCTCCAGAGCCTGGCACACTTCAGGCCCTGTATATATTCTCATAGCCTACCTTCCTCAACAAGGATTATAATAGATCAGTACAGTTATCAGATATTGAAAATCCTTGGATCTCCCTCAGCCCAATACTTTGACTTACTTACCTAGAATCTTTTTTTAATTCATTTTCACCACTACACATGTCAGTGGAAGACTGTTTAAGTAAACTAAGGGAGGTGAGAGAGACAGAGAGAGAGAAGCATCTTATTTCTGTGGAAGTCAGCTTTGAATCCATCACACTCTAATCCTATCGAATTCCACCGACTCATCAAAATCACCTGCTCTGCTCTGACAGGACCTAACCCAAGGGCAGCAGCGCTACTTTTACAGCATCATGAGGATTTACGAAGCCAGGGCCCAGTGGGTGGCCCTGCAGACCTGCTATGTTCATGGGCTTCAGCAACAGCAGCTGCTTGGTGAGTTTAACTACCTGACCTGAACCAGGCATCTAAGGAAGGGACTTGTATGTTGCAGCTGGAAGTCAAGTTTCCAGATAAATAATTCAAGTAGAATGGCCTCTGTCAGCCTGATATTTTATCAGCATGGTTGGCAAGTCAATTTAAAAATGATTATCTCTGACAGTAAAAAGCAAGGTTTTATGGGGAAATTAAGAGGACTTAAAGAAATTGGAGTATGGTTTGTTATAAAATGTCAACAACTCTCTGAGATTTGCAAGAACTTGATCTAGTAGAACTGGCAATGGGCTTAGGCAGATGGTCCAGGCTCAAACCACAGCTCAGCCCATTGCTGGTTGTGCAGATTCAAAGGCTTGCTTGACTCACAGCAATAATATTTATATTTATTGAGTATTTACCATGTTTCCAACATTGTGCTATGAGCTCTAAATAGAATATTTCATTTTCTCCTCCACTTTACTGTTGTGGGAAACTGCAGCTCAGACAGGTTATGTAACTTGAGGAAGATCATACAGATAGTAAATGTCAGTTAGGACCATCACCCCCAAAGACCATGCACCTTCACCCCATTCCCTGCCATCTCTCTTCTTCCACCAACCTCATGGGATTTTATGAACCACAAATGAAAGAATGGTTGTGAAAAACTTTCACAGACCATAAGCAACAACCTACAGAAAGGTGTAGTTATTATTAAATCTCTTTTCTTCCAGGAGATGTGTTCAGTCTCCGGTTCCCCCTTATTACACTCTTCTAACTCCAACAGGTCCTTTCTTCTGTAAACACACACTTGGCATTAGCACATCTACCTTATTAGTATTGTTGCTGTATTTGCACAAAAGGAAAACATGGTTTTTGCAAACGATTTAATATCAAGAACAATAACAACAATAGCTACCTTTTATTAGGGCTTCCTACGTGCCAGGAATACCTCAAAGTTCTCTACATGTATTGTCTTATTTAAAACTCAAATACCTCTACATGGTGCCTTTATAACCCACATTTTACAGAAATGGAGATTGAGACATAAGTAAGTTAAATAACTTGACCAGGGTCATGCAACTAGTAAATGGCAGAGCCAGGGTTTAGCCTGGTCCCCATGCTTGTCCTGAAGGGTTACAGAGGCACCATCTGCTAGCTTTGTTTGTAGAGTAAAATTGCATAGAGGCCAATGAAACCAGAAACAGAGATATGCAACATTTAGAGCACGTAAAACCCACCTGTCTATGTTATTAAAATAAAGACTTCCAGGCCTCACTCTCTGTTTCTGACTCAGAAGTTCTTTGGAACAGAGTCAGAAATCTGCATTTTTAAAAAGCATTATTAATGTGGCCTCAGCCAAATGATTCTGTAGTGCGTGGTCTGCAGACTACACTTTAAAAACAGAGAGAGACTGAATATATCTGTTTCTATTTGAAGAAAGTTTTGATATTGAAGATAAGCAATTCATGTGAAGATTCCACATGGCTCAAGTCTCTCTCCAAATAATCTGTTGTGTTAATCAATGACTATTTATTAACTTATTAAATGAGAAATGCAGTAGAAGAAAAATATACTTCATATCCTGAAAAAGTATACAATCTGAGTGTGCTGAACATAATTGTTTCTACCCTACAAAGTAGAAGGAATTTGGGGCAGATGTGGATATTTGCAGAATTGTTTGTTTTGTAAAACTGTTGACTTTGAGGTTTATCTCATTTCTTCCCTCCAGGCTATATTACTCAACAGGAGGCCTTGCCTTGTGCTGCCTTACTTAGAGATTCAACCAAAAGAGCCTCAGCCAAGGCAGGTTGTCATAGAACCATCTCCCAGAGAGCCTCAGTCAGGACAAGAACACGGCCCTCAGCACTACCTGTGTTTCTGGTTCCACTCAGGGCCCAAAGCACAGGGCTCTGATCCCTCAGGACCAAGGCTTTGCACAAGCTCTGAACAGGTGGTTCACCCATATACCCCTGGCATCTAGTGAGTATTTAGTGCATATTTGTTGAATAGGAATGAATAAAAGAATAACATCTAATACAAACACCATACCTAGAAATAATCTCTCCAATTCACATACATTTTACTAGCAAGAACAAGTTCAGTGGCTTAAGAGCAATGGGAGCTAAGAGTCAGCAAGCCTCTCATTCTATATATAATCTGTAGAGTAAAATGACTTTTGAAGCTTTCAAAGTAAAAGCTTCCTTTGAATTAGAACATCCCAGAGAAATCCCAAGAACAGTGGAAGGGGACAAGTGACCAGAGGATTCAGGTCCTCTGTCACTGGGTGAACATATTTTGCAAGCCCCCTACTGTGCATATTGAAAATACACAAACCAACACAGACGGGACACTGGGCACACAGGGCTTCTGGACCATAACATCTCAGCAGCTACTGGACTGTACCTTTCCATGGCCTCCTTGCTCTCAACTTCCCCATCAAACAACAGCATTAAACTTGGCCCCAAATCTTCTGGTTCTTGCCTAACTCAGTCACTTTGTGTCCTCTTCAAACTTGGACTTACCAACCTGCTACAGCTGGGTTCATTCTACACAGCTGTAATTGACCTTGACACGGGTAAGAGGATTCATGCACACATCTTCCCCCTGGCAGGTGAAGATACATTCTCAGCAGAAGAAGAAATAGCCCCAAAGAATGGATCTCAAGTCCAACCTTTCTATGGCCTTAATGGTTTTAAGACTACACAAAAATGCAGAAAATGAGATTAATAGTGAGTCAGATCATCATACAAATTACGTTAGTTACATTTAATAGTTACATCACTAGTGATTTTTTTGTGTTAAAAATAAGTCACCAGAGCTCACAGAAAGTCAAAATTTAAAAATACCTTTATCTAATTTCTAAATGTTAACCTCTTCTCTCATTCAAATCATACAATGACTTTGTCAACACTTTAAAAAGGAGTTGGTTGAGATGGAGTATTAACTTGCTTGACAAGGAATATGCTAACACTGATCTGAAAGGAAGATGCTGCAATATTACGAGAAGAAAAAAAACCTCATTGATGATTATTATCATCTTCTCTCTGCAACTATTAACATAGAAGATGTAAAAGTTCTTATGAGATTCTGAAAACTCCCAGTACTGGCTGTGATATCTGATCTACTTTTCTTTGGGAGGGACAAGGGTGCATGGTTGGCAGGAAGACTTGGGTAAGCCAATGCTGATGTTGCTGGGTTCATTCACTTAATCATAAAGAAGCTTCTTGACCTCTGTAAATCCAGGCCCCAATTCATGTGCTCTAAGCAGCCCTATGGTTCTAAGTTAAGAATGGTTAGGTAGGCTTAAAAGAAGAAAAAAATCAAATGAAACTAGGGTGGGCGATAGCATAGCCCTCTTAAGGCACAGAGGTTTGTGGTCGACCTAACTTGGCCTGTATTAACCTTCCCATTGTTTCCAATGGAGCTTTTATCCTTTTGAACTTCTTGCATCGCTTTTATGTTAGACCTTTTTCTTGATGGGCACAGATATTTGCTGTGTAAACCTTAGCTACTGATGCAGAATATCAAGGAGGCCACTTATAATTCTGAGCTGCATCCCTACATCAAAAATTTCAGAAGTACCTTGTTTCCAATAGAGGATTTTGAAAGCTAACTGTCAGGTGAATGTTACAAGGCACAAAAGAACAAATAAATCTAAGTTGGTTCAGAAGGTCCCACTTGTTGGATCTCCCTTCTGAGAAGATAATGTCCTACCTTTTGAGCCCCACACCCAAAGCTTATGAGGAATATGGTTGGTTGTGGTGCTGGAAGAAAGGTGCTCACCTGGGAGGATGCTAAGAAAGATGATCAAAGGGAAACAAAGGACAAACTGTAACTCTTAGGAAACTCTACTACTTTGACCTGTTGGAGACTCTACTGCTTGCCTTCACAATGTCAGTGGACATTAGTATTTAAAGTCCTTGAGATCACTATTTTCAGTGTAATTACTAGTACCTAGAACAGCACCTGGTCTGTGGTAGGTAATCAATAATACTTGTTGAATAATTATAAAATGTTGAAAGATTTTGCAAATCAGACTGGCCTGTGAATTTGTGCTATTATTCTAGGGTCCCAAGCTGCCACAACTACTAGTGAGGAGTACAAGCAGTTTATTAAGTGCACAGGAGCAGCTCATCCAGGTGCCAGCAATAGGGGTGAATTGTCTTGAAAGGATTTTAAAACAATAATAAAGCTCATTAAAAATTGGTCTGCTTTCTATTATCACCACAAGCCAGCAATTCTAAACAATATGAGTGATGAAATATTCCTCTACCAAAAATCTTTTGTTGGCCTAGGGTCTAAATAATTGCTGAAGTTACCGTTGAATTTTAATAATATATATGTAAGCTTCAAAGTAACACATTCTTATTGCTTTTCCTTCAATAATCATTTTATTCTGCATGGAAAGTAATTCAGAGAACTTCAAAACCATATCAGCTCACATATCTCCAACCACTGTGGTACTACGTATTCTTGAATGAACAATGATTACACCATCACCGTAAAGACAAGAAAAAGAACTTGAATTACTTCATTCTTTACTCTGTGTGGCCACTTAGCATTTTTCTTCTTTTAAACAATTTTATTGAGGAACAAATTATATGCAGTAAATGCAGTCAATTAAAGTTCAGTGAGTCTTGACAAATGCATACAGTCATGAAACCACCACCACAATCATGATATAGTACATTTCCATTACCCTAAAAGTTTCCTTGTGTCCTTTTGTAGACAGTCTCCTCCCTCAAACTCTGGCCCATGGTAATCACTGATCTGCTTTCTATCACTGTAGTTGCCTTTTCTAGAATTTTCATAATTGGAATCAGAGTAGACAGTCTTTTGTATACAACTTCTCTCACTTAGCATTATGCTCTTGAGGTTCATTGTGTTGCATATGTAGCATTCCGTTGTATAGACACATCACACTTTGCTTATCCATTCACTAGTTTATGAACATTTGGATTGTTTCTAGCTTTGGACTATTACAAATAAAGCTGCTATAAACAGTTTAATGTAAGCTTTTATGTGAACATAAGTTTTTATTTCTCTTGAGTAGATACTTAAAAAATATGATTTCTGGGTCTTATGGTAGATTTAGGTTTCACTCTATAAGATGGTGCCATGGTGTTTTCCAAAGTGGTGGCACAATTTTGCATTCCCACTAGCAACGTATGAGTTCTAATTGCTCTATACCCTTGCAATGTCAGACATTTTAATTTTTGTATTTTAGTGACTGTAGCTGCTGGGCAGAAGAGAACTTGGATAAGTGGGACATAACATCACTATCAGTTATAGTCACAATCTTACTGGGAATCATGGCAAATTTCAGGGAAAGAAGTCATGATAGACATGAGGGTGGTGATGGCAATAATCATGAAGATTTAATAGCAGAAATTTCAAAGTTTAAGAATCAATCTCTCAGGCTTCCCTAGTGGCGCAGTGGTTGAGAGTCCACCTGCCGATGCAGGGGACACAGGTTCGTGCCCCAGTCTGGGAAGATGCCACATGTGGAGCGGCTAGGCCCATGAGCCATGGCCGCTGAGCCTGCACGTCTGGAGCCTGTGCTCCACAACGGGAGAGGCCACAACAGTGAGAGGCCCACGTACCGCGCAAAAAAAAAAAAAAAAAAAAAAGAATCAATCTCTCCAGCTTATTTTAAGGGAGGAAGGGTTTGGAGGAGATGAGGAAGAAGAAAAAGAAGCAACCCCTGCAGAAAGGACCACCCCCGGTCAAAACCATGATATGGTTCAGTGTGTCCTTAGTACCTTTTCATTTTCCTTGTTTGCACTGTTCTTCAGGTTCAGCAACCAGCACCCCACCCCCACCACCAAAATCTTTAAGCACTGTATTAGTTACCTATTCCTGCAGAAAACATTACTCCAAAACTTAGTGAATTAAAACAATAATATTTACTATCTCACAGTTTCTGTAGTCAGGAATCTGGGAATGGCTTAGCTGGGGCTTCTGACTCAGGGTCTCTAATAGATTGCAATCAAGGTGTCAGTTGAGGCTCTGGTTTCATCTGAAGGTTCAACCAGGGAAGGATCTACTTCCAAGCTCACGCTTGTGTGTGTTGGCAGAACTTAAGTTTCTTGGGTGCTGTTGGACTCAGTGCTTCAATTACTTACTGGGGGTTGTCTGGAGGCCACCCTCAGTTTCCTGCCATAAAGGTCCCTCAATAGGGTAGAAATATCAATACATCTCAATAAGTCACAAACAGCAACTTGTTCCATCTGAGTTAAAAAACAAAAGAGAGCAAGAGTGAGTGGTGTGTAGGGTGGAAGTCACAGTCATCTATAACCTGATCTTGGAAGTGCCATGCCAACACCTTTGCTATGTTCTACTACTTAGAAACAGGTCACTAGGTCCAGCCCACACACAAGGATAGGGGATTACACAATGGCAGGCATACTACAATTGGGGTGGGGGGGGAATCACTGGGAACCATTTAAGAAGCTATACACCAAAGCAAAGACTAGGGTAAGTTGAGTGAGGTGCCTGGGGTGCAAAACTGAAAGAAACACTTGTTCTTGCATGATCCTGAGTGTGAATCCCATGTAGTCCCTACCTAGACACCTCATTGCTGTACTTTAGTCTTGGCTCTGCTGTCTGCCACACGCATCCAATACCTTTATGTTGACTTCTGAACACCCAGTCAGGGCTCCTTGCCTAGACATCTTGTCTGAGCCTATCTTCTCAGACAACTGTCCTGTGCTGTAGAAAATCCTTAGCCTCCTGTATGCTACCCACAAGCATGTAGACTCCAGACTAGTCAGAACCAGAAGATTGATGATGCTGACTCCCAGTTACCGTATCACCAACCAACCAGAAGAATGTCTACCCCACAACCCCCCTCCCTCACCCTGTCTTTCCCTGAAAGCCATCAGGGAGTTCAGGTCTTCTGAGCACTCCTTGCTTGGCACCCTGCAATAAATGCTGCACTTTCCATCACCACAACCCGGTGGCAGTAGATGGACTTTAGTGCACATGGGTGAGTGGACCTAAGTTTGGTTTGGTAACAAAACTTGGCTGTTTTGTGTCCAAATCCTCCAACATGCTGTTGAGGAAAAAATAATTTCAGATAAGCCTAAGAGATTTAATAATTAATATGTAATTCAGATATAATCTATACATTTGGAGCAGTATTAATCAAAATACAATCCATGTACCAGACTCACTGAGGATGCTTAAGGAAAATGCAAATTCTTGGGTCCCATCCTAGACCCAGTGAATCAGAATCTGAACAATAGCATCCCAGGTGATATTTATAATTACTAAAGTGTAATAACCCTTTGCACTTATGGAGTGACCTCAGTAGACATAATGCTTTAACCTTAATAAACCGAATTTTTGTTTGGCAAATTCAGTAAAAATTTAGGGGCAAGACTCCATGATGAGAGAGATTTTTGGAGTTAGGGAAGTATTCCCTTAGTAACCTTTAGTAACTCATGTAAATAAACTGCTTATTATTTTTACTCAAAGCTAGGTCAAACCAACGGTATAACAGTACTTGAATCAACAAAAATGATTTAGTTTTCCTATACTTGGTATTACTATATATGCCTTACAATTCCACCAAAATGAATCCTGACTTGATTTTCTCTCCCATTTCCTATTTTGTGACGAAGGCTATAGGAACCTGTCTGAGAGTTTTTGCACCTTCTCAATTAAAATGAGTTGTTAATTGCATCAGTGCTTGTAGAAGAAACCATTATATCAGCATTCAGACCCTTACAGTCCATTGTCTGAAATGTAATCAATCCCTATGTTAGAAATCAATCCCTTGTCTGCCTCCAGAGAATTGTCCTTCATTTTTCTCCATATTAGGGCTTTCATACTGTGCCAGTTACACAATGGATTCCATCAGGTCAGAAGGAGAGGAAATCCCTGTTGCTTTGAAAATCAAAGCTTAGGTGCAGTGTCAGAGGCAATTACCCAACTGTAACCAAGCCAAACAATGAGATGCTACATGGTATGAATTCCCAAGCACCCCTCTGGCTCATGGAACAGCACAGACCTGAGGGGAAATGAGGACCTGTTTATAAACAGAAGATTCTAGAGAAAGAAATTTCCTACTTAAAAAAAAACCTAATGACTCCAGAAGAATGATCAAAATGACTTGATAAGGTATCATAGAAAGTCAGTGATGTTTCAGAAGCCCAGCTCTGTATAAGGAAAAATATCACACCATTGTAAAGATATTCCTTATTTAAACTCAATAAGCTATTACAGTATGTGTTGCATTGTGTATTTATGTAAATAAGGAAAGATCAGAGGGTAAAGTCCCATAAGTCAGGGGGTCTGTTTGAAGCACATCTAAGATTGGGTTAGGGGGAGGTAGGGAGGAGGGGGAGGCTGCTGATGGGCCAGATTGTGTGTAAAAGTCAGGGACTAGATGTAAAATGTGGCTCCATTTCCTAACTGAAGGGTGTGAGAGCTGAAAAAGCTGAGAAGTGTATGATCTATGTAAGTGAAATGACATTTCATTTTGGGAGAGAAAGTCAGGTGTTAATGTTCAAGCTCTCAGGCACTTTTCCAAAAGAAGGAGAGGGTATTTTCATTCAGCTCCCAGTTCCAATGTGTGGGATTTTCCCCCAAACCAAGCAATTCTCAGACACCAGCTGGAATTTGTCCCACAAATTCAACTCAATTCTGACACTATCTATCTGGAGTTATCATCAGATTCCACAGGTAGAGGACTCAGTCCTACAAGACTGTCCCCACTTCAGATGCCAATCCCAAGGCATCCAGATTGTTACTTTTTTTTTTTTTTTTTGCGTTACGCAGGCCACTCACTGTTGTGGCCTCTCCCGTTGCGGAGCACAGGCTCGGGATGTGCAGGCTCAGCGGCCATGACTCACAGGCCCAGCCGCTCCGTGGGATGTGGGATCTTCCCAGACCGGGGCACAAACCCGTGTCCCCTGCATCGGCAGGCGGACTCTCAACCACTGCGCCACCAGGGAAGCCCTGTTACCTGCCCTTTTGACTGACTGGTTATAAATCAGAGGTTCCCATGAACCCCTCCCTAGGTTCAATTAATTTGCTACAGCAGCTCATAGAACTCAGGAAAATATTTACTTACTAGATCACTGGTTTATTTTAAAAGGATATAATCCAGGAACAGCCAGATGGAAGAGATGCATAGAGCCAGGTATACAGGAAGGGGCTCAGAGCTCCCATGTCCTCTCCAGGTACTTCTGTCCCTGCATCTCCACATGTTCACCAACGTGGAAGCTCTCTGAACCCTGTCCTTTGGGGTTTTTATAGAGGTTTCATTAAGTAGGCATGATTGATTAAATCATTGGCCATTGGTGATTGAACTCAATCCCCAGCCACTGTCTCCCTTCCTGGAGGACGGGCAGGTGGAATTGAAAGCTCCAACCCTCTAATCACAAGATTGACTCCAAAGCCTCCTTGGGTACTTTCCAAAAATCACCTCATTAACATAACCAAAGATATCTTTATTGCTCTCACCCCAGGAAATTCCAAGGGCTTTAGGAGCTCTGTGCCAGAAACAGGATGAAGACCAAATGTACATTTCTTATTATAAATCACAATATCACAGGCATACACAAAAAGAGAAAGTCATTTTAGAATTGACCATAATTCTTAAGATAACCTACATAACTAGAACAAGTAAAGATTTTTTTAAAAAAAACTTTACATATTATTTCAAAATTATAATTTTATGATTAATATCTCATGGTGAGATGGGCTATATTAGGCAGTTCTTATGCTATTTAGTCATTTATATGTTGACATATTTGCAGTACCTGAGAGCTAGTGGGAATAGTATTTATTAATGATTATGTTTACCAGCAATTAATGATTATGTTTACAAGCAGAACGCTCTGGCTGAAGTGCAGAGCATATATAAACACAAGTAGTGGGAAATAAGTCTAGGAAGAAATTATAGCCCAGTTGTAGATAAATTTTAATAAACTTTAATTAGCATACAACAGGGAATCACTGGAGTTGTTTTTAGTAGGAGCTTGGCCTGAGTACATGTTAGGAGGACTGATTTCCAATACTGAGCAGGTTGGATCAGAGAAGAAGAGGAAGGAATCAGAGAAACAATTCAGGAATCTGTCCCAATATTCCAGGAGCAGAAATGAGGAGGACTAAACTAAGGAGTGAAATACAGGGAACAAAAGCAAAAGATGTGGTGACTGAAGAATCAATGACTTGGTCTGGCGTAACAGAAGAGAATGAGGGCATCACAGGGGAAACCCAAATTTCTTCTGAGGGCAAATGGCCCTCAGAAGAAGAGCTGATTTGAGGGACAGTGAAATATTGTCTGGCTTTGGGCAAGTTGAGTTTGAGGTCTCTGCATTTCAAGGGCATTGCCATGGAGTGAGAAGTCAATCCTGGGGGCGGAGAAGAGGTGAAAACAGGGGAGATGCCCAGGGATGGAGGGCAGATGTGCAAGAACAGAGCCAGGGACAGACCCTGGCAATGGAGCAGGAGTGTGCAGTGTGTTACCCTAGAGGACAAAAGCATGCTTGAAAGGGATCCTTCAGAAAGTAGCCAAGAGAAGAGGGAAACAGGAAAAAGAAGAGCTAATGCCTGCATGAGGAAGATAAAGATTGAGATATGACCATTGGGGTGTCCACTTAAGAGCCTGCTGGTGACCTTAGCAAGGCAGTGTCATTCAGGCACGAGGCGGGCAGCTGGACTGGTGTTAGGAGAGTACAGGGAGTTATGGAATGAATTCAGATTTTTAAGCAATGTCAAAAAATGCTTGGTCAGCATCCATTCAAGTCTCTGTAGTTTTCCATTCTACTCAGCCTTCCTAGAAATTCCTATTTGAATCCCATTTTCTCCATTCATTTACATAGAGTATCTCTCTTCCACCGAAATGGAAGGCATTTTCAAAAGCTGATACCAGCTGAATGTGTTAATGGAGTCTCATGATGAAATTCTATCAGGCAGAGCACATTGTTATTGCAATATATTTTATTACTCTATTAGTACATGTTATAAAATATGTACTTATGAACAATTACCACCACAATGTGATATACTCAATCCATTGAGGTAGGAATTTGGAGCAACAGTGTCATTTTTAGTAAAGAAACTGACATGAGTAAAGGTGAAATTCAATATTCTATAGATGTGTGAAATGCAATGATCCGTTTTAAAGACTGGATATAACTATGCTACCATAGATATACTTCCATTTAGGACAAACCATTCCATTTATAACTGTTAAGAATACACTAAAGCTAGAGAATTGAAGTCAGACAAAAATCTCTTAACAAAATGTCAACTGTTTCATCCACAAAGAACAGCAGAAAGCTTTAAAAAAAAAAGCTCCTTCTTTTTTTGACTAATGGTTTAAAACCCATGCTAATTTCAGTAAATGTAAGGGATGATTATAGTCAGCACTTTGAAAATGAGAAAATGACTGATTTAGGATGCAGACTGTATAAAATATCTAGTCCCTAGAGCCAACACAGATATGGGCAGGGGAGGGGGTGAAAAGGACAATAAAAGTTGGTGCAGAACAGAGATACAGGGGAAATTTTATATGGAGAAAAAATAAATCAATTAAAGCAGGAACCGTGCTGTTCATTGTGATAAATCATATTAATAGAATTCTTCTGAAAAGATATTCAATGGAAGGAAATTATATTTATTTATATAAATAAATCAGGGTTTTAACTGACTGCCTTCACTTTTGGATGCAAAAAGACAATGCCACACTTTCATGGCTGTGTCTGTACCACCACAAACAAATGCGCTGGCAGAGAACCCCGTGTGCAGCCCTGTTTATGAGCATGCCCACAGCAGGTTCCAAAGAATAAAATGTTTCCGAAGAGGAGGGAAGCATGGAAATCAGAGCTTTGCTCAGAATGACGTTCTGATTATTCTCATTAACAGCAAAAGAATCCAGTTTCATAAAAACCAGTGAAAGCAGCTTCATATTTTTTATTCTAGCTTATCCACCACCAAACATTTCTTGAGTGTCGGTGAGGAAGCAGGTCCTAGGGAAGGCACTGAAAATTGTGTATGGAATGAAATACTTCTGCTTAGCTTGTCTTTGCTGTTTACCTTGCAGCTTTGTGGCCCCCACTCTCAGACCATGGGCTGTGACCAAGCCCAAGGTGACCTTCTCCACAGGTGCTGGGGAGTGGCAGCTGTAGACTGCAAATTCCACTCATGTGAGGGCTCAGTGAGGTCATCTTCTGTAGCCACTCTACCTGTGAAGGACTAAGTCCAGCGGGAGAACAAAGGGAAGAATCCAAACAAGCTGCAGAGGCGCCTACCTACAAATCCTTCTGCCCTGACACAGGTTATTGTGGCTGTATAGACAGGGCTGTTTTTGATCACAACTAAGTATCATATGATCTTGCAAACATAAACTGGTCAGAAGTATGTTTTACTTTTCTCCCCACGTTTGTTTTTAGTTAAGGTACTTAATACAATAGTGAAGAGCACAACTATGGAGTCTGATCATCTGGGTTGAATTCTAGTTACATCAGTTACCAGCTGTGTGACTGCAGGTGAAGGATTCCACCTCTGTGCCTCAGTCTTCTCCTCTGTAAAATGGTGGAAGTAACAGTCCCTACTTTGTAGAGTTTTGGGCCGATTAACACAAAATCCTCGACATTATATGTGTTCATTCATGTTAGCTAACTAATTACCTTGGTTTAAAAAGTATAATTGTGGCAGCAGAACAACTAATACTCAATATTTTTAATGTTTCACCATTTACTTGGCACATTTATATGTATCACACTTACTTAAAAGGTAAGTTTGGGTAAATGAGTTTATTGAATATATTGTAATTTTCCAGAAAAAGTTTGTAATGTCTCTCTGTAGGTAAATTCTCATCATCTCCTCTTTCAAATACTATTATATTTTGGAAAATACATTACAAAGGAAAAGCAATAGAAGTGACTTGAGAAATTGTGTGTGGGGAAGATCCAAACTGGAAACAACCCAGCTGTCCATCAATTACAGAATAGATAAGTAATGGGGGTTTATTCAGACAGTAGAATATTACACAGCAATGAAAATGAATGAATTACAGCACACAAAACCATGATGAATTGTAAAAACATAACATTGGGTCAAAGAAATCAGACACAAAAAATGATATGACATATATATGGCATATAGATATGATATGACATATATATGATATATATATGATATGATATCACATATATATGATATGATATGACATATTAGGTTGGCCAAAGAGTTCGTTTGGGTTTTTCCATAATGTCCCACAAGGGACCAGCCCTTGTGGTTCTTATTATAATTGTAAAACCTCAGCCAAAAAACGATCAGGGAACTTTGAAGAACAAGATTTATTACTCATAGCTCCTAAAGGGTATACAGCATGCCCAAGGGCCACAGTGAGATTGTGGATTGAGAGAGAAGGAGGGAGTGAGGACCCGGAGCTCTGCCGTATTAGGATCCAAGTGTGGGATACTTATGGTTTCACTGGTTCACTCTTCATTGGCAAATTTAAAGCATAGGAGGGGCAGTTAGGGCACAGGATAGGAAAGGTGAAGTCACTCAAGTGGTCAGTTATCTACGTTACCCTGGGCTTTCTAAAAGGGGACTCCATGAGTAAGGCAGCCTGGCTCTACATCTAGTTGTGTAGCTGGCAGTATGTTTATTTGAGATGGATGTCTTTGAAAAGGATGCCTTGGTAATCAAAAGCTTAATGCCAGGCACTTATACTCCATGACTACCGCAGGATGAAGGAGCTGGTGATGGGAAGGGGCATGTGCGTGTGTAGAGGTTGTTTCTGGAATTCTGTCAATACCTTATTTCTTGGTCCGTGGGCTGGTTACTACTTAACTATTTGCTCATAACAATTTGTAATACTATGTATTTATGTTTTGATCATTTTTCTTTCTATGCACCATAGTTTACAAAAAATACTTTAAAATCCCAGATGTAAGTTTGGAATTTTTTAATAAATGGAAATAAAAATGTTATGAGGAAAGACATTAGGAACCTAAGCTGGATGTGAGCAAAGTAAGTCTCTTTGTTATATGCATATACTCCACCCTGAGCATCATTTTCTGCACTAACTTCTCCAAATCTTTTGTCTCCTTCACCAATTCAATTCCCAGCACCTACAACCATAAAAGATTGAAGGATAATTATAAATAAATCCAGCTTACTGAAATGCCTAAGGATATTCTCACAGCATGCATAAGGGATCTGATTCTTAGATGTAATGAAAGAAAATACATATTTTATGGCAAGATGAGAAAAATTTAAACATAAAATTGTCTGCCCGTTTGGGCCTCCTCCCTCCCCCTTTGTATGTATTGTACATCTCCTTCTTAATCTCATCAAGGGTCACAACTCCTTAAGAGATAACCTTCCTTCTTAATCTCGTAAGGGGCGGTGATAACCCATGACCCACTACTCCCTTTGTTCATGTAGATCTGGATTGTGTAAACTGCCAATAATACATCATTTAATGCACAGCCCTCTGTCACAAAAACTTATAAACCTATAAGGGAAAAGAGTCTGGAAAAGAACAGATAGGTAGATAGATAGACTTATAACTGAATCACTTTGCTGTACACCTGAAACTAATGCAATATTGTAAATCAACTATACTTCAATAAGAACAAACAACATATAACTGTGCTTTGACCTCTAACGGGCAGAACAATTTTTGGAGCTGTCTGATAAGCTATTCCCAGGTTATAATCCTCAATTTGGCTCTAATAGAATTTAGATCAACTAATTAATTTTTTAATTTCCTTCTTAGATCAACTAATTAATTTTTTCATTGACAGATATAAAGAATAAAATCTGGATCATCAAGATGATGAAACATACTCTTGAGAGATGCTCTTTTTGAGAAGAAAACTGACAAATGTATGTTCTAATTTGGATAATCTGCTCCGCTTCTATTTCAGACTTTAAGTGTACTTAGCTCACCTTTTTACAGAGACAGGAAAAAGTCCTGGATAATAAAGGTTCAGGACAAGTTCATTCCCATATTCCAGATAATGGCTAAGAGCAACAGTATTCTGCTGATCTATTTGTAACATTTTGAACAAGAAAGGCTTTTTCTGGCCTAAACCTAGTGACATTGAAAATACCTGCACTATAATGTTGACCTAACTCAGAAATCTCTTAAACGTATACATCTAAAAGAATGAAGTTAACAAAGTCCATAAAATAAGAGAGGAAAATTGTCTTTTTAAGACGTCAGTAAGGCCATTGTTTACTTGATGTTGCCCACTCTAGGAACCAGAAGGACATATAGGTTCTACCTAGTTCAGAATTTCTCTGTCGCAGCCAGAGAAGGGTTACTGACCTAGGGACTTTATGAAGATGACAGATGAGTTGAGAATGACTGACCCATATAAAACTGCTCTGGTAGGGTTTCCCTGGTGGCACAGTGGTTGAGAGTCCGCCTGCCAATGCAGGGGACACGGGTTCGTGCCCCGGTCTGGGAAGATCCCACATGCCGCGGAGAGGCTGGGCCCGTGAGCCACAACTACTGAGCCTGCGTGTCTGGAGCCTGTGCTCTGCAACAAGAGAGGCCACGACAGTGAGAGGCCCGTGTACCGCAAAAAAAAAAAAAACTGCTCTGGTACAGCTTTGCTTTAGTACGACCCTTTCGAGCGCCAAAGAAGAAACAGCTCAATGAAAGTCATTTTATTTGTTATGGGGATATCGTTGGAGAAATTGCTCACCACATAACATGGGAAACTCAAATTTCAGTACCAAGACCAACTGGCTTCCCGTAAATAATTGATTGTGTATTCTATAGACTCAAGCTACTGCCTCATTCTTTGTACTGGTCGTAAGGAATTTCAGTGCAACATTTGAAGTCTACTGTTAGTATAGGCAGTTTTGGGTTTGATTTTATATCTCAGATCCATATTTTGAATTTCCCCTGATTTCTGTATTTGCCTGTTTTGGTCTTGTAACCTGGCTTTTCAGGATGTAACAGAGTGTAAGTATCTCCCCCAAACTGAAGCATCTTATCGAATAGGTCTGTAGTTCTAGTCCAGATTCTCTCCCAAGCAACAGACGTAAACATCCATCTGCACTGTGGACTTCACCTAGATTTCCTGTAGGTGTATCAAACTCCCCAAACCTAGTCCTTCTGTATTCCATACTCTGCCTTGATAAGTGCCCCTACGTGCTTGGAAACCCAAGTCAGAATCCTGGGTACCATACTGGATTCTTCTTTCTCCCCACACAATTTGCTTCCAATTAACCTCTAATTCTTGTCATACTGACTCCCCAAAGTCTCCTGAGCCTATTCCTTTCTTTGCCTTCCCAATGCTGGTAACTAATTTCAGGCCCTCCTTCTCCCTTGCCTAAACATATAATAATCCTTACCAGCTTCCCTGTTCTTGTCTCACTCCCCTCCAGTCAATGGCACACGCTCCTGCAGGAGGGATCTCTCTAACACTCAAATCTGGAAATGTCACTGCCTGGTTCCTTTTTTTTTTAAAGATGTTTTTGGATGTGGACCATTTTTAAAGTCTTTATTGAATTTGTTACAATATTGCTTCTATTTTATGTTTTGGTTTTTTGGCTGTGAGGCAGGGATCGAACCCGCACCCCCTGCATTGGAAGGTGAAGTCTTAACCACTGGACCACCAGGGAAGTCCCCCTGGCTCCATTTTTCCTCAATGGCTCCCCCGTTGAGATAAAACAAAATTCTTTAGAATGACTTGTAAATGGCGTTTTACAATTTGACCTTCTAAGCCTTTACCTCTCTGTTCCTTAAACACTTGTGTGCTCCAAACATGCCAAATTCTCTTATTTCCCATTTTTATGCACACAGTGTCCTTAAATTCCCTTGGATTGCCTTCTCTTTAATACCCTTCCCTCTTTGGTGAGCCAGGGATTCTTCTGTTAATCCTCAGGCCCCAGCATAAGCCTTGCCTTTGAGAAACCTTCTCTTTCGTACTCTTTCCCTTGTGCTCCTATAGAATCTGACCAATATACCTATTATAGAAATTATCATGGTATTTTGAAATTACTTCCTTATATATCTCCTTGGACGATAACTTCCCTATATGTTCAGTCACTATGGCTGACTTTCCTTTGTATCCCAGAACCTAGCATAGAACACACTCTGTTAAATAAATTTATTAGTGAAGGGTAGATAGAATTGTTATGATTAATGGGGTCAGATGCTAACTTCAGAAGACTGTACTTTTAAAACAACAGACTAGAGCAGGCATCAGCAAACTATAGCCAAGGTCAAATCTGGCCCACAGCCTGTTTTTACAAATAATGTTTCATTGGGAAACACCTGTTTGCTTACATATTGTTTAGGCTGCTTTCATGCTCCAACATCAGAGTTGAGTAGATCTGGCAGAGATCATGTCGCCCACAAAGGCTAAAGTATTTACTATCTGTCCCTTTCCAGAAAATGTTTGCAGATCCCTGAGCTACAGACATACTTATGGGCCAGATTCAGGGACCTTAGAATGTGTCCTGCTGTCCTACAATGTCCATCATACTCAATATACAGATTAACCCTCCAAGCTTTCCTTTTCTATTCCAACATACCCCACTTCTATACTCTGAATTCAGATTAGCCCTCAAATTCTGCATAACCTATTCAAGCTCACTTATTTAAGATCTTCTGCCTATCTAACTATGGTATCTAACTAAGAGTGCAGAGACCGACTATTCCTCAGTTTACAGGCTTCTCTTCTTCCTTTTAGTAACATACTCCCCTGAGTTTGGGCTGGGCACAGGACTGCCTACTTAGAGACAATATTGCCCAACCTCTCTTGCAGCCAGTGTGGCCAACTGATGATGTTCTGACAAATGGAATGTAAGCAGAGTGATATGTGCAATTCAGAGTTCCTGTTCTTGGAATAAAACTCAGTGCTCCCACTTCATCCATCCTCCCTCCACTGGGCTGGAATATGGATGTAGAAGGGAGGGGCCAACTTTGATCCCACAGACAAGGACAATGTATGTGGGAGCAAATATACAGAAGGAACCTGGGCCACCTTTCAACCTCACAGAGTACCCTTCTCCTCCCGGACTGCTTTCAACTCAGACTTTTTGTGAGAGAAATAAAACCTTGCATCTTTTGTACACTACTATTACTTGGGTCACTGTTAAAGCAGTCAGTCCAACAGCACAACAACTTCATTCAGCTTCTCTCCATGTCTTGTTTTTCCTGAATACTCAGCTTACATTTCCTCTCCCAGAATCTGCCCTCAGCCCATCTCTATTCACTTTCAACTACCTTCCCTAAACTCTAAGTCTTACTCTGAAACCTCACCCTTTCTTAAGACCCTCATCTTTCCACTCCCTTCCCCTTTCTTTCCATCTCTGTTTTTTCTTCTTTTCCCACAAAAGAAAAACACTTTTCCAGCCTTTCTGATACATTCCTTGTTCTCCATTTTCTACTTTTCTTTCCTTGTTGCCCCAACAAGGAAACTAAGCTGTTGAGGACACAGTATTTCTTAGGGGACAGAAGAAGGGGGAAGCAGAGTTTAAAAAGACTTATTTCTCTTTAGTGGTAAACTGGATAAGGTCATAAACACAGCTATTAATTTCTAGCAGTTTCCCAATGGCAGAAGTGAAGAATCTGGAATATGATGAATCTAATAATATAAAAGTGCTATTAGTTCACTCTGAGGGCCACTGAGCATCGAGTAAGTAGTGAGTTAGGATGCAGGGAATCGATTGAATTGCATGGTTTTGACTCAAGGGCAAGAGACTACTTAGGAGGTGAGAAATCCCCAGTCTAGGGTGATGCAGTGAAAACAGAAAGTAAGGGAGCATATCCACCAGTTGTTTTTTTTTTTAATACATATTTTTTAATTTTTAAATTTAAAAAAATTTTAAAGGTTACTTTCCATTTACCGTTATTACAAAATATTGGCTAGACTCCCCATGTTGTACAATACATCCTTAAGCCTCTACTAGATGTTTAAAGGAAGAAAAGTTTTGATGACAGGTTGGATATAGAAGCTCCATAGTCGTCTCCCTAACAAGAATGTTTTCCTCAGTATTTGGTCTGCTACATTACCAAAGTACTGTAGAGGGTATATGGAATTTAAAGGAGGGAACAGAAATAAGTAAATATATTTCCAGAGTGCAGCACAGTAAAATACATGCAAATGAAATCACAAGTATGCAAATAAGTGAACCTGGATGAAATGTCACGTCTTACATCAAATGGAGGTTAAGTTTAGCCTGCTTTTAGCTTCTCTCTACAATCCCCTCTAAGTTCTTCTCCATGATATCAGGCCCTCAATGATTATTAAACCAATCTAATGAAATAAAAGCCTTTCCTCATCTAACTAATATTGTGTGAATCATCCCTAACCTTTTGTCTCTCTGGAAGCTTTGTTCGTGATTCAGTGTGGCTGAAATTAGAATCCTCACAATTTAAAAAGAAAATAAATTTTTTTTACTCTGCTTCTACAAACTGAGAGTCTTACTTACAAACAAAAGCAATGGGGATTGGTGGATAGGATGCTGGCTCCACATCAGAAGACCTGGGCTTAAGTCTGGTGCCGCCATCTGCCAGCCATATATAATCCAAATATTACCATGTCCCATGTGCTCAGGGCTGCAGAAAAGCCAAAACACTGCGAACAATTCCAGTTTTCACTTAATGTCTTAAGAAAATGTTAAAAGTCTTAGTGTATCCTTAATGTAAATTTAAACATTACCATCCTTTTCAGACATCTCTCTTGTGGCTGTGTGGGAAGTAGCAAAAAGCCTCTGTTCCGTCTCATTCACTTCCTCCCTCCCATGAATTCTCCCCTACATGGAGCTCACCCCTTCCACGACTAGCCCATCATCACTATTCTAGAGAATCAGCCCACGACCACCACTCTGCACACCAGCTGGGGTGAGGAGGGAGTCTCTTAATCTTTCCACAGTGACAATCGTTGAATTTATTTCTAATCTCTCCTGAGTCCTCATTTCAATATCTATAAATTGGGGATTCTACCTGTCTGATCTACTCCACAGGATTGTTCTGAAGCCTCCATGTCACACTGGATGCAAAACACTGTTTTTGAATGTGTTCCACTACTGTACAAGTGGAAAGTCATCATTATTTTTAGGCCTAGTATTTTCTTTCACTTTCCATGGACTTCCTTTGTCAAGGGAAAAATGTTCCCACATTGCAGGATGTTTGTGGGGTGAGAAGAATACTCTTCCTGACTTCTGTGTCTCCCTTAAGCAACATCCCTCCCTTTCCTTCCCTACAGAGCAAAGCTTTGGGGAAGCATTGTCCACATTCATTACCTCTCCTTCTACACCATCATTTAATGCTCCCCCTTCCCCACCTACTCCACTAAACCTACTGCTTCTGATAAGGACATCAATGGCGGACAAATCAACCAAACACTGGTGGGCCCAACCCCTTCCTCCCTTTGATTCCATTTCTCCTGACTCTGTTTTTACCTCTCCATCATACTCGCCTCCCAGCCTCCTCTACACTAAGGTCTTTTCAATGTCTGCATGACCCTGGGGTATTCCTAATGATTGCAACACTTACCAGTTCATACTGAGCACCTACTATGCATCACACACCTGACATTTCCCATCTCATCTTCCCATCAGTCCTAAGAGGCAGCCTTTGCTATCCCCATTTTACAGATGAGGAAACAGAGACTCCAGAAGGATAAGTGTGGCCAAGCTCACATAGCCCTCGAAGCTGGAATTCAAACTCTGGCCCTTGCTCTCCAAAGCCAAGTTGCCTCCCTCTTCTCTTCAGACTTTCTGATTTTAAATCTTGGCTTTGCCATTTACTTGCTGATCTCAAATCACCCCTATTTTAAGCTCTCTAACATCCATTTCCTCATCAGTGAAATGAGGATAACAGCATAGAACTTTCAGAGCTGTTGTGAGGATGTGATTATATAATGCTTGTAAACAACTCAGCAGAGTGGCTAGCACTTAGTAAGCCTCAATAAATGTTACTATTGCTTTTGATTATTATGTTCAGTACCACTGTCTGTCTCGTCTGTCTATATACCTGCTCCCTGGGCAGGCTCATCTATACATTCTGCTTCCAGTAGCATCTACATGTGAAAAAGCCCCTCTCTCTACAGCCAGTCTAGACTTCTCTGCCAAATGCTAGACCATACTTCCAGTCATTGGTTGGATTTCCTCCATTTGATAACCCATGAACTCCTCACATGTGACAAACTCACAGCACAACTCATCATCCTCCTCCCCCATACCTACTTCTTCTCTGAATCCCCTAGGTTGGAGACTGACAATGCTACATGGGTCATAAACTTGGGCTTTGTCCTTGACTCCCCTACTGCCTCTGTCGGCTCATTACACCAGTCACCTAATCCTTCCTCCTATCATCTCTCTGTTTCATCCAGCCTCTCCTGGATGTTTTTAATGTTACGGCTAATTCTGTCTTTATTCAAAAGTTTGATATCTTGTTCATCATGGATTTTTGGCACTAAGTTTGATTTTTTAAAATACTCCGTTAAAATATTATTTATCTTGCTTATTGAAGGTTTTGGTGCCCCTTAAATTTTGGATCCAAGGTTAAGTGCCTAACTTGCCTTACTCTGCTACCAAGTCTTCTCCCAACGCAACTTCCTAAATGGCCTTGCCAGAATGATATTGCTAAAACATAGGTCTACTCATGGCACACACTTGCTTAAATGCCTTCAGTGGCTCCCCAAGCCTTCCAGTTCCACACTACCTCCATCCTTCCCCCATGAACCTTATGATTTAGCAACAGGAATCCATTTCCTTTCCCTACTTTCACATTTCTGTGCCTTTGGAAGTGTGGCAAGTGACCTTTTGGGCAATGCTTTAGTTAACCTAGGATAGTTAGGAACTTGTTATACTTGCAAATAGCTGGATGTTTATGCATTCACTGATAAAACTTAAATTTCAACTATATTTTATTAAAATCCTTCTAAAATTTATTATATGTCTCTGCAGTCTTCCATATAATATATTCATAATTTAAAATATTCTCAGTGGCTCAGCCTCATCATTCTAAGCACCAGTTATGGTACTGTGCTATAATCCAGTGATGCCAGCCTCAGGAGTCATTGAAATTTATGTCATCTTGCCCCTAAACTCAATGCTCATATATAATCCATTCTTTTCCTTATTTTGTTGCAATTTTCAGCTTGGAGTGGCTTCTTGCTCCTCCTGTACTCTGCTCTGTGCTGGTACTGGTTCTGCTTCTTATGATTCATTCCTAATTACTTGGCCTCATTCCATTTCCCTTGTCCACGTCACTCTCACCTGAACCTTGCTCTCTGCCATTGTCTTCCACTAATTCTGCTTTCCCAGTACTTCTTGGAATTGGCACTCACGGAGCTTGATAATTATAACCTTGGCCAGCCTATGACTGTACTCTTCTCTTCTGCTCTGCTAACTGACTCATCCATTTTATTATTCAATCTTTTTATCTTTATCTCTTCTTATGTCTTTTTACTCCTGAGTTTGCCATTGTTCTGGTTGGTTGAGAGGTGCTGAATATTTATATAATTGTGGCTATGTAATCCATGGGTTAACTCTCAAGCTATTTCTACTGTGGCATTTCCCCACAGAAGGGATCGTGGGCAGAGGTTAAGAAAGAATTCTAACCTCAAGCTTCTGAAGGACTTGACAACCTCTGTCCCTCTATTCTGTGCTCTTCAGAGAACTCCAATCCTACAGTTTTTAGGTGGGGCAGGATAAAGAGACATGGAAAACTAACATGTGCAACCAAAGTGTGTGATTACTGAAGGGAATATTGAGTCAATGGATCTTACCCACGTTTGAATAAATTCACTCTAAGTTCTTTTGTTTCCTTGTTAAAATAGGAGAAGGCAGGGGATTACTCAGAATGCCAATTGCCCCCTATTTTGGGGTGCATTAAAGGGCTCCAGTAGATGATAAGGTAATTTTTATTACTAAGAGTTTACTTGTAATGATGAAATTATAAAATATAGAAAACAGCCATACTAATGAACAAAGTGTAGAAACACTGAGAATCCGGAAAGCTCCTGAACAATCTGTAACTGAGACAGAAACTAGTCAGAACAAGATTTTTAAATAGATCCTTTCCTAATGATTGAGATTTTGAAGAAAAATAGGCATGGAGTAGAACCTGAAAGGTTTTCTTTTATATAAATTTATTTATTTTATTTATTTATTTTTGCCTGCATTGGGTCTTCGTTGCTGTGCACGGGCTTTCTCTAGTTGTGGCGAGCTGGGGCTACTGTTCGTTGCAGTATGCGGGCTTCTCATCACGGTGGCTTCTCTTGTTGCGGAGCATGGGCTCTAGGGCCTCAGGCTTCAGTAGTTGTAGCACGCGGGCTCAGTAGTTGTGGCTCGCAGGCTGTAGAGCACAGGCTCAGTATTTGTGACACATGGGCTTAGCTGTTTCATGGCATGTGGGATCTTCCCAGACCAGGGCTCGAACCCGTGTCCCCTGAACTGGCAGGTGGATTCTTAACCACTGCACCACCAGGGAAGCCCCAAACCTGAAAGGTTTTGATTGCTCATTTTTCTGGTCATTATCCTCTTTAAAAAATACATAAATAAAGCCAGGGCCAGAGAAGAAGGTATAGTACTTCTTGGATACTGAACACAAATAAGTCTTTTTGTTTGTTTCCACAGTATTCCCCACCCCTACTCTCTATGTCCTTGAAAACAAATGTGACATAATGGAAATAACAAGGGCTTAGGAGCCAGAAAGATCCAGTGTGACCTTAGCCCTGCCATTTATTTTCTGGGTGGCCTTAGGCATGTCACCTTAACACAGCAAGCCCAACAAAGGGCTCCTAAAGTGCACATCAAAGGAAGCCTTTGAGGATTGAAGAAGAGAAAGTGCACAGGACCTTTAGTTCAATGCCTAGTACATGGTGGGAACCCAGAAAACATAGGTTCCCCTCACATATTCCTCCTCTTCACTTTCACATCATCTATGCCAGGGGCCAGAACCTGGTGTCAAGGTCTTTACCTCCATCCTGTACCAACATTTGTTCTCAAGAATGGAACTAAGGAAACGCTTCTTCACAACGTGAAAATAATGGCCCAGTGAAAGAAGCAAATTCTAAGAGCTCAATTTGGGGATGACTATTAGGCCCAGATTCTTGGGGTGGCTTCTTTTGAAAACTTCATTGTTAACAGGTTCTTTCCCTTGCTGTTAGTTTCAGAAGAAAGTAGCACTGTGCTGATTTGGGGGAGCAGTGAGGCACTTAGTTAGGATAGACTGCAGGGTACCCATGGGGACATAAAGAGATGTCAGATTGAGATGCAGATGGAGGTCATTCTGAGGAGGATTTGAAACACTAAGCAGAGAAATTTGTTATAATTCGGTAGATGAGGATAAGGCACCCACATGTGTAAGAGAGAGAGAGGGTGAGTTTGGAGCTGTACTGCAGGGCAGTTTCTTTCACTGTGATGTGTATATAATGGGGAGCTTTTGCGAACCCTGGCCTAAATGTTTCTGAAAGCTAGGAGCAGGAACAAACCAACAGGAGTTGGTGGCTGCCTGGATGCAGAGGAACAAATACATCAAGGGCAGTTTACACATAAAAACAAAAAACACCTGGGGCTTTGAAACCTTCTAGTGCTCCTGGTCACCCTCTTCAACCAAGCAATGGACTCAGCATTGTGAAGAGCTGAGCTCTCTCCTTCTTGGTGCAAAGTCTGAGATCCAGTGTGTCTGGGAGGGTGCACGTTGCCCAGGGGCAGTCGCGGCATTCATTGGGTTGGGATCTAGATCCAGAGACTTCCCTCCTCTTATAATTGTTTGAGGGAAAAACTGGAAGGAAGGAGCAGGAGTCCACGGCAAACACGCAGTTAAACCCTCTTTGAAGAAACCACATAGCAAGGCTCTGTGCTCTGAACACGCCCTGCACTGCTCTTCTTCAAAGGCAGGCCAGCCTGGCGATGAATACTGGTCTAAGCCATTTCCCATGGCTGGGATGGAGGAGGTCTCAGCGCCCCATGTGGTGGCTTCCTCAGCAAGGAAGGGCCCATTCGACAGTGCTGTTGTCTTACGTGACTGGCCCACTTCTGTAAGGCAGCCCCATAAGTGTTTTATTATCATTCTTTGAACCTCTTCCAATACTTCGATGTCCTTGAAGTTAAAAAGCTAAAAACTGCACACAGTACAGCATGCCACACAAAATACCTTTTAAATTTTCTAGTTCGGAGGAATGTGGGCAAAGCCAAATCTCTCCATTTGATTCTGATTGTGTTCCTCTCTTAGGATTTGTCTTGGGCATGTTACTATACAAATAACTACTATCATCATCATCATCATCATCTCCTCAGTTTTAAGAATTATAATAGCTGTAAAGTTAACTTATCATTTTTTGAGACAAGAAGTTTTGTTATCTAAAATAAATTGTTAAAAGAAATCAGATTATCAAAAAGTATAATCAAAGCTAATAATACTAAACCAACTGCTCAACAGGTGTTTTTTTTTTCAGTTTTTTTTTTTGAGCCACAGTCCTTTTTGAGCATCTACTGATTCTACAGGGCATACTTGACAAGCAGACCATGTGGTCCCTCACCTGGACTGCTACAACTGGCCTCTACATGCTGTGCTACTCAGTGGTTGTGGGCAGCTGAAAAATTGGACAGGGTGGCTGAGTCTTTGAAAGGTGCATGGGCCAACCTTTTTAATTTAGTAAGTCAATGCAATTTAGGTCCCCTCTGAGTACAGCTAGTTCTATAATGGGGAAAAAGCTCTGGAATTTCTTGCCTCAGCTCTGCCACTAATTTGGGGGTAGCTACAAATATTAGTGAGATAAACCAAAATCAGATCTTACAAATTGGGACATAAAGAATGTGCTGGAGAATGTCACAGACATTCCCTTGGGGGCAGGGTTCATATCTACAGTAGTCCTGAATTTAATTTTTAAAATGACTTTCTTAAAAATATGTCAAAAGGATACCAAAACAACAAGGATGCATTACTGATTGAAATATGCAATGCATTTAGAGGTAAATTTATATATATACACTCACACACATATATGTTTTCATAATCGCACTCACATCAGCCCTGCTCTCACTGATGGTAAAACATTTCAGGGGAGAACATCTGGCAGCCTCACCCTAGTCATCTTTTTCACCACAAAACTCTTCCCACACCTTTGTTCCAGCTATGATTAATTTTTCATTTACCAAAGAGGTCATGCTCTCTTTCCATCCCAAACTTGGCTCAAATTGCTTCCACTACCTGGAATGTCTGTCCTGCCCTGACTCCTTCTTAACCTAGCTAACTCTCCCCATGTGTTGAGGGCTCTAGTGACCTCTTCCAGGAAGGCTTCTCCCTCCCCCAACCTCTCTCTCTCTCTCTCTCTCTCACACACACACACACACACACACAAACACACACACAAAATCTACATACTTGACTAGTACCTCATGCTTACTTCTCCCACAGCATTTAATACCCATTATTGAACGATCTGGTTACTTATCTGTCCCCCACCAGAGTAAATGACCAGGACCCTATAGGCCTTCTCAGGACGGACCTCACCCCCCCTCCCCCTCACCACCCTGTCCTCCGCCTGCCTCTTGTCTATAGAAAAACTTTAGCCTCCTTGGCCTTCCCAGAGTTCCAAAGAATAAATTTAATCAGAGAAGTGAGAAAATGCAGAAACAAAGGAAAACAGTCAAGTAAGACAAAATAATAATAGTTTAGCCATTAAACAAAGTCAAGGATTTTTAGTTCCTCCTCAAGGGCTACAGACAATAATATTCTGAGCCATGTCCTTTGAACCGTTTTGCAGATACTGAAACCCCAACCAGGTGGAAGAAGTTAACTATATGCTGACCCAGGCACATAGACCCAGACTGGTTGGGACCAGAAGGTTGATGATGTTGACTCCCGGTTACCTCATCACCAACCAATCAGAAGAATGTCCATGAGGTGATCAAGCACCCCACAACCCTCTCCTTCACCCTGTCTTTAAAAGCCATCAGGGAGTTCAGATCTTTTGAGCACTAGCTGCCTAGACTCCTTGCTTGGCACCAGCAATAAATGCTGCACTTTCCTTCACCACAACCCAGTGTCACTACATTGGCTTTACTGCACACGGTCAAGCAGACCCAAGTTTGGTTCAGTAACATCACTCCCACCTTAGAGTATCAGCTCGACCAGGACAGAGCTGGTGTCTTTTTCACTGTGTGTTCCCATTCTTCACACAGTGCCTGGAAAATAGGTAAATAAATACTGAATGAACGAGTGAATGAATGGAATGAATGAGTGAATGAATTCTTACTCTGACCATTTGGTGAATAGTTACTTTATACGCTACCTCCAATCCCACTTCCACCCTGAAGTCTGGAATTGAATTGAAGGCTGGTGGGTGGAGAATTTGGTCTCCATGTTCCCTAGACAACATGAAGCTGTTTGACTTAACCATCCATCCACAGTCCACCTGGATGAGAAAAAACACCTTGCTGGGTAGTTTTTCTTTTCCTGGAGGTTTTCAGCACAGTTTGTGGCACATTTTATCAAGTCTAGACACATTTTTTTTTCTCCATGTGCTGTGGAGTCTCAGTCCCTGTAACATAAACCTCTTTAATCTTTCTGGTGGAATTTGATAGCAGTCATATAAAATCCCTCTCCTCATCTGCTAATAGCAATTTATGGACACTTACTATGAGCAATATACATTGCAAAAGACTAGAAAACTCACCCTCTGGTTATGATTCAGCACTATAACATGATAGCTGGGAAACTAGACTGATAGTTTAATCAGTGGTATGTGATCCTTATTTGTGGTTGGCTGCCTCATCAATTTTCATTTGGGAATTGAAATGGACTCTGAGGCAGATATGGCATTAATTATGGGGGAAACTGGTTGCAATATGCCTTGAAGTAAAGGGAATCTGAGATTGAAAGAAAGCCAAATTATAAAAGGATGATTTACTGGAAAAGGCAAATGTATGCATTACCGTCACTGCTTAGCAAAGAAAAAGGAACTGATAAACAAGAAAGACTGTGGATTGGCTGAAAAGTGAAAAAAATCCCTGGGTCTAACTCACTTAAAAAAGATTTATTCTTGGGCCTCCCTGGTGGCGCAGTGGTTGAGAGTCCGCCTGCCGATGCAGGGGATACGGGTTCGTGCCCCGGTCTGGGAGGATCCCATATGCCGCGGAGCGGCTGGGCCCGTGAGCCATGGCCTCTGGGCCTGCGCGTCTGGAGCCTGTGCTCCGCAACGGGAGAGGCCACAACAGTGAGAGGCCCGCATGCCGCAAAAAGAAAAAAAAAAAAAAAAAAAAGATTTATTCGTATGCTGAATGCATTATATTTCCCCAGATACATATGACATTTTCCAAGAGTGCACTTCAATTAAAAGACAAGCAAGTATTAATAACAGTTGGCAGGGTCCCTATTTTCTTCTAGATTGAAATATATTTTACTTAGAACTGAATAGGGACCAACTAGGGACACCAAAGTTAAAATTCATTTTACCACTTATGGTATCTGCTGTGTATCAATTTTCTTCTTATAATATCACATGTTTTTTTTTCCCTGAAAATTTCAAACACCTTCTTAGATAATATCTTCTTTCTCCTATCACCAAATATTGATGAAGTAACATATAGAGGCAAAATCATAGTTGAATGACTATCCCCAATTTAATATGAGAAAACTAAGATATGGGGACCTTAAGTCAGTACAGTTTTCAAAGCAATATATTCTTTTTTACTAGGTATATAACAGAGTGAGTTATTAAAAAACTTTTTGAGAATTAATACCTCTTCCTTCATTGTACCCAGGAAAAGGAGAGCAGCACTGTATTTTTAAAAGCTGGGACATGTTCACTCATACCCAGTGTTGAGCAGAAGTGAGAAGCCTCTGTGTTGCAGGCAAAGAGCAACACAATACAGTGGTTAGGGACAGTGACTGAAGTCAGGCCATCCACACACAAATTCTGCCTCTGCTACTTACCAGCTGAGTGACTTGAGCCCTGGCCTCTATGCCTGTGTTTCCTCATCTGTATGACTGCTATAGCATAAAAGAGTTCCTTATTATCCTAAGAATTAAGTTGGGTCCCTTCTTTAAAGGGAGGAGTTGCAGGAACAATTTGAATTGGACAACGTAGAAGTTTCTGGACCCCAAAGAAGGGTAAGAGTTCTGAGACCAAGTGCAGGTTTCCACTGGAGAGGGGAGACCAGGTAGTGCCCAGATGGGAGACTGAAGTACACTGAACCTGGGACTCTGCCCCTTGGTCAGGAGACCAGGGACCAAGAATTCCGTGGGCAAGTCCATGGACATGGCAGGTATCTCTAAGTCAGCCTGGAACTGAGGGCTCACCAACATATTTGTAGTTAAGGTATTTTTACTGTGTGTTCCCTTTCTTCATACAGTGCCTGGAAAATAGGTAAAGAAGTATTGAGTTAAATGGGCTGCTCCTCTAACTAGGGTGCTTGAAGACAGAACTGAAGATTTTTTTTTTTTAAGAATGTAGCATAGCAAGAAAAGGAGACAGAAATAGGGAGGAGAGAGTGGATCAGAGGCATGGAGGGCAAATTGAAAAAACGTCTACGTTCAAAAGAACCAAAAATAATTTGAAATAGGCAATAGGTGAAGAAATAATGGATGAGAACTTTCTAGAATTAATGAAAGATATAGATTCTTAAATTCAGGAAATATTACTAACCCTATACAGGACAGAAAAAAAGAAATCTACACCTTGACTTATCAGAGTTAACTGCAGATTACCAAAGACAAAGGGAAAAATTTTTTAAGTAGCCAAAGAGAAGACAAATCATCTTCATAAGAGCAACAATTAATCTGACAGCTGACTTCTCAACAGCAAGAATGGAAACCAGAAGACAAAACAATAATACCATCAAAGTACCAAGAAAAAAAATCTGTCAGACAAATATGGTACCTAGCTAAGCAAACTTTTTTTTTAAATCAAAATAAGTAATTTCCAGGCCCCCCAAAAAATTGAGAGAGAGAGAGAACTTACTGTTACCAAGCCCTCAATAAAGGAGGGTTATACTGAAGATTATACTTAGGAAGAAGGAACATGTTCCTAGATGAAAGGTCTACTATGCAAAAGAAATGTTGACAAAATATCAGTAAGCGTATGAATGAATCTAAACAATCATTAATTGTGTAAAATGATAAGGAAATGGCTAACAAAGGATTAAAAATTTAAATTAAATATTGGACAGCAACAACTTTTAAGTAGAGAAACACCAGCTTGACTATCTCTGATGATTCCCTATTTTATTTCACTGGGCTTGCACTATACATATAGTGTAACTTGGCAACTACTAACTTCTTTATGATACATCATTTTCCTCTCTAAGAATATTGCATACCTTTTCAGTTGTTCAAGTCACCATTTTTATGTCCCTCAAGTGTCTTATAAAGTTTTCTTTGTATAGAAATTGTACATTTCTTCTTGAGTTCATTCTTGGAAATTTATCTTGTTATTGCTTTATAAATGAGATCTTCCATGATTATCTAATTGGTTTTTGTCTGTATATATCAAAGTTAATTATTTATGTATAATAATTTTGTAGTAGTCATCTTCCTGAATTATCTTATTGCTTATAGTAACTTTTCCATGGATCATTGGTTTCACAAGTTTAAAAATCACATTGTATGCAAAGATTTTTTAAATTAATTAATTAATTTATTTATTTATTTATTTATTTTTTGGCTGTGTTGGGTCTTCGTTTCTGTGCGAGGGCTTTCTCTAGTTGCGGCGAGCGGGGGCTACTCTTCATCGCGGTGCACATGCCTCTCAGGGTCATGGCCTCTCTTGTTGCGGAGCACAGGCTACAGACGCGCAGGCTCAGTAGTTGTGGCTCACGGGCCTAGTTGCTCCGTGGCATGTGGGATCTTCCCAGACCAGGGCCCGAACCTGTGTCCCCTGCATTGGCAGGCAGATTTTCAACTACTGCACCACCAGGGAAGCCCTCGTATGCAAAGATTTTACTTCCTCTTTTTCCATGTGATTTCCCTTGCCTATTTGCATTACCTAAGTACATCAGTCTAAACAGTGTTAAATAATAGTGGTGTTTGTGGTCATTCTCTTGTTTCTAACTTTAATGGAAATGTTATTTCTGGTGTTTGTGCACTAAGTGTGATGCTGTTTTGTGGACTGAGAAAGGAATTTTTGACCATGTTAAAGAAGAATCTATATATTCCTATTTAATTAATTTTAATAGATGTCAAACTTTATCAAATGCCTTTTTAGTACCCATAAGAATTATCACAGCATTTTTCCAATGTACAACTATTAATATGATGAAATACATTATGATGTATTTCTATAACAAATCAACTATATATCACCCAAATACAGTCACATGGTCATGGCATATTATCTTCTAAGGTGCTACTGGATTCTGTTTAATTTTCATTTTATTTAGGATAATTGTCTCACTATTAAAATGAAAATTTGTGACTTTGTTTTTGTGCAATCTTTTTCAGTATTTGGTGACAATGTTATATTCGCTTCATAAAAAAATCCTTTGGAGAATTTCTTTATTTTTCTATGTTCTACAAAGTTGAAATTGCATAGGAATTATCTTCAACACCAGATAACATCTTTTTCTATGAAGGAAGAACTGTCCTATCCCTTACTTCTTTTTTCTGCCCCCAACTTCAATTCTGGAGGAGACTAAATGGGATAGAATGAAGGGGATGTGTGAAGATTAAGCACAAAGTGGAAAATATAGAAGTTGATATGTTCTCCTCTCCTCTCCTTAGCTTCCTATTCCAGTATTAAGTTGGGGGAGAGGAAAATCTCAAACTTCAAATGAAGTTCGGAGTTTTTATTATTAAACTGGGCTGTACCTTTAAATTGCTGAAATGAGGTTATTCTTATGACTTGAAGTGACTGAGGACTTTTGATAATCTAAGTGCTACTAGAAAAATCTATGAGACTTACGAAAGCACAGTGAGTTGGTCTGAAGGGCCACAGGAGGAAACAAAGTTATTTTATGACTGCACCCTATTAAGCCCATCTTTTGCTATGTGGCAGTTACACCTGCCTAGGACACTATAAAGAAGGATGAATAAAAGCATCCCAGGCTGTTTAAAGAGTACAAAAATGAAAAAAAAAATCTTAACTTCCTCCCAGTGGCTATCCAACACAGAGCTCTTTCCTCCACCTTCATTTAAAAATTTTAAATCCTACCTAAAAGAGACTCTTCTATTTCAGAAAGATTTTTGGTCAACATCATCTCTGCCAAAACAGATAACTATCCAGGCTCCCAAGAGTCAGAAAGAAATGGTTGGTGGAGAGAACATATTTGTCAAAGTGGTGTCACCATATGACCTAGGAGTGAAGACATCCCTCCCAGAGGGGCTTGATGTAAAAGCAAAACAACTTGGCTCCTTCTTCTATTGCTCTCTGATATTTATAATTCAGCTACATCTCCTGAGGAGTAACCAGAACCACAAAGCAATAATTCTCTGCTCTCTGCAATTACTAAGGAGGAGACATTTGATAATTCAATATCTACAAGTATCTAGGAGAGTTAGCTGTGCAATAGCCTTCTCCCAGATATTGACAAAGCTGGTGCTTCTGCCTCCTTCAGGGGTTTGCTCCATTGTTACTTTCTCAAAAAGGCCTCATCTGAACACTGTATCTAAAATTCTCAACCCCCAACAGGTCCTATCTCTTTTCACTGCTATCTTTTTTATTTATCTGTAATATTACATACTTTACTTATTTATCTTGTCTGTCTTCACCAGTAGACTCCATAAGGGCAGGAATTTTTGACTAGTTTGCTCACTGTTGAATCCTCAGTACCTAGAACAGTGTGTGGTAGATGGTAGGCATACTTGCTCAATAAATAAATGAATGAATTGAAGAACTGAAAACATAGTAAGAGTCCATTAATGGTGACGTAAAAAAAAAATTATAGTAGATCCATAGGAGGGCAGTATAGAATAAGAACTCTAAAGTCAGATTACCTGGAATAAAATTTTGTCTCTGACACTTGCTATCTTTGTGTTATTGGGAAACTTACCTAATCTCTTAGTGCCTCAGTTTTCTCACCACCAAAATGGGGATTCTAAAAGTACCCATTCCTTAGGATTGGCATAAGTATTAATGAGATAATCGTATTAAATGCTTAGCACAGTTCTTGCCATACAGCAAATAGAGAAATAATGTTAACTCTTATTATTACAACGGAATACCATGCAACCATTAAAAGCATGAGGCTGATTTACATATATGGACATGGCAAGATCATAGATGTTAAAGAAAAAAAGGTACCCCAAAACAAATATGTATAGTGTGATCTCACTTATGTGTTTTTAAAAAATCCCTGTGTTATATGTGCATAGATTAAAATATATGAAAGAAATCAAACCAGACTTCTATCAGTGGTTGCCTATAATGAAAATGATACGGATGTCTGTGAAGGGGACTTTAACTTTCTGCTCTCCGGGGCAAACATCTCTGCACTGTTTGAATTGTGTGATTGAATTATTTACAATGGTCACAAATTTATTCCGAGTTTCTGGTATATAAGACTTTAAAAATGGGATGAAGGATTCCTTCTTTGCCTGCCTGCTGAGGCTGCCTTCTGAGACAATTGTCCAGATCTGTAAGGTATGGTTTTAAGGGTGTTAGAAAAGATCTCTGGTTAGACTTTTTATCAAAGTATACTAATCTTTTAAAATTCATTCCCCTGTTGATAAGCAAATATTTAAGTCCCTTTCTACGATGTGTATTTTTCCCAAGAATAAAATCAGATTTGTGTGAGAGTAAAGAATAGGTTTTTTCAAACTATACTCACTGTCTCCCTCCTCTCCAAGAAGATTCTGAATCCCTCTCTTAGATGCCATGCCCCTTTGTTTCTCTTCCTAAAATGTAACCTAGAAACGTAAATCAGTCTTAAATGTCTCATTTTCACCTCAACGTCACAAATGCCTGATCAATGAGAGCAGAACATCTTCTCGAAGTAGCAGGTCTGCTGTGACTACCTTCTTTCCTGTTGATAATGAATAACCCTCCCTTGTTCAAAGAACTCGAGACTTTTCTGACTCTTCTTTTCTCTCATTTCTCACATTCAATCCATTTTTAATCATCAGAAAGTCAACAAATGTTTTTTGAGAACTTACTGTGTGCCAGGCACATTTCTTGGGGTTGTAGAGACACAAGAGTAAATGGCCTTTGTCTTTGAGGTGCTCACAGTCTAGTGGGGAAATAGACATGTAAGCAAACAACACATTCTACAAAGTGTTATGGAAACACAAAAGAACAGCCACTTTCCCCGATAATATCTCTTGTATTCATTCCTTCTGCTGCCTCGCTTGTCAAAGTCTTTCACCTGCAATGGTTCCCTAACTCATCTCTCTATTTTCAGTATCTCCCATTCTAATCCATTCTATACAAGGTAGCTCAATGAATCTTCTCAGATCATCATTTTTAGTTTACTCCATGATTTTACATGATTTTACTTTTCTCCAATGCTCAAAAATCTTCTTAGTTTCTCATTACCAATACGGCAACATACAAAATACATTACTTCGGGGTCAAGGCTAGTACACAGTATACTCTCAATAAGTAGCTTGATGAATGAATAAATGTATGTTGGATGAGTGAATCTGGACTGAACCTCCCTATTAAGACTTTTATTTTACAATCATATGGCTCTAATCACACTACTTTATCCACATGGATACAAATCTTGTCCTAAAGGCACATTAGCACATTCCTGCCTCTGTCCCACACTAGTTCCACTCTTTCTGTGTCCCTGGGAAGCCCCTTCCAAGTTCCTCCTAACTGCCAACATGCGCAAGCTCAGCTCTGGACCCACCTCTTCGGTGGAGTCTTCCCCAAACACCAGCCTCTTCCAAAACTCCTTGTTTGAGCCACTCATTTGCTGCTTTGGAATATGCTACTGGGAATTGGTATCTTTTGATAAATATGCCCTGTCTCTCCAAATAGGATCCCCATAATTTATCAGCTTCTCTAAAACTGGAACTATAATTGTTAGCTCTCATATAATAATTACTTAGAGGGCTGAAACAATTTGGGAGAAAACAACATTTCTTCCCAATAGATGAGAATGACACGTTCCCAGGTCTACCTCCACTGCAGACTGAACAAGGGATCTGACAGGAAATGATGAGTCAGCAGCCCTCGTGAACATGGTGATGAACTGGGGACAGACTGATCAACATCCTCTTTCCCGTCAACACGACAGAATTACAAACCTATTTCCAGGGACAGCTCCATCAATCCCACCAGCTGTCACTGGGTATTTCATCATTTATTTGGTTGGATTATTAAAGATTCAGTCATGCTTAAATTGGGAAGTGGGAGAAAAGGACTAAGAGCCCTCCTGGGCTCTGTGCTACATTGAAAAGCATCTCCCTGATACAACTCTCTGTGACCTGCAAGCTCTGGAGAAGAATCAAGCGGTGAAATCCATGTTTTTATTCACATTTTTGTTCTCATTCCACAGCATCATCATCTACTCCACTCCAAAATTCAGGAGCCACAGGGCATAGAAATGACCTGTTTAGCTTGTAACTACGAAGAAACTGAGAAGGGCCCGATCCACAGGCAAATTGAGTTTTCCCAACGTCACCACCCATGCAGATGCGAAGCCCTCCCTGGCCAACTCCACGGCCACTCTGTATCACAGCGCTCTCGGTTCATCCTAGCAGGACACCTAATGCAGTGGATTCACACTGCCTATGCCTGTGCACCCCAAAGAGAATAGATCAGGAATGGAATTCCTCAAGATCCGGGCTTTATCCTTGTAATTTCAGTCCTCAGAAGAGTGTCCAGCAAAGAGTAGGCCTGTAATGTTTGACCTGAACAAAAACTAATGACATGATTTTCCACTTCTGACTATCCTAATCCCATTTCAGAAAACAGAGGCTGCATGTTGCATCTTGCCACAGGACAGCAGGGTGCACACTGCAGCTACACTGGTCTAAATGGAATTTTGAAGATCTTTCTTACTACCTATTGTATAACACATTGAATTAATCCTCACAGTAACCTGTGAATTTGGTACTATTATTCCCATTTTACAAGTGAAATAATGGACTAAGAGAAGTCCGGAATAGTAGGCAGAATAATAACCTTCCAAAGATATTAATTACTAATCCCTGGAATCTATAAACGTTACCTTATAAGGAAAAAGGATCTTTGCAGATACCACTAAATTAAGGATTTTGAGATGAAGAGATTATCCAGTGGCCCCTAAATGTAATCACAAGGGTCCTCATGGGAAGCAGAGGGAGATTTCACACACACACACACACATACACACACACATGAGGAAGCAATGTGACTACAGAGGCAGAAATTGGAGTGATGTAGCCACAAACCAAGAAATACCAGCAGCCGCCGGAGGCAGAAGAGGCAAGGAACAGAATTCCCTAGAGCTCCCAGGGGAGTGCAGCCCTGGTGACACCTTGATTTGGAGCCAGTGGAACTGATTTTGGACTTCTAGCTCACAGAACTGTAGAAGAATAAACCTCTGTTGTTTTGAGCCACAGAGCTTATGGTAATTTATTATAGCACAGGAAACGAACACATTGCATAATTGGCTTAGAGTCAAATAAGAGGTTCAGCCAGGATTCAAATCGAGGTTCTCTGACTTTAAAGCCCAAACCTGTTTCCCTGTATCTCATGCCAGGGATGCTCGGAATGTGACCCAATCCCAGACTATGACTAGGAGTTTTGGGACGTGATAGTGGCTTTCCAGCCTTCCAAAGTAGAAAGGGTGGCTGACTCCTTCACAGGGAACATATCTTTATGTGACATGCCCAGTACTATACTGAAGTATATATGCATATACTTTTAATACTGACAACCTTAGGAATTAGGTGCAATTGTTATACCCATTATAAATGGAAACATGAAGGTACAGAGAGGAGGGTAAATTATTTACCCAAGGTCACACACACTTTAGGAGGTTATCTGCATATCTAATAATAAATATGGCAGGATATTTTTAAAGTTTTAACTGTGTTCAATCCCCTTCCCACATCAACTCTCCCCCTCCCCAGAATTTCTTCAAACGTTCCACAGGGTGTCTCTCCTGACTCAAGCAAGGCATTATGAATCACCTTAGGAGTATTAAAGCGAAGAATGGAGTCAAATATTTTTCTCCTGTTTGACAAGTTGAAATGCAGGTACCAGATGGTACAAATTAGGAAAAATAGAGGATCTTTGGTCCGCTATGTCATTCAGTCCAGAAAACAATTTCATGGCTGGGAAGGAGTGAGGTGAGATCTCATGGGTGGGAATGGAGGGCCACTGAGAGGCTGCCCAGCTTTGCCCCCCGGAGCTTCAAGACGGCAGCGACAGCACTCAGGCCACAGCAGTCTGGGTGCTCCCCACTGGCTGACAAGCAGGAGTTAAACTCGCTTCTCCATTCCCTTAAACCCATTTCATGTGGACAGTCACCTCCCCTCCCCTTCGATGGCTTGGGTCACCCACACAAGTAACCATAAACACCTGGAAAGGAAGATAGGGCCCTGACACCTGGAGGGAGAGGGCAGTGGGGTAGGGAGAGCCCCGAGGACTGAACCGAAGTATTTTTGTGGTCTCCCCTGATACTCCCTGACTCCTCTCACCTCCACTCCCTCCATTATGGCAATCAGCAACCAACCCATTAAACTAAGAATACGTCCAGTGGACTCACTGCACACCATAAACTGTGGAAGAACCTGACTCAGTGGGAGTCCTCTGTGGGGAATCTGTCACAGAATGTGATACTGACTTGTGGTCAATGCCTTCTATTTCTCTAAAGTACTCAGAGATTGTGATACTCGTTCCGTTGTTTAATCATACAGCATATTGTGGGGCTTCTCGGGTCATTTTGCAGCTATTTCTCTTCCCCCTCATTCCTCTCTGACAAATGATTCATTAGCAAACCAATCGCAGGCATGGAGCAATGCACACCTTTAGCCTCCCTTCCGTTTACTCCACCAACGACCAGGGTCCCTTCCATTTAACCCAGTGCCAGGCCTAGCAACAATCTAAGAGCTGGAAAGGGCAAAGCACCAATTACAGTACGTAAGGCTGGGTCTGCTGGGGGAGGACGAAATAGCAAGTTTGACTTTTAGACTTATGTTAACATGGAGGTCACCAGCATTCACTTAGTCAAAGCCCTTTTCTGAACCATCTCAAAGAATTAACATCTCCTGCCACAAGCAAACTCGGATCCTTTTTTCAATCTACAAAACCAGACTCAAAGCATTTATATATTTACTTCTAAAATGTTTTTTAAAAATTGTATTTAATGGAGATATTTGAGGGACTCCAAAAAAAAGGTAAATGGCATAATATTCCATGGGAGGAAAACACTGAGCAACCAAGATATCTATGATCGATTGATAGAGATTTATTTATATTTATATTTTTACATATACATATATATATATATATATATATACATATATATATATATATAAAAAACTGAAACCTCAATTTGGTTAGTGTGGAATGGTGTTTACAATATATTCTTCTATTTACCACCATCCCACAAATATCTTGACCAATTTTCTATTGTATATTATACGTGCAGCCCCAGACCAGGTACCAGGGAGAATAAAATTTGAGTCACTGACTTTCTAGAGGCAACTAGTTCTCATTCTAATGCCCACCCAAGGGGAATCTGCCCTGCCATAGTCACTCACATCTTCTCCTTAGATATCCTTTGCACATTTGATCATTCCTGCTCACAGGCAAGGCCCCTAAAATGACCATCTCTGTCCTTTGGGACAACACAGCTTACAGCGCATGGGAGTCACTAAAGTCTGAGTTAATCTGTAGGAATGTCCTTGAGAAGAAACCACAAGCAGCAAATAGCAGTGTCGGTCTCTCCCACTCTCACCATGAGAACATTCTTGCTCCTCTTTAAAACCCTCCCAGCTAGCTTTTTTTTTTTTTTTTTTTTTTTTCTTTTTGCGGTATGCGGGCCTCTCACTGTTGTGGCCTCTCCCGTTGCGGAGCACAGGCTCCGGATGCGCAGGCCCATCGGCCATGGCTCACGGGCCCAGCCGCTCCGCGGCATATGGGATCCTCCCAGACCGGGGCACGAACCCGTATCCCCTGCATCGGCAGGCGGACTCTCAACCACTGCGCCACCAGGGAGGCCCCCAGCTAGCTTTTTAAAAGTCTCTTCTACAGTGCTTTGGATGAGTCACTCTTGTAATTCTTATTACCATTATTTAATATTTACTAAGTGTCCATATCATATGAGATCATGAAGTTGCTTGACATGTATATATTTGGCAGAAATAGTCCTAGTGTATTTAGTCATTGCCAATGATCTTCCAGTGTTGGAAACACCACAGAGGAAATGTGTACTTGACGTGAACTCGAGTGTCAATTCTTTTAAGTGTAAACGGAACAGAAACCCTCCATCAGAGAAGCATTTGCAAACAGGATATCAAGTAAGAACACAAGCGGCAGATGGGGCTTGAGAGCCATGAATGAAAAACCCAGGATGCATCCAAACTCTGTAAATCATTATTGACTGAGCTCCATGCTGTCTTAATGACTTTTACTACCTCTTGGTTCCAATTCGAAGTGCATATTAAAGCAAGCAACTTTGCAAAGACCAGAGGGGCTAGAATAGTAAACTACCCGTAGCTTAGTAATCATTATGCATTAATTATTCAGGAGCTGGAGCTACTCTTTGCAAACATTAAAACCAGTGACAGCAAAGAAATATGCTTCCATGTGGAAAATGGAAAAGAATACTAGTGCTATTTGGGGTTGATGCTGGCATGATATTTAGCAGAGCAAAGCATGACAAGTTTAGTAGATAAATAACGTGATGTAGTATCATGCAAACTATTAGCAATGTATTGGAAGGCTCAAGTATTCCCTACAGGGCATTTACATTTGGATTTGTTATGATTGCAGTATCTGCACAGTGATGTATTATGTGTTTTATTCTCTTTATTTTATGTTTTCATTACTTTGTGTATTAGAATGCAATACAGAAAGCTGAAGCAATAAAGAATGACTGATAATAATAATTCTGCAAAGATTCAACTTCCTTTCTAAAGCAGTTCCAGAGTCAGAAGAACCAATAGCATCCAATCATCTGTTCCTTTGTTAAGATTTTATCCTCCTTTCTGGTAAAGGAATTGTAATTGGTTTGGAAACAGTTTTCGGTGACAGCTGGCCCTGTGTGGTAAAGGAGGAGGAAAGTAGGGGAGACTGTGTTTCATTTAGATGCTGAATCCCGCATGCAGCTCCATTCTCTGCTTCTCTCTTTTCTTTCATATTCTGCAACTTAAATTTATCAGACGTCCTCTTTGAAACAAAAAATAAATAATTCTCCAGTATCTGTACCGTTGCATTCTCTCACTCTGACAGCTTATTCTATGTTCTAAAATTTGTTTCAACCTCTTCTCAAGGGTCTCTCTGTAGTAGCTCTAAAACTGGGATCATTGGAGTCAGGAACTTAACAGATGTTAAGATGTGTGTTGGGTAGGGGAGGAGTCCCCACCTAAGTTTAAAATGAGCTTCAGAGAATTAGATATGGCTGAGCATTTGCGAAGAACTGGTGACAGGTCTATAAGGAGTAGATTTTTCACAGTGGTTTTCTTTGGGGAACACAGTTTATTTGTGGGCATCCAAGGAAGTGATCAGACTGGAAATATAGACTAGTGTTTGGGGTGTTGGAGAGAGGAGCTGCACACGGAAATTGAATGAGAAGGACTTTGGAGACCCAGGAGAGTAATAGTGTTGCTTGGGTGGAAAAAATACAACACTGAGTCAGAGCAAACAGTATCCTCTCACTTCTATACCAAGCACAGACTGGCTCCAACCCAGTCAGGATGCCTGGCAACACAGCATCACCCCCGGCTCCTCAAGGGTTTGCAGCTCTGAAAGTACAGAGAGAGAGCATCTAGTCCTGGTCATGGAGATCAACACCTGCAGGGAGGCCACCAGCCTTGGATTCATGGAGAGGCATAGCCTAATGACGCCAAAAGTGACACACATCAACCAGTAGCACGGCGCAAAGAAGCAGCGTTGAGGACACCTGGGAGGCCCATCTCAAAACCTCCCAGAAACACTGAGGGAAAGTTCTGCAGGAAATTAAGGTCTTGTATTATGTCTGTATGGGCATGAGTCAGTGAAATTTGGGTTATAAACATGAAGTGGCTTTATTTGTACCCATAAACAGATGAGTCTTTGGGGAAATTTAGGTTATGTATGAAGTAAAGGGAAAATTACATTTGTGATTGCAAAGTGCAGGCAGTCACTCTAAGGATAGGATTTTCTAAAAGGTCCAAGCAATATAAACAACCCACAGTTAACCACACTCATGGCACAGAGTCAGGTCAGGCCAGGGAGCCCTCACATATAGGGGAGTCATTGCAGAGGATGACAGAAAGGATAGGGATGCCTAGGGATCACATCAAACCTAGAACAGTACCTATAAAACACTGGTCACAAAAGAAATCACAGAGAAAGCTTGTTAAAGTTCAGATTACAGGGCCCCACTCCCCAGAGGTCCTGATTCAGTCAACTCAGATATTTCACAAGCTTCCCTCCCAATATAATCTTTTTTTTTTTTTTTTTTTTTTTTTTTTTGTGGTACGCGGGCCTCTCACTGTTGTGGCCTCTCCCGTTGCAGAGCACAGGCTCCGGATGCGCAGGCTCAGCAGCCATGGCTCACGGGCCCAGACGCTCTGAGGCATGTGGGATCTTCCCAGACTGGGACACAAACCCGTGTCCCCTGCATCGGCAGGCGGACTCTCAACCACTGCGCCACCAGGGAGGCCCCCAATATAATCTTGACAGAAGTGGTCTTCAAACTACTCCTGGATAAACATCATGACAGGAGTATCTGTTAAGGCCATAGTCTGCATTGTGAACCTAGAGGTAGGCCAATGTCAATGGAATCACCAAGACTGTACCCACCCAGAAGGAATAGAACCCTGTGTAAGGCAGAGAGTAAAGTGAAGAAGACAGCATGGAATGCTGTGACCAGACACAGGGTCAGAAAACAGGAAGCCAAGAGAAGCAGAGAGAAGACTGAAGTGTGGAACAGGGCCATGGACAGACAGGGTTGTAGGTCACAACCTTTACATGGTGCCCCTGGCCCAATGTCAGAGGGCCTCATGTTGGGCTAGACAGTGGTGGAAAACCTTCAAGAGATAACTATATCTGATCAGTTATTTTGAGTGTTTTTGTAGTCATTGTGTAGCATGTGGTAGGCATGTTTTTAGGGACACCAAATTGATTTCTTAAATACATTTCTCTTAACTAGTAGACTCATTTGCTGTTGAGTTGTAGGTATTAGTTTGCAGATCTGATTTTTGAGAAGCTCTTTATTTCTTCATAGATGTTCGTCCTCAGAAGTTACTTTGTCAGGCAACCTGAAAGAGGATGTGCTTTGGAGGCAGAAAGACTGGAATTCTAATTCAGACTCTCTCCACATACTGGGTGACACTGAGCAAGTTATCTGACCTCTTGGGGCATCAGTTGTCTGTTCTAAAAAATGGGGGTGCTTGTACCTAGCTTTGCATGGATTAAATAAAATAAAATATATAAAATAAAATAAGTTATGAGGCATTCCTCACAGTGTTTGGGATTTAATAGGCACTGAATAAATGGCAACCGTTACTATTATTACCAGACTAGTCTATAGCCTTGAATAGCTCATCTTTCTAAAACTGTGGTTAGCAGATTATTACACTTTTCCAAATTTTAAGTAAAAACTGAACTATTTTTTACATTACTTCAGCATAAACATTTACTCATGTTTCTGTTACATTAAAATAGGATATATGATTAACGTGAGTTTTACAGAAACGTTAACACTTGTAGAAGGTTATTCTTTTTTTCAAATGTTTAATCTAATCCTGTTTTTTCTTAGACTTAAGCAGAATATGCTTTTTATACAGGTAATCTTACATTCACATACGCCTGTTTTCTGTGCATCCCCTAGATACAGATGGCTACTTGAGAACAGCAGGCCCATATAGACCACCTTAGGGTCACAGAATCTCCCTGTCTCCTTGCTGTCATTTCTTACTACTAGTCCTCTTTATCTTCTCCATTACTTACTTAAGTCTAAGTCCCACCAGCAGCAATTTTATTCTTTTTCCACCCCAGAACTAATTAGGAGCAAGGTGGGAAATGACAAAAGCATGGTAGTAAACTAGAAAAGGAAAGTTAATCTTTATGCAGCTACTCTTTGCGGCTTTCACTGTACTGCAACATCTTATAGTTTATGGCGTACTAGAATATGATTGGTAAATTCCATAAAATGATGAATTTATAATGTGCTTTGAAAGCACAGAGAAAGAAACAACTATAGGAAGTAGGTTCTGTATGGCTTCAAAGAGGAAGTGATATTTAATTAGGGTCTTGAGATTATAGAGGTATTCATACTGCATTTTAGGCAGTATGAATAGCATGTGCAAAGAAAGTAAGAACAAATACCAAGTGGTTAGAACTCCATGTGTGTGTGTGTGTGTGGAGGTGGTGATGGCGGATTGAAGTTGAGAACAGAATGCAGGTTGGGATTGGACTGGACTGGGAATAGCTTTTAGTCCAAGCTATAGAGTGAGCACTTTATCCATAAGATTCAACCGGCTTAAAAAAAATTATTCCAATGGCAATATGTGTGTAAAATTGTACAGAACAAGAATAAAAGAGAGGAGACAGTTAAAAGCCTACTGCAGTATCTTTTAACTATTGATACATCTCACAGACTCTTCCCATACTAATACAAAGTAGAGGTGATCCTACAATAGAAGAAAAGGAACATCAACAATCAGCATCCTGTTTTGGTAATGTAGATTATCAGTGAATCAGAGTGACACTCAGCCTTTGTTTATGCCCAAATTTCATTTAAGATCTAGAACTGCAATATACACACTACTATATATAAAATAAATAACCAGTGAGGACCTATTGTATAGCACAGGGAACTATACTCAATATTTTATAACCTATAAGGGAAAAGAATCTGAAAAAATAGATATATATGTACGTATAACTGAATCACTTTGTTGTATACCTGAAACTAACACAACATTGTAAATCAACTAGACTTCAATTAAATAAATAATAAAAAATTTTAAAAAAGATCTACAACTGCAGATTCTGCTCACTTAAGAGGTATTTTATGTTTAAAATAAGTACATTTCATTTGAAAATGGATTTTTCAGCTTACTTTATCAAAGATGTTAGTCACCTAGACCTACAAAACTAGGGTTCTGAAGCCAGCTTCAATGTGGTTCTCACTGGATGTTCAAGCTACTTAGAGCTCTTATCAGAAGCTCCACATCACCATAAAGGGGTTACAGTTTAGACAAGGAGACATAGCACTAGATCTACAAAGCTGCTGCTGTGACCTAAGGCAGAAGAAATGATTACCTTGAAATTTCATAGAATCCATAAACAAAATCAGACTGTTTACATTTATAGTCTTCAGTCCCCCCAAAATAGTTGCAGTTGCCTCCCTACCCCTTAATCACACAATCTCTATACTTTTAGACAATTAATGATCAAATTTTCATTCAACCAAATCACTGTTTGCCTTCAAATCCTAAACTTATTACCAAAACTAGCTTCAGTGACCCTGAGAGAAATTCTCAAGAAATTCTTGCCAAGTGAATTTTTAAACAATAAAACAGAATACTTTAAACAGAGAGAAATTTTACTTTGATCTCCTTTGTGAATCACTGAAATGAACATAGGCTTAGGTCTTCTCATTGTCAGGCTTGTTCAATAATATTCTTCATATCTCTCTACTTATCAAGAAAACTGACAAAATCAACATCCATTTCTGTTCCAAATTATGGTTTTATGAAACCTTCATTTCATCATGGGTGAAATACCATGACTAATAAAAAAATGACTATGTGTTTAAATGCTGCTTATACTGTGTAGCAAACATCATCATTTTCTGATGAGTAAATTCCATCAAAGAAACAAGGACAAAGCAAAAAGTTGTTTACTTTCAAAACTCTAATCAATCTTTTTTTAAAGACAATAAAATTTCTGACCTCAGCACTCTTTACTGGCTTTTCCTGAAGTCCTCTTCTTCCTTTGATCTTCTTTCTTATCTTCGGTTCCACCGGAGATGACTCTATCCTGAAGACAAGATGGAAGCATGAAAAGATTAGGGACTTGGACTCCAATTCCAGAAGATCTTGGTTCAAATCTAATCTTTGCCACACAAATGCTTTGTGACCTAGAGCCAGGTAATTAACCATTCTGGCTCAGTTTCCTTGGATGTAAAATGAAGGTAAAAATAACCTACTTCCTAGAGGGGTATGTATCTGTGTATGTGTATTAAACTGTGCTCAATAAACACCTTGATAATTTCGTTACCTTAGGAGGGAAAGCTCAACCTACTTACTGCACAAAAGGAGTCTGGTCAAACAAAATTTAAAAGGAAGGTGGAAGAAGATCCAAATATATGTAAATAGACTCAACTGTCCAACTAAGACAAAGAATGTCAAACCATATATTTTTTAAATAGTCACATAAAAAAACAAAATTTACAAAAGGAACATCTAAAGCAAAAAAACACAGAGGATTAAAAGTATAGAAAAATTACATATTAAGCATGTACTAACCAAAAGAAATATGGTATAATTAAAATAATATCAGACAAAAAATAAGCTTTAAGGGTAAAAATCATTGTTAATAAAGAGGGCTTTTATGTATTAATAAAAGTTAATTTTCCAGAAAGATATAAAAATTCTAAACCTGTATGCACACAATAAAATACCTTCAAATATGTACAACAAAAAGTTACAGAGTGAAAAGGATAAACTGACATATCAACCATCATAGTAAAAGATTTTAACACACCTCTCAGCAATTTAGAGACCAAGAAAGCAAAGAAAGAGTAATAGAATATTTGAAGAACAAATAATCCCTATATTAATACATATTTATGGAACATAGACAATAAACATTCTATTGAAGTATGCATGGACTATCTATAAAAACTGACCATATAAGGAAAATCTCAATAAATTTCGAAGAATCCAATCATAATCTGCATTCTCTGCATTAAATTCTAATTTAATCTATAATGTTAAATTAGAAATCAATGATAGATTTTTTTAAAGCCCATGTATTTAGAAAGTTAAAAATATGCTTCTAGGGCTTCCCTGGTGGCGCAGTGGTTGAGAGTCCGCCTGCCGATGCAGGGGATGCGGGTTCGTGCCCCGGCCCGGGAGGATCCCGCATGCCGCGGAGCGGCTGGGCCCGTGGGCCATGGCCGCTGAGCCTGCGCGTCCGCAGCCTGTGCTCCGCAACGGGAGAGGCCACAACAGTGAGAGGCCCGCGTAACGAAAAAAAAAAAAAAATATGCTTCTAAATAATTCATGGATGAATGGAGAAATCATTCTAAACATTTAGAACAATAATAAAAATACTACATAGCAAAATTTGAGGAATGCAGTTAGGTTTTTATAGCAGCTTTATTCATAGTTGCTAAAACTTGGAAGCAACCAAGATATTCTTCAGTAGGTAAACTGGTAAATAAACTGTGGTACATCCAGACAGTAGAATATTTTTTGGTGCTAAACAGAAATGAGCTATCAAGTCATTAAAATGCATGGAGGGGTCTTAAATGTATATTACTAAGTGGATGTAGCCAATCTGAAAAGGCTATATACCATGTGATTCCAACTATATGGCATTCTGACAAAGGCAAAACTATGGAGACAGTAAAAAGATCAGTCATTGCCAGGGGTTGCAGGAAGGGCAGTGTGGAGAGTTGAATAGGCAGATTACAGAAGATTTTTAGGGCAGTGAAAATGCTATATATGATACCATAATAATGGACACATATTATTATACATTTGTCCAAACCCATAGAATGTACAACACCAAGAGTGAACCCTACTGTAAACTATGGACTTTGAGTGATAATGATGTGTCAATGTAGGTTTACTGACTTTAACAAATATACTAATCTGGACAGGGATGTTGACAACGGGTGGGGGTCAGGGAGGCAGGTAATATATGGGCAACCTCTGTACCCTTTTCTCAATTTTTCTGTGAATTTAAAAGCAATCTAGAAAAATAAAGTCTTTTTTTTAAAAAAATCATAGACTCACTAATGAGAGCAGGAGACTGTATTTTTGTCACAGAAAGGAAAGTTGTCTCTCTTATCACAATGAAGACATGTGGTGAGAAGAACCAGTTGTATGAACTTGGATAAGCCACTTATTCTCTCTAATCCTCTGTTTCCTACAATTTAAAGTGAGGGTAGGGCTTCTCTGGTGGCGCAGTGGTTGAGAATCCGGGCTGCCAATGCAGGGGACACGGGCTTGAGCCCCGGTCTGGGAAGATCCCACATGCCACGGAGGAACTAAGCCCGTGCACGAAAACTACTGAGCCTGCGCTCTAGAGCCTGTGTGCTACAACTACTGAAGCCCGCGCACCTAGAGCCTGTGCTCTGCAACAAGAGAAGCCACCGCAATGAGCAGCCCGCGCACTGCAACGAAGAGTAGTCCCCACTAGCCGCAACTAGAGAAAGCCCGCGTGCAGCAACGAAAACCCAACGCAGCCATAAATAAATAAATAAATAGGTAAATTTTTTAAAATAAATAAATAAAAACATAAAGTGAGGGTAGTAAGTCACAAGAATTAGTTACGTTCAAATCTCATGCATTTTTCTTAGTAGGAGCCTAATAAAGTGAGCTGTATTCAATTAGATGAAGGTGAAGTTGTCTCCAGCATATAGAAGACCAGAGTCATCCTAGCTGTCATGTTAGGTTAGCCCTATAGGAACAGGGTCATGATGTACCTTGTACTTTGGGACATGCTGTACACAGACACCTCTGGCTAGATTCCCTCTATGTCAAGATCAGCCACTATCACACGCCTCTGCATGCTCGGAAAAGCTAGTTCTAAATACAGAATGTTCCAGAGCCTTGTAACCCAGTCAGTGAAATCTACCCACTCCCAGAGCACAGTGCAAAGGCTCCATCTCCACCACCACCTCCGCTGGGCCAGCTCACATCTGGAGCACCCAGACCAAATAAAAATCTAGCCTATTGTTAGACATTTCCAACACAGAGTCTTAGTGACTATATATAAACAAACAACAACAACAAAAAGGGGAAAAACAGAATCGAAAAGAAGATACATGAGAAACTGGTTTGCACACATACAGAAAAACTCTTCAAGCCTCGGAGATTTGATCACCTTCTCGGCTACAAAGTCTATTTCTGAACTGAACACTTTCTCCAACGTTGACTAGAGGTAGATAGCATGTCCCTTATTCTGCATATGCCAAGGGCAATTTCAGTACTCAAACATAAGAAAGAAAAATGATGATGAAAACGTGAGGCTAAAATCCCATGCAACCCTTTGCCAGCTCCTGCTTTTGAAATTCTAAATCCTGAACCACATGGTTCCACGTACCTGGCTCACTTAGTGGCTTCTCTCTTGGGAAATGACTCAATCATGCATTTGTCTTTCTGGGGACGCCTGAGTTTTCTAAAAGCTGTCTGTCCTCACAAGCCTACACACTTTTTGTTGAGAGAAAATCTCGTGAAAAGCAGAACATACAAGTCATTAACAGTCATACTCATAAGCTTTCACACTTACCCACAACCTTGCAAGCAGGCCTCCTTGTGGTTACTAAATTTTTCCTCTTGCTGAGATTTCCCAGCATGCTCTGGGATTATCAAGTAAAGCCAAATATTAGGAGGAAAATCTTCAAAATTCTTCAGTGCCTGGGGTGGAATCAAATCAGACGTGCCCTCCACTCTGGCACCAGCCAGCTGAGCTACAAACACTGACCCAGCCCACGCTGAGAAGACTCATCATGAGTAGAAACCCATAATGTTGCTGAAATACACTGTAGACTCAAAAGTGGGGGAAATGAAGTATATAAAACAGAGGGAAAGTTGGCAGAAATAACAGTTAATATTTATTTCAGGCATTCATCTAGACAGGGCAACATTGAAATGTTTTTCCCTCAGCATTTCTTTCTGCCCTCAAGGCCTTATATTGGATAAGATTCTGAATTCCTTAATCATAGCAGCTATGCACCGTGTCTCAATTTGCAACTAAATGTAGTTTTTGCCAAAGTGAGCGCTGGACTCAGAGAACAGTTGACATTAAAAATGAAAAACAAAAAAAACCTGAGCTGGAGACAAAAACATGGAAGCCCGTATTTCTGGTCAAATGAATTTTATTAGGCCACATTTTAGTGTCTTCTTTATGCATTCTACTTGGTTGCTCAGACTGTGAAAATTACAAAATAAAAATTAAGTGCCTGTGTAATATCTGACTTGTCAGTTTTTCCACCTGGCATTTCTTTCTCTTGCAGCATTAATTCTGTCTCAAGGAGAGGATGAATGAAATATGAAAAGCCACTTGTCTCATTTAGTGAAATGGGAAGAGTAGCAGGCTGGAAGTAAGGGGGCCTGATTTCTAAGCCCATGTCTGCTACTTTATGGTATGTGTCCTTCAGCAAATCCCTGTAACTCCCTGAGCTTTACCTGTGTTTAAGATTTTACAGGAAATATCATCCTCCGTCAAGGAAACACAATCTCTTAAGATTGCTGTCTCCAAAGGAAAATCTCTGAGCATAGAGGGGCATGTCTGCTAAGTACCCAAGTCTGAATAATTTGAATAACCAGAGTCTGTCAAATAAAAATGGTGTTCATGAAAAAAGCTGCTAGTTCAGTTCAAAACTCAACCACACAAGTGCTTTTTTTTTTTTTGGACTTTTCTATGTAACAGAAAGACATTATTTGTACTCCCCACATCATCACACAGGCTGTTACAAAGACACGTACACCCAAGGATAAAGATTTAATAAAATTAATAATACTGCTGCTTCATCAAGGTGATTCCTAAGTGAAACTCTTTTTCTTTTGCCAGTACATGCAGATGAAGAATAAAATGTCTACTAGTGCAGTTGGTGGTACTATCTTGATTTGTGCTAAGATGTCAGCAGTTTTATCTACCATTGCTTTTGTACTGTCACTGCAAATGTCAACAGTGAACATATCAAAACTGAGAAGAGTTTTGACCTCACAGACTCCCTGGAAGTGTCTCAGGGATCATCAAGCATCCACAGACAATTCTTTGATAATCACTGTGTTCATATTAATATAAAGACATGGTGATAACACATGTGGCTGCTGGAGAGAGGAGAGAAACAAGGACAGAACAAAGGGGGATTCACTTTATAAAATACAAAGTTTCATCAGACATGAAATAATCAGACATCTGGTTCTATAATACAGATATCATGTATATTTCCTTTGGTATTATAATCAACTTTGTTTAAAATTAGAGTAGACTAGCTAATAAAAGCATGTTGCTATATGTATTAGTTTCCAAGGGCTGATGTAGCAAATTATCACTTCTGGTAATTTCAAAACAACAAAAATGTATTCTCTCACAGTTCTATAGGTTAGAAGTCTGAAATCAAGGTGTCAGCAGGGCCATGTACCCTCTGAAAGCTCTAGAGAAGAATCCTTCCTTGCCTCTTCCCAGCTTCTAGCAGCTTCTAGTAGCTCTCAACAATCCTTTGTGTTACTGGGATTAGAATAGCTATATCACTCCAGTCTCTGCCTCTATCTACACATGGCGTTATTCTCTCTGTGTGTCTCTCCATGCATCCTCTCCTCTTAGGGGATACCAAGCATTAGATTCAAGGCCCACCCTGATCCAGTATGACCTCATCTTGATTGTGCTTGAAAAGACCCTGTTTCCAAATAAGATCACATTCCTAGGTAGTGGGGGCTAGAACTTGAGTATATTTTAGGGGGAAATACAATAATGTGTCCCTTAAACCCATTATTACTACCTAATGATAATGAATTAACAACTCATGTTCCTCATTTGCTTGTCATCTTCAAAGAGTTGGAAATATTGAGCAACAAATTTTATTTTTTGAGACAGCTTGATTGAGGTAAAATTAATATGGAGCAAACTGCATGTACTTACAGTGTACAACTTGATACGTTTGGACATATGCATTCAGTTGTCCCTCTGTATCTGCAGGAGATTGGTTCCAGGACCTCTGTGGATACCAAACTCCGAAGATGCTCAATTCCCTTATATAAAATGATGTAGTATTTGTGTATAACCTATGCACATTCTCTAGAATACTTCATTTATTTTTCTTTGTTTGTTTTGGAAAGTTTACTTAGTTTTCATTAACAAAAATTTGTTTAAACGTAATTAACTTATTTTTAAATGAATTAATGTTTTAAATTTTTCTCAGTTTTAATTTCTTTTTTTTAAACATCTTTATTGGAGTATAATCACTTTACAATGGTGTGCTAATTTCTGCTTTATAACAAAGTAAATCAGCTAAACATATACATATATCCCCATATCTCCTCCCTCTTGAATCTCCCTCCCATCCTCCCTATCCCACCCCTCTAGGTGGACACAAAACACTGAGCTGATCTCCCTCTGCTATGTGCTGCTTCCCACTAGCTATCTATTGTGCATCTGGTAGTGTATGTATGTCCATGCCACTCTCTCACTTTGTCCCAGCTTATGCTTCCCACTACCAATGCCCTCAAGTCCATTCTCTATGTCTGCATCTTCATTCCTGCCCTGCCCCTAGGTTCTTCAGAACACTTTTTTTTTTTAGATTCCATATATATGCGTTAGCATACAGTATTACTTTTTCTCTTTCTGACTTACTTCACTCTGTATGACAGACTCTGCGCCCATCCACATCACTAGAAATAACTCAATTTTGTTTCTTTTTAAGGCTGAGTAATGTTCCGTTGTATATATGTGCCACATCTTATTTATCCATTCGTCTGTTGATGGACACTTAGGTTGCTTCCACATGCTGGCTATTGTAAATAGAACTGAAATGAACATTGTGCTACATGACTCTTTTTGATTTGTGGTTTTCTCAGGGTATATGCCCAGTAGAGGGATTGCTGGGTCGTATGGTAGTTCTATTTTTAGTTTTTAAGGAACTTCCATACTGTTCTCCATAGTGGCTGTATCAATTTACATTCCCACCAACAGTGCAAGAGGGCTCACTTTTCTCCACAGCCTCTCCAGAATTTATTGTTTGTAAATTTTTTTTTCCCAGTACGTGGGCCTCTCACTGCTGTGGCCTCTCCCGTTGTGGAGCACAGACTCTGGATGCGCAGGCTCAGCGGCCATGGCTCACGGGCCCAGCCGCCCCACAGCATGTGGGATCCTCCCAGACCGGGGCACGAACCCATGTCCCCTGCATCGGCAGGAGGACTCTCAACTACTGCGCCACCAGGAAAGCCCTGTAAGTTTTTTTTGATGATGGCCATAATGGCTGGTGTGAGGTGATACCTCATTGTAATTTTGATTTGCATTTCTTTAATCATTAGTGATGTTGAGCATCCTTTCATATGTTTGTTAGCAATCTGTATATCTTCTTTGGAGAAATGTCCATTTAGGTCTTCTGCCCATTTTTGGATTCGGTTGTTTGTTTTTTTGATATTGAGCTGCATGAGATTCTTGTAAATTTTGGAGATTAATCATTGGTCAGTTGCTTCATTTGCAAATATTTTCTCCCATTCTGAGGGTTGTATTTTTGTCTTGTTTATGGTTTCCTTTGCTGTGCAAAAGCTTTTAAGTTTCATTAGGTCCCATTTGTTCATTTTTGTTTTTATTTCTATTTCTCTAGGAGGTGGGTCAAGAAGGATCTTGCTGTGATTTAGGTCATAGAGTGTTTTGCCTACATTTTCCTCTAAGAGTTTTATAGTGTCTGGCCTCACATTTAGATCTTTAATCCGTTTGGAGTTTATTTTTGTGTATTGTGTTAGGAAGTGTTCTAATTTCATTCTTTTACATGTAGCTGTCCAGTTTTCCCAGAACCACTTATTGAAGAGGCTGTCTTTTCTCCATTGTATATTCTTGCTTCCTTTATCAAAAATAAGGTGACCATATGTGCATGGGTTTATCTCTGGGCTTCCTATCCTGTTCCATTGATCTATATATCTGTTTTTGTGCCGGTACCATACTGACTTGATTACTGTAGCTTTGTAGCATAGTCTGAAGTCAGGGAGCCTGATTCCTCCAGCTCCATTTTTCTCAACATTGCTTTGGCTATTCAGGGTCTTTTGTGTTTCCATACAAATTGGGAAATTTTTTGTTCTACTTCTGTGAAAAATACCATTTGTAGTTTGATAGGGATTGCATTGAATCTGTAGATTGCTTTGGGTAGTATAGTCATTTTCACAGTGTTGATCCTTCCAATCCAAGAACAATGGTATATCTCTCCATCTGTTTGTATCATCTTTAATTTCTTTCATCAGTGTTTTATAGTTTTCTGCATACAGGTCTTTTGTCTCCTTGGGTCAGTTTATCCCTAGGTATTTTATTCTTTTTGTTGCAGTGGTAAATGGGAGTGTTTCCATAGGTTTTGGGTCATCATGTTTTCATTGTCAAACAATTTTTTCTAGTTATTTCTTGATTTCCTCTTTGATTTATTCAGTGATCTCTTGGTTACTTAGTAGTGTATTGTTTAGCCTCCATGTGTTTGTATTTTTTACAGATTTTTTCTGGTAATTGATATCTAGTTTCATGGCATTGTGGTCAGAAAAGATACTTGATATGATTTCAATTTTCTTAAATTTAACAAGGCTTGATTTGTGACCCAAGATATGATCTATCCTGGAGAATGTCCCATGAGCACTTGAGTAGAAAGTGTATTCTGTTGTTTGGGGATGGAATGTCCTATAAATATCAATTAAGTCCATCTTGTTTAATGTATCATTTAAAGCTTGTATTTCCTTACTTTCGTTTTGGATGATCTGTCCATTGGTGAAAGTGGGGTGTTAAAGTCCCCTACTGTGATTGTGTTACTGTTGATTTCCCTTTCTATGGCTGTTAGCATTTGCCTTATGTATTGAGGTGCTCCTATGTTGGCTGCCTAAATATTTACAATTGTTATATCTTCTTCTTAGATTGATCCCTTGATCATTATGTAGTGTCCTTCTTTGGCTCTTGTAATAGTCTTTATTTTCAAGTCTATTTTGTCTGATATGAGAAATGCTACTCCAGCTTTCTTTTGATTTCCATTTGCATGGAGTATCTTTTTCTATCCCCTCACTTTCAATCTTATGTGTCCCTAGGTCTGAAGTGGGCCTCTTGTAGACAGCATATATATGGGTCTTGTTTTTTTATCCATTCAGCCAGTCTATGTCCTTTGGTTGAAGCATTTAATGCATTTACATTTAAGGTCGTTATCGATATGTATGTTCCTATTACCATTTTCTTAATTGTTTTGGGTTTGTTATTGTAGGTCTTTTCCTTCTCTTGTGTTTCCTGCCTAGAGAAGTTCCTTTAGCATTTATTGTAAAGCTGGTTTGGTGGTGCTGAATTCTCTTAGCTTTTGCTTGTCTGTAAAGGTTTTAATTTCTGTCAAATCTGAATGAGATCCTTGCTGGGTAGAGTAATCTTGGTTGTAGATTTTACCCCTTCATCACTTTAAATATGTCTTGCCAGTCCCTTCTGGATTGCAGAGTTTCTGCTGAAAGATCAGCTGTTAACCTTCTAGGGATTCCCTTGTATATTATTTGTTGGTTTTCCCTTGCTGCTTTTAATATTTTTTGTATTTAATTTTTGATAGTTTTTTTAGTATGTGTCTTGGTGTGTTTCTCCTTGGATTTATTCTGTATGGGACTCTGTGCTTCCTGGACTTGATTGACTACTTCCTTTCCCATATTAGGGATGTTTTCAACTATACTCTCCAAGTATTTTCTCAGTCGCTTTCTTTTTCTCTTCTTCTTCTGGGACCCCTATAATTTGAAAGTTGGTGTGTTTAATGTTGTCCCATAGATCTCTGCGACTGTCCTCAATTCTTTTCATTCTTTATTCTGCTCTGTGTTAGTTATTTCCACTATTTTATCTTCCCGGTCACTTATCCGTTCTTCTGCCTCAGTTATTCTATTGATTCTTTCTAGAGAATTTTTAATTTCATTTATTGTGTTGTTCCTCATTGCTTGATTGCTCTTTAGTTCTTCTAGGTCATTGTTAAAAGTTTCTTATATTTTCTCCATTCTATTTCTAAGATTTTGGATATCTTTACTATCATTACTCTGAATTATTTTTCAGGTAGACTTCCTATTTCCTCTTCATTTGTTTGGTCTGGTGGGTTTTTACCTTGCTCCTTCATCTGCTGTGTGTTTCTCTGTCTTCTCATTTTGCTTAACTTACTGTGTTTGGGGACTCCTTTTCACAGGCTGCAGGTTCATAGTTTCCTTTGTTTTTGGTGTCTGCCCCCAGTGGTTATGGTTGGTTCAGTGGATTGTGTAGGCTTCCTGGTGGAGGGGACTGGTGCCTGTATTCTAGTGGATGAGGCTCAATCTTGTCTTGCTGGTGGGCAGGACCACATCCAGTGGTGTGGTTTGGGGTGTCTGTGACCTTATGATTTTAGGCGGCCTCTCTGCTAATGGGTGGGGTTGTGTTCCTGTCTTGCTAGTTGTTTGGCATAGTGTGTCCAGCACTGTAGCTTGCTGGTTGTTGAGTGGACCTGGGTCTTAGCGTTGAGTTGGAGATCTCTGGGAGAGCTTTCACCATTTGGTATTACATAGGGCCAGGAGGTCTCTGGTGGACCAATGTCCTGAATTCAGCTCTCCCACCTCAGAGGCACAGGCCTGACACCCGGCCAGAGAACAAAGACCCTGTCAGCCACACAGCTCAGAAGAATTGGGAGAAAAAAAGAAAAGAAAGGAAGGAAGGGAGGGAGGGAGGAAGGAAGGAAGGAAGGAAAGTTATTAAAATTTTTTTAATTATTAAAAATAAAAAAAATTAAAGTAATTAAAAAAAGAAAGAGAGCAATGAAGCCAAAAAACAAATCCACCAATTATAACAAGCTCTAAAAACTACACTAAAAACAAACAAACAAAATGGACACACAGAACCCTAGGACAAATGTAAAAGCAAAGCTGTACAGGCAAAATCACACAAAGAAGCATACACACACACACTCACAAAAAGAGAAAAAGGAAAAACATATAAATATATATATATATATATATATATATTAAAGAAAAAGACAGCAACCAAATCAATAAATAAATCTACCAATAATAATAATCTCTAAATACTAAACTAAGATAAACGTAAAACCAGAAACAAATGAGATGCAGAAACCGAACCCCAAGTCTACAGTTGCTCCATAGTCCACCACCTCAATTTTGGGGTGATTCATATTCTATTCAGGTATTCCAGAGATGCAGGGTACTTCAAGTTGATTGTGGACATTTAATCGGCTGGTCCTGAGGCTGATGGGAGAAATTTCCCTTTCTCTTTGTTCAGACAGCTCCTGGGGTTCAGCTTTGGATTTGGCCCTGCCTCTGTGTGTAGGTCACCTGAGGGCATCTGTTCCCCATTCAGACAGGACAGGATTAAAGTAGCAGCTGATTAGGGGGCTCTGGCTCACTCAGGCCAGGGAGAAGGTAGGGGTATGGAATGCAGGGTGAGCATGCGGAGGCAGAGGCCACCATGACGTTGCAACAGCCTGAGGCTCACCGTGTGTTATCCCGGGGAAGTTGTCCCTGGAATATGGGACCCTGGCAGTGGCGGGCTGCACAGGGTCCCAGGAGGGGAGGTGTGGATAGTGACCTGTGCTTGCACACAGGCTTCTTGGTGGCTACAGCAGCAGCTTTAGTGTTTCATGCCCGTCTCTGGGGTCCACGCTGATAGCCGCAGCTCATGCCTTTCTCTGGAGCTGCCTTAGGCAGTGCTCTGAATCCCTCTCCTCACGCACCCCAAAACAATGGTCTCTTGCCTCTTTGGCAGTTCCAGACTTTTCCCCTGACTCCCTCCCGGGTAGCTGTGGTGCACTAGCCCCCTTCAGTCTGTGTTCACGCATCCAACCCCAGTTCTCTCCCTGGGATCTGACCTCTGAAGCCTGAGCCTCAGCTCCCAGCCCCCACCCACTCCGGTGGGTGAGCAGACAAGTCTCTCAGGCTGGTTAGTACTGATCAGCACTGATCCTCTGTGCGGGAATCTCTCCGCTTTGCCCTCTGCACCCGTTGCTGCACTCTCCTCTGTGGCTCCAAAGTTTCCCCCCACCCACCACCCGTCTCCACCAGCGAAGGGGCTTCTGAGTGTGTGGAAACTTTTCCTGCTTCACAGCTCCCTCCCAGCGGTGCAGGTCCCGTCCCTATCCTTTTGTCTCTGTTTTTCCTTTTCTCTTTTTCCTTACCCAGGTACATGGGGAATGTCTTGCCTTTTGGGAAGTCTGAGGTCTTCTGCCAGCGTTCAGTAGGTGTTCTGTAGGAGTTGTTCCACGTGTAGAGGTATTTCTGATGTATGTGTGGGGAGGAAGGTGATCTCCATGTCTTACTCATCCACCATCTTGAGGTCTCCCCTCTCGTATACTTTAAATCATCTCTAGCTTATTTATAATACCTAATACAATGTAAATGCTATATAAATAATTGTAAATACAATGTAAATGCTATGTAAATAGGTGTTAAAGCATCGCAAATTCAAGTTTGGGTGTTTGGTAGTTTCTGGAATTTTCTTCTTTTTCCCAACATTTTTGATCCTCTGTTGGTTGAATCTGCTGATACAGAACCTGCAGATATGAAGGACCAACTGTATGCTCATGAAACTATCATCACAATCACGTACAGTAAGTCCCCTACATACAAACCTTCAAGTTGCGAACTTTCAAAGATGCGAACGTGGGTTAGCATGTCCAATCACATAAAAGTTAGTTGACATATCTGGAGTACACTGTCACATGTGTGCATCCTCTACAAGTGGTTGTGCTTTTGTGTATTTTACTGTACAGTACTGTATAGAGTACAGTAGTGAAGTATCTTTATTTCAAGCCCAGGATGTCCAGAAGCAAGCATAAAAGCAGCAGTATATAGCCAATTGTGTTAGTTGGGTACCTAGGCTAACTTTGTTGGACTTATGAACACGCTCTTGGAACAAACTCGTTCATATGTAGGGGACTTAATGTAAACATATCCATCAACCTCCAAATTTTCCATGTGCTCCTTTGTAATCTGTCCTTCTTGCCCCTCTCCACCCCCGCCTCAGTGTCCCCAGGCAATCACTTATCTGCTTTCTATCACTATGATTAGTTTCCATTTTTTAAAGATAGTACAATGGAATCATACATTATGTACTCTTTTTTGTCTGGCTTCTTTCACTGAGCATAATTATTTTTTAATTCATCCATGTTGCCACATGTATCAATGATTCCTTCCTTTTAATTGCTAAACAGTATTCCATTGTATGGATGTAGAACAATTTAGATGCCTATTGATCTATTAGTGGAAATTTGGATTGTTCCCAGATTTGGATATTACAAATAAAGGAAGAACTTTTATATCTTCCATATGCAAAGAATTTACTTTTACAATATGTTGTACATTTTATTTGTTCATGAACCTAACAAAGTGTGTGTTGCTATAAGTAAAACTAAGCTTTTTTGGTTTCCAAGAAGACTGGATTCCACTTGCATAAATTATGGAAAGCCATTTGGAAAGAAGATGTATGATAAATCCAGAGCCAAAAAAAAGATAATTTTCTATTCAGTAATCCCACTCTTAAGAATTTAGCCTAAAGAATTTTTTTTAAAAAGGAAAGGTAAGCTGATGAAGATATTTTCTACAGAACTCTCTAGAATAGTAAAACTTCGGAAGCAATCTAAATTTATAATAAAGAAATATTGAAACAACATGAAAGAGTCTTTAGATACAATGTTCAGTTCAAAAAAGCATCATATGAAATTATGTCTAGATTATGATTACAACCATATATAATTCAGGTATGTCTGTGGATGAGTGAACTCAAGTATTATTATTGTGTTACAGTTATGGAATTGTGAATTTTGTTTTACTGTCTTTATTCTTGTCATAAAATTTATATAATAATAAACATCAGAAGGCAACAGTTGACTGCTCTCTAAAGTCAGTAAATTCATAGGCTTCTTCTCCTTGATGGTATTCAAAAGCTGTTTGTATCCATCTGGCCCATCCTTAATCATCAATGAGATAAATTATGGTGTTGTCAGAGACCCAGCCTAAACTACCCCATAACTATTGCTACACTTCAGACAGAAGCTGGAGGTTGGTATTAGAAAGTCTTCTCTATTCTGGGAATCTTCTTTCCACTCAGAAGTATATATATATATATAAAGGTTTCTCAGAAAACTAAAAGTAGAGCTACCATATGACCCAACAATTCCACTCCTGGGTATATACCTGAAAAAAATAAAAACACTAATTTGAAAACATACATGCGCCCCAATGTTCATAGCAGCATTATTTGCAATTGCCATGGTATGGAAGCAACCTGAGTGTCCATCAACAGATCAATGGATAAAGAAAGCGTGGCAAATATATATATATATATATATATAATGGAATATTATTCAGCCATAAAAAAGAATGAAATTTTGCCATTTGCAGCAACATGAATAGACATGGAGGGCACTATGCTAAGTGAAATAAGTCAGAGAGGGAAAGACAAATACTGTGTGATACCACTTATGGGTGGAATCTAAAAAATACAAAAAACTAGTGAACAAAAAAGAAGCAGACTCACAGATACAGAGAATAAACCAGTGGTTACAGTGGGGAGGGGCAATATAGGAGTAGGGGGAAAAAAGGAGTTATTATGGGATCATATGAAATCATGTGTGAGAAAACTTTGAAAATTGTAAAGCACTGTAGAATTTAAAGAGTCCTCCATTCAACAAAAAATAAAATTTTAAAAAGGAAAAAAACATATAAATGAAAAAGATGGAAAATACCAAGTCTCAGTGAGGTCTCACACACTGCTGATGGGTGTTTGATTTGGTTCAACCACTTTGGAAAACTATTTGGCATTATCTAATAAAGCAGAACATACTGCATACACTGTGACCATAACTTTCCCTTCTAGGTGTAGATCCAACAGAAATGCACATGTATGTTCAGCAAAGGCATGTACTAGAATGCTGACAGCAACATTATTTTAATAGCCCCAAGTTGGAAACTACCCAAAAGCTCATAAACAGAAGATGGATACATGAATTGTAGTAGAGACACACAACAGAATCCCATATGACAGTTAAAATGAACGATCTACAATTACACATATTCATATGGTTGAATCTTACAAATGTTTAGAGAAATAAGCCAGATGCAAAAGAGTATATACTATACTATTCCATTTATATAAGTACAAAGCCAGGAAAAAGTAATCTATGTTTTTAGGGATCAGGATGATAGCTGTCCTTGGAAGTAGAAGGGGAGATAACTGAAAGGAACGTAACAAGGCTTTGGGGGTGCTTATAATGAACTATTTATTGATCCAAATGCTGATTATATAAGGGTGTTCAGTTTGAAGAAATTTATCAAGCTGTACTTTATGTGTAATTTTCTGTAATGTATATTATACTACCATAAAGTTTTTTTGTGTAGTCAATCAGTATTATCAAAAGCTTTATTATCAGAAGAGTGTTACCAATACCTTTCTTTTTTATGTTGATACTGAAAAGAAGGCCAGTTGGCAGAGTTAGTATAGTGTTGTGATTTTACAATGAACTAGAAAGTCAGGGTTATATACCATGGTACATCTGGGGAACTTTGTAACCAGCCAGGAATGGTTATTGCTAGTCACAGAGCCTAAAGCTCTCAATAAATTTTGTTTCCTCCACTGCACACTGTCTGATGATTGGCAAAGAAATAAAACATAGAATCAAAAAAGCCATAATGTCCTCTGCAAGAATAAAATGTACTGCCAATATGGCACACAGCTGCACCTCCATCCAAAGTTGTATGGGGCTGATGAGGGGTCCAAGCTGCTTCGTGACTTGGAGAGCTAGTGTGCATCCCTTTTCCAGAAGCACAGTTAGAAAAAGCAAACAGAAAATATGTTTCCACTAAGATCCCTGAGGGAAGGAAGGAAAATTCTTCTCCAAAAGAGGAAAGGAGAAAAGAGTATCAGCTTCTCATCTTGTTAAAGATCAGCTCCAGGAAGTAGAGAAATTCTTTATCTACTTGAAGAAGTGTTATTTTCCTTTAGTCCTCACATAATGCCCAAGAACTCTTTGGTTACCAGATTTCTATTAAGAATTTCAACTCTCCTAGCATTGGTTTTCAATTTTTCAATTTCTGTTAATGATACAAGGACCATAGCAAGTTTCTTAAACAGTTTTCTTGTATCTTCTATGCGGCTTTGCAATTGAATGGCAGAATCTAACAAAACTGGGGGAAAGGTGAATACCAGCAATGGAGAATGGTTAATATATCACGGTATGTCATGGAGTATCACAGACCCATTAAAAAGATAATAAATTTACTTCTAGAACCAAGATTGTGGTCTCTAAATATCATTTTCCACTAAAAGGGAACATTCCTCCCTGGAGAAATGACTCAATCTAGATCCGGTGTAGAAAATGTACTAAGCCTAGTATACTTTATTGTGCCAGAAAGCATGGAAAACATCATGAATTACTGGGGTTTTATTAAAAGAAGACAAAAGGAGAAAATCTGTGGGCTTTCCATTGGCCAAGGATGGAACCATTTGGACATCAAATAAAATAATAGCTTCAAATAAAACATAGAGATATGAAAATCTGCAAGTGCAAAAATGTAACTGACTATCACTGGGGGTTGTTAAAGCACCAACTCATTTTTTCATAAAATTGACAAATAAAAGGAAAGGATCAAGCCTTTATTCCGCCTTTCCTATACAACTGCTTTTTGGGATTACCAATGATTGACAAGGGAGAGGTCTTCATAGAAGAATTCCAGAGAATAAATGCAGAAAAATATTAACAGATTTAGAAAATCATTTTTCAACTCTGAGTGAAATAATGGATGTAACTAATGTTCAATTCTGAATGCTAAAATCATTAGGAAAGGTTAATGAGGAAGTTTATATGGGAGAGGAAGCTGACCACACTTGAACTCACTGATGAATTTCAATGTCACTTAAAGTGGGCCAGCCAATGTTCTATTCTTCCCAATGCTGATTCAAGAGGAAGTGCACAGACAGCACCAGCATTAAGTGTTCTTGCTAAAAGAACTGAACTTGGACTTCCCTGGTGGTGCAGTGGTTAAGAATATGCCTGCCAATGCAGGAAACATGGGTTCGAGCCCTGGTCCAGGAAGACCCCACATGCTGCAGAGCAACTAAGCCCGTGCGCCACAACTACTGAGTCTGCGCTCTAGAGCCCGCAAGCCACAACTACTGAGCCCATGTGCCACAACTGCTGGAGCCTGAATGCCTAGAGCCCGTGCTCTGAAACAAGAGAAGCAACCACAATGAGAAGCCCCTGCACCGCAACAAAGAGTAGCCCCTGCTCACCGCAACTAGAGAAAGCCCGCGCGCAGCAACAAAGACCCAAAAGAGCCAAAAATAAAAATAAATTAATTAATAAAAAAAAAAGAACTGAACCTGAATCTAGTCAATCCTCTATATTCAAGTAAGTACGTAAAGGAAAAACGTGGTAGAAGAATGTGTTATTGACACCATAAGGATACAATAAGCCAAATCTAGAAGGTGGGAAGTTCTACAAAGAAAATAACCTGGTTTCTTCAATAACTGGGGCATTGAAGGGGGAGGGGAAGGGAAAGTTGTCATAAATTTAAAAGCGATTCATAAGACTTATCAGGAAAATGCAATGTTTGGCATTTGAATCCTCAAACAAACCGACTATAGAAAAAAGACATTTTTGAGGCAATTGGGGGGATTTGAACATGAACTGGATAATAGATGATTTTAAAGAACCATTATAAATTTTAACTGATAATGGTATATGGTTATGTTTTTTTAAAGATCTCTGTTAGTGAAAAATACAGAAGTGTTTACTGCATAAAAATAACAAAGTCTAGGTTTGCTTAAAAAAATATTCCAGCAAAAAAAAATGAAAAAAAAATTAAGTCAGGCAGAATAGATGAAATAAGATTAACAAAATGCCAATAGTTGTTGAAGCCAGCTGATGGGCAATGGGGATTCAACATATTATTTTCTCTATCTTTGTATATGTCTTAAATTTTCCAGTTTGAATTTAAAAATAATGAAAGAATAACGAGTTCTGAGAGTTGACCTGGAGCATTTTCCATGATCTCATGTTGAAAGAAAAAAGCAAGATGATGTAAAGTGCATGTAAGAATAATAATATGAACCCATTTTTGTAGAATAATGACCTGTTTTTGTAAAACACACACATATATAAACATGTGACTTTACATGTGACTTTACAAGCTGAGCACTGAGAATTATTTGGAAGGGCACATGCTAGATTAAACACATGGACTAACTGGGGGTGGAGGCTGACATGGGTCAGGAAAGTAGGTAAGGGCAAATAAAGAAAAAATATTTCACTTAAAAAAAGGTATTATGATATGACCCAATGTATAGATTTTATGAAACGATTCAAATGCATATATTTCTACATATATAAAGAGGATTATTTTAACCTTAAAAATCAGCAAAACCTGCTCCCATTTCTGAAACTCGGCTGTTTTCCTAGTACTGGAGCTGCGGTAAAACTCTGCAAGTCTGCATGTAAACTGAGCGAGAGTAAACCAGGAACTCTTAGTAACAATATATGGTGAGTTCAAGTGAGGCAAATAGAAATGGGTGTATGGTAGGGTCTTTGAGATGGGGGCCAGCTGAAAATCAGTACTTCAAAAATGTACTGAAACACTGAACACTGTGGTGTAGTCATGGATGGCAAGGAAGAAAAATGAAATGTCAGCTGAGCATACGAGAGAATAAATACCTTTTTCAGAGCCCAGGTGTCAGGCAAAATGTACTCCAGCACCAGGCAGCCATGGGGCAGACGAAAAGTGCTGACCCAGAATCAGAAGTCTGTGGCTTGTACCTTACCTTGGCTTGGCCATGTACCAACTGCATGCAAGACCTTGAAAAGGAAAGAAACTTGATATCTTAGCTTCGATTTCTACACATGTAAAAATGACAATAAAAATAACACCTCACTTGTGATGATCAGGTGAGATAAAACACATTTACTTTACCAAGTGCTTTAAAAAGCACTTTAAAAAGTGCTGCAGGGGCTTCACTGGTGGCGCAGTGGTTGAGAGTCCGCCTGCCGATGCAGGGGACACGGGTTCGTGCCCTGGTCTGGGAGGATCCCACATGCCGTGGAGCGGCTGGGCCTGTGAGCCATGGCTGCTGGGCCTGTGCGTCCGGAGCCTGTGCTCCGCAGTGGGAGAGGCCACAACAGTGAGAGGCCCACGTACCGCAAAAAAAAAAAAAAAAAAAGTGCTGCACACATGAGGACTTCCCTGGTTGCGCAGGGGTTAGGAATCCACCTGCCAATGCAGGGGACATGGGTTCGAGCCCTGGTCCGGGAAGATCCCACATGCAGTGGAGCAACTAAGCCCTTGCACCACAACTACTGAGCCTGCACTCTAGAGCCCGCAAGCCACAACTACTGAGCCCACGTGCCACAACTACTGAAGCCCACATGCCTAGAGCCCATGCTCTGCAACAAGAGAAAGCACCGCAATGAGAAGCCCGCGCACCGCAACAAAGCATAGCCTCCACTCACCACAACTAGAGAAAGCCTGCGTGTAGCAACGAAGACCCAACACAGCCAAAAGTAAATAAATGAATAAATAAATTTATTTTTTAAAAAGTGCTTCACATATGAAAATACCAAAAAAGTCACTGACTGCCCCACACACATACATGCACACTTTACCATTCACATATATATTCATATATGGAAATATATACCATTAACATATAAAAATGCTGTACATATGTAAATATACAACTCTCCTCCCAAATTATAGATGAAAAAAACCAAGGCTTAAAGGCCTTAAAAAGCTAATCCACATAGTAACCCATTATAATTCTTTTGGGATCTAGCAAAGATAGATATTTTTTAAATAGTCTTATTCATAGCTGTTAAACATTATTTCTCATCTGGAGAGGGGTCTGTAATCCTTGACCTGGAAAACTTCTAAAACCGTTCGCTATGGCTGAATTATGTCCCCCCAAAATCCATGTGTTGAAGCCCTAACCTCCAATGTGATAGTATCTGAAGCTGGAGCCTTTGGGAGGTAATTAGGTTTAGTTGAGGTTATGAGGAGGGGGTCCTCAGGATGGGATTAGTGCCCTTAAAAGAAGAGTATTGGAAAGCTTGCTCTCTTTCTCCTACATGAGGACACAAGAAGAAGGTAGCCATCTACAAGCCAGAGAAGAAAGCCCTTATCAGAAACTGAACCCTGCCAAAGCTTGATCTTGGACTTTCCAGCTTCCAGAACTGTGAGAAAATAAATCTCTGTTGTTTCACACCCACACCCAACCTATGGTATTTTGTTATGGCAGCCTGAGCAGACTAAGACACCAGGTCAGGAGCCTCTATATCAGATCTTCACAATACCCTTAACATCCTATATCTCATTACCTTGTATCATTAGTGCCACTTCTAGCCATGTGACCTTGGGTAAGTTACTTAAAACTTCCCTGCCGCTGTGTTTCCTTTTCCATAAAATAAGGATAAAAATGGAACCTATCTCATAGGACTTTCCCACATCTTAGAGTAATGATTATGTGATGTAATACATGACCTCACCTAGAATACTATCTGGAAAATAGTAAATATTTAATAAGTATAACAAGCTGTTTCTGTCACTGTTGTTTTGTTGTCATGTGACTACTTGGCTAAATTATAAGCTCCATAAGGGCCTAGGAACTTTGATTATCCCTAAGAATGAACACAGTAACACAGGACATAAATATTTGCTAAATGAACAACCAGACGATGATAAAGGAGAGAATGATTCGGAGAGAGGGAAAACATTTTCAGGAAGTATATACCGCACCTATAAATAGAAACAAAAGCTATTTTCTCAGAGATTTTAAGCAGAAATTTATAAGTGGCAATTTAGTTGATTCAACACACAGCCAAAAAGATGAGGAAAGAATAGTATAATATTCTCAGAATAACTGTCTTGTGCATAATAAAATATCCGCTGTAGAATCATAGGGGGTGTGCTCCATCCTAAAACCCATTAAAGCTGCTGGAACAACCATTGTGCAGCTTTTGGTTTTTCATTTAATTTTAATAAAATATTTTACTGGAGGAAATTTGGAGTGTAATAGCAATGAAGTGTGTCTACTGCTTTAAGTGACATTTCATTCCATTTCTGGACACCTGTGGAGATGAATATACTAACCCCAATGCCTGGGAATTTTGGTTGCTGGTTATCCAAAAATTAAATGTCATGTACAAAAAGTTATTTTTTATTGTTTAATATTCAACTGTCTGCCCAACAGATCAGAATGACAAAAACAATAGCTATTTCAGGATGGGCCACCACATGCATTATAGAAAATGCATCTCATTTGGAACTTCAGTCCTATTCTTGACAAAAGATCTATGAAAACATGAACTTTAAAATATTCCTCATTACTTCCTGAACACGGGTGATTATGATTCTTTAATTTTGTTTTGACTGAAAAGCAAAGGCATGGATATACTGCAAGTTGCAGCCACACCATATGCATAAACAATCCATATCTCCAGGCAAACCTTTTATAGGCTAAATAAGTCTAGAAGACAATGAGAGCAGTAAGTAAGTTAGATTTAAAGCAAGATTTGATCTGTAGCTCAAGGAATTCAGAGCAGGAAGAGAGCCTGTTCATTCTATTACCAGGACCACAGTCGACAATTTTTCAACCTTATCACATATCTCAAAACAACAGAGCATAATTCCCACCTTGAACTAAATTGTCTGAAGAAATTTAGTACTACTCTGTTCCTCTGAAGTCCAAATAACTTGCTTAACTGTATAATTTAGTCTCCCCAAAATAAGGAGAGAAGAAAATTCTCTTCTGATCCATTCTCTAGCCTTCAGGGGTACTGCCAAGATAAAGCTTCCCAGAGATTTCTAACATAACTGTTTGTGTTGGACAAAAACCATGTGTCATCTCTGTCAGAATACCCCACACCGATTCCTATGGAAAAGAAGGAACGAATCAATATTCATGAAATCCTTGTTACATTTGGTCAAGTTCTGTCGGAGACAGAGTCAAGAAAGTTTATTTCTCGGGCTTCCCTGGTGGCGCAGTGGTTGAGAGTCCGCCTGCCGATGCAGGGTTCGTGCCCCAGTCCGGGAGGATCCCACAAGCCGCGGAGCAGCTGGGCCCATGAGTCATGGCCGCTGAGCCTGCGCATCCGGAGCCTGTGCTCCGCAACGGGACGGGCCATGGCAGTGAGAGGCCCGTGTACCGCAAAAAAAAAAAAAAAAAGGTCATGAAAGAAAGTTTATTTCTCCTCCTTTGGAAATCTGCAGTGACCATCACTGGAGTTTCCATGCACCAAACTTCCCACTGACAAGAGTAAGAGGTAAGCTAATTAAATAAAGTTTGGAACATGCTGCTTCAATTCTTCATCAAAAGGCCCTCCCTTGTTGTGTGCATATTTGTTCAATGGACTTACCTTGCAGCTCTAACTATGCCACATTGGTGATTGCTTTAAAACATGTATTACCTTCTCTTTTCCAATGACTCTTCACTCTTTCCCTGGGTACTACTGTCATGTGATTTTAAATATTATCTGTATCCTGATGATGCCCAAGCTTTTATCTCCATCCTGATTTTCACTTGACTTCCAGACTTTTATATGCAACTTCCCACTTGATGTATCCATTAGGATGAAGAATAGAAATCTCAAACATGAGCCTTTTAAAAACAACTCTTAATTTCCATTCCATACCTGTTTCTCTCATAGGCATCTGCTCACTTGCTCAAGCCACAGATCTAGGATTCATCCTTGATTATTTCTTTGCTTCTCCATTAGCAACCACTGTCCAACTGGCCTCCAAAATGAATAATGAACAAGTAAAAACTTAAATTAATATTAATTAGCATAGTGATAAGTGTCATGAAGACTATGAATCGGCGTGATATTAGAGGAAGGAGTGGAGTCGTACTTTTGGTAGGGTAGTCAGGGAAAGCCTTTTTTAAAATATTTATTTATTTTTGGCTGCATTGGGTCTTAGTTGTGGCACATGGGATCTTCATCGCAGTGCGTTGGCTCTTTGTTGTGGTGCACAGGCTTCTCTCTAGTTGTAGTGTGTGGGCTCCAGAGCACATGGGCTCTGTAGTTGTGCTGCGTGGGCTGCAGAGTGTGTGGGCTCTGTAGTTGTGGTGCGCGGGCTCTCTAGTTGTGGCTCACAGGCTCAGTAGTTGCGGCACACAGGCTTAGCTGCCCCGTGGTATGTGGGATCTTAGTTCCCCAACCAGGGATTGAACCCACGTCCCTTGCACTGGAGGGCAGATTCTTAACCACTGGACCACCAGGGAAGTCCCAGGGAAAGCCTCTTTAGGAAGGTGAAAATTCTGTCGTCTGGACATCTGGATGGAGACGTCCATTCCAGGCAGAAGCAACAATTCTAAGGAAATAAAGAAGGCTGCTTTGAATGAGGGGGGAGGTACCATAACCTCTGGTTGCAAAGGGAGATAGGAGTCAACTCATATGGGTCACTTTAAGCCAAAATAAGGACTTGGACTTTATCTATCCAAGTGCAATAGCAAGTCATCAGCAGGATTTAACCTGGGGATGACAAGATATATTTTATTTTTAGAAGATCACTCAAGATCCTCAGACAACATGAGCTGAATTCAGTTGCTTCCTTCCATTACCATCACTTCCACACACAGATACTATTGATCCAACTGGAAATACACAGAAATGCTGTGTAAAAGCACAGAGCAATAATAGAGAATACATAATCAACTCAGAAGAAGGAAGGAAAGAAGAGGAGAGCAAGGAAGAGAAAAGCCTTAAGAAACCAAGATGAAAAAAGAACTCAAACACTGAGTGGTAATTCTAATAACTGTTGAGAGAGAAGCCCAAGGTGGCATGGGTATGGATATCAGCCCTGGATGCTAGGGCTGGGAACAGAGTCAGGTGGCGATGGGAGTGGGGGCGTAGGAGGGGTGTGTTCTACCTTGAAGGTAGGAAAAGGAGACATGGCCCAGGGGCAGTGTGAGGTAGGAAAAAAATCCTGCACAGAGCAAAGTTCCTGAAAGAATTTCCCTGTCTGGATAAAGAGGAATAGAAGAGCTCTACCCATCAGCTCAGGGAAGAGAAAAGGAAGCTTACAAATTGCTGGGAATTTAAATGGAAAACAAATAAAATCTTTCATGAAATTGAAACCCCATAAGAGAAATAGCATCAATGCCTAGGGAGTGTAATAAACTCAAGCCAAGAGGATATTATAAAAATTTCTCTACTACTGCTGAACCCCTGAAGCCCAAGCAAAAGTGAATGCAAAATTGAGTCACAAGGGAGTGCTTGACTTACATGAGGAAAACAACCCCAGATTAACAAGTGTTCACAATAGAAAATTACAAACCACACAAGAAATAAAACCATTTGAAGGAGAAGAGCGGACACAACCATTAATAGATTTAATACCACACATTGTAGAGTAGTTGACAAAATCTGAAAGAGATTATAAAATAAGAATGGAAACTAAAATCAAAGAGCTGGCACTAGGAAAAAGAAGAGACAAGTTGAAAACAAAAACCAAACACATACTGCTTTAAACATTAAAAAAAATACTTATTCTGTAACAATCTTAAGAAAGAAGCACAAAGCTGGAGGTCTCACATTTCCTGACTTCAAAATATATTACAGTGCTCGCTATGGCAGCACATACACTAAAACTGGAATGATACAGAGAAGATTAGCATGACCCCTGTGCAATGATGACACACAAATTTGTGAAGTGTTCCATGTTATTCCAGGCCTTGGCGAGAAGATGGCGGCACCCTAGAGGGCCCACGACAATGAGCAGTTGCCAGAGCCTCCACTGCCAGTGTCCCTGACCCCACAGTGAGCCACAGCAGCACCCCCTGCCTTTGCAGGTGACCCTGCAACACTAACAGGTCCAGTCACCCACAGCCCACCACCTTCTGCATTTCCTCTGTGACATCCTGCTTCAACTCTTACTCTTCTCTCATCTTCCTCACCGCAACCAGCCAGACTGATCTTCATTAAATCAGAGACTAATCTCAACATTCACAGAAAGATAGACAAGATGAAAAGGTAGAGGGCTATGTACCAGGTGAAGGAACAAGATAAAACCCCAGAAAAACAACTACATGAAGTGGAGATGAGCAAGCTTTCAGAAAAAGAATTCAGAATAATGATAGTGAAGATGATCCAGGACCTCAGGAAAAGAATGGAGGCAAAGATCGAGAAGATGCAAGAAATGTTTAACAAAGACACAGAAGAATTAAAGAACAAACACCTAGAAGAATTAAAGAACAAACAAACAGAAAAGAACAATACAATAACTGAAATGAAAAATACACTTGAAGCAATCAACAGCAGAATAAGTGAGGCAGAAGAATGGATAATTGACCTGGAAGATGGAATGGTGGAATTCACCACCACAGAACAGAGTAAAGAAAAAAGAATGAAAAGAAATGAAGACAGCCTAAGAGACCTCTGGGACAACATTAAACGTGACAACATTCACATTATAGGGGTGCCAGAAGGAGAACAGAGAGAGAAAGGACCTGCAAAAATATTTGAAGAGATTATAGTTGAAAACTTCCCTAACATGGGAAAGGAAATAGGCACCCAACTCCAGGAAGTGCAGAGAGTCACAGGTAGGATAAACCCAAGGAGAAACATGCCGAGACACATAGTAAATCAAATTGACAAAAATTAACGACAAAGAAACATTATTGAAAGCAACAAGGGAAAAATGACAAATAACATACAAGGGAACTCCCATAAGGTTAACAGCTGATTTCTCAGCAGAAACTCTACAAGCCAGAAGGGAGTGGCATTATATATTTAAAGTGATGAAAGGGAAGAATCTACAACAAAGATTACCCAGCAAGGAACGCCTTCAGATTCGATGGAGAAATCAAAAGCTTTACAGACAAGCAAAAGCTAAGAGAATTGAGCACTACCAAACCAGCTCTACAACAAATGCTAAAGGAACTTCTCTAAGTGGGAAACACAAAAGAAAAGGACCTACAAAAGCAAACCCAAGACAATTAAGAAAATGGTAATAGGAACATACATATCGATAATTACCTTAAATGTGAGTGGATTAAATGCTCCAACCAAAAGACACAGGCTCCCTGAATGGATACAAAAACAAGACTCATATATATGCTATCTACAACAGACCCACTTGAGACCTAGTGACACATACAGACTGAAAGTGAAGTGGGGAGACGGAAAAAGATATTCCATGCAAATGGAAATCAAAAGAAAGCTGGAGTAGCAACACTCATATGAGATAAAAAAGACTTTAAAATAAAGAATGTTAAAGAGACAAGGAAGGACACTACATAATGATCAAGGGATCAATCCAAGAAAAAGATACAATTATGAATATATATGCACCCAACATAGGAGCACCTCAGTACTCAAGGCAACTGCTAACAGCTATAAAAGAAGAAATTCACAGTAACACAATAGTGGGGAATTTTAACACCTCACACTAACGGACAAATCATCCAAACAGACAATTTACAAGGAAACACAAGCTTTAAATGACACAATAGACCAGACAGATTTAATTGATATTTATAGGACATTCCATCCAAAAACAGCAGACTACACTTTCTTCTCAAGTGCTCATGGAAAATTTTCCAGGATAGATCATATCTTCGGTCACAAATCAAGCCTTGGGAAATTTAAGAAAACTGAAATTGTATCAAGTATCTTTTCTGACCACAATGCTATGAGACTAGATATCAATTACAGGAAAAAAATCTGTAAAAAAATACAAACACATGGAGGCTAAACAATACGTCACTAAATAACCAAGAGAACACTGACAAAATCAAAGAGGAAATCAAAAAATACCTAGAGATAAATGACAATGAAAAAACGATGATCCAAAACCTATGGGATGCAGCAAAAGCAGTTCTAACAGGGAAGTTTATAGCAATACAAGCCTACCTCAAGAAACAAGAAAAATTTCAAATAAACAATCTAACCTTACACCTAAAGGAACTAGAGAAAGAAGAACAAAGAAAACCCAAAGTTAGTAGAAGGAAAGAAATCATAAAGATCAGAGCACAAAAAAATGAAATACAAACAAAGAAAACAATAGCAAAGATCAATAAAACTAAAAGCTGGTTCTTTGAAAAGATAAACAAAATTGATAAACCATTAGCCAGACTCATCAAGAAAAAGAGGGAGAGGACTCAAATCATTAGAATTAGAAATGAAAAAGGAAAAGTTACATCAGACAGCGCAGAAATACAAAGCATCCTAAGAGACTACTACAAGAAACTCTATGCCAATAAAATGGACAACCTGGAAGAAATGCACAAGTTCTTAGAAAGGTATAACCTTTCAAGACTGAACCAGGAAGAAATAGAAAACATGAACAGACCAATCACAAGTAATGAAATTGAAATTGTGACTAAAAATCTTCCAACAAACAAAAGTCCTGGACCAGATGGCTTCACAGGTGAATTCTATCAAACATTTAGAGAAAAGTTAACACTCATCCTTGTCAAACTCTTCCAAAACAATGCAGAGGAAGGAACACTCCCAAACTCATTCTATGAGGGCACCATCATCCTGATACCCAAACCAGACCAAGATACTACCAAAAAAGAAAATTACAGACCAATATAACTGATGAATATACATGCAAAAATCTTCAACAAAATATTAGCAAACAGAATCCAACAACACATTAAAAGGATTATACACCATGTTCCAGTGGGATTTATCAAGGGATACAAGGATTCTTCAATATACGCAAATCAATCAATGTGATACACCATATTAAGAAGTTGAAGAGTAAAAACCAAATGATCATCTTAATAGATGCAGAAAAAGCTTTTGACAAAATTCAAAGCCTATTTATGATAAAAATTCTCCAGAAAGTGGGCATAGAGGGATGGTACCTCAACATAATAAAGGCCATATATGACAAACCCAGAGCAAACATCATTTTCAATGGTGAAAAACTGAAATCATTTCCTCTAAGATCAGGAAAAAGACAAGGATGTTCACTCTCGCCACTATTATTCAACATAGTTTTGGAAGTCCTAGCCATGGCAATCAGAGAAGAAAAAGAAATAAACGGAATACAAATTGGAAAAGACGAAGTAAATCTGTCACTGTTTGCTGATGACATGATACTACACATAGAGAATCTTAAAGATGCCACCAGAAAACTACTAGAGCTAATCAATGAATCTGATAAAGTTGCAAGATACAAAATTAATGCACAGAAATCTCTTTCATCCTATACACTAATGATGAAAAATCTGAAAGAGAAATTAAGGAAACACTCCCATTATCACTGCAACAAAAAGAATAAAATACCTAGGAATAAACCTACCTAGGGAGACAAAAGACCTCTATGCAGAAAACTATAAGACACTGATGAAAGAAATTAAAGATGATACTAACAGATGGAGAGATATACCATGTGCTTGGATTGGAAGAATCAATATTGTGAAAATGACTATACAACCCAAAACAACCTACAGATTCAATGCAATCCCTATCAAATAACCAATGGCATTTTCCACAGAACTAGAACAAAAAATTTCACAATTTATATGGAAACACACAAAGACCCCAAATAACCAAAGCAGTCTTGAGGGAAAAAAATGGAGCTGGAGGAATCAGGTTCCCAGACTTCAGACTATACTACAAAGCTACAGTAATCAAGACAGTATGGTACTGGCACAAAAACAGAAATATAGATCAATGGAACAGGATAGAAAGCCCAGAGATAAACCCACGCACCTATGGTCAACTAATGTATGACAAAGGAGGCAAGGATATACAATGGAGAAAAGACAGTCTCTTCAATAAGTGGTGCTGGGAAAACTGGACAGTTACACATAAAAGAATGAAATTAGAACACTCCTTAACACCATACACAAAAATAAACTCAAAATAGATTAGAGACCTAAATGTAACACTGGATACTATAAAACTCTTAGAGGGAAACATAAGAAGAACACTCTTTGACATAAATCACAGCAAGATCTTTTTTGATCCACCTCCTAGTGTCATGGAAATAAAAACAAAAATAAACAAATGGGACCTAATGAAACTTAAAAGCTTTTGCAAAGCAAAGGAAACTACAATCAAGACAAAAAGACAACCCTCAGAATGGGAGAAAATATTTGCAAACATATCAGCAGACAATGGATTAATCTCCAAAATATATAAACAGCTCATTCATCTCAATATCAAAAAAACAAACAACCCAATCCAAAAATGGACAGAAGGGACTTCCCTGGTGGTGCAGTGCTTAAGAATCTGCCTGCCAATGCAGGGGACAGAGGTTCGAGCCCTGGTCCAAGAAGATCCCACATGCCGCAGAGCAGCTAAGCCCATGCACCACAACTACTGAGCCTACGCTCTAGAGCCCGCGAGCCACAATTTCTGAAGCCCACACACCTAGAGCCTGTGTTCCATAACAAGAGATGCCACCACAACGAAAAGCCCGCATGCCACAACGAAGACCCAACGAAGCCAAAAATAAATAAATAAAATAAATAAATTTATTAAAAAACAAAAATGGGCAGAAGACCTAAATAGACATTTCTCCAAAGAAGACATACAGATGGCCAAGAAGCACATGAAAAGCTGCCCAACATCACTAATTATTAGAGAAATGCAAATCAAAACTACACTGAGGTATCACCTCACACCAGTTAGAATGGGCATTATCAGAAAATCTACAAACAACAAATGCTGGAGAGGGTGTGGAGAAAAGGGAATCCTCTTGCACTGCTGGTGGGAATATAAATTGATACATCCACTATGGTGAACAGTATGGAGGTTCCTTAAAAAACTAAAAATTGAATTACCATATGATCCAGCTATCCCACTACTGGGCATATACCCAGAGAAAACCATAATTCAAAAAGACACATGCACCCCAATATTCATTGCAGAACTATTTACAATAGCCAGGTCATGGAAGCAACCTAAATGCCCATCGACAGACAAATGGATAAAGAAGTTGTGGTACATATATACAATGGTATATCACTCAGCCATAAAAGAGAACGAAATTGGGTCATTTGTAGAGACGTGGATGGATCTAGGGACTGTCATACAGAGTGAAGTAAGTCAGAAAGAGCAAAACAAATATCGTATATTAACGTATATATGTGGAACCTAGAAAAATGGTACAGATGAACCAGTTTGCAGGGCAGAAATAGAGACCCAGATGTAGAGAACAAACGTATGGACACCAAGGGGGGTAAGTGGCCAGGGGAGGGGGGTGGTGGTGTGATGAATTGGGAGATTGGGATTGACATACATACACTAATACGTATAAAATGGATAACTAATAAGAACCTGCTGTATAAAAAAATTAAAAATAAAGAAATTTAAAAAAACATATTACAAAGCTGCAGTAATTAAATCAGTATGGTTCAGGCATAAACACAGACATATAAACCAATGGAACAAAACAGCTTAGAAGTAGACCCACACATATATGGTCAAATGATCTTTGATAAGGATGCCAAGACTATGCAATGGGGAAAGGATAGCCTCTTCAAAAAGTATGCCTGGAAAACTGTATATCCACAGACAAAAGAATGATATTGGATCTGTATTCTACACCATACACAAAAATAAATTCAAAATACATGAAATATTTAAATGCAAGAGATGAAACTACAAAACTCCTAGAATAAAACACAGGGAAAGCTTCATAACATTGGGGTCAGCAATGGTTTCTTGGACATGATAACAAAAGGAAAAACAGACAAGTGGGACTACATAACTAAAAAGCTTTTGTGCAGCAAAGGAAACTATCAACAGAGTAAAAAAACAATCCACAGAATGAGAGAAAATATTTGTAAACTATATATCTGATAAGGAGTTAATATCCAAAATATATAAGAACTCCTACAACTCAAGAGCAAAAAAAAAAATTTTTTTTTTGTTTAATGGGCAAAGGACTTGAATAGACATTTCTCCAAAGAAGACATACATGTACCCAATAGGTACATGAAAAGATTCTCATCATTAATCATCAGGGAAATGCAAATCAAAAGAACAATGCAATATCACCTCACACCTGTTTGGATGGCCATTCTCAAAAAACAAAACAAAACAAAACAACAAAAAGTAACAAGCATTGGTGAGGATGTGGAGAAACTGGAAACTTGTGCACTGTTGGAGGGAATGTAAATTGGTGCAGCCACTATGGAAAACAGAGTGGAAGTTCCTCAAAAAATTACAAACAGAACTATCATATGGTCAAGCAATCGCAGTTCAGGATATTCATCCAAAAAAAAAAATGAAATCAGGATCTCAAAGAAGCATCTGTACTCCCATGTTCACAGCAGCATTATTCACAATAGCCAAGAGGTGGAAACAACCTAAGTGTCCATGGACACATGAAAGAATAAAGAAAATATGGTACATACATGCAGTGGAGTGCTATTCGGCCTTTAAAAAGAAAGAAGTCCTATCATCATGTGCTACAACATGGATGAACTTTGAGGACATAATGCTAAGTGCAATAAGCAAGTAAACAAGAAGGGCAAATACTGCATGATTCCAATCATATGAGGTATCTAAAGTAGTCAAACTCATGGAAGCAGAAAGTAGAATGGTGGTTGCCAGTGGTTGGGGGCAGGGGAAGAAATGAGGAGTTATTGTTCAATGGGTATACAGTTTCAGTCTATGAAAAAGTTGATAAAAGATGAAAAAGTTCTAGAGATCTACTGTATAACATTGCACGTAAAACTACAAGTACTGTGCTGTACACTTAAAAATTTGCTAAGAGGGTAGATTTCATGTTATGTGTTTTTTTAGCATATTAAAAAATTTTAGGGACACATCTACATCTTAATAAATGATTTTATAACCAAGAAGTTATTCATTAAAAATTTTAAATTCACTGAATAGGTTATAGAAGAACCAGCTCAAGACAAAATTAGTTAACTCCAAATACATTTGAGGAAATTACACAAAATACAGCACAAATAGAAAGGAATATACAATCTGAAGGAGGGAGTAAGAAACAAACACTAGAATAAAAGGTTTAACATATGTCTAGTAGTATAATAAGAAAAGAGAATGGTGAAAAAGCAATATTTAGGTCTGACTACTCACAGGACTCTATTCTCCTGGACACAAAGTTTGGCCCGAGGGAGAGGATATGTTGAAACATGTCCAAATAGAGTATCTCCTTAGGGTAGATATATGATGTTGGGAGATTTAAGAACTCTTCAATGGATTGCAAGGTACAATGTCAGAAGCAGGGTATTGTGCTTCAGGTGGTGGGGGGTAGAGACACGTGCAGCATGAGATGGAAAACTTTTATAATTCCTTAACTTTGTTCCATACCTATTTTATTCTTTCTTTCCACAAGTTACATCCGGGGGGAACCCAAAAAACAAAAGCACACACTTCTGAGCATGCCCTGTGAACCCAACACTTTTCTAGGCAACGGCAATAAGATGAGTTAAGACCTGGTCCACGGAGAACCATAACATCAGGGGCTGAAAGGGACCGAAGGCAGCCTCCTGGTGTCACATCCAGAGCGCCTCTGCTCTGTCTTCCTCCCTCACAATTCTAGAGCACCGTGTGCCAGGCATGACAATGATTGAGAGCTAAGTAAAGGTATTTTAACCTCCTCTAGACCCTGGTTTGAGTTCATAATGAAATGAAATGCACCAGCCTCCCTCTGGTAGCCAGGGTCACTCTCCCCGTGCTCTTTTGGCAGAAGCATCTCATTTGAAACAGCTTGGGCTCCCTGGGCTCTTTGTAAGGATTGGTGGGGATGAGTTTCGATGTTTTACGATTATTGTGAAAAATCCTCTGCTCATAGCCTAAGAGAGAGCAAGGCCATGCATAGAGTGGGGGCCAAATCATCAGGCACTGGGCACGCTGGAACCTGTAGCCAGATGACCCTGGATGGCAGTGGGGTCTGCTGAGTGATCAGGACGGGGGGCAGCAGACACAACGATTAAGTAGGGACTGCTGAAAATGAAAGAAGACACTGCAAAATAAAAAAGCACTGCTGTACTACACTCTAAGCAAAATGGATTAAAGAGCCAACTTAAATCCTTTTGCACTTGAGTGAAAACTCAAGTAAGTCAGCTCAAAAGATTTCTGGATCAGCAGCTTACCTTCAAGGCGGTTAAATGTAAGTTGTTCTTTCTTCCTAGAAATCATTCCTTTAACTTCATTAGACATAGGGTGACTTTTTTTTTTTAATTTGCTTAGAGGCAGTCTTAGTTTATATCTGTGTGTCAGGTTTATCTTTTTCAGCATCGGTTCCGGATTTTTTAAACAAAGTATTATTATTATTATTACTAGCACTATTATTATTATTTGCATTAAAGTTAGCCAGGATGGGCTCAGTAGACTTCCAGTGCGGTGATGTGACTCTCAGAGCTCCCATCAGAACTGAAAGACTATTCCCTAACTGCCAGGAGGGGCTTCTGGCAGAAAGCCCCATGAGGCCACACCCCCTTCCCAGGGTACCCACGGCCAATGACTGGTTTATGTGAAAGTATAAATGTCCAGCCCCCTCACCCAACTTCAGAGCTCCCTATGGGGTTGGCCCATGTTGAGGCTGCCTCATAAGTCAGCTTCTCCTTCTGCCCAATCCTCCTGCCTTTTCTGAGCCTGTGGTCCCAAGAGCACTCCCTAACAAACTCCTGCACCCCAGTGTCCATCTCAGCAGGCCACAGCCTCTGGCAATCACCATTTGGTGGTTTTACTTCCTACCATGGACTTGTCTAGTAGTATATGAGACACAGATAGTGTGTTCTCACTCTGGTTAAATCCAAGGGTGCTGAGATAACCTATCTCACTTTTCCCAGTCTTATTCAGCCACAACACGTGATGGACAAAGTGATGCCCAGATGGCTCTTCAAAGAAGGATGTGCTGCCTAGCTGTGGGCAGTGCAGTGAGCAAGACAGCTTCTAGCTGTCAGCTTCTTCAGGGTGTGCCTCAGCTGCAGAGAGTGGCCCCACCAAATGTCATGCCCCTTCCAGGACAGCCCATACTTGGTGACCAGGTGAGGTGTGCGTATAAAGATCCAGCCACTTGGGCCCTATATGGGACACCTCTGATGGGCCACACTCATTCCAGAACTCCCAGCCAGGTTAGCCAAGGCTTCGTCAAGCCTGCATTGAAGTTGGACAGCTCCCTCTGCCCAGTCTTGCTTTTCCCTCTTCCTTTCGTGGGTGTTGTTCCCAAATAAACATCTTGAACCCCAAACTTCCTCTCAGCAGCTGCTTCTGGATAATTCAATCTGCAACACAACACCTCTCTTTTCAGGACAGCTTATGGGGTGTTCACTTAACAAAGAAAGTATGTTAGGAAACTAGCAGCTAGGAACAGCTCCTTCCCATCTGGGAAAGGGAGAAAGAAGATTTGGTGTTGCTGCCTCCGCTGGCCCCTTGGGATACTAGCCAGTTGTGGGGAGACCGCTGTCTTAATTTGAGAGATGCCTGCTATCAGCAGGCCACCATTCGTGCAGTCAGTGGAAAACAAGTCTAGGTGTATGTGAAATATTTATGGAAAATAAAGACTATTTTCCCATAGAAAATAGAAAGTATATTACTTTCTACTGCTCTTGCTACAGTGGTATGCTGCATAAATCTACAACTATTCTGTATTTATTTGGTAACACTTTTAAAATTGGCAACAAATATTTTCACATTAATGGGCTCAAAAAAATGAAAGGGACTGTTTAATCAACAAATACTCCATTCACGAGAAAGTTGATGACAAACCTATAAATTTCAAAATGTTTATCAACACTGACCACCTACCATGGGGACGGTAAAATACCACTGATTCCACAAAATTCAGAAGACACAAAAATGCTGAAGCATCAACATCAGCTTCCAAAGATTGTGCCTGAAGACAATGACCTAACACATACAGTTTTGGAAAGCGTGTGGCAAAGCAAGACTTTGCATTTAGATCAAATAACTGTTCCTCTAAATTCATTTTATTCTAAATATTAACTAATTTATAACATTAACTTTATTCCATTTTTCTTGTGCACATACAAAAAGTGTAGCTGTTAATGCACTGGCTCCAATGCAGAAAAACATTTCAAACAATTAAATGATGCCACTTTTACATCAGTGTAATCAGACACGGCATATTAGAAAACGATTACTTTTCAATAATGATTCAATTTTTTAAATGTCATGGTACTAAAGTAAAGTATTTAGAATTTCATCCTGTTGAAAGTAAAACATTTGACATTCCTAGAGCGACATGCCATTATAAACTCAGTTAAATGAATAAGTGCTACTGTAAATTCAGTGTTTAAAAATTTCAAACTAAAGTTATCCTTGCATAACAATATAAATACAAATTTTGATGGAGCACAGTGCCATGGTAAAACTATGTTCTTTCTAAAGAAATTTATGGAGTAGAAATGTGCTTGGCATTGGGTGTGCTGCAACATAATTTATCTTTGCACTCAAGTTGTCAAATAGTAGCAGTAGCTATAAAAGTTTATAAATATCATAACATATACATAGTTAGAATAAATGAACTACACATTTTTTGTTTAAAAACCTGATTTTGAATACAAAGCAGTACGTGTCTTTCTCCTTGCTGGCTGCCATAAGTAGGATTAGAGATATTTGAGCCTTTGAAGAAATAATTTGTAAATGAATCTAAGTGCCCTATAATGGTATTGAAGTCTTTATAAATGAGCCTTCTAAATTTGTGCTATATTTTTCCAAAATAGTTTTGGAAAATTTCTTATCCACATTTTCAATGAATGAAAGACCAAAAAGCTCCAGTTTTCCAGACATTCAGAAAATGGGGATTATTGGTAAGAGGTATTTAAAAACAGCAAGACACTAAAATTTGTCCCCATAAAGAAAGGAACTGAACAAATTAAATGGTGACAGCTCGGTAGAGGAACCAAGATGGTGGAGTAGAAGGACGTGCTCTCACTCCCTCTTGTGAGAACACCAGAATCACAACTAGCTGCTGGACAATCAATGACAGGAAGACACTGGAACTCACCAAAAAAATACCCCACATCAAAAGACAAAGGAGAAGCCACAATGAGACGGTAGGAGGGGTGTAATCACAGGAATACCAAATCCCATAACTGCTGGGTGGGTGACTCACAGACTGGAGAACACTTATAACACAGAAGTCCACCCACTGGAGTGAAGGTTCTGAGCCCCATGCCAGGCTTCCCAAGCTGGGGGTCCGACAACGAGAGGAGGAATTCCTAGAGAATCAGACTTTGAAGCCTAGTGGGATTTCATTGCAGCACTTCGACAGGACTGGGGAAAACAGAGACTACACACTTAGAGGGCACACACAAAGTAGTGTGCGCATCGGGACCCAGGGGAAGGAGCAGTGACCCCAGGGGAGACTGAACCAGACCTATCTGCTAGTGTTGGAGGGTCTCCTGCAGAGGCAGGGGGTGGCTGTGGCTCACCGTGGGGACAAGGACACTGGCAGCAGAAGTTCTGGGAAGTACTCCTTGGCGTGAGCCCTCCCAGAGTCCGCCATTAGCCCCACCAAAGAGCCCAGGTAGGCTCCAGTGTTGGGTTGCCTCAGGCCAAACAAACAATAGGGAGGGAACCCAGCCCCACCCATCAACAGTCAACTGGATTAAAGTTTTACTGAGCTCTGCCCACCAGAGCAACAGTCAGCTCTACCCACCACCAGTCCCTCCCATCAGGAAACTTACACAAGCCTTTTAGATAGCCTTATCCACCAGAGGGCAGACAGCAGAAGCAAGAAGAATGACAATCCAGGAGCCTGTGGAACAAAAAACCACATTCACAGAAAGACAGACAAAATGAAAAGGCAGAGAGCTATGTACCAGATGAAGGAACAAGATAAAACCCCAGAAAAACAACTACATGAAGGGAGATAGGCAACCTTCCAGAAAAAGAATTAAGAATAATGATACTGAAGATGATCCAGGACCTCAGATAAAGAATGGAGGCAAGATCGAGAAGATGCAAGAAATGTTTAACAAAGATCTAGAAGAATTAAAGAACAAACAAACAGAGATGAACAATACAATAACTGAAATGAAAACTACACTAGAAGGAATCAATAGCAGAATAACTGAGGCAGAAGAACGGATAAGTGACCTGGAAGACAGAATGGTGGAATTCACTGCTGAAGAATAGAATAAAGAAAAAACAATGAAAAGAAATGTAGACAGCCTAAGAGACCTCTGGGACAACATTAAACACAACAACATTTGCATTATAGGGGTCCCAGAAGGAGAAGAGAGAGAGAAAGGACCAGTGAAAATATTTGAAGAGATTATAGTAGACATGGGAAAGGAAATAGCCACCGAAGTCCAGGAAGCGCAGAGAGTCCCATACAGGATAAACACAAGGAGAAACATGCCGAGACACATAGTAACTTCCCTAACATGGGAAAGGAAATAGCCACCCAAGTCCAGGAAGCACAGAGTCCCATACAGGATAAACCCAAGGAGAAACATGCCGAGACACATAGTAATCGAACTGGCAAAAATTAAAGACAAAGAAAAATTTTTGAAAGCAGCAAGGGAAAAACGACAAATAACATACAAGGGAACTCCCATAAGGTTAACAGCTGATTTCTCAGCAGAAACTCTACAAGCCAGAAGGGAGTGGCATGATATACTTAAAGTGATGAAAGGGAAGAACCTACAACCAAGATTACTCTATCCTGCAAGGATCTCATTCAGATTCGATGGAGAAATCAAAAGCTTTACAGACAAGCAAAAGATAAGAGAATTCAGCACTACCAAACCAGCTCTACAACAAATGCTAAACGAGCTTCTCTAAGTGGGAAACACAAGAGAAGAAAAGGACCTACAAAAACAAACCCCAAACGATTAAGAAAATGGTCACAGGAACATACATATCAATAATTACCTTAAACATGATTGGATTAAATGCTCCAACCAAAAGACACAGTCTTGCTGAATGGATACAAAAACAAGACCCATATATATTCTGTCTACAAGAGACCACTTCAGACCTAGGGACACGTACAGACTGAAAGTGAGGGGATGAAAAAAGATATTCCATGCAAATGGAAATCAAAAGAAAGCAATACTCATATCAGATAAAATACACTTTAAAATACACGAGACAAGGAAGGACACTACATAATGATCAAGGTATCAATCCAAGAAGAAGATATACCAATTATAAATATATATGCACCCAACATAGGAGCACCTCAATACATAAGGCACCTGCTAAAAGCTATAAAACAGGAAATCGACAGTAACACAATAATAGTGGGGGACGTTAACACCTCACACCAATGGACAGCTCATATAAAATGAAAATAAATAAGGAAACAGAAGCTTTAAATGACACAATAGACCAGACAGATTTAATTGATAATTATAGGACATTCCATCCAAAAAGAGCAGATTACACTTTCTTCTCAAGTGCACACGGAACACTCTCTAGGATAGATCACATCTTGGGCCACAAATCAAGCCTCAGTTAATTTAAGAAAACTGAAATCATATGAAGTACCTTTTCTGACCACAACACTATGAGATTAGAAATGAATTACAGGGAAAAAAACGTAAAAAACACAAACACATGGAGGCTAAACAATGCGTTACTAAATAACTAAGAGATCACTGAAGAAATCAAAGAGGAAATCAAAAAATAATTAGAGACAAATGACAATGAAAACACGACAATCGAAAACCTATGGGATGCAGCAAAAGCAGTTCTAAGAGGTAAGTATATACCTATACAAGCCTACCTCAAGAAACAAAGAAAAATCTCAAATAAAACAATCTAACCTTACACCTAAAGGAACTAGAGAAAGAAGAACAAACAAAACCCAAAGTTAGCAGAAGGAAAGAAATCATAAAGATCAGAGCAGAAATAAATGAAATAGAAACAAAGAAAACAATAGCTAAGATCAACAAAACTAAAAGCTGGTTCTTTGAGAACATAAACAAAATTGATAAACCAATATCCAGACTCATCAAGAAAAGGAGGGAGAGGATTCAAAACAATAAAATTAGAAATGAAAAAGGAAAAGTTACAACAGACACCACAGAAATACAAAGCATCCTAAGAGACTACTACAAGAAACTCTATGCCAATAAAATGGACAACCTGGAAGAAATGAACAAATTCTAAGAAAGGTATAACCTTCCAAGACTGAACCAGAAAGAAATAGAAAATATGAACAGACCAATCACAAGTAACGAAATTGAAACTGTGATAAAAATCTTACAACAAACAAAAGTCCTGGACCAGATGGCTTCACAGGTGAATTCTATCAAACATTTAGAGAAGAGTTAACACTCATCCTTCTCAAACTCTTCCAAAAAAATTGCAGAGGAAGGAACACTCCCGAACTCACTCTATGAGGCTACCATCACCCTGATACCAAAACCAGACCAAGATAGTACAAAAAAAGAAAATTACAGACCACTATCACTGATGAATGTAGATGCAAAAATCCTCAAGAAAATACTACCAAACAGAATCCAAAAACACATTAAAAGGATCATACACCATGATCAAGTGGGATTTAACCAAGGGATTCAAGGATTCTTCAATATATGCAAATCAATCAATGTGATACACCACATTAACAAACTGAAGAATAAAAACCATATGATCAACCCAATAGATGCAGAAAAAGCTTCTGACAAAATTCAACACCCATTTATGATAAAAACTCTCCAGAAAGTGGACATAGAGGGAACCAACCTCAATATAATAAAGGCCATATACAACAAGCCCACAGCAAACATCATTCTCAATGGTGAAAAAGTGAAAGCATTTCCTCTAAGATCAGGAAAAAGACAAGGATGTCCACTCTCACCACTTCTATTCAACATAGTTTTGGAAGTCCTAGCCACAGCAATCAGAGAAGAAAAAGAAATAAAAAGGAATACAAATTGGAAGAGAAGAAGTAAAACTGTCACTGTTTGCAGATGACATGATACTATACATAGAGAATCCTAAAGATGCCACCAGAAAACTACTAGAGCTAATCAATGAATCTGATAAAGTTGCAGGATACAAAATTAATGCACAGAAATCTCTGGCATTCCTATACACTAATGATGAAAAATCTGAAAGAGAAATTAAGGAAACACTCCCATTTACCACTGCAACAAAAAGAATAAAATACCTAGGAATAAACCTACCTAGGGAGACAAAAGACCTGTATGCAGAAAACTATAAGACACTGATGAAAGAAATTAAATATGATACCAGCAGATGGAGAGATATACCATGTGCTTGGATTGGAAGAATCAATATTGTGAAAATGACTACACTACCCAAAGCAATCTACAGATTCAATGCAATCCCTATCAAATTACCAATGGCATTTTTTACGTAACTAGAACAAAAAATCTTAAAATTTGTATGGAGACACAAAAGACCCTGAATAGCCAAAGTAGTCTTGAGGGGAAAAAACAGAGCTGGAGGAATCAGGCTCCCTGACTTCAGACTATACTACAAAGCTGCAGTAATCAAGACAGTATGGCACTGGCACAAAAACAGAAACATAGATCAATGGAACAAGACAGAAAGCCCAGAGATAAATCCACGCACCTATGGTCAACTAATCTATGACAAAGAAGGCAAGGATATACAATGGAGAAAAGACAGTCTCTTCAATAAGTGGTGCTGGGAAAACTTGACAGCTACATGTAAAAGAATGAAATTAGAACACTCCCTAACACCATACACAAAAATAAACTCAAAATGGATTTGAGACCTAAATGTAAGACCAGACACTATAAAACCCTTAGAGGAAAACATAGGAAGAACACTCTTTGACATAAATCACAGAAGGATCTTTTTTGATCCACCTCCTAGAGTAACGGAAATAAAAACAAAAATAAACAAATGGGACCTAATGAAACTTAAAAGCTTTTTCACAGCAAAGGAAACCATAAACAACATGAAAAGACAACCCTCAGATAGAGAGAAAATATTTGCAAATTAATCAACAGACAAAGGATTAATCTCCAATATATATAAACAGCTAATACAGCTCAATATTAAAAAAACAAACAGGGCTTCCCTGGTGGTGCAGTGGTTGAGAGTCTGCCTGCTAATGCAGGGGACACGAGTTCGAGCCCTGGTCTGGGAGGATCCCACATGCCGCGGAGCTACTAGGCCCATAAGCCACAACTGCTGAGCCTGCACGTCTGGAGCCTGTGCTCCGCAACAAGAGAGGCCCCGATAGTGAGAGGCCCATGCACCACAAGAGTCCTCGCACAGAAACGAAGACCCAACACAGCAAAAATAAATTAATTAAAAAACTCCAACCCCCAACATCTAAAAAAAAAAAAACAAAACAAAAACAACCCAATACAAGAATGGGCAGAAGACCTAAATAGACATTTCTCCAAAGAAGACATACAGATGGCCAAGAAGCACATGAAAAGCTGCCCAACATCACTAATTATTAGAGAAATGCAAATCAAAACTACACTGAGGTATCACCTCACACCAGTTAGAATGGGCATTATCAGAAAATCTACAAACAACAAATGCTGGAGAGGGTGTGGAGAAAAGGGAATCCTCTTGCACTGCTGGTGGGAATATAAATTGATACATCCACTATGGTGAACAGTATGGAGGTTCCTTAAAAAACTAAAAATTGAATTACCATATGATCCAGCTATCCCACTACTGGGCATATACCCAGAGAAAACCATAATTCAAAAAGACACATGCACCCCAATATTCATTGCAGAACTATTTACAATAGCCAGGTCATGGAAGCAACCTAAATGCCCATCGACAGACAAATGGATAAAGAAGTTGTGGTACATATATATACAATGGAATATTACTCAGTCATAAAAAGGAATGAAATTGAGTCATTTGTTGAGACGTGGATGGATCTAGAGACTGTCATACGGAGTGAAGTAAGTCAGAGAGAGAAAAACAAATATCGTATATTAAAGCATGTATGTGGAACCTAGAAAAATGGTACAGATGAACCAGTTTGCAGGGCAGAAGTTGAGACCCAGATGTAGAGAACAAACGTATGGACACCAAGGGGGGGAAGGCCACGGGGGGGGTGGGAATGGGGCGGTGATGAATTGGGCGATTGGGATTGACATGTATACACTGATGTGTATAAAATGGATGACTAATAAGAACCTGCTGTATAAAAAAATAAATAAAATATAGTTCAAAAATTAAAAAAAAACCTAATACTAAACTTTCTTTGCGTTATTTGTATGGAAATATGTTAATATAAATGTTTCAGGCATTATATGACATTCCTAAGAATCTTATATATTCTGGTATAATGTTATAAGCCATAATTCTAGTTATTACTTTAAAATGTGTATCTCAGAAATAACTAAATTTCCTTGTCAACTTCATTATTATGAACTTTCCATCAAATATTTAACTGTGGTCATTTTTAAGTCTTTTGTCATTTACAGACAGTTCTAGGTGTATTCTGATGCTTTTGCAAAAATGTTCCTATAAAAGGGTTTCATCTTCAAGGAATTAATGGAAAAGACTGTGACAAGTACAGGTTTCTGGTACGGCTGAACTGAATGAATAAGCATTTTCACAACTCTAATGGAAAACTGATGAATTCATAAAAGTGTTAACAGGGTTTCCCTGGTGGCGCAGTGGTTGAGAGTCCGCCTGCTGATGCAGGGGACACGGGTTCATGCCCCGGTCCGGGAAGATCCCACATGCCACAGAGAGGCTGGGCCCGTGAGCTATGGCTGCTGAGCCTGCGCGTCTGGAGCCTGTGCTCCGCAACAGGAGAGGCCACAACAATGAGAGGCCCGTGCACCGCAAAAAGAAAAACAAGTGTTAAGAAAAGATCAAGATGAAAAAAAAATTAATTACATGGTACTGAGTGAACTGATGAGGATGATTGTAATTTTTGTGACTTTCTGTTTGAATGAAAAAAAAATGTGATGTAAATTTATGTAAAAAGAACTTAATGTAAAACAATGCCACTCTTATCACATATTTTCTCTTGTTTTGGAAAATATAGATATTTTCTGTTAAAAACGTGATTTATGCTGACACGTAATAGGTTGATTCTTGTTATTTTAAATGAATTAATAAATATTTTTAAGTTTCCAAAAATAAAAAAAAATGGTGACAGCTCAAATGATGTGCAAGATTTAATTCTGAAATTCTATAACTGCACTTTGGAATATCTCACATTGTACAAAAAAAATTTTTTTTTTTTTTTTTTTTTAAAGACAGCTCCTATCTTTCCTGTACCAGACTAGGGGAAAATTGAGAACTAAATTTTGTAAAATATAAACTTGACAAAATAGAACTCATTTGACAAGCTTTGCCTTGCAAAAAAATACTTTCTGAAGAAAGGTATTCTGAATGGAGGCAAAAACTACCCTTGAAAATACATTAGAATTGAGACTATCATCCACTTAGAATTTGTTCTGATCCTATGAAGTAGACTAGAGAGAGTATATTCTCCAACATAATATGGTCTACAGTGGTCCATTGAGGGTTCGTTTCAAATTTCTTAGCCACAAAATGCAACTTCAAAGAAAATTTCAGGTAATTTTCTCTAAAAATTTAACACAGCAAGACCACATGGGGGAAAGAAAAACACATTCTTCAGAAAAATAAAGTAGCATGGTATTTGAGATACGTGTGTTTTAAGAAACTCATTAAAGGGGGTGGATAACTATTCTGATTCCTTTTTAATATTTACTTTTCACTATGAAAAAAAAAAGTAGTTTTAAAAGTTTACTTTGAGGTCGATCGATGGATGTGGTGACGTCCCGCTCACCGGGGCCGGGCCTAGGCCGCGCCAGACGATAGACGGACGTTCATGGCGAACTGGGCCGCCCTTCTCGTTCTGCCCGGGGCCTCTCGCCTCTCCTCCACGCCGGTCGGTGGTGTCGGAAGGCAGGGGTGCGGTGCCCGGCTTGACTCCCGGTCTCCCGACCCCAGCCTCAGAGCCTGGGCGGGCCGGCGTCCTCTCCCACTCTCGCTTCGCCGCCTCAGCGCGTCTCGCGAGAAGCACTCGCCAAGGTGGGGTTTGGCTGGGGCGCGGCGGCGGGGTGCGTCCCTCGGTGCCGGCGTGCGTCCCGCCTGGCCCTTGGCGGTGCTCCTGGAGCGCTCCAGGTCGGCGTTCAGGTGCCGGAGACCGAGCGGTGGCGTCGTCTCCTGTTCCCTGTGAGTCCCTCGGATCCCCACTCCGGCGGTGCTTCCGGTGAGCAGCTCTCCTGGGGGGTTGAGACGGTAAGGGAGGCACGGCCGTCCCCCTCGTGGGGCTGGGTGCCGCCTCGTCGCGGTCGTCCTCACTGCGTGCCAGGGGGCGGGGCGGGGGGGGAGACTGACTGTCAAAAGGTCTCCCTGCTTAGGGGAGTTAGGTGAGTCAACAAATGCGCACGTTGCTCAGAGCCCTGCACTGTAATCCATTCAGAACCGGAGGCGTCCGCGCACTTAAAGCCTCTGCTGGGCTAGCAGAGATCCTAAAATGCCACGGTCGCTTCCTTACAAGATTCCCACCACTTCCATAATACCGTGGAAGTGAGGTGCGGGAGGCAGGAGGACCAGGTAGTTCTTTCTGACAGTGGTCTCTTTAAAACATACCGAGGGACCAAGTCTAGTGGACGGCAGCAAATTGAAAGAAGGGGGACAACTGCTAGAGTTATTGTGGAAGTCGAACTGATAAGCCTTGGCAGTAAGTTTTGCATGGATGAGAGGGGGAAAAAGACGGCTGAGTCCTGTAGTCAGAGGTGTTCTGTAGGATGGTGATAAAGTAGGGAGGAAGAAGAGAGAACACTTTTATTTTTTTTTTTGCGGTACGCAGGCCTCTCACTGCTGTGGCCTCTCCCGTTGCGGAGCACAGGCTCCGGATGCGCAGGCTCGGCGGCCATGGCTCACGGGCCCAGCCACTCCGCGGCATGTGGGATCTTCCCAGACCGGGGCACGAACCCGTGTCCCCTGCATCGGCAGGCGGACTCTCAACCACTGCGCCACCAGGGAAGCCCAAGAGCAAACAATTTTAATATTGAAGAGCAAGGGTTGAGAGGGCCTCTTTCTATTTAATGCTAATTTAGCATTTGCCATTCCCTTACCTTGTACACTTCTTTACCTTTTAAGAGCACTTAGCCCATCCAGGTTGTCTAAAAACTATCCTGTGAAGTAGACATGGAGGTAAGAGAGTAGTCCAGGGTTTCCACATTAGTGGCTGACAGTGCTAGACTCTCACGTCTCCTGAGTGGTGCTCCTTTCTTTTTCCCAGATGCTATGGCTCATGGCGTTGCTAATGATCTGTAGGCATTAAGGGACAGGCATCACCAGCATCCTTTTTGAATTACAAATAGGCAAAGCCAGCACTGGTTTGTGCCAGCAGCTGCCAGTGGCAGGGGCTGAACTGACTAGCTTAGTCTGGTAGCCTCGTCCCAAGAATCTTTCCAACCTTGGCTGCCACACCTGGGGTTGGTCAGTTAGCTATGAGAAATCCCAAAGCATCAAGAGATGCTCTTTCAGAGTGTCTCTCCTCTCCTAATTCTGATCTTCCCACTTCCTTTCACACTGAGCAACAACTGTATTAGTCCCCTAACATAGCTTTCCCCTCTTTCTCTCTTTTTCTCTCTCTCTTGCCCCCCTTCCCCCACTTCTCCTTCTCCCCCTCTCCCTCCTGTCCTCCCCTCCCACACACTTAACCACACCCACTGCCTTGCTGTGGTTTACTTGCCCTAAATGTCCCTGCACCCAATCCTCCGCCAACCACCATCATACTTATTTCTCTTAACCTTTGAAAATCTTAACTCCTCCATCAAACCTATTCACTTACCACATATTCACTGAATCCCTATTATGTGCTAGGCACCATTCAAGGCACTGGGGATACAGCATTGAACAAGACAAAGTCCCTGAGCTCACCAGGTTTAAATCTATAGTCTTTAAAACTCTTCATTGATCACATCAGGGCTCCCTGTCCTCTGAAATACCACAGATTTTGTCTTTGTGGTCACATCACCATCAACACATTCACCCAGGCTAGAAATGTTCATGGGTGGGAGGTGAGCTCCATGTCCTCTTACTCTGCCATCTTGGTCTCTCTCCCCTTAACTAGAGACCCAGGCTAGAAATATGAAACTCATCTCTCACTTGTCACTCTCCATCTATATTCAGTCACTAACAAAGTCCTGGTTTTTTATATCCTAAGAATTCCACATGCCTGTTCTGTTCTCCCCATCTCTACTCAGTGCTCTAGCTTAGGAGTCTCATCATGGGTCATTTGGACTGAAGCAGTCACCTCTAACTAGTTGGTCTGCCTCTGGTCTTGCCTCCCTGAAATCTGCCTTCCATGAGATCTCTCATGATTTATTTAAAACAAAAATCTCATCAGGTCCATTCTCTGCTCATAACCCTTCAAAAGCCCAAGCTACTTGATATGGTACACAAAGCCCTCCGACTTCCATCATGTCTTACACTTCTTGCCTCATTGCTTTACATAGTTCCTATCTCATTTTTTTCCTAAGTTCTCTGTGTGTGTCTGTGTCCCTAACTCAGAGTTTTTTCATGGCTGGTTTGGACATTTTTGTAGTCTTCATGCCTAGCACAGTACCTGGCATATAGTAGCCCCTTAATAAAGTTTTAACTGGACTGGGTTTCTACTGTTGTTTTGCATCTATATGTATGTCTTAAGTTTTCATGGGTGTTTCTTCTTCAACCTTACAGTGCATTTTTGGGGGTAGTCACTAGAACTATTTACAAATGTTCCTGTTCTCTTCTTCCTTCTGGGAACATTGTAGAATTGTATTTCCCACTCCCTTTAAAGTTGGGGATAGCCATGTGATTTGTTCTGGCCAATAAAATATGAACAATAATAGCGTGCACCATTTCCTGGGAAAGCATTTAATTACCCAATACAAGATACTGCTGCTATCTCTTCCCCTTGCTGTAGGGGAAGCACACGGAAATGGAGGCTTTATCAGCTTGGGCCCTTGAGGGACAAAGGTGAGCAGAGCCTCTTGCTCACCTATACTTGAAGTGTAGCATAATCAAAAACAAATACTACCAATCCACTGAGATATGGGGATTTACTGCAGTCGTATAACCTTGTCTATCCTGTCCACTCCATTCCCTCAGGACAGGAACGGTACCATTTATCTTTGTGTCCCCATGGTGCCATATTCAAAACAGACTAAAGGGACTTCCCTGGGGGTCCAGTGTTTAAGACTTCGCCTTCCAGTGCAAGGGTTGCAGGTTCAATCCCTGGTCGGGGAGCTAAGATCCCACATGCCTCGCGGCCAAAGAACCAAAACATAAAACAGAAGCAGTATTATAACAAATTCAATGAAGACTTTAAAAATGGTCCACGTCAAAAAAATATTTTAAAAAAGACTATATTGTATTTAAATTTTGATTTCTGATTTTTCCTAATTCACAATGTCCAATTTCAAATATTTCTCTCTCATCTGTTTCTGCTCTCATTACTAAAGCACACTTTCTGCTCCATTTTGGCACAATTCTGGTTTCTAAAATATAAAAATTAAAATTTCTAACCAGTTCATAGTCCAGGGTTGATCACTCATGTAACATTTTGTGGAGAATGAGATGTCTACCCTCTGATGACTGAGTGAACAGTTCCTCCAGGTCAGCTGTAGCAGTGCTCTTTGGGGAAGTAAGGGAGGCTGGAGCATGGGTATGAAGCTCTGAGTGGTAGGGCAAAGGGATTATAATAATCAGCTTACTAGGGGAAGTGAGTGTTACAGCGCAGGTCTCCCTGTATCGTCTGCCCCAGCAGATGGCACAATAACATGTAATAAGTGTAATAACAATTTTCTGCCATTTGCCTTTATATGCTTTAAAAACCCTCAGTTTTGAGCATATGATTCTGTGAGAAAAAAAGAATCCTCTATGATCCTTTTTAAATGCCACTGTTAAACAATGGACTATTCAAAAAGAAAAGGGGTGCAACACAGAGCCTCTACCTGAAATTCCTAACGTGTACTAATTCTCTGTAATCCTTACAGTAACTTGAAAGGCATATTTTTTCTTCCTCATATATTATTCATCACTCCAATCTTATTTCATGGACATTGGCCCAGAGCTACCTACCATGTACATTGGTTCATAGAATTAAAAACAAAAAGCCCACAGCCTTCTTACTATTTTCTTCTACCTATTAATAGTTCTAACAGAATGTCTGTTTCCTCTTCTGGCAGCCACAGCTCCAAACACGCCCTTTCACAGGAGAAGGTCCAGCTATTCGCAGCCCATCTGTTTCATATTCTGGACGTTAAAATTCAGCCTGCAGGCACTGTCTCTATGATTTATGTTTCCTAAAATCAATTATAAATTTTTAGCTAGAGTTATCAAAACTTTGAATTTTAACTTGCAGTTTTCATTTTTATAAATGCCAAGTGCTTTATTTTGGAGGGAAATATTTCTACATTTACTATAACTACAATGTAATTTCCTAAAGATACTTTCTAAAAGACAAATCTTCAAGTTAAAAATCAGCTTAGAGAATTTTTATAATGTTTAACAAAATCAATCTATGGAAGGAATCTAATTTTTTTCAACCTAAACAGTGTTTAGGGACCACAGGAAATATTTCTCCAGTGTAAACATACATAAAACAAACCTGTGAGCTCAGGTCTATGCTATGAATGGAGTAAGATCTTCTGCCCCGTATCACCCATAACTACACCCAGGAGAAGTCCTTCATTTTCTCATTGGGTGGGTTGCTGCCTTGCTGCACATTTTAAAATCTATCAACATAACACCAAGAAGAAACCACAAAGGAAAAAGATTGATACATCCCCATACACAAATATTTAAAACCCAATACTAAATTAAATACTAAATTAAAAGATTTATAAAAATTAGAATATTTACAAGGTAATATCTCAACAGAGAAATCTTTTACAAATCAACTATACACACACACACACACACACACACACACGCATGCACGCACACAAAAGAAGATAAAAAATGACCAGTAGACCTAAGGAAAAATAAAAGAGGGATTAAGCTCTCCAAATGACATTTTTCACTCAACATATAAGGGAAATTTTTTTTACATCTTTATTGGAGTATAATTGCTTAACAATGGTGTGTTAGTTTCTGCTTTATAACAAAGTGAATCAGCTATACATAAACATATGTATATGTATCTCCTCCCTCTTGCGTCTCCCTCCCACCCTCCCTATCCCACCCCACTAGGTGGTCACAAAGCACTTAGCTGATATCCCTGTGCTATGCAGCTGCTTCCCACTAGCTATTTTACATTTGGTAGTATATATAAGTCCATGCCACTCTCTCACTTCGTCCCAGCTTACCCTTCCCCCTCCCCATGTCCTCAAGTCCATTCTCTACGTCTGTAAGCGAAGATTTTTAAAAAATAGTAATAGGATGAGGGAGGGTATAGAGCATACTTCTGGTGGCAGTCAATACTGATGTCAACTTTTGGGAAAGTAATTTAACTACATATAGTAAAACCCCTATAAATGTGGATTCCCTTAAAACCACCAGTTCTAATTCAAGGTATTTGTCCTCATCCAATCATTAGACAAGTATCTGTAAGGATTTTATTGCAGGGATTTTGATACACATACAGATAAAAATATCTGGAGGGATGCATACCAAAATACTAAGGTGTGAAGATCAACAAATAAACCTGAAAAAAAATCACCAATATTTTTCCTCTTTATTACTCATCTGTATGTCTAAAGTGTCTGTAACAAAAACTTACTACTTTTGTAATAGTTTGTCTCATTTTTATTCTCTTTTTCAGAAAATGTACTTTAAAAGCATAGAAAAGGTGATTGGAACTTTGGGATTCCTATCCAGGGTTACCCAAAAGTCAAACTGTATTCCAATCAAGAGCAGATTAAATATGAAAAGCAAAATGGTAGACTCCCTTACACAGCAATTCTTGCTTCTTTTCTGGTTACTTCTACCTACATAGAGAATTGTTCAAGGAAGATGTTTACCATCCCATATGTAGTCGAGATAATTTTGGCCATAAAGTCACAATTTTCCATACCTGCACAATGATTTTTTTTTATGAGACCAGACACCTGAACAAAATCTTTAGGAATGCAGGATATGGCAGGCAGTAGAAGAGAAATTGACACCAACTTTCCTAAGAGTCCCCAAAGTAAGAAAGCATCTCTCTCCCCTATACTGACTCCTGGTTACACACTGGAAAATAGCAGCAAGTGAGGAATGCCAAGCGTAGACACAAAAACCAGAACATGACCGTGGACTGTGAGGTAGCCAGGCTGGCAGGTGTAGGACTGAAATGGCTGCATGCCACAGCAGTAAAATGCCTGTGACATTCACACACTTACAGTCAGTTTGGCGGTGTTTCCAACCCAGGCTGAGGGATTTCATTTTCCCCATATTAGGCAGTGACAAAGATTTTAGATGGGCCAAGCATTTTATATTACTGTCAACAGCACTAACGTAGGTTCAGCTGGCAGAAGAGAGGGAAACCAAGAGTGTCTGCATTAGTTACTCCAAAGAAACGAGCTGAGCACCATCTGCTGTCAGCCACCACCACCATCACCACCACCCAGTGCAGCTCTTTCTGTACCACACCCTCACCCCACTTCCGTGAGCTCCCCCAATCTTGGCCCAAGAACCTGAAATCCCAGTGTTTCCCTAAATATATGTTTAGCAAGTTACTTTCAACAGAGCAGTTGGTAACACAGAAGATCTCTTAAATGCTGCAAAGTGTCGTCTACTCGTGTCCAGCTGCAAAAATTATCTATTCTTCCAACCTTCCTTCTAAGACTAAATGCAGTGCTACAGTGCTTCGCCTACGTAACGTGGGGGGATGGGGTGGTGGCCAGACCATACAGTGTGGAAAACCTATATTCTCACACTAGTGTCTGTAAACTGGTTCAAGGTCATAAAAGTAGAACAGGAAAGCCTACTGCATTAGTAATAGGAAGTAGATTGCATGAGCAAAGACAAGTTTCCAAAATACCTACAAACCACACGTGGTATCTGTGTCTAGCTGATTTTTTTCATGGCCTTTCAGGATATGAACTGTCCCACTCTGAAAAACCAGAGGAACAGTATTAGTAAGTAACTCAAGACCAAAGCCAAATCCAGTAGTGATTACAGTACTACATTTGATCTCTATGGACTGTAAAGGAGAATATAAAACTGAGACCCCTCAAGAGCTTTTCATTAAAAAACAAACAAGCCAAGCCATTTATACAGAAGCAGTTCAAATTTTATTTATAAATTTGTTTAAAAGCATATAAAAGATTTATTTTTTCTTTTGCTCACATTTGTGCCCTGAATTAAGAAAGTAGAGATTCAAATCTAAAGGTGCCAAAGCTTCCCCAAACCTGATCTGAGAATTAGATAAGAATTAGCTGTTTAGAGAGACAGGCATGTAGCACCCACAGTTCTCACTAACCTGAAAGCATCAAATGATTCCCTCCTTTTCTATCTTACTAACACGTCTATAATTATACTTCCAATAAGAGGTGAAACCAATTAGAAAAATAATGCAGCATTTCACTGGCAGTAGAGATTAAATATGAGTTCAGTAATCAGCTCCTACAAACATGTATAAATAATGACAGGGAGAAACCAGTCATCCCCAGCTGCTCAGCTGAGTGGGTGGGCAGTTGAAGTCAAGGTAAAAACAGTGAGGCTGAACAAAGCTGCAAGAAGGAAAAACATCTCGTGGTTTTTCAAGGTCAGTTGACAAAGGCCAGATGTAAGCAAATATTTCTCATATATCCTGGAAGAAAAAGAAAACAAAAATTAGTACCAGCAACAAAATTCAAAGCTTTCGTAAATCCAAAATGAAGTTCCTCTAAAAAACACTCTACCTGATTATTTTTTTAATGATTTCAAGTCCCAGTGAAATGATTTAATTTTCAAGTTCCATTTTGAGTCACAAAATGGTCTCTGTCAACAATGTAATGGCTTATTGAATGACAGCTCATCAGCTGTGTTCTGAGAGATAGGCTAACACAGGTCACAATTAATAGTGTTCACAAATATTGTCACCCACCTCCATAGTTACAGCAAGGACAGGGCAAATATAGTATGGAACAGAGCAATTTAAACGGAACTGTATGCAGTAGAGGTGCACTGTATTATACAGCAGGAAGGTGACTTCTAAGGGGACGTTGAGGAAAGGAGACAGACTTAACTGAGTCCCCTCCCCCCACTATGTGCAAATAGTCATGACACCTCCATCAAGCCTCCCAGACTGCTGGGCCAAGGTACACCTGGGATTCAGACTATTGATGTTCTAACATTCTGGGAAACTAAAATTTCAGGTTGCCTCATGGGTCATGGCAAATGCTTAACTGCCTTTGAAGACACTGGATTCAGCATTGCTACAGCATGTCAAAGGGTCTTACCTACTGGTATCAGAGAAAGGATCGTTTGAAGTGATTCTTTAAACATCCTACCCTAGATGCATCATGAAAAGTAATAAAGGATGCTAGAAGACCAAAAGCAAATTTTTAGTATAAAAGCAGTTTTAAATTGTCAAAGAATATGGTACTACGGAGAACAGTATAGAGCGTCCTTAAAAAACTAAAAATAGAATTACATATGATCCAGCAATCCCACTCCTGGGCATATATCTGGAGAAAACTATAATTTGAAAAGATACATGCATCCTAGTGTTCACTGCAACACTATTGACAATAGCCAAGACATGGAAGCAACCTAAATGTCCATCGACAGAAGAATGGATAAAGAAGATGTGGTATATATGTACAATGGAATATTACTCAGCCATAAAAAGAATGAAATAATGCCATTTGCAGCAACATGGATGGACCTAGAGATTATCATGCTAAGTGAAGTAAGTCAGACAAAGACAAATATCATATGATATCACTCAGATATGGAATCTAATTTGTTTTAAATGATACAAATGAACTTACTTACAAGACAGAAGCCGACTTACAGATATCTAAAACAAATTTATGGTTACCAGAGGGAGGGGAAGGGATAAATCAGGAGCATGGGATTAACACACACTACTATATATAAGATAGATAACCAACAAGGACCTGCTATATAACGCAGGGAACTCTACTCAATATTCTGTGATAATCTATATAAGAATCTGAATAAGAATGAATACATGTATAGGTATAACTGAATCATTCTGCTGTACATCTGAAACTAACACAACGTTGTAAATCAACTATACTCCAATAAAATTTTTTAAAAATAAAAATTATAAATAAATAAATAATCAAAGAACAAATATGTATTAAGTAACCTGAGAAGAATGTGATTTAAATTAGAAAAAGCTTTAAAAATAAAGATCAGTCTAATTTTTCTACCCAAAATATGCTGATCAAAGGCCTACTATTTAGTGTCTATATGATGTTTCAAGAAACAAGTTTTTCTTTGGCTTTCATCATAGTTTTATCATATTTTCTGCCTTCCTCCTTTCTTTCTCTGTCTTTGGCTTTTTACTGATTCCAACATATCCTCCAAGCCCCATCTGTGAGCTCTCCTCTCTCATTCCTTGTAGGAGATTAATTGTTATCTACCAACTTCTAAACAAATGCCACATTCTAAATATATTCTGTATACTAACCTCTTGTCCACTTTTTATAAAACATATCCACAATAAAAGTTTAGTTTATACCTTTTCTTATTTTTGTATGGTGTCCTTTGATGAACAGATGTTTTATTTTAATGTATATTTATCATTTCTTTTTAGTTTATACCTTGGGTCTTATGAAATCCTCCCTAGCTCAATTTTATAAATAGTGTATTTTCTTCTAGAATTTAAAAAGTCTTCCTTTCTATTTATAAACTTTACTCTACCTGGAATTGATTTTTTTTTATGATTTCATGTGGGTACTCAATTGTCCCAACAGCATTTGTTGAAGAGTCCATTTTCCCCTTATGATGGGCTCTGCCTGTTGTCATACAACAAAACTCTAGAAATAGTTGGGTCGGCCTGTGCCAATTCTATACCATATTAAATATTTTATCAAATCCCATATGTACTTCTATATTTTTAGGAGTGAATTGGCTATTCTTGTTTCTTTGCTCTGATTAGAATTTAACTAAATCAACAGATTACTTGAGAGCTCATTTGTATCCATTAACAAGGTAAAACGCCATTTATTTATTTATTCCTTAATATCTTTCTATAAAATTTTATATGTATTTTAAAGGCAATATACATTTTTGGTTTTACCTTTTTATTAGGTTCTTTTGTTGATTCTCCACGTGTAGAGACAAATTAGTTCTTTATATTGATCCTATATCTACCAACATGGCTAGACCCTTATTTATTCTAATAATTTTAATATAAATTCTTTTGGATTTTCTAGGTAGATAATTGTATCTGTGATTTATAAATTTTCTCCTTTTCAATGCTTATATCTGATTCAAAAAAAAGCTTTTGATGTGTTTTTATTATAGAACTTTGATCCCTGTATTAGCTAAAGAAATTTCCTTTTCTAGTTTGCTAGAAGTTTTTACTGCAAATGAGTATTGAAACTTATCAAATGCTTTCTCTCTATCTATTGAGATGATCATATGGTGTTTCACCTATAATTATCTCCGAGATTTTTGGGTTTTTTTTTTTTGTTTATTTGTGATAAGCCAAGCTTGTATTTCTGGGATGAATATCATTTGATAAGGATATACTATGCTTTTTTTAAGAAATTCATTATTGAATCTGTCAAAATTTTGTTATGATTTTTTAATCTATGTTTATGAGTGAGACTGGCCTATAATTTATTTTCTATATAATCTTTGATTTTGATTCACAGTTACGTTCACCTGCTTAATCCTTTGGAAGAATACTCCCTCCTTTTCATTTATCTGGAAAACATTCTAGACATTTGGAATAATCTGTTTCTTGAACATTTAGTAAAACTTTTCTGTAATATGTGTAGGCCTGGTTTTTATTTTATGGGGAGACAGTAACTAATCTAGATATGGTTTAAATCATTTTGAATTCCCACCAACAAAGTGTGAAAGAAACTGTTTCCCCCATCTTGCCAACACAGTATGTTGTCAGTCTCTTGTGCTTTGCCAAATAATAGATGAAAAATGATATTTTGGTTTAGTTCTTAATTTGTATTCTTTTTGTTATAAATTCATTAGGTGCTTTAATTTCAAAGATTATATTTTTTTATTCCTAGAAGTTCTGTTTTGCTCTCTTTGAAATCTTCCTGGTTGTCTTTATCTCTTGTTTTTGCTCATCATTTCAAATCCAATATTTATTCCATCAAATGTTTTATACATAGTTATTTTAAATTCAGTATCTAATCATTTTAGTAAATCAAATCATTTGGTTCTAAATCTCTGTCATTTTGGTGACCTCAGCCACAACCACATGTTTCCCTGTGCTTGTGGTAAGTTCCAGTCACTGTGTTATGCTTGGGATATATCAGTGAACAAAACAGTCAAAGGGCCCTGCTCTGATGGAAGATGGAACATAAATTACCACAGGGAGAGAATAAGAGTAATTAGTCAACAAAACATCTAAGAAAATGATGTTAGAAAATTAGGTTAGAAGTTGCAGAGTGCTATTGAATAAAGAAATGGAGACTGCAAAGATTATGACAAGAGCCTGAGGTAAGGGCACAGGTGGCAGCATTAAATGAATGGCCAAGGAATTCTTGGAACTCAAGAAAATACTTGAAAGAGAACAAATCATTTGGACAGTTTGGAGAAGAGTACAGAGGGAGCAGCCAGTTCTTAAGTTTTCAAAGAACAGCCAGAAAGCTGGCATGGCTGGGAGGAATGAGGATGAAGGGCAGTAGGAGGAGAAGAGTGGGGTCTAGATCATGGAGCCCCTGTAAGGATTAGTAAGGAGAAATCCTTTGGCTTTTACTCTAAGGACTTTGGCTCTTACTCCAAACATTTGGAGAGTTATCAGAGCCATTGGAGGGCTTTGAGCAGAGGATTGACAGGGCCTGACTTATTTTTCAGTCTCATATTGAGAACAGACTCTAGGTGGGTAAGTGTGGAAGCAAGGAAACCATCGAGGAGACTATTTCAAGAATTGAGATGAGCAGTGATAGAGGTTGGGATCTATTTTGAAGGAAGAGTCAAGAAGATTCGCTGATGGGTCAGCTGTGAGGATGTGAGAGATGGGTTGTACTGTTATGCAAACAGGAAAAAGTGCAGATAGAGCATTGGGGTAAAGAGGATCAAAGGTGAAGTTTTAGACATGTTAAGGTTGAAATGTCTATTAGACATGCAAATAGGGATGTTGGGTAGACAAATGGATCTGCAAGTCTAGAGGAAGAGGTCTAGGCTGGAAATTGAAATTTGGGAGTACAGAGCATATTGGTATTTAATTTCATGAGAATGAATGAGGCCATGAAGGTATTAAATGAATGTAAAGAAGATGGTCCAAGGTGGATCCCTGAGGCACTCCAGTGTTAAGAGGACAGAAGGATACAGGGGATTCAGCAAAGGAGAACAGAAAGGAGTGGCCACTGAAATAGGTGGAAACCCAGGAGAGTACAGTGTCCCAGAAGCCAAGTAAAGAAAGAGGTTCAAAGAGGAGGCAGTGATTCACCATGACAAATGATGCTGATCGGTCAAAAGATGAAAATAGAGAAATAACCATTTGATTTTGTAATGTAGACAATGTCAGTAACCATGAGAAGAACATTGTGGTTAGACAGATATGGTCTAAATTCCGATTAGACTGGGTTTAAGAGAAAAGGGAGGAAAGAAATTGGAGACAGGATAGATACCTCAAAGTTTTTCTCTAAAGGGGAACAAAGAAACAGGACAGTAGCAAGAGGGAAAGGGGCTTCAATATATAATGTATATTTATTTAAGTTTTCTGCTGATGGGAATTTTCTAGTCAAGATGACAGCTGACAGTTCAGGAGAGAGAGAAGAACGTTGTTAGAACAAAGTCCCCCAGTAGGTGGAGGAGATAGAATCTGGTCCATAAGGAAAAGCAGACATGTGTATAGGTAAGTGAGGTGGAGATGGGAGACTGAGCAAGTTCTCACCTTTGTGTCACTGCTTCTTTCACGCAAGGGAGAAGCCAATATACACTTTGGACTTGGATATGCCTATCTTACTAAGGAATCTTCAATCATCCTCACTCACATCACATCATGAGAAAGCAATGTTGCTCTCTTTTTATCTGTGAGGAACCTAAGTGGAGATTCACAGCTCACTTACTTAAGACCTACCAGTAGTCAGTGGTGAGCCAGACTCCCATATCCTCATTCTCCTAACAGCAGCCCATGCAGTCTTCATTTACTCTCTCCCATCATCTTCCCTTCAATCCCAGGTATTTTTCTAGGTATATGTACCTTCTAAATTGGTGGTGGTCGGAGGGGGGGGGAATTATTAAGTAGAGGAGAAAATGTACAGCAAGTTTCCAAGTCCTGTCCAAAATCTGAGTTTCAATCACATTTCACAACTTATAAATTCTATAAACTTGGATAGTCTTAAATTCACAATGCCCTATTTTCCACATGACTCTTACTCATGTATTCTTATAAGTCAGTAATTTGTCAATTTCACACAAGATGCAAAGATACTGTGCTTTGATTCTTTTTTCTCTCTTGTATATTGTCCCTATTCTGAATGCCACAGTGATACACATGAGCATACATTATAAATAGACACATCCACTGTGCATTCTCTACAAATTTGCCTACACTTAATTATCTTCAATATATGTATACATTTTTGAAATCTATCCATAAATTTTAACCACTAGATGCATTCCAAGGAAACATGCATATAAGATTTCTAACAGATTGTCTTCTCAAAAATGATCTTTTGTCCATCAAGTATTTGTTAAGGGGTGATCTCCTCTAGAGTTTCCAGGTCAGCAAGCATTTGATTACTTTGTTGTATTTTACCAGTTTAAAGGTTTCTATCTGTTCTGGGTTTTTTTTTTTTTTGAGTAGGCACATATACACTTGGGCTTCAATTAAATTATAAAACCCACTGTAGTTAGTTTTGATTCTGTACACATTGCAAACCCCACAATCCCATACATTCCAAAGCTTTGGTGCCGTTTCAATAATATATTGTGCACACAAAACACATTACACACATATTACAACACAGTTGCAAGGTTTTCTTCACGGAAATCTGTAAGAACATTTCATTTTCAAAAAGTGCATTTTGCTGTAGGGGTTTTTAAAAATCATTTTTCAGTGAAAAATTACATGCTCGTTTCTTTGACGTGCTAGTTTCGCTGAAAGAATATATTACAAGAGAATGCTTACTATTTTTATAACCATATTTCACTGAAAATCTTCCTGAAAAAAAATGTTCATTTGTTTTTGTTTTAGGTCTGGGCAAAGGGTGATTTTTTAAAAAGCCTTGCAGTCCAGGCAATCACACAGCAAACAAAGGGCAGGTGTCATTTTTTATTGTGATTGGCATTGACTGGAGCTGAAATCAGGACCTTCTCCATCTCTCAGAAGCTATTGTGGAATTTACAGTAATCACCCTGGCTGACTGCCCATCACACAGTTGAATAGCACACCAAAAAGAAAATAGTATCTGGGGAGAAGGCCACAACGTATTTTTAAAACTCTCCTTGTTTTTATTCTTCAACTTTGAAAGGTTTTTTTTTTAGAAAAATATAATAAAACTCACCCAGCTGTTACCATTATTCATATTCCAATAGCCTCCAAAGTGCTGGAGGCCACCTGGTTGACTTTCACCTTGGAGTCGGTCCAGAAAAGCATTATTTACCCTTTAAAACAATGAAAAATGTGTGTAAGTGGAAAGCTTGCTGCAGGGCTGAGAGATTTCTGAGAACCTAATGTGCTGTCTGAACGGACTGTGGGGACTGCTGCCTTCCCCTATTCAGCTCAGAAGATTTCTACAGACACTTCTTTTCACATTAACCATATGACATGCTGTGAACAGTCCTTTGGTGGAGCCGGTGCCAGTCTTGGCTCACACCAAAAGGGGCATAAATTCTTAACTTCAGAGTTTCACTTACCCACCTCTACCAGTTCTACAAGAGCCTTGGTCACCCAAGCAACCATACCCCTCAGGGCCATGCCAGGAGTGAACCCCAGAAGCTGAGGAAAGGTGGAAGCTTCAGCAAGAACTAAAATATAAAGAGAAACCAAACATAGCTCTGTGGTGCTGTTTTTACAAGACAGATGTCCCTCCCATATATCCTGTACCCCATTGCCAGTCTTGCTAAGGTAAATCCCATTAGTGAAAACTGGAAGGAAAATAGGAAGAGAGTGTGGGAAAAGGGAAATATCAGAAGAAGGAAGCCCAAGCTTTCAAAAGAAGGGTGGGGTACATTCTTCCCTGATGTTCGGTCATACTTGCAGCAACCAATTTCAGAAATTAAGTTTAACATATAGGTGGTAAAACAATAAAGGCAAGAAGTGATTATCGTAAGGGTCAGGATAAGGTTACCTATAGGATGATGGTTATATTCTATTCCTGGGGCTGGTTACCTGGATGTCCATTTTATAATTAATCATCCTAAATATTCATTTCATGGACTTTCTGGGTGTTATATCTTACAATTTTTGAATTTAAAAAAGAAAAAGGCCACACCATGCTCTGAGTTGCCCATGTATGGCTGAGTAGAGTCAGGGACATGGTGGCTGGAGAAATAGCATTGTAACAGGTACCCTATGATGTGAACGGATTATTGAGGAACAGTGTCATGAAGACCATAAGCTTCTCAGCAGAAACAGAGTGCCTGGAGCACAGCAACCACTCAATCCATGCTTGTGGAAGGGAGGATAGGCAGGACCCAGTCAAGTTAGCCTCCTTTTTAGTCATGAAGTTTAGCAAATGTGGTCATGGTGGGTGGCTGTAGGTCAGCGACTGTGGGAGATTTGGGAACTTTGAGGATAATGACTGCTGAGTGGCAAAGTCAGAGGCTGGGGGTTTGCCTAGTGGTCTTGCTCAGTGTGCCAGCTAAAATGCCAACTGCATGTTGACCCAGGTTAGTCTCTGGCTTATGGGGTTGCTGTTTTCTCCTCAACTCGAAGCTGCATCTGGCAGTGGTCACATCTTAGTTATTAGAAGGCTTTTTTTATCTCTCACCATAAAATCTACCCAGGTGCCATATTCTGGTCAGCCTGGTTCACTGCAGAGCTGAATGTTTAAGTCACCTTTTCTAGACCTCTCAGCATGCAGATCGAAGTAAGATACTTGAGCTGGAGACTTGAATATTAAGGAAGACAGAACTGACCTTGATCCCCCTAAAACTACACAACCAATGGTATTCTGGATGGTCTATATGCCTGGGGCTGTTTTTATCCAGTCTTTTTGTCAGTAACAAAGATGGGCTTTCCCTCAATATCCCCCATCCCACCCCACATCCAATCCACTAGAATTCTTGTTGGCTCCACCCACTAGACACATCCTAAATCACCCATTTCTTTTGATGACCACCATTCTAGTACAAATCCCTATCATCTCCCATCTTGCTTCTGCTTCCACTCCTGCCCTCTGCAGTCTGTTCTCCATACAACCACCTTACTAAATTATAAAAGGGATCATGCCTTCTGGAATTTTGTTTAAAACCCTCCCATGACTCCTATTATTCTTAGAATAAAATCATTGGCTTACAGAATCTTCTATTTCCTGCCTACCTTTCTTACCTCATGTTGTATTATTCTCTTCCTCACCATCTATAATCAAATCATTTGGGACTCAGAAAGACCAAGCTCATTCCTGACTTAGGGCCTTTGCTTTTGTTCCTATGCTTGATAAGAGGGGGCATTCCAGGGCTTCCCTGGTGGCGCAGTGGTTGAGAGTCTGCCTGCCGATGCAGGGGACGCAGGTTCGTGCCCCGGTCCGGGAAGATCCCACATGCCGCGGAGCGGCTGGGCCCGTGAGCCATGGCCGCTGAGCCTGCGCATCCAGAGCCTGTGCTCCGCAATGGGAGAGGCCACAACAGTGAGAGGCCCGCGTACCGCAAAAAAAAAAAAAAAAAAAGAGGGGGCATTCCATTGTATGATTTGCGCCCCCCCATCTCTATGTGACCAGCTCTTGTTTTTGGATGTCACCTCTTCATTGAGGAACTATCATCTCCAATCTCTCTCTTAACATCACTCTGTGATGTGGTCCTCCTGGTGTGTATCACTGAACTAATCTCGCCGTTAAATTGTTGACTTCTGTTTCTTTCCTCCAGATTGTAAATTCCATGCAGTCAGGGACTTTCTCTGCCTTGTTTACGCCTATTCCCAGTGCCTAGAACAAAGCCTTCACAGAGTGTGCCCTGATATGTAAGAGGTGAATGAATGAATTGTCCAGGTGCATGGTCCCCACCTCGGCCTGCTTCTGTGACCGCAGCTGCATTGTGAAATTACCCATGGTAGTGAATGTAGTTCATTGTCCACTGCACTCAATTCACTCAAACACTTTGAAGATGGATGACTTGTGACGCACACAAGGTGATGTGATTCACTTTTAAGCATGTTACTAAGAGGACAGCAGAGTGGGTCAACTAGAGATCATGGGTGGTAAACAGATCACCTTTTTCAATTTCTATCAAGAATTTGTAATAGGGAAGAATCTTTTGTATTCTACTACAAGTTAATCACTAAAGGGTTGTTGCCTATAAGCTTAAATTATACAGAATGGCCCATTTTTGAGAACCCTTCCTCTCAGATAATGAGGTAAAATACCTTTGTTTAGCTCACAGGGAGCATCCTGGCCAGGCCCACCTGTGAATGACTGCAGGGATGAAGAAATTAACACATCCCCACTGGAGGCTGACGGGTACCAGGAAATGTTTGACTTTACTCCCTCCCCTTTTAGTATAAAAGAAGCCTGAATTCTAACTCAGGCAAGATGGTTCTCTGGGACACGAGTCCACCATCTTCTCAGTTTGCCGGTTTCCGAATAAAGTCGCTATTCCTTGCCCCAGCACCTCGTCTCTGATTTATTGGCCTGTCATGGGACGAGAAGTACGAGCTTGGACTCAGTAACAAATTCAAATAGGGGAAAAAAGTACCAGTTTATATTTTTGTTTACTGGTGTTAGAAAATTCATACATTTCATTGCTGTCAAGCTAGTGCTCTGAATGTTCTTCTAAGGATAAAAACTATTGTTCAAGGATGGTTCAAGTTTCAATAAATCAGTTCAGTTCCTTCCAATTTCCAGCTTGTGGCCCAGATCCTTTAAAGTCCTTGACCCCAGTGCTCTGTCTTTTCCCACTGGAGCTTCAACTTTCCTCTCTTACTCAAAAAGTTACGCTGGGTCAGGTTCAGGTGCAATCAGGTTCAATCATTATGGGATTCATTGTAAAGCTTATTAGGAATCTACAAGCTTTCTATTATAAAACTCAGGGCTGCACTTTCTGCTATGTGAACTTCCAAACAGTAGGAAACACATTGTCTTTTTGTCTCCAATAAAATTATACCCCTGGAGAAAACCTAACTTATGTTCCGTATGCTCAAACTACATAGTTTGTATTGTTGCCCTCAGCAGGAATGGACACCGCTATTTTATTCATTAAGAGACAACTGAACGAGTATTTTCATATGATAACATAGAAAAGCTCACTATAAACTCCAAAGGACAATATAAACATAAGCTTTTATCAAAAGCTGATAGAGAGCATAAAATATGTTTAAAGACTTGATCAGTTGTTTCAAAACTGATTACTGAGTTTATTATCCAGAGAGATTTCCTATTGGATTAAATTTGGATCTACATTTAACTAGAATCAGTAGAAAGAATAGGAGATGTAGGAAATAAATAGTGCCACCAATATTTAGGTATTCAGCAGTAAGGAAATAAAGAATAAGGGTCAAGGTTCCTGTAACAAAAAAGTAATCTTTTCCACCTCTAATCAAATAACGCATTTTTATTGGGTGCCCATTGAAGATTAATTTCTTAGCAATGGGACCTATTAATGTGACATACCACTATCTTTAAAATGCTTAAAGCTTTATAATCCAATTCTCAGAAATTCAGAGAAATAACTGGCTACTACTAACCAGTGTTATAGAAATACACTATCAGGTTTTTTAATAGGAAGACTTTTAAAGAGAAAAAAAAGTAAAAGACTAAACTAATTCATGACCTACTTTATTATAAAATAGGTAGCAGTAAAGGTTCCCCTTTACCCAACAAAACAGTCTAACCAGTGTATCAGAGTTTTTATGTTTCCTTATAAACAGAGAAGAACACATAAATTCACATTTGATATTTTAAAACTGTTCTGACTGGGCTATGGAAGCAGAAAAATCCAGTCAAAATAATATGAGTACACATCCACAGTTGGCAACTGCAGCAGAATTGGGAGCTTCCATTAACACTTTTTAAAGTCTCATTTACAAAATGAAACCACCACAATTTAAAAATACACTTTAGTGATAGTGGGAAGGTTAAACACATAAATGAAGCCAGTCAGTTTCAAAAGAATTTGCTCCTTTAAATCATGAAAGCCTTTACATTAAATTCTTCTCCTGAGACAATCACACTGCAGTAAACTCAAATAACCCAGCTGCTCCCTAGGAAAATCTAGAATAATGGTATCTATGGTAGTTATTAGCACTGGTCCAACATCAACATGATATTCTGGGCACTCTTACTGCCTGACATTAGAAATAAGATAGAGACTATTTCCACTATTAAGAATTACTTACTGGTTCTATTTTAAGATTTTTTCCCTAATATGTTAGTCAACATAAAACAACTTTAATGATAGTTCTTGTCTGAGCTTTTATATTCAAGTATGAGTATCTTACCATCTATACTAGTTCAATCATTCTAAAGTAGTCTACAGATGGTAAAGCATCATATCAAAGGATTAATATGCTTTGTTTCATGGGGGGGAAATTAAGTATGACCTAAATAAACATATAGCTTGAGAGCTGATTTCACTTTCTAGTGTCAATTTATGCCACCAGTTCAGAAAAATTGGATATTGTATGTGTATGTGTGTGTGTGCACACATAGCAGCTGGCATCCTCACACATACCACACCCCAATAATATAAAGGTTAAAAGGTAATATAGAGGGCTTCCCTGGTGGCGCAGTGGTTGAGAGTCCGCCTGCCGATGCAGGGGACACGGGTTCGTGCCCCGGTCCGGGAAGATCCCACATGCCGTGGAGCAGCTGGGCCCATGAGCCATGGCCACTGAGCCTGCGTGTCCGGAGCCTGTGCTCCGCAATGGGAGAGGCCACAACAGCGAGAGGCCCGTGTACCGCAAAAAAAAAAAGGTAATATAGATTCCACTACTGTATTCAATATTACTTTAGTGTTTCCCCAAAACATTGAAAAAACTTTATAGGTAGTGTTTTAACCAAGGATGCTTATTTTATTGCCATTTATACCTCCTGTGTTCAGCCTGGTGGATTTTGGCTCTTTCTTCCTCCTGTTGCTCTCGTTTAAATTCCAGTAATTCACTCTAGGAACAATGAAATTTTAAAATATGGTTTTCAATTAACATGGTTGTACAGAAGACACCCAAATCAATTAAGTATTTGACCTTAGCTGGTACGATATTTCATTTTTTAAACTTTTACTTAAGTACCATTTCCACGTGAAATTATTTTCTTACATAACCAGGTAGCAAAAATAATTGTGCCTTAGTCAAATAATAACTCTGTGAGTGTAAAATTGTGAGATTAAAAAGCCAATGTGGGGCTTCCCTGGTGGCGCAGTGGTTGAGAGTCTGCCTGCCGATGCAGGGGACACGGGTTCGTGCCCCAGTCCGGGAGGATCCCACATGCCGCTGAGCGACTGGGCCCCCGTGAGCCATGGCTGCTGAGTCTGCGCATCTGGAGCCTGTGCTCCGCAACGGGAGAGGCCACAACAGTGAAAGGCCCGCGTACCGAAAAAAAAAAAAAAAAAAAAAAAGCCAATGTGCATGTTCAAGATATTAGACCATTTGGTACAACATAACACAAAGGAAAACACAATGTGAGCCAAACTCACCTGTGTCTTACAAAGAAAAACAAAACAAATTAGTTCCTTAACAAATGTTACACAATACTATTTCTTGGTAATTTCTCTAGCTTCTATTTCCCAACAAATTCATGGCTACTTACAAATATATATTGGACTTGATTCTGTAGAGCAATTCCCAAAACACTTTCCATTCTGGAGAAGAACACCTATCATTGACTGGTTACTTCATATACTAGCAGAACTTTGGATTCCCTGGAGAGGATATTTTGCTTCAAATAGGAGATCATGTTACTAAAACTAAATCTCTAGCTTCTGCCATTCTGATTATATTCTTGGAAGAAGCAACAACTTCCACACTCAGTTACTGTGTTTACAGTATTAAACCAAAGAACTAGGTGCCAGATAATCTCAATACTCAACTGCATACATCTTTAAGCAGACCAAGTTATAAACTCATGTTAACGACAGAAAAAGGCAGAGGGAAGTTATCAGGCCCATGTCATAAGTTAGTGCCTAAGTCAAAGAGGTTTTCTGAGAGAGAAAATATTGTCACCTCTTGATAAACACATACCAACACATGTATTTTTTAACCCCCAAACTTCCATGATGAAAAGTATAAAATAAATTCAAAGTTCAGATTGACATTTTATTCTTTTAACTATATTCAGAGGCCTTCCAACATTCTATAGTCTCCAGAATAAAAAGACTGGTTTCTTATACTGTGACAATCCAAATATGCTACTCATGAATCCCTAAAGCACATTATTTAATTCTAATTTCTACCTAGCACCAATGACACGGGTAAAATTGGAGACTTTTCTAAATAACTGAATAATATTCATTCAGCCACTTCACAAGTACTTATTAAACACCTAGATGCCAATCCTGGTGCTAGAGCCTCATTCTCTACAATGGCATAAAGTCTTTCATTTTAATTTTTGTTGCTATATGAACATAGTTTAAGTCTACCAAGCAACAGTACTACTTATACTAGGCTTATATTAAAATAAAAGAAGCTCCAGTCCTCTCCCTCACCCACACAATCATGTTCAATTTTTGTGTGTGGTTTCCTCTGTCATTTATCTCCTTTAAAGCATGAATATTCTTCTATTTCTTAATTTTTTTTAAATAGTATTTTTTTTTTTTTGGCTTCCTACCATGGAGAAGATTTATATCTCTATTACTACCTCCATCCCAATTCCAACTTCCCTTCCTGGTACACCACCATCCTCATCCCTCATCCTTACAACTGTTTTTTTTTTTTTTTAACTTTCAGTGAGGTGGGGGAAGCGTCCTAGGGGTCTTACCATTCCTGAGTTAGATTTCCAAGTCATCCTTTTTTCAACCCTAGCCCTCAGAGATACCAGGTGCCTCCAATTCCACACTTGTATCGGGACTGCTTCAACTTCAGTTTACCACTTCTTGAAAATGAGTTCTGCCTTTTCCTGCTCTACTTTCCAGCTTGAAATTGTGCTGATATCCTGTTTTTTTTTTGTTTGTTTGTTTGTTTTGGGTTTCTTTTTTTTTCTCCAGCCCCTGGCCTGTTCTTTTGTTCTACATACTGGCTTATTGTGCCTTTTTAAAAAACATTTCGTGTATTGTGTTTTTAGTGGGATTCGGTGAAAGAGGGACTGGAGATAAGCAATGAAATATTTTGAAAGTGCAGTGCTTAACCAGAAGATCTTAACATTTTCAAACAAAAATTACACCAGAATTCTGTTACTTGATCCTCACAACAATTCTCAAAGGTAGGCAGGTAAATAAAGTGTTATTTGATGAATGAATGGATGAGCATTATTATGCTTGTTTCATAGATCAGGAAACAAAGGATCAGAGACTCAGTTTAAGTATTTTATCAAATGCTAAGTGGCTCCTAAGTAGCAAAATAAAGACTAGAGCTTAGACTTCTTTTGTTATCTAATCTTCTGTATAAATGCATCCAAAATAGGCAGTTAAGATTAAGGATAACTTGTCAGTAGTTAATAAACAGCCATATCTAGAACTATAGGGCCCATTTACACTCAAAAGTTCTAGTACATCCTATCTAACCTAAGTTCAAACCTAAATCCTGGGAGGGCGGGCGTTCCCAAAATGGCAGCCCGCAGGCCTCGGCCTTTGAGAGCATGGGCACCACCTGTGCTCCAAACGAGGTGCCCATAGGTGGCCTGCCATCAGAAGCCTTGTCTGGGACATCCCCCATGTATGCACTCAAGCCTTTTAAAGATATTGGCAGATGTGAATAGGAGCTTTCTCAGATAGTATATGAATAACTCATTTAAGGGGCCATCAGGACCTCATGGAGTTTGAGCGTGGACCGTTACCTCACAGAGCAGGGAGCCTCCCAAACAGTGACTGCAGACTGCATGCTGAGTACCAGCAGGTAAAATACTTGTACACTGAAAACTACAAAACATGGATGAAAGAACTGAAGAAGGAACAAATAAAAGGAAAGATATCCTGTGTTTGTAGATTGGAAGAATTAATATTAAAATGTCCATACTACCCAAAACAACCTAGATTCAATGCTATACCCACCAAAATTCCAATGGCATTTTTTACAGAAATAGAAAAAACAATCCTAAATTCATCTGGAATCACAGAAGACCCAGGATAGTCAAAGTGATCTTGAGGAAGAAAAACAAAGCTGGAAGCACCACACTTCTTGATTTCAAAATATTTTGCAAAACTACAGTAATTAAATTAGCAATGTACTGGCATAAAGACAGACATATAGACTAATGGAACAGAATACAGAGCCCAGAAATAAACTCATGCATATACTGTTACTAATCTTTGACAGGGGTGCCAAGAACGCACAATGGGGAAATATTGTCTCTTCAACAACTGGTGTTAGGAAAACTGGATATCCACACACAAAAGAATCAGACTGGACCCCTACCTTAAACCATACACAAAAATCAATGCAAAATGGATTAAAGACCTAAACATAAAATGTGTAACTGTAAAACTCCTAGAAGAAAGCATAACAGAAAAGCTATTTGACATTGGTCTTGGAAATGATTTCCTGGATGTGACACCAAAGCACGGGCAACAAAAGCTAAAATAAACAAGTAGGATTACATCAAACTAAAAAGTTTCCATACAGCAAAGGAAACAATCAACAGAATGGAAAGCCAAGCTATAGAGTGGGAGAAAATATTTGTAAACCATGTTTGATAAGGGGTTAATTTTCAAAATATATAAGGAACTCATACAAATCAATAGCCAAAAATAAATAACCCAGTTTTTTAAATGGGCAAAGGACTTAAATGGACATTTATCCAATGATGACATGCAAATGGCCAACAGGTATATGAAAAGATGCTCAATATCATTAATTATCAGGGAAATACAAATCAAAACTACAATGAGATATCACCTCACATCTGTTAGGATAGCAAATAAAGGGTAAGTGTTGACAATGTTGTGAAGAAACAGGAACCCTCGTTCATTGTTGGTTGGGGAATGACAAACGGTATGGAGGTTCCTTTAAAAATCAAAAATAGAACTACCATATTACCCAGCAATCCCACTTCTGGGTATGTATCCAAAAGAACAGAATTCAGGATATCAAAGAGGTATCTCCAGTTGCATGTTCTTTGTAGCACTATTCATAGTAGCCAAGATATAGAAAAAACCTGAGTGTTCATCAGTAGATGAATTAATTTTTAAAATTTAGTTATGCACATAGGATGGAATATTATTCAGGCTTTAAAAGAAGGAAACCCTGCAATATGCAACAATGTGGATGAACCTTGAGGACATCTGCTAAGAGAAATAATGGTTGTCATGAGCTAGGGGGTGGGGGATATGGGGACTTGTTATTCAGTGGGTATAAAGTTAGTTATGCTATATTAATAAGATATAGAGATTTGCTGTACAACATTAATAAGTTATAGAGATCTGCTGTGTGGCTATAGTTAACAATATAGTATTGTGCACTTCAAAATTTAAGAGGATAGATCTCATGTTAAATGTTGTTATCACAAAAACAAAGGGACACAAGGAAACTCTGGGAGGTGTTGAATATGTCTTTTACCTTAATTGTGGTGATGGTATCATGAGAGTATGCATATGTACAAACTCTTCAAATTATACACATTTAATATGTGTAGTTCTTTGTAATCAATTATACTTCAATAGAGCTGTTTTTAAAAAGAAAAGAAAAAAAAAACCTAAATCCATCTTGGCAGACGATGCTAATTCTTCCCACATGTATTAACCCATTTCTCCAAGGAGCATCTTCTAATATCCAAACCATTCTAAGTTTGATAATATGGATGCTGAACAAACTAAACTCATCAGTTCTAGATACGAGACAAAAGATTTTGTTACCATTGCAACAAAAAGAATAAAATACCTAGGAATAAACCTACCTAAGGAGACAAAAGAACTGTATTCAGAAAATTATTAGACACTGATGAAAGAAATTAAAGATGATACAAATAGAGGGAGAGATATATACCATGTTCTTGGATTGGAAGAATCAACATTGTGAAAATGACTATACTACTCAAAGCAATCTACAGATTCAATGCAATCCCTATCAAACTACCACTGGCATTTTTCACAGAACTAGAAAAAAATTTTCGCAATTTGTATGGAAACACAAAAGACCCCGAATAGCCAAAGCAATCTTGAGAAAGAAAAACGGAGCTGGAGGAATCAGGCTCCCAGACTTCAGACTATACTACAAAGCTACAGTAATCAAGGCAGTATGGTACTGGCACAAAAACAGATATATAGATCAATGGAACAGGATAGAAAGCCCAGAAGTAAACCCAAACACATTTGGTCACCTTATCTTTGATAAAGGAGGCAAGAATACAAAGGAGAAAAGACAGCCTCTTCAGTAAGTGGTGCTGGGAAAACTGGACAACCACATGTAAAACAATGAAATTAGAACACTCCCTAACACCATACACAAAAATAAACTCAAAATGGATTAAAGACCTAAATGTAAGGCCAGACACTATCAAACTCTTAGAGGAAAACATAGGCAGAACACTCTATGACATAAATCACAGCAAGATCCTTCTTGACCCACCTCCTAGAAAATGGAAATAAAAACAAAAATAAACAAATGTGACCTAATGAAACTTCAAAGCTTTTGCACAGCAAAGGAAACCATAAAAAAGACAAAAAGACAATCCTCAGAATGGGAGAAAATATTTGCAAATGAAGCAACTGACAAAGGATTAATCTCCAAAATATACAAGCAGCTCATGTAGCTTTATATCAAGAAAAACAAATGACCCAATCCAAAAATGGGCAGAAGACCTAAACAGACATTTCTCCAAAGGAGATATACAGATTGCCAACTCACTCATGAAAAGATGCTCAACATCAATAATCATTAGATAAATGCAAACCAAAACTACAATGAGGTATCACCTCACACCAGTGAGAATGGCCATCATCAAAAAATCTACAAACTATAAATGCTGGAGAGGGTGTGGAGGAAAGGGAACCCTCTTGCACCTTTGGTGGAAATGTAAATTGATACAGCCACTATAGAGAACAGTATGGAGGTTCCTTAAAAAACTAAAAATAGAACTACCATATGACCCAGCAATCCCACTACATTTTTTTAAAAAAATATGTAGTAATATGCATATATAAAACATGTGTTTTATAGGGGTTTTTTAACTTTTTTTTTTTTTTTTTTTTTTGCGGAATGCGGACCTCTCACTGTTGTGGCTTCTCCCGTTGTGGAGCACAGGCTCCAGACGCGCAGGCTCAGTGGCCATGGCTCACGGGCCCAGCCGCTCCGTGGCATGTGGGATCTTCCCGGACTGGGGCACAAACCCATGTCCCCTGCATCAGCAGGCAGACTCTCAACCACTGTGCCACCAGGGAAGCCCTAAAATAATTTTTAAGATAGTTTTTTCAGCCTTGGCAAAAATGACCCTGAAATTTATATGGAAAAAAATAAATTTGCAATCATAGCAATAAAAAAATCCTATTAAAAAAGAAAAGAAATGAGGGAGAACCAGCTTCCCCAAATATTAAAACATATCATGAAACTACAGTAATTAAAACAATTTGATGGAGTCTAGGTAAAGACTTACTACATGGAAACACAGTTTACCAAAAGTTGTTGTGCTAAACCCTTGCAGGAGAGATAGTTCAATGAATGATGATGGACTAGCCAACTACTGTGAGAAAGTTAGGACAAGATCCTTTATTTTTATATCAAAATAAATTTTATAGAGCCCTAGGATTTAAGTCTAAAAGATGGAACCATAGAAGTTTCCAAAGGAGGCATGGGTAAGTTTATTTATAAACTTGGAATGAGGAAGGTCCAGAAATCATAAAGGAAAAATATTAATAAATTTGGCTGTATGAAAATTCAAAGCTTCAATTGGGGAAAAAAAAACTTAAAAAAATGTTTATGACATACATAGGCTAATTCAATTATCCTTTTATTCAGTCATTCAACAATATCTGAGTGCTTATGATGAGGCAGACTTGGATCTACATGATGGAGAAATGATAATGAACAAGATAGATGAGATCCTTGCTCCTTAAGAGTTTATATTCTAGAAAAAAGGAAGCCCATGAATAAGTGAGAAAAATATCCACCCATAATCCTATGCAGAGGATTAAACACACTGTTGTGAGGCTCAGTGGCTCAGTTCCTATTTTAGATGGAGTCTCAGGGAAGGCCTGAGGAGGTAGCTAAAGACCTTATAAAAACCAACAAGGAAAACACAACCACCAAACAGAAAAAGGCCAAGGATAGGAGGAGGAAGTTGGCAGGTAAACTACAGACTGCCTGTAAATTAAAAATAGTCATCATCTTCACACAAAGTCAAAGAAATATAAATCAAAACAATGAGATAAAATGTTTCTTCTATCACAGGGAGAGAAACTAGAAAAGTTTGATAGAGAATCAGGTACATCCCAGCACTTTGGTGGAGTGTCTAAGTTAATAAAAACTAATTTAGTTTTTGGAGAGCAATAAACAATGCTATGTAAAATGTACACATCCTTTGCAGAAGTGTTCAAAGATATGTATAAAAGGAGAGTCAGGGCTTCCCTGGTGGCGCAGTGGTTGAGAGTCCGCCTGCCGATGCAGGGGAAGCGGGTTCATGCCCCGATCCAGGAAGATCCCACATGCTGCGGAGCGGCTGGGCCCATGAGTCATGGCCACTGGCCTGCGCGTCCGGAGCCTGTGCTCCGCAACGGAAGAGGCCACGGCAGTGAGGGGCCCATGTACCGCAAAAAAAAAAAAGGAGAGGCATACTTGTATTATTGAAACAGTAAAAGTTCAGGAGAAAGTCTTAATGCACATTAACAAGGACCTGGCACAGTAAGGTAGACCATCCACACAACAGAATACTATGCAGCAGTTACAAAGAATTAGATAGACTGAAGGGGCTGCCTATGGTGAGATCTTTAAGACACATTAAATAATAAAAGTTAGGTTTAGAGCAATTTTGTGGGGGACTATTCCATGTAAATAGAAAAGATACACATACATCCATTTTAACTCATATGCTGGTGTACATCATATTTTAGACATTTTTATGGTAAACCACATACTAAAATGCTAACTATAACTATCACTGGAGATAAAAGCATAGCGAGTAGATAGGCAGAGGAAGGAAACTTTAACGTCATAAGTAGTGTTTTTTTAAAATTTTTGAACCACGTGAATATATTACCTCCTCAAACCATCAAGAAGGTTTATCTGTGAGGGAGACCATTTCTGTTTCTTTATGCTTTCCTTTATTTAAAAATCCCAATGGATATACAGTTTTTAATATGTAAAAATATAAAAGAGCAAAATACTACATCATGAAGTCAAGGACTGTCAGGGAAGAAAAAAAGAGGACGGGAAGAGAATAGCACGCAGCATCCTGTTACAGAGGCAAGGACAGGGGAGAGGAGAAAACAGAGCAGGAGGGAAGGGTAAGGGAACTGATGAGGCATCATCATGCAACACCACTGCTCCAGGTGGCAGAAGCGGGGGGCTCTAGCTCCACTGCACTCAGGATTATTATTCTATATAAGCAGCAAACCATATTTACTAGGGAGAGGCTGGTTTTCTTTTGGTGCCACAAAGGATTATTTCAACTAATTAATTTGTTCTGCTGAACTGACAGCCACTGCAGATGCATCTGCATGCTTTATAAGCGTATTCCTGGTTCATTGATGCGATTCTCACACGTAGGTGCAGTACCTCGTTGGATAGATACAAAATAAGTCATTCCTGTTCCAAGGACTGAGCTTTGGACATTAAGAAAATCAAAGCACTCCAAGCCAGAGGGACATGACACACAGCATCTGAGGCACTGTCAAATCTTATCTCACTCAACACAAATTTGTGAAGCACCAACCGTTTTCCAGACACCTGGATTCAGGCTGAAGGTACAGAGATGCAAAGAAGACCCAGCTCCAACCTGAACGAAATCACAGTATAATGAGAGAGACAGACCCAGAAACAACTGTGATACAAAACAAAAAGATGCATTACTGAATACAAGTTCAAGCAGCATGACACAGGAATACGAAGGAAGAGATGCAAATGAGAGACAAGGAATAAATGTTCCTGAATGTTCGACGTTTTAAGTGCATCCACGAAGGCTCCCAGGGGAAAGAGTGTGTGTCTTCTCACTGCTCTGCTCATCTCCCTGCATTCAGACAGAGCTCCATACAGAGAAGGTACTGAAGTACTAGGAAAAACAAAATATCATCTTGGAGATGCCAAGAGCAGAACCTCCTGTAAACACTGGCCAAGTGGTGTTGGGTAAATGAGGACCACACTGCAAACGGTGCCACTTTCTGTGCCCACCCTGCCAGGATTGCTCTCACTGGAGGAAGGGCTGCCAGGGATCAGTGCTGGGGACCCAAGCTAAGAGCAAGAAAGAAAAGGGTCACCATCTCCTCCTAGAGGTTATAGAAATCACTTCTCCGTGTTGCAATTTACCAAAGGCTCAACTATACAACAAACAGGTGTGTTCAAGGCTGGATGCTTGAGAAAGCTGATGAGTTTAAAGGCATGTTCCAAAGCAAGGCTGTAGTAACTGGAGACTAGGATAGGGTCATTTTAAAATCATGTTTGAATTCCAATGGGGCGTGTTCTGACATGGTTCAGCTTGACTGCTTTATGTAAACATTAAAGTGCCATCACACGGGCAGGGCATACTTCTCCCAGGAGAGAGTGTTCTCTCAACTCAACACGAAGAAAAGGATAGTAGAAGCAGGAGAGTTAATGCCATGAAGTTCAAGAACCCCTACTTTGAATGATTTTTAAAACAGGAGAAGAGTTTGGGGCCAGGGACAGCTTAGAGGAGTCTTGGTTCTGTGGCTCCCCACAGTAGTAACTTTGCCCAGAAGGACAAAGATGTCCTTGGCTATGAGAAAAAGTGGAAATGACCTCAAAATATTGAGAGGAGACCAACCAAATCCAAGGAAGTAAATACTCATGGGTAAAGTAGGAGAGTGAAAAAATAGCGTTAATAATGTGTACTCCTTTCTTACTAGTTATTGTTAATTCTATCATTTTAATATAAACTTTCAGTTTTCTGAAAAGTCTACTATTGTAGACTTTCAGCTACAATAGTCATTGAATCACACAGCTCTCTATCTCCCACCCATAAATAGTTCCCATTAAATTTCTTCTAACTTAAAAATTTTTTTAAGAAATTAAATTTCTAACTTAAAAAATTTTTTTCTCATAAAATTTACTTAAACATTGTCGAAAATGTAGAAAGTACAAAAACTATGAAGGAAAACATAATAATCACTCATAAAAACCCTCCACCCAGAGATAAGCTCCTTTAACATGTCAGTATATTTCCTTCATTTCTTGATTTACATACATACAGAAATTATAACTGCTTATCACCACCTCGAGTCACATCTACAGGCTTCCACATGCCAGGCATTAGGATAAACTCTCCATGTGCTCTCTCTCACGTAATCTTAGAAACAATGTCATGAGGTAAATAACATTACTATCATCCATAACAGATGAGGTTTAGAGAGATGAAGTAATCCACACACAAAGTACCATAAGAAGAAGAGGCAGGCTTCTAAACTCACCCAGACTCTATTTTATAATCTTGCCTTTTTTCAGTTTCACGTAGGTGAGCATATTCCTTCGTCATTAAAACACAGTAGTAATTGATGCACTGTATTCCAAACTTCAAAATCTTCAAATCCTCTATGCTGAACAAATTGTTTCAAATTTTCCATTAAGATGATTTTAAAAATAAACACTCTTATATAAACAACTTGTGTGCATCTCTGATTATTTCCTCAGAATAGATGTATACCTTTTAGATCTAATACTTTTATATTTAGGAAACTCTTTAGAATTTGGTATCGTCAGATAGCCCTCCAGTTCCCCTTTTACCAGCAGCAGTACAAGGGAGTCTCTAATGTTTTTTAATAGCTAATAGTGTAAGCCCTGCTTGCTCCAGCAAACACACAAATTATTATCTGTATTTTTATAAAACTTCTTGTTTAATCTTGTGTTTATTCTCCCAGTTGAAGTGTAGATGTAGTTTTTCAAACTACATCAAATTCCATTGAGATATTTATTGGAACTCCATTTAACTCACTAATTAATTTGGATAGAACTGTAGTTATTACAGTATTGATTTTACCACTCAGGGGCATCAGCCATCTCTACTTTATTCAAATTGACTTTAATGGATCACAGGAACGTTCTCAGGTTTTCTGGGGGGGGGTTAGGTTTGGGGGGTTTTGCTGGGTTTTTTTTTTTTAGGGATTGAGCAATTTTTTACATGGTTGCTTTTTAAATCTTTTGTTATTTTATTTAATTTTATTTATTTATTTATTTTACTGTTAGCTGCATTGGGTCTTCGTTGCTGTGCACGGGCTTTCTCTAGTTGCAGCAAGCGGGGGCTACTCTTCGTTGCGGTGCATGGGCTTCTCATTGCAGTGGCTTCCCTTGTTGCGGAGCATGGGCTCTAAGCATGCAGGCTTCAGCAGATGTAGTGCACGGGCTCGGTAGTTGTGGCGCGCGGGCTTAGTTGTTCCATGGCATGTGGGATCTTCCCGAACCAGGGCTCAAACCCGTGTCCCCTGCATTGGCAGGTGGATTCTTAACCTCTGTGCCACCAGGGTAGTCCCCATAGTTGCTTTTTGATGAGATCTTTTTATCCCCTATTTTCTAATTAATTTTTTGCTTATATTTGAGGAAGTTGTTGATTCTTATATAAATGTTTTATAACCAACTCTAACTCCATTTGTTCTAAGCATTTTTCAGTTGATTCTCTTGGGTGGTACGGGCAGATTGCTGTCATCTATAAATTACTTATTTCCAATAATTAGACAAACTCCTTTTTTAATTTTTGTCTTATCAAGTTGACTAAAACAAGTCCCAAACCTTGTTCCATGCAAAACTGAAGGTTTTTTCCCCTTCACTAAAAAGAGTTTTTCGTCAAATAACATTGAGAAGCACTAGGTTAGAATTTGCAGAACAACACTGGTTAGTGGTAGGGGTTGCAAATACCCTTATGTTGTTCACTGTTCTAATATTTTACCACTGACATTAATGTTGGTTATTGCTTTGGAAGACTATATGTATATTAAGAGAAAAATTTTATTTCTAGCTCAGTATGTTTTTTTAATTGATAGATTTTAACTTACCAATGCCCATTTTTTACAACTACAGAGGTAGTCAAATTTTTTTCTCTCACGACCTACCATATTTGCAGTGATATGATAAAAAAAGTTATAATATGTAGCTAGTCATCTTTGCATTCCAAGAAAAAACCTTACTATGTCTTGGTAAATTATTTAAGAGAAAAAAAAATCCCATTAGTTAGAATTTTCTTTCAGATGTTAATCTCTATAAATCTCTGTATGTGTATGTGTGTGTTTGTGTATGTGTGTCTTCTCCCTTTACCAGATTGTGACATCATGGGGATGATAGTTAAATAATATTAATTCTAAATTACTTCATCTTTTTCCTTTCTCTGAAACAATTCGTAGAACATAGAAAGAAAATCTGTTCCTTGAAAATTCTAATGAACTTGCCTGGAAAATTATCCAGGTTTAGCTTGTTAGGGAGAAGTAATTCTCAGAAAATTTTAGAAATCACTCACATTTTCATTTGTCTTTATTTTAACTCTTTGAATCATTTTAGAGTTTTACATTTTCTCATAAAACCATTCACTTAATCCACATATTCAATTCATTAGCATAGTATTATCTATAGTAATATAAACTTAATCTTTTCTAAAACTATGGTTCTAGCCCCTCATTTCTACTGTTGTGTAGAAACAGTAGAAATGCAGTTGTGCATTTTTACTAATCTTTTCTTCATTAGACTTACCAGAGATCTGTTCATTTTGTTGACCTTATCAAAGAACAAGCTGTTGGATTTTTATAACAGCTGTTTCTTGAAATTTTGTTATTAATTTATGTTCTTAATTACTTCCTTCAGTACAGTTTATTGTTCTTGTTCTAAATTCTTAGGCTGGATACTTAATTCATTTCTGTTTTGAGTACTGATTGGATTTAAAGTTATGATTTTTCTTTCTCTAGTAGAGCATCTCAGGGTACAGCTTTGAATGCATTCCCCATAAAGTGCTCTCACCATGATTTCTAGTGTATTCTATGATAATTTTCTCTGTCATTGAATAATTTAAGTATGTTCTCATTTTGGGGTTTGTTTTTATTTTCCAAATGACTATATAAAATCAGCAACCCTGCAAAATCAGTAAGTGCACTCAGCCTATCAGAAAAAAATTTTTGAATTCCTAGAAGGTAGAAAGGAGACAAAATAAGTTATGTGGAGAAACAAGCTGCAGGATAAACTAGGGCTGAGTTAGCTGTGTTTCTGAAAGAGCTCTGGGAGGCAGTCATGAAGATGACCAGTTGGAGAACTACACTGAGATGAGCCTGGCAGTGGGCTCTTCCCCTCCCACGCTTGCGTACATAGCAGCAAGCACTGACACGGCCCCTTGGGTAACAGTGAATGGAGGAAGGGTGTCTGAGCTCAGAGAAATGGGACAATGTCCCAGTACCTGCTGACTTTAGGAGAACAAGAGGCTGCCACATGCAGAAGACAGGCTCCTGTATGTCTCACTTGGCCGTGTGCCCAAAGAAACTTGAGGAGATAACCAAGAATCACTAAACATTCGAAAAAGAAAACTACACGAGATAAAACTTAAAATGGAAAGGAAAAAAAGTACTGCTAAAATAGTAAATAGAAAATTTTAATGGTTGTATAATTACCATCAATGAAGAGATCAGAAAGACTACTGCACTTACAAAACAGAACATGGTTATGAAAAAGTAAGTCAGCAACCTTGGTAAATAAACAAATTTGATGGATGTGCCAAATAAGCAGAATGGACACTCATGAAATAATGTAGTGAGCAGGATGATCTAGCTCAAGGTTTCTTCCAGAATACAACAGAAAAGGCCAAAGAGACAGGAAGTATAAGAAAAACGATTAAGAGAGATAGAGAACACATCTAGAATTTCCGAAAGCCACTTGATACATAACCCAGAAATGGAAAGAAGAGACAATACAGGGGAAGAAGTGTGAAAGGAAAATAGAAATTTCCCTGAACTGGAGTGAGACTTATATTTTGAGCTTAAATAGGCCAACCAAAGGTCATACAAAATTTAAAACAAAAACACTGTGAAATTTCTTATGATGGGGAGGAAAGGAGAGGAAAGAGGAAAAATAAATAAATGGAACAGAAAATTCAGAGTCAAGAAAATAAAAAACAGAAAGCATGAAAGAAAATGTAGTTAAAAGTACATTATGTAGGAGGGGCAGAGTCAAGACGGCGTACTAGGAGGACACAGTATTCGCATCTCCTCACAACTAGGGCACCTACCAGGCACCGGTGGGGGACCACGGACATCTAAGGGGACAGGAGGAACCCTCAGCAACCGGGTAGGACGTGGGGCATGGGGGGAGTGAAGGGGGAGGAGAAGTGGAGGTGGGACGAGACTGGTGCCCCTGAGGGGCGGCTGTGGGAGGGAAAGGCATCCCACGCCCAAAGGGGTAAATTGGGGAACCATTGGGAGGGCAGAGGATCAAAAGGGAGCTTGGCCAGGTTTCCACTGCCCTTTGGGCCCCCAGGAACCTGCTGAGATCCTGGGCCTGATCCTCTCCCCACCTATGCCTCCTCCATGGATCCTGAGGGAGTGGGAGGGAAGGAAGGAGGAGCAAAAGTAAAGGCCAGACCTCCAGGACCGACACCCCTGAGGGGTGGTTGGGGGAGGGGAGGAGTTCCTGCATCCAGCGGGACCCACCCACGGTTAGGGGTCCAGTGGTGACGGGGGAGACCCTGGGGGACATGGTAGGGGAGGGGCGTGAAAGAAAGGAAGGGAACGGGGGCAGTGCTTTCCCTGTCCATTAGTCACCGGGAAGCCTGTTGGGCTCCCAGGCCTAATCCTCTGCCCTCAGAGCCTCCCTCCTGCCATGCAGAGCCCAAGCCCCACCCCTACACCCCCACCCAGGGCCCCACCTCTACAATTGGAGACCTCCTCTGAGACCCCCTCCAATGCACTGGGGCTAAACCCCACCCACACAACCTCACTCAGGGCCCTACCTCCAAACTCGGGAACTCCAAACTCCAGAGGCCCTGCTTTCGACATCTGGCCTTTCCCCTTACGTGCAGGTCCTAAGCAGAGGCCCTGCCCCATGCTTCAAGGTCACCCCTCTACCCATCTAGGTCCCACCCCACCCTAAACCCCACCCTTGCCTAACTTCAACCCCCCCCAAACTCCACCTCCATAGCCAAGGCTTTTTTTTTTTTCCTCTTTTAGATTAGGGTTCTGTTTTACCTTGTTGATTCATTGTTGATTCTTTTATATTTTTATTTTTCCTAATAAATCTTTTACTTTTCCAATTTTATTTAATTCTTTATACTTTGTGATTGTACTCTCCTTTTGGCATGTTTTTCCTCCCGTGGTTTTTTTTTTTTTCTTTTTTCCGTTGTGTTTTTTTTTGTTTGTTTTGTTTTTTGTGGTATGTGGGCCTTTCACTGTTGTGGCCTCTCCCATTGCAGAGCACAGGTTCCAGACGCACAGGCTCAGCAGCCATGGCTCATGGGCCCAGCCGCGCTGCGGCATGTGGGATCTTCCCGAACCAGGGCACGAACCCATGTCCCCTGCGTCAGCAGGCGGACACTCAACCACTGCACCACCAGGGAAGCACTGTTGTGGTTTTATTTTACCTTGTTGCAGTTGTTTCAATTATAGTTTTTTTTCATAATACATTTTTTATCTTTCTAATTTTACTTTCTATTTTAATTCTTTGATATTTTACTGCTCCTTTTTTCTTTCTTTCTTCTTCTTCTTCTTTTTTTTTTTTTTTTACCATGCCATGAAGCTTGCAGGATCTTGGTTCCCAGGCTGGAGGTCATGCCCAAGATCCTGTGGTGGGAGCTCAAAGTCCAAATTGCTGGACTAACAGAGAACCTCAGAAACCAGGGAATATCAACCAGGAGGTCCTCATCTCAGCACCAAGATCCAGCTCTATCCAACTGCCTGCAAACTCCAATGCTGGACGTCTCAGGCCAAACAACCAGAAAGACAGGAATATAGCATCACCCATCAAAAGAAAAAAAAATGAAATGACAAAAACATACGTTACAGAAAAAGAAGCAAGGTAGAAACCTACAAGACCAAATAAATGAAGATGAATAGGCAACCTACCTGAAAAATAATTCAGAGTAATGATAGTAAAGATGATCCAAATCTCGGAAACATAATGGAGAAAATACAAGAAACATCTAACGAAAATCTAGAAGGAATAAAGAGCAAACAAACAGTGATGAACAACACAATAACTGAAATAAAAAATACTCTAGAAGGAATCAATAACAGAATAACTGAGGCAGAAGAATGGATAAGTGACCTGGAAGATAAAAGGGTGGAAATAAATTCCAGGGAGCAAAAAAAAAAAAAAAAGAATGAAAAGAATTGAGGACAGTCTCAGAGACCTCTGGGACAACATTAAACACACCAACATTCAAATTATAGGGGTCCCAGAAGAAGAAGGCAAAAAGAAAGTGTCTGAGAATACAGTTGAAGACTTGTAGTCGAAAACTTCCCTAACATGGAAAAGGAAATAGTCAAGTCCAGGAAGCACAGAAAGTCCCATAAGGATAAACCCAAAGACACACAACCAGACACACATTAATCAAACCATCAAAAATTAAATACAAAGAAAAAATGTTAAAAACAGCAAGGGAAAACCAACAAATAACATACACGGGAATCCCCATAAGGTTAACAGCTGATCTTTCAGCAGAAACTCTGCAAGCCAGAGGGGACTGGCAGGACATATTTAAAGTGATGAAAGGGAAGAACCAACAACCAAGATTACCCTACCCAGCAAGGATCTCATTCAGATTTGAAGGAGATATTAAAACCTTTACACACAAGCAAAAGCTAAGAGAATTCATCACCACCAAACCAGCTTTACAACAAATGCTAAAGGAACTTCTCTAGGCAGGAAATACAAGAGAAGGAAAAGACCTACAAAAACAAACCCAAAGCAATTAAGAAAATGGTAATAGGAACATACATATGGATAATTACCTTAAATGTAAATGGCTTAAAAGCTCCAACCAAAAGACATAGACTGGCTGAATGGATACATAAACAAGACCCATACATATGCTGTCTACCCACTTCAGACCTAGGGACCCATACAGACTGAAAGTGAGGGGATGGAAAAAGATATTCCATGCAAATAGAAATCAAAAGAAAGCTGGAGTAGCAATTCCATATTGGACAAAATAGACTTTAAAATAAAGACTATTACAAGAGACAAGGAAGGACACTATATAATGATCAAGGGATCAATCCAAGAAGAAGATAGAACAACTGTAAATATTTATGCACCCACCGCAGAACCACCTCAATACATACGGCAGATGCTAACAGCCATAGAAGAGGAAATCGATAGTAACACAATCGTAGTAGGGGACTTTAACACCCAACTTTCACCAATGGACAGATCATCCAAAATGAAAATAAATAAGGAAACACAAGCTTTAAATGACACATTAAACAAGATGCACTTAATTGATATTTACAGGACATTCCATCCAAAAACAACAGAATACACTTTCTTCTCAAGCGCTCATGGAACATTCTCCAGGATAGACCATATCTTGGGTCACAAATCAAGCCCTGTTAAATTTAAGAAAATTGAAATCATATCAAATATCTTTTCCAACCACAACTCTATGAGACTAGATATCAATTACAGGAAAAAAACTGCAAAAAGTACAAACACATGGAGGCTAAGCAATACACTACTGAATAACCAAGAGAACACTAAAGAAATCAAAGAAGAAATAAAAAATACCTAGAAACAAATGACAATGAAAACACAATGACCCAAACCCTATGGGATGCAGTAAAAGGCGTTCTAAGAGGGTAGCTTATAGCAATACAATCCTACCTCAAGAAACAAGAAACATCTCAAACAACCTAACCTTAAACCTAAAGCAATTAGAGAAAGAACAACAACAACAAAAAAAACCCCAAAGTTAGCAGAAGGAAAGAAATCATAAAGATCAGATCAGAAATAAATGAAAAAGAAATGAAGGAAACGATAGCAAAGATCAATAAAACTAAAAGCAGATTCTTTGAGAAGATAAACAAAATTGATAAACCATTAGCCAGACTCATCAAGAAAAAAGGGAGAAGGCTCAAATCAGTAGAATTAGAAATGAAAAAGGAGAAGTAACAACTGACACTGCAGAAATACAAAGGATCATGAGAGATTACTACAAGCAACTATATGCCAATAAAGTGGACAACCTGGAAGGAATGAACAAATTTTTAGAAAAGCACAGCCTTCCAACACTGAACCAGGAAGAAAAAGAAAATATGAACAGACCAATCACAAGCACTGAAATTGAGACTGTGATTAAAAATCTTCCAACAAAGAAAAACCCAGGACCAGATGGCTTCACAGGCTAATTCTATCAAACATTTAGAGAAGAGCTAACACCAATCCTCCTCAAACTCTTGCAAAATATAGCAGAGGGAGGAACACTCCCAAACTCATTCTACGAGGCCAGCATCACCCTGATACAAAAACAGACAAAGATGTCACAAAGAAAGAAAACTACAAGCCAATATCACTGATGAACATAGATGCAACAATCCTCAACAAAATACTAGCAAACAGAATCCAACAGCACATTAAAAGGATCATATACTATGATCAAGTGGGGTTTACCCCAGGAATGCAAGGATTCTTCAGTATATGCAAATCAATCAATGTGATACACCATATTAACAAATTGAAAGAGAAAAACCATATGATCATCTCAATAGATGCAGAAAAAGGTTGTGACAAAATGCAACACCGATTTATGATAAAAACCCTCCAGAAACTAGGCATAGAGAGGACTTACCTCAACATAATTAAAGCCATATATGACAAACCCACAGCCAACATCATTCTCAATGGTGAAAAACTGAAACCATTTCCTCTAAGATCAGGAACAAGACAAGGTTTCCCACTCTCACCACTATTATACAACATAGTTTGGGAAGTTTTCGCCACAGCAATCAGAGAAGAAAAAGAAATAAAAGGAATCCAAATAGGAAAAGAAGAAGTAAAACTGTCACTATTTGCAGATGACATGATACTATACATAGAGAATCCTAAAGATGCTACCAGAAGACTACTAGAGCTAATCAATGAATTTGGTAAAGTAGCAGGATACAAAATCAATGCACAGAAATCTCTTGCATTCCTGTACACTAATGATGAAAAATCTGAAAGAGACATTAAGGAAACACTCCCATTTACCACTGCAGCAAAAAGAATAAAATACCTAGGAATAAATCTACCTAAGGAGACAAAAGACTTGTATGCAGAAAACTATAAGACACTGATGAAAGAAATTAAAGATGACACAAACAGATGGAGAGATATACTATGTTCTTGGATTGGAAGAATCAACACTGTGAAAATGACTATACTACCCAAAGCAATCTACAAATTCAATGCAACCCCTATCGAAATACCAATGGCATTTTTCACAGAATTAGAACAAAAAACTTCACAATTTGCATGGAAACACTGAAGACCCCGAATAGCCAAAGCAATCTTGAGAAAGAAAAGTGGAGGTGGAGGAATCAGGCTCCCAGACCCCAGACTATACTACAAGGCTACAGTAATCAAGATAGTATAGTTCTAGCACAAAAACAGAAATATAGATCAATGGAACAGGATAGAAAGCCCAGAGATAAACCCACGAACATATGGTCACCTTATATTTGACAAAGGAAGCAAGAGTATACAATGAAGAAAAGACAGCCTCTTCAATAAGTGGCTGGGAAAACTGGACAGCCACATGTAAAAGAATGAAATTAGAACACCACCTAATACCATACAGAAAAATAAACTCAAAATGGATTAAAGACCTAAATGTAAGGCCAGACACTATAAAATTCCTAGAGGAAAACACAGGCAAAACACTCTATGACATAAATGACAGCAAGATCGTTTTTGACCCCCCTCCTAGAGAAACAGAAATAAAAACAAAAATAAACAAATGGGACCTAATGAAACGTCAAAGCTTTTGCACAGCAAAGGAAACCATAAAAAAGACAAAAAGACAATGCTCAGAATGGGAGAAAATATTTTCAAACGAAACAACTGACAGAGGATTAATCTCCAAAATATACAAGCAGCTCATGCAGCTCAATATCAAAAAAACCAAACAACCCAATCCAAAAATGGGCAGAAGACCTAAACAGACATTTCTCCAAAGAAGATATACAGATTGCCAACTGACTCATGAAAAGATGCTCAACATCAATAATCATTAGAGAAATGCAAACCAAAACTACAATGAGATATCACTTCACACCAGTGAGAATGGCCATCATCAAAAAATCTACAAACTATAAATCCTGGAGAGGGTGTGGAGGAAAGGGAACCCTCTTTCACCTTTGGTGGAAACGTAAATTGATACAGCCACTATGGAGAACAGTATGGAGGTTTCTTAAAAAACTAAAAATAGAACTACCATGTGACCCAGCAGTCCCACTACTGGGCATATAACCTGAGAAAACCATAATTCAAAAAGAGTCATGTACCACAATATTCACTGCATCACTATTTACAATAGCCAGGACATGGAAGCAACCTAAGAGTCCATCGAGAGATGAATGGATAAAGAAGTGTGGCACACATATATATAATGCAATGTTACTCAGCCATAAAAAGAAATGAAATTGTGTTATTTGTAGTGAGGTGGATGGACCTAGCGTCTGTCATACAGAGTGAAGTCAGCAAGGGAAAAACAAATACCATATGCTAACACATATATATGGAATCTAAAAAAAAAAAAATGGTTCTGATGAACCTAGGGGCAGGACAGGAATAAAGACCCAGATGTAGAGAATGGATTTGAGGACATGGGGAGGGGGAAGGGTAAGCTGAGACAAAGTGAGAGAGTGGCATGGACATATATACACTACCAAATGTAAAATAGCTAGTGGGAAGCAGCTGCATAGCACAGGGAGATCAGCTCAGTGCTTTGCGACCACCTAGAGGGGTGGGATAGGGAGGGTGGGAGGGAGACGCAAGAGGGAGGGGATATGGGGATATACGTATGCATACAGCTGATTCACTTTGTTATACAGCAGAAACACACAATACTGTAAAATAATTATACTCCGATAAAGATATTAGGGAAAAAAAGTAAATTATGTAGCAAGAATATGTGCAAATACACTAGCAATCACAATAAATGAGAATATATTAAAAGAGACTACGAAATTGGGTAAAAGGAAAATCAGCTATTTTTGTCACTAGAAATCTAATTTAAGCCAAGTGACACACAGGGGTTAAATTTTTAAGTGATGGAAAAAGAAATTGCCACATAAGTTCTAACAAGAAGGATGGCAGAAAAATATATTAGAATCAGACAAAATTAAAAGATCAAAAACATAAAGCCAAAAATCACTAAATGGGAAGAGTAGTATATTACATATTAATAAAAATCTGTACTGAAAGGCAGGCTTCTCATAAGTCTTATTGGTTGGAACTACTTCCCATATCAGTGGCTGAACCAATCATAGTTAAGGAGAATAGAATTTCCATGATCAGTTAGACCATTTGCAAATGGATCCCTGGACTCATTTCTTCTGACTTCTCAGAAACACAGGCTATGCTAAGTAGGATGAATACATGAAGGAAAAAAACAGGGTTTTAGGAGAGAATTAGGCAATCGACAATATTTGATACACCACTCTGAAGTTATCACAACACACAATTTTTTCTTGTGTAGCATTAATTACTACCAACTGATTAATCACTATAAAATAAAAGTGCAATGTTTTTATTTGTCTCCTTTTGTCCATCTTCTCCATGAAAAAGTAAAATTCAGGAGAGCAGGGACCTTGTCTATCCTGTTTCTAATTGGAGCTCCAGCATCTTGCAGAAGGTTCAGTGCATAATAGGAGCTCAATACATGTTTGTTGACAGGATGGATGGATGGATGGATGAATACTGGGATGGATTACTCTGAGATAGATCAACCAAAATAATAAAGTAAAAAAAATGCCAGAAAAGGAAAGCTTTATATGGTGTTAAATAATGTCAGAGTTACAGGGATAGAGGGATTGCAAAAAGACCACTGAATTGAATGTTCAGAAGGGATTTTACCTTTAGAGAGCAGTTTCAGTAAGAACATTTATGAATATAAACCAGAACATAAAGCATTAAGGACAAAGTGGGCAATAAAGGTATGATTACGTAATATTACCTTTGTCCCCCCCCCTTTTTTTTTTGGTAGAAGCAGAAAAGGTGTTAGCTCTGAGGATAGCACAATCAAGGAAGGAGTTGGTTGGCTTCTTTATTTAGAATGGCAAGAGTAAGCATGTTTGTTGACAAAAAACGTAGTAGTCCGTGGAGAAGAATATACTGAAGGTATAGGTTGGAAAAGGAAGTGTAAGTAAATTTCTAGAAGAGGGAATTGAATCCAATGTAAAATACTGAGAAGTTAAACTTAAGGAAGAACCTACTGTCCCCAGAGACCAGAGTAATGTAAGAATGTGAAAGGCAGGGACATACAGGACAGGATCCATGTGCTGTCACCCCAACTTAACCGAGAGAATCTACTCTCCAGTTACTCCACAGCAGGTGTTCAGTAAATACTTGTTGAATGAATGGAATGAACAGACACATGAATAGATGCAATGATGCAAATGTGTTATTTTCTGTATCTTCCAACCATAAACGTGATTCTTTTTTTTGAATTTTATTTATTTTTTATACAGCAGGTTCTTATTAGTCATCCATTTTATACACATCAGTGTATACATGTCAATCCCAATCGCCCAATTCATCACACCACCACGCCCACCCCTCACCCCCGCAGCTTTCCTCACTTGGTGTCCATACGTTTGTTCTCTACATCTGGGTCTCAATTTCTGCCCTGTAAACTGGTTCATCTGTAACATTTTTCTAGGTTCCACATATATGCGTTAATATACGATATTTGCTTTTCTCTATCTGACTTACTTCACTCTGTAGGACAGTCTCTAGATCCATCCACGTCTCAACAAATGACCCAATTTCGTTCCTTTTTATGGCTGTGTAATATTCCATTATATATATGTACCATTTCTTCTTTATCCATTCGTCTGTCGATGGGCATTTAGGTTGCTTCCATGACCTGGCTGTTGTAAATAGTGCTGCAATGAACATTGGGGTGCATGTGTCTTTTTGAATTATGGTTTACTCTGGGTATATGCCCAGTAGTGGGATTGCTGGATCATATGGTAATTCTATTTTTACTTTTTTAAGGAAACTCCCTACTATTCTCCATAGTGGCTGTATCAATTTACATGCCCACCAACAGTGCAAGAGGGTTCCCTTTCCTCCACACCCTCTCCAGCATTTGTTGTTTGTAGATTTTCTGATGATGCCCATTCTAACTGCTGTGAGGTGATACCTCATTGTAGTTTTGATTTGCATTTCTCTAATAATTAGCAATGTTGAGAAGTTTTTCATGTGCTTCTCGGCCATCTGTATTTCTTCTTTGGAGAAATGTCTATTTAGGTCTTCTGCCCATTTTTGGATTGGGTTGGTTTTTTTTAATATTGAGCTGCATGAGCTGTTTATATATTTTGGAAATTAATCCTTTGTCCATTGATTTGTTTGCAAATATTTTCTCCCATTCTGAGGATTGTCTTTTCGTCTTGTGTATGGTTTCCTTTGCTGTGCAAAAGCTTTGAAGTTTCATTAGGTCCCATTTGTTTATTTTTGCTTTTATTTCCATTACTCTAGGAGGTGGATCAGAAAAGATCTTGCTGTGATTTATGTCAAAGAGGCTTCTTCTTATGTTTTCCTCTGAGAGTTTTATAGTGTCCAGTCTTACATTTAGGTCTCGAATCCATTTTGAGTTTATTTTTGTGTATGGTGTTAGGGAGTGTTCTAATTTCATTCTTTTACATGTAGCTGTCCAGTTTTCCCAGCACCACTTATTGAAGAGACTGTCTTTTCTCCACTGTATATCCTTGCCTCCTTTGTCATAGATTAGTTGACCACAGGTGCGTGGGTTTATCTCTGGGCTTTCTATCTTGTTCCATTGATCTATATTTCTGTTTTTGTGCCAGTACCACATTGTCTTGATTACTGTAGCTTTGTAGTATAGTCTGATGTCAGGGAGTCTGATTCCTGCAGCTCTACTTTTTTCCCCTCAAGACTGCTTTGGCTATTCGGGGTCTTTTGTGTCTCCATACAAATCTTAACATTTTTTTGTTCTACTTCTGTGAAAAATACCATTTGTAGTTTGATAGGGATTGTATTGAATCTGTAAGATTGCTTTGGGTAGTATAGTCATTTTCACAATATTGATTCTTCCAATCCAAGAACATGGTATATCTCTCTATCTGCTGGTATCATCTTTAATTTCTTTCATCAGTGTCTTATAGTTTTCTGCATACAGGTCGTTTGTCTCCCTAGGTAGGTTTATTCAAATGTGTTATTTTCTGTATCTTCCTACCATAAACATGATTCTTCTTGTTTTCTTAAGGTAAACCATTGAAGTGAAAGGAGTAACAGACTCTACCAGCCAGGAAATGCCTCCAGGGGACATTTTCTAACAACAACAGACTGAGCAAAAAGGGAGAGAAGCAAAAACAAGGTAAATATCCTTATGTATTCTACCCTTATTGAAGTCCCTAGTGATGGAATTATCTATACGCTCGTGATTCATTTTACTGAAAGCTTCAGTAAGTAAAGGGAAATAATTTATGTAAAAAAATATGTTTAATCAATAACCAGAAAATATGTATGTATCAATATTTGTCTAACTCCAGAAGAAAAACAAGATTAAGAAATAAAAAACTTAATTTTCACTGCTTAAAGTAACTGCTCAACCTGAAAATTAAATCCCAGATCTGATTTTCTAATCTGTTGAGCATTCTCTTTGTAAAATGTTCTACTTTTAATGGTTTTCACATTCTAAATATATACACCAAACTTTATAAAACACTATTTAAAATTCACTAAAAGTTATTTTAAAGTAAATCGTATCTACACTGATTTCACAACACCTTCCTTGGTATCTAAGTACCTCAGGACGTAGGAATAAGTTAAAAGATCACAGAAACACTTCATGTGATTTAACAGACATTACTGAAAATACAACATGAGTGTATACCAAATTTAGTTTCCACATGCTAATTACTAGAATCTTACTGTAACATTGCTTCTTTAATTGTGGATTTCAATATGAGGCCTTTGTCAGAAGAAAAAAAATGTGTTAAACACCAAGGGATAAAAATGCTTCCTGGTTTCTTTATTGCTTATATAGTAGCTTAATAACTAAATTGGCAACTTACATTATTTCTTTCAACAATTTAATTACTATGTACTATGCACAAAACAGCTCAGCGACACAGTCATTTATATCGTATGCTGGATGAAATTATGAAAGAGTAAGAAGTTGACCACTTTTGGGAGGAGGGTAGCACTCAAAAGGGTCAAATTACAGCAACAACAATTAGTACATATTTCATAATATGATTTCCACACACAATTGCTATAATAAGTTACCTTGTGCAACAAAGACATAAGGGAAAAAAACCAAATTAAATGAAATCGAGGAACTCAGAATGGGAGTTAGAATTCAGTTAACTGTATAATTAAAGAAACAGATTTAAGAGATAATTCTGGAAGAGGGCTTCCCTGGTGCCACAGTGGTTAAGAATCCACCTGCCAATGCAGGGGACACGGGTTCAAGCCCTGGCCTGGGAAGATCCCACATGCCATGGAGCAGCTAAGCTCGTGCGCCACAACTACTGAGCCTGTGCTCTGGAGCCCGCGAGCCACAACTACTGAGCCCATGTGCAACAACTACTGAAGCCCGCGTGCCTAAAGCCTGTGCTCCACAACAAGAGAATGCACCACAATGAGAAGCCCGCGCATTGCAACGAAGAGTAGCCCCCGCTCACCACAACTAGAGAAAGCCCGTGCACAGCAACAAAGACCCAACACAGCCAAAAATAAAAAAATTAATTTATTTTTTTTAAAAAGATATTCTGGAAGAAATGACAGGCTATCACCACAAACACAGCAAGAAAAAAGTTGGAAAATAAAAATGATGGGGAATATAATGGTCTTCAACTAGCTGAATAATTTATTTTGCTTTTTTAAAGGACCTGGAATGAAGTGGCCCCTTGGAGCTGACTCCCATCTTCCCCATCACTCCCAGCCCTTGTTGAGGAGCCTCTGGCACCACTGAGCCTACATATCAAAGGCAGGTATGACCATTAAGTCACAACACTGTTTTTAGTTACATGCCAGAAATTTCATATTCTAATAAGGATTACCCTTTAAGTACTTTTATTAGGAGGTTCTGTATTCATTTCACTGACTTCTGTTGCTCGCTTTATTTGGAATTTTATGTTTTGTTTGGAATGCCTCACATATTTGTATATGTGTAGAGTATCCTTACTTTTCATTCTATGTATATTTTTAGATGAACATTTAAGCCAGTTTCATGATTTTGTATGCCTGCTTTGTTTGTTATGCATTATAGTAGTCTCTGGACACTATCTGCAATATCATGTATCTTTGGTTTAAAAAATGGCATGGCATTGGTTATGTTTTGTAGATCACAAGTTCCCAAATTTTCTATCATCTTCTCCATGAGATGCTGGCACCAACTACAGCAGACACACTGTAGCCCCATGAGGCTAAGTATCATGAGAGTTTTCACCAGAAGGAGCCACCACACCACCATACTCTTAAAACACATTCACATCTCACCATTTTTAACACCTGTGGGGTTTTTTTTCGGGATTTTCATGTATGTAAGGATTTCTGTTCCAAAACCCTTCAAAATTATCTAGTACCCCAGGCAAATAATTAGCAGTGGCTAATTGGGTCTTTGAATACCTTCTGGCGGTGTTCGTCCTTCATCTTTTGCAATTTTTTAGTTTCTTCCCTTTTAGAATCCGTATAAGCCTGTCTTCTGGCCTATAATGGTATAGGAAAAAAATATCATGGGAAAAAAGCATCACAACAATGTACCGGTCTGCCTATCATGGGTCTGGTTCTAAAAAGTTAACCTCATACTAAGCATATAGTAAGCTCTCCATATACATTTGCTTACTGAGTGATTTATGCATATGTCTGCAGACGCCCCTTGGGATACACAAAAAGAAGGTGAGTATAAGCACAATCATCCAGCACATTTTAAAGGGTGATCTAAATGTTTCATTAAGCTTTAAAAATATCCCCTCAGAGATAATCAACATAGTTTATTCTTTCTAATGAGAAGGATTTGAATCAGAGGGAAGTTAAATATATTTTTCAAGAATATTCCAACTCGCTGATAAATATCAGAGGCAAGCAATGGTGACACTGACTACAGAAGCACTGACATGTCTACTGCTCATTAATGCTATCCTATTAAACAGCGTGTCAGCTGATCGATACCATGTAATCCCAGAGATGCCTTTCTCTCTAGGTCTTTGCGTCCCTAATCTGTACCTGAAGTTCACTTCTGTTCCTGAGAGGGAAAGCAAAGCCTGTCCAGGAGCACAGGAGCCATCATTTCTGGCTGAATTAGGACCTCAAGGGGGAACCTCAGAAGAGCCAGCACACACGGTAAGATGTCCTTCAGTCCCCGTGACCCTCCACGTCAGGGTTCCCCCCATGGGCGCAGAGACCATGTGTGCTGGAATTTATGAGATTTCAAGTATCCTATCTGTTCATGTCACTTTCTCTCCCTCACATTGATTTGTAGCCCACCCTCTGTAAGGCAGAGAGGCCAGCCTGATAAGCTAATGCGTAGGAAATCCATTGTTCTCATAAAACTACCAGCAGCATCATGGCAGCAGGTGACATATTTCAGGCCTAGTTCTTTGGACTAATTAATAATCCATAAAGTTTATGTAGCCTGATCCCCCCTTTTCTCTTACCGTAATTTTTCTCAAGCACTTCTTAATTCATTCCCCCATTTCTATCACTATAAAACCTATATTCCATCAAATAATAAGAAGCACTTGCCAGAAAGCAAGAGAGGCTCTCAGAATTGTATCAGCTATAGCACTACCAATTAGAAAGGTGGAGCTCCAGATGTGTTCAGAAAGCCCACATATATCCAAACCCTGCTACATAAGACAGGCACACATATCCTAGGACTTTGTTGTCTCCATATCCTGAAAACAAGGGGACTGTGATAAGATATAAAGGAGGGGGAGTCATTTTCCAATGACTCCTTCTTTTTATATTAGAGAAGGCTAGTTTTTATCACAAATATTCCATACAAGATCTGAAATGGGGGAAGGGGGCCGGGGGCACATCTTATATTCAAGGGACTAAAAGGAGGAGTAAGATAGTTAAAGCAGATATGATGACTTTATTGAGGAACCTATTTGTATACCTTTCTTTTAAACTTAACCACTTTGCTGTTCTTTTATCAAAATATGGGTCCTAGTTTCTGAGTCAGGAAAGAAAATGGTTAGACACATAAAGTGTCAATGAAAAGGCCACAGAAACTAGGAAGTCACATGGCATCTCAACTACAAGAGTTCAAAGTTACTTGCAGTCCTAATGCTTGCTGTGATCCCTGGGCAGGACAGGAAGTTTCTGTTAAAAAATAGGGGGAAAAAAACTTTTGATCACTATTTTTCTTAGTTCTAAGTCCCAGAAATTTCTATGTCATATTCACATTATTTTTCTATCATAAACTATTGATTTAACATATTAATAATAAATTTTTTGTTATTCAAATAAAATATAAACTTTTAGTCATCCTCCCCCACAAGCTATGCTTATAGTATATTCATTCAATAAGCAGTATTTCAGCCTCCTATGCACAAGCACTGTGGTCAGACATGACCCCAGACCTCAAGTGCTTATAGCCTAGTGTGGAAGCCAGACAAAAAGATTAATGAGACTAATGATTACAGGTATTGTGACATCATGAGAGGTATTGTGACAAAGGATGCTAAAAAGAAGGACATTTAATTAAACTGGATCAAGGACACCTTCTCAAACTGGGTGACACTAGGTTGTGTCTTAAAGAGTAGGAATCAGACTAAGCGGGGTGGGGCACTGTGTGAATAAATGAAAAATGGCATTGTATTAGTTGGCTCAAGCTGCCATAACAAATTACCACAGACTGGGTGGCTTAAACAACAGATATTCATTGCCTCACATGGAAGTTAGAAGTCCAAAATCAAGGTGTCTGCAAGGTTGGTTCCTTCTGAGGGCTGTGAGGGAAGGAGCTAGGCCTCTCTCCTTGCTTACAGATGACCGTCTTCTCCCCGTGTCTCACATCAACGTCCCTCTATACATGTCTGTTCCTATGTCCAAATTTCCCGTTTTTATAAGGATACCTTTCCTATTGGATTAGATCTCATTTTAACTTGACCTCTGTAAAGACCCAATCTACAAATAAGATCACATTCTGAAGCACGGGAGGTTAGGTCTTCGATATATAAATTTTGAGGGGACACAATTCAATCCATGACAAGCACTAAGTCCCCATTTCAAGATGGTGAAGTGAATATGTTTCTGCTCCATTCTCCTCTCAGAAATTACCCTAAACAGAGGAGGAAATGAAACAAACACAAACCCTGCTTCAAAACCCAAGAGAAACCTGTATTCCCAGACAAAAATCTATGAAGACAAAGTAGATGAAGAAATGGTAAGTGGCTGGGAGAGGAAAGAGCAAACCTAAAGACTTGCTGGGTGGGGAGAGAGGACTCACAAGAAGCCAGCGTTTTCCACAGAACAATGTGGGGGCCCCAGAAATTGATGCACCAGCTACTGGGGAAGACAGTTGGATGAAAGGATGGTGCCTATGTCTGCTTCCACCCTGAAAATTCAGGTGCTAATTCTCCCAGCCTTGAGAGGAAATCAAAAGTGTATCCTCTGGATCAACTAAACCAGACAGGCCTAGTACAGAAGGCAGCTGTGGTCATATCCCAGGGCAAGAATGAAAGGATTGTGTAAGCTCCTACATACTAAGCGGTGAGCCTCTGGGCCCCCTTCTTTGAAGTTTTCTACTGCTCCCTGTACTGTTTCCTCTAAGATATAGAGGGTGATCTTATCCATGAAACAAGAACAGGTTGTTATTTTTTAAAAGCAGCAAAGAAGAGAGGAGCTCTTAGAAATTAAAAATATCTCCTCTTTCCCCACAAAAAGACAAACCAGTAAAATATTTAGAAGATAAAGTCAATAAAATGTGTGAGATAACAAAAAAGTATGTATATTTTTATACACATTTTGTATATAGTATCATATATGTGTGTGTGTATGTGTGTGTGTATATATATACATATATCTGCCCCAAGTTCCTAGCATAGAAGTCCTAAAACCTTTGTAATTTCCTAAATGGTAAGAGCTTTAGGAGCATCTCTTGTTCTAATATTTCGTCTCTGACCCCATCCCTGACTCAGGTCTCCTTAAAATCCTCATAATTTCCTAAGTGGTTAAAGCATAATGAGCATCTTTTTTTTTTTGCGGTACGCGGGCCTCTCACTGCTGTGGCCTCCCCCACTGCGGAGCACAGGCTCCAGACGCACAGGCTCAGCGGCCATGGCTCACGGGCCCAGCCGCTCCGTGGCATGTGGGATCCTCCCGGACTGGGGCACGAACCCGTGTCCCCTGCATCGGCAGGCAGACTCTCAACCACTGTGCCACCAGGGAAGCCCATAATGAGCATCTTTTGTTCTACTGAGTCAACTCCATATGGGCTCCTGGATGACTCCTGCACGGGGGCTGGTCACCAGAAAGACTGATCCATGATTAGAAGTATGTAATTTTCAGTCTCAAACCCCCATCCTCCAGAGAGGAAAAAGGAGCTGGAAATGGAATTAATAATTGATCATGCCTACATGAGGAAGCCTCCATAAAAGTCCCAGAGGCATGGGGGTTCAGGGTACTGTCAGGTAGGTGAACATATCCATATACCAGCAGGGTGACCACACCCCAACTCCATAGGGACAGAAGCTCCTGCACTCGGGACCCTCCCTGACCTCACCCTATGTATCTCTTCATCTGGCTGTTCATCTGTATCCATCCTTTAATAAACTGGTAAACATAAGTAAGTATATAGTAGTATGAGTTCTGTGAGTGGCTCTAGTAAATTAAGTAAACCCCAGGTGCAGGTTGTGGGAACTTGTGATTTGTGGCCAAGTTGGACAGAAGTTGTAGGTACCCTGGGGACCTACCACTTGTGACTGGCAACTGAAGTGGGGAGCAGTCTCGTGGGACTGAGTCCTTACCCTGTGGAATCTGACGCTATCAGCAGGCAGAGAGTGTCAGAACTGAGTTGAATGGTAGGACACCCAGCTGGTGTTGTAGGACTGCTTGGTGGGGAAAACACCACACACACCTGGCCTCAGAAGTGGTGTGTGTGTGTCAGTGGGGCAGGAGTAAAGGAGACACTCAGGAGAGAAAGGACTGGGTTTTTTTTTGCTCAATATGCCAGGAAGTAAGGGGAAAAAAGTAGTCAAAGGTAAATTAGAGAAAAAATTTTTACAAAAAAGAAGATAAATCAAGGAAGCCTAAGATTTGAATAATAAGAATTCCATAAAGAGAAAATGAAGAGAAAGAAATCAAAGAAATAACACAAGAAAATCATCTAAAACTAGAGATAAGTTTCCAGACTTAAAATGAATAAAAATGACCCTCCCACTAAGGCACAATATGAAATTACAGAATATCAGAAAAAAGGAGGTATTAAATTATTTCCAGGAGAAGCACAGAAAAGACCTCATATAAGAACTGAAATTCAGATGGCCTTGGATTTCTCAGGAACAAATAACTCAAAGTTAGAACAGCAATGCCTTCAAAACGCTAAAGGAAAATTATTTGCAGTTTGGAATACTTAACAGAAAATTGCAAGCTAAGTGTGAGGGCTGAATAAAGACAGTTTCAGACATGCAGGGCTTGAACATACATCTTCTCTTGGCAAGCTACTAAATAATATGCTCCACCAAAAAAAAAGAAATAAATTAAAAAATAGAGAACCAGAAATCAGGGAACCCAACACAGAAAAGCAACAAAAGCAACTCCCCAGATGATGTTACAGCAGTGATTCTCATCCTTGGCTGCAGAGTAGAATTACCTGGGGAGCTTTAAAAGCCTAAAGCCCAGGCCACAATACAGCAGGAGCTCAGGGGTTCTGACCCAAGCATCAGGGAACATCAAAGCCCCCCAGGTGATTCCAATGTACAGATGAGGTTGGGAGTCATTCCATGAAAGGACAGTCCCAGAACCATAGCTGTGTAGGAGGCTTAAAGAACAACCAGCACAGGTTAAGTCAGGGGGGAGGAGGAAGAGAGGAGGGACATTTCCGGAAGGGAAAGAAACCCAAAATTGACAAGTTATCTGACAGGCACAAAGTGGAAAATTGTGTGGAAATTTTCATCAAGAGGCACTTTGTAGAACAGTCACAAAAGCTAAAGGAAGGCCATCAAATGTTCAAAGGAAACTAAGAAAATGCAAAAATAAAATGAAATTTTTTCAAAGTTTTGAAAGGAAAAAAATGTAGAGTATAACTGGCTTGGCAGTGAGAAAATATTTTCAGAGTCATAATAAAAGAAAGCCTGAAATACTGAATGATTATATTGGGAGAATGGGGGAAATAAATTAATAAGATCTAACATTGATTAGTCAAGAGATAGCAATATACACATTAACAGATATTCAGAGCCAAATAACAAAAGACACAGCTAAGGGAATGTGGTGGGATGAATAATGGCCCCCCAAAGATGTCCACGTCCTAATCCCTGGAAGTTGTCCATGTTATACTTTATATGGCAAAAGGGACTTTGCAGAAATTGCGGATCTGGAGACCGGGATATGGGCCTATGTTATACTTTATATGGCAAAAGGGACTTTGCAGAAATTGAGGATCTGGAGACCAGGATAGGGGCCTGTGTGATCCAGGTGGAACCAATATAATCACAAAGGTCATTATAAGAGGAAGGCGAGAAGGTCAAAGTGTGGAGAGAAGGTGAGGTGAGGATGAAAAGTCAAGATTAAAGTGATCCACGTGCCAAGGAGCCAAAGCATGGTGGCAGCCAAGAGACGCTGGAAGAGGCAAGGAACTGATTTCCCCTCGAGCCTCCAGAAGGAACCAGCCCTACTGACACCCTGACTTCAGTCCCTTCATCCTCATGTCTGACTTCTGACCTCCAGAACTACGAGAGAATACATTTGTGTTGTTTTAAGCCACTAAATGGGCAAAAAATCATTACAGCAGCAATGGAAAAGTAATACAAGGAGTTTAAAGAATTTAAATGGAGGTAGGATTGAAGGGATGCAAGGGACGTATGCCTTTCAGTGTTGACTTTTTAAAGGTCACGTGACACATGGGTAAAAAATTAAAGCAAACTGCACTGAGTGTTCAGAGTAGTGGAAGTGAGAGGATATGGCCAGACAGGCGGGAATTAGAGAGCAGTGCTCCTCGAACATTAAGGTGCACACAAATCACCTGTGGACCGTGTTAAAATGCAGGCTGATTCAGGTCTGGAGCTCCCAGGTGATGCTTATACTGCTGGTCCCTGGAGCACACTTGGAGCAGCAGAGACCTAGACCACAGGACCGCAGAGAGGTGAATTGTGGGAGGCAGGGGAGAATGGAGGCACAGGAGGACAGAGGGCAGAGAGGGCTTTGTGCTTAAGCTAAGGCACTTTGACGTGATCCCTGAAGATACAGGGAGCCACTGGGCAGTGGAACAACAGGATGAGGTTTTTTTAACATTACTAGTCCCTGTAGAAGAGGCAGGGGGAAGCAAACCAGAGACGGGTTGTACATTAATTGTACAACTGGAAACATTCAGTGATCAGGACTGGGGAGGGTATGATGATGCTAGTACTTCTGCTTCCACACCCACCCCCAGTACAGAGAACTATATCCATCCATGTGTGAGTGGACACTGTAAGTTCTTCCTGTCTGAAGTTCTCTTGTGTGACACCCACAGGAATTTTCTTGTCTTTTTCACTGACATCGTCATATGGCATTTATTAAATTTCCATCTGCCATGACAGCCCCACATTTAAGTAAGTGTAAGAAGAACAATTTTCTCAGGAAAGTTGCCTTATATAGTAAAATTTAAATTGTGTTTTAAAACACTTGAGACAGTGTGGCTCCTCACGCCCCACCTAGATGGAGACCATGCAGTGCTCACCTTCTGTGCACTGACCACAGTTAAGGCAAACTGCAGGTGTCTCCTTTTAACCTCACAGAAGTGTCATGTACATATTTGATTTTCCTAAAGCATTAAAAAATGGTTCTGCAGTGCATTCTCTGAGGACTTCTATGCATATGGATTAGACAGTATGAGAAGAATACAATGTGGGTAAAAAGTCAGTTAAATATATTGAACACCCACAAATTATTGATAGTTTGGTGTCAAAACGGGAGCAGCTATTGAATGCTGTTGGTAAGGAGCCAGTACTGCTCCATATTTCCTATTAATAGCTCTGAGGATCTTATGACTAAGGCACTAATCAATCCACAGAACATGCAGCCCTGGGAGAGATTACTAATGCCTTGGAAGACACTATTAAAATTCCAGGATGATCTTGTTAAATTGAAGGAACGAGCCAAAATCAATAGAGCAAGCACACAGGTGTTTCAACCACAGAATTCAAGAAGCCCTCAAACAGCAATCAAGACCATCCTGCCAGCCAAACACCCAGGTGGTAAAGCTAGCCAACTCCTGTTTTCCCTCCCCTCCCCCATCATGAAAAGGCTATCCAGACAGATGTCATGGAGTGTCTGTACACGGGGTTTAATGCTACTACCTACAGCTTCTCAGCTCCTTCCTCCAGCACCCTGCAATGAGGGGAGGGGGATGATGGATTTGATGTGACTTGTGGAGCCCACACTAGTAAATTTGGACTTTGGAACACCGCCTTAGAAGCACGGAAAAAAGAAGAAGCATTTAGAGGTTTGTAGGTAAGAGGAGAATGACTTTCTCCCAAGAAGTGTCCTAATGTCTTCCTGACATTTTAAAATGTGGTCACTAAAGAGAAAAGGCGCTGGGTGGAGAGGAAGATCAGATGTCTCTAAAAACCTCTCATTTACCTGCCCAAACCCTGAAAAGCTAAGACTTTTTAAAACTTAAACCAATCTCTTCTTTCAACTACAACCCTTTCCCATGGTCATCCTTAATGACACTACTTCCTTGCCCCCAGTTGGTCAGTCAGTAACCAAGCCCTGCCTTGTTCACCTCCTAAGTGGTTCTCTGACCTGCACTCTCATCTCCATCCTCTCACCCACCACCTTACTTCAAGTCTTCATCATTGCTTGCCTAGGCTAATAGAGAAGCCTCAGAGACCTCTCTGTTACTTCAGACCCATCCTTCACCTGGTTACCAGTGATCCAGCTAAAATGCAAATCTGACCTTGAGGCTTTCCTGTTTAAAACCTTTCAGGACCTTCAGTACTGACAGAATGAGGTTCAAGTTTTCCAATGTGGCATGTACATGTCGGCAGTGGTGTTCTACCAGAAGCATCATGAGCTTCCTGTGTGGGGCATCTCTGGAACCTCAATGTCCGGGAGTTGCTGATAGCATCTTGTACCCGGGGTCAGGGATGCTACAAATCCTGCACTACCCAAGACAGCCCACACAGTGAACCATCCCAGAGTGCCACAAATGGGAAACTCTCCTCATGGCTACTGATTTCTTCTCCAGCCTTCTAGCTTGCCCTTCTAGACTGTGGCTATACAAAACTCATCCCTAACACAGCCATGCTTTTTCTTGCCATTATACCTTAATTCTTGCTTCTAATTTCTGACACCTGGAATGACTCTCTTCTGACTCATCTTTTAAGCTTCAGCTTTCCAACTGCTACATGCTCTACACTCACCACTCTGCTTTATACCTGGTTCTCTCCTTCACTTGACTAAGGTCCTTCCAGGCAGAAATTGTATGTGCTTGGTAGACCTTATATAAACATAAAAATTTGAGGGATGGATAGATGGACGGATGACTGGGTGAGATCAAAGGTTTTTCAGAGGCTGATGTTCAGTCCATAATGTTGGCAACAAGTACAAGCATTGTTTTACAGCTGAGACAATAGTTGAGGTCAAAGTTTCAGCTCAGATCGCCTGCCTTTACTTCCAAAATTCTATGCTGTACAGGTCACTCTCTGCCCTTAATCTTCATCCACTTTAAAAAGTGCCAGATGGCACCCTGAATGACGTTCCACTTACCCAAGCTGAAGATTGTGGGTCACAAACAGCCACTGGACAGGTACCTCTGTGTGGCGACTGTGTGTCGAGTCTTCTCAAGAACTCAGCAGTTTTGCTAGCACAACCCAAATAGGTGTTAGTGCCTTCGTAAAAGTAGAACTATCATTATTTATTGTGCCTTTGGGTACTAGCCTAGACTTTTATTGGGGGATGACTAAAAGTGTCCTAGGTAGAACAAAAGGTGAGTTTGCGGACACGGTAGAGTAGAAAACCAAAACAAAATGCTATTGCAAGACTGCATTCATAGTTTGAAAAATGTAAAACTAGGTTTGTGGAATATGAACCTATGATTTCATTTTTTTCTGCTTCGTGTACTTTGACATGGAGATAAATGTCCTCTCAGGTTCCACAGTATGGGGCCCTAATTTCCTATCTGAACATTTAAAGCGTGACACTCAGACTTCACTGTAGGGCTGTGGAATATCCCTCCCCTACAACAGCTCACTCCACACTGGTGTCATATTAGGCCCTTCATCCTCCAGGGGTCTCTCTCCTAGTCACCTCACTTTGACTACTCATGCTTTGACTACTCTCAGCATACACAGAGCTGCTAATCCATAACTCTTAACCATTTATGCGTTATGGACCCCTTTGGAATTCTGAAAGCAGAAGCAGACCCTCTCCCTACACACACACACGCACACACGCACACACGCACACACGCACACATACCCCTTTATACTTGATTTGTGCCTTCCTGATTTGTGCCTTCCACGGAAGGTAAGAACCGCCAGTTCTGGTCTGTATTTCTGGCATCTCTTTTTAGCTCTGAGAGACTGTGATAGATGGACCTAGAGGAATCCTCTGTTTTAATAAGTTGATTTTTCCTTAAAAATCCACACCATCATCCCAGTTCCTCCCCTCATGTATGTCAAGCATGAATATTGGAATTGTTTCCCAGTCCTTACTGCAACAACTGCCCCATTCTGCTTACCAGTGGTGAATTTCTGTTCCTTTGTCCTTTCCCCATGTAATTTGTGGGATTTTGATTCCCTTAATCCATATTCACAATCAAATAGCTCAGCAAGGCCAGACTTACACTGCACCAGACCCTTGCAGCCTGCTCCCCTTCTGCTTCCTTCCTTGTCATCCCTCTGCTTCCCCCTAATACTTTAGGCTGATGCTAAGGTCCAATTTATCAAGCATTTAGGGCATGGGCATCAAAGGAGACACAAATGGTCTGGGTAAAAATAAATGGTATCCAGTGGGGGGGGAATCAAAAAAGGAATTAGAAGTTAAAGAGATGCCAACATCACTTCAAATAATTACTTAGGTAGAACATGGCATTTGAACAAGGTCAGAAGCTTGAGCTGGGAAAGGAAGAGCTGAAAGTTAAGCGACAAACATAACCCTGAGAAACACAAGGCTTCAGCAGCCGAGACAAGCAGGCTTCCCATTTGTCTAGGATTGCTTATCTTGCCCAGAATAGACAAGGAGACTAATGAAGTCGCAGAGGCTGGAAGCTGCCCCGTTGTCTGGGGCTTTATGAAGCCATCAGTCAAAAGTGCAAAAAGAAGAGTATTGCCAGAAGTTTGGTTGAGATTTCTGAATATCCTTAGCTGAGAGCAGACAACAGGAGAAAGCAGTGAAAAAGAAGCACCATGATAATAAGCAAATAAGGACCTTCAGACCAAGCAGGCTGGCAGCCCTGCATTGTGTTCCAACAGTTGCTTCTTACCTGCCAACGCCAAGCACTAAGCTGGCTGGGTTGCTAACCACGAGGCATGGCCTTTGTGCCAACGATCACTGCCCCACTCATGCCACAAGATCAAATCATAATGACAGGGCCCCAGGACTGTCCGAGGCATACAAGTAGGGGCCTGTGAAGAATGGTGGATAACTCCCAAGTGATTAACTATACAGACAAGACAAGTTCCAAGTTACCAGGCTAAATGGCATTTTTCTACTATCAATACTGTAAATTCCACACATTGGCTGAACTGGATTGGAATTCCTGTAGGTAATTATGGTCGTATTTAATAAAAACAAAATATATGAACCTCCTTGAGGGGCAAAAGGAGGAAGATCTACTGGAGGGGAAATCCAACAAAACTAAGAACCCTGGACTCTAGCACTGAGTCACCTTTTCATTGGGGTTCTTTCTTTGTCACCACTGTGACTCTGCCACCTATTGAGGAGGGTGATCCTCTCCCACTTTATCACTTTGACCCAGGCATAAATGGATCCCTTCCTTTATTCTCCATAGAACAACTGAGGATGGACCACCAGTAACAGACTGGCTTTGAAGATTTACTTAACTCATCTCCAACTTATGACACTTGTTCTTAGGGTGATGCCTATGGCTTATCCTAAAATGTCTCTTCAGGGTAGCATCACCTGGACATAATTCCATTGTAGCAGAGACTGCTAAATATCCATCAAAATGGAAGTTCTCCTCTTCTGGTCATACAACCTGACTACATTTCCTAGCCTCCCTTACTGCTAAGGCTGGCCATGTGGTTGAGTTTTGACCAATGGAATGAGGAAGGAAGTGACACACACCACTTCCAGGATGAACTAATAATAAGTTTCCTACACATGCCCCTCCATACATTTTCCTCCTCCTTCTGGCTGTCTGGAATAGAGGCAAACCCCAGCACAAAGTTGGAAGTCATCTGTGTATTGAAGGTGGTAGCACTGCTAACAGTTTTTGGTGCCTGAATATCTGAGTGGAGGGGGTCTCCTCTCAAACCTGTTCGCCCATGTCTTACATGAGAAAAAAAAAATAATGCTCAAGAAACTATTTATTTTGAGGTCTGTTGATCACAGCAATTAGCCAACCCTAGTAATACAACATAAATTTATATATACAAGAGAATTATCTCTCAATTTAGGTCATCAGTTCCACAAGTAGTACATAAGAAGAGGCCAAGAAGAGCTGAGCAAGAGTAGAGGAATAGAATCCTCAAGGATTAAGCTAGGCATCTTAGTTATTTCAGAACCTTAGTCAGGGGAGGAGAATGTGGGAAAGGGGAGGAACCCACCCATCCTTAAGCTGTCTTGGTATCAGGTCTAGGAGCTGCCTAGGCCCAGAGTATAAAAACGTGTACTCATTTATCCCAGTAGTTTGAGGACAGGTAGGGGTTTGGAAGGAGAAACTGAGGGTGAGAAAGTCAGGGAAGGAAAGGGATATGGCTGGTTATATTTCAATATGATGGAATATTAATGTTAATAGAGATTCATCAATCAAAAAGTTTTTGACCTTTTTGAAAGGGTAAAATATACGGGAAAGGCCACAGAGAGTGAAATGTGTGTCTGTTGGCTCATTTAAACAGGACAGAAATGCAAAGATAATTCCTATAAGGCTTTTTAAAAAAATAGTTAGAAAAGGCAACTAGGGTTTCTAACGTTCATGGAAGAATCAGTTTACATGAAAAACAAACTTTTGGTTACCAAAGGGGAAGGGGGGAGAGGGATAAATTGAGAGTATGGGATTAACAGATGCACAGTACCATATATAAACTAGATAAACAGCAAGGATTTTAAAAAAAGAATACGCTTAAAAACATTCACTTAGATCTGTAGGAGCTTGTGAATCAGGCTCCTGCCACTAATCACACCCCAGGGCTACAAGGTGCTACGCACCTTCCTCTACCTGGTTACCCACCAGGTAACCGCCAACTTTGCACCATGACAAGACACATAAGAACATGCTAGTAAGGACTTCCCTGGCGGTCCAGTGGTTAAGACTTTGCCTTCCAATGCAGGGGGTATGGGTTCAATCCCTAGTCAGGGAGCTAAGATCCCACATGCCTTGCGGCCAAAAAAACCAAAACATAAAACAGAAGCAATATTGTAACAAATTCAATAAAGATTTTTTTTTAAATAGTCCACATCAAAAAAAAACCATACTAATAAAAATGTTAAACTACCGATTTTAAAGCTAAATAGTCATAATTTAAAAGGTACCCTCACTGAAAAAATACCAGTGACAAATCTCTCCCTGGTTCTTTTTATCTTCCTGGGAGTGAATGGGGCAGTTTTTCCTTCTCTCACCTCCTGTCAGCTGACACACAAGTGCCAATGACTGCAGGGTGCAGACGGTGATATAAATGAGTGAAGTGAACTGGGCCTAGATAGAGGGAGGGCAACGGGAGCGCGACTCAGTGGTATTCACAGTACATACCAAGAACTTACTAACCTAGTGTATACTAACCTAGTATAGTGCTTGACACATACCAGGTGCATATTGTTGAATAAATGAAAGCACATTTCCTAATGTGAGATATTATCAATACATTTATATTTTTACCAGTGTAACAAATAAAAAATTTGTGTTTTTCTGATTAGTGAAGCTGAATATTTCATTTATTTATATTTCTTCTCTTTTAACTATTTGTTTCAAGCCCTTTGCCAATTTTTCTAGAGTTGCCTTTTTCTTATTAATTTGTAAGGCTTCTTTGTGAAATTAAGCCTTTGCCCATTATTTTTGAGTCAAATAGTTTCTCCTAGACTATCACTTACTTGTAACGTAGTTCATTAAGTCATCATAGGTTTTTTCTGTAGTCAAATCTGTATTTTTTTTCTCATGGCTTCCAAGTTGTGTATATAGCATAGAAAGGAGTTTTACCACAAAATTATAAAAGCATTCTTCATTACATTCTAATTGTGCCGAATTAGTACAATTTGTCAAATTATCTGTCCTTTTGACACTGATTGAACAAATACCTTTATCAATAACTAAAGTCCTAAATACTAAATTCCCATATATCCATGGGTCTATTTGTAGACTCTCTCCCATTCACTAAATTTATTTATTACAATGCCAATAACACTTTGTTATTACTGCCATACGTATATTGTAAACAATACCTGGTACAAGCTTCTCCCTGTCCCTTCAGTTTTTCAGGTTTGTCTATTTTTTTTTAATATTTTCTCTTTAAAAATGTTTTATCAAATTTCACAAAAGGTCCTGTTTAATTTATATATAAATATGAGTGGAATTATCTTTACAATGTTGATTTTTTTCCCTTCTATAGTAAATAGATGATCTACATTTAATATTTTCATTTTATTTTAGGTATTTTATTTTATGTATAGGTCTATTAGACTTATACTCACCTGTTTTACAGTGTGGATGATTATTGTAAATTAAATTTTTCTTTCAATTATATTTTATAATGAGCTTTTGATGGTGTGTCTGATGGTGCAAAGACAGAAGTGTTTGCATATTGATTTTAGATTCATTCATGATAGTCAAACTATTTGTACTAGTTCTAATAATTTTTTAGTTGATTTCCTTGAGAGGTTTTAGGTGAGCAATCAAAGGCACTTATACCTCTTCCTTTCCAATATTTAAATTCTTTCTTTGTTAGAAATAGAAACTCTCTCTAATTTTCTATCTAAAAATCAGTATCAGTGATAAATAGGAAATGCCCTTCTTATCCTGTTCTGGACTTTACTGAGAAAGTTACCTTCTTCTTCTGTTTTCACACCAACTGGGCCTATTGTCTTTTCTAGGTGAGATCAAACTACATTTTCCCTTCCATTTAGAGTTTTTGTTCTATTCAGGTTTCAAGTCTAATAGCACATATTTTCCTAGGAAATAAATTAGGAAATCTGGGTTAAAAAAATTAACAGAAGTAGGACATAGTATTTCTCTTCTCGAATTTTGGTTATACTTCCTTTCTTATCCTTGGAGTATCTTCCTTATTCCTTACTCAGACAAGTCAAAAGTTTATCTGTTTTACCAGAATTTTCAAAAAAACCTAGTTTTTGGTTTAATTTAGTAATGATAAATTTTTCTATTCAACTTCATCACTTTTTCCCCTTTATTTATTCCTCCCTCCCATTTGTATTTATTTTATGGCTATAATCTTATCTTAGTAAAATGCTTAGTTATTTTATTTCCATTTTTTCTAAAAGCTTTTAAACTTCTGCATCTTCTAAATAATTTTATAGTCACATCCCATGGATTTTAATGTGGAATACTTTAAAATTTATATTCTCTTATCCCAAAGTAATTTGTAATTTCAGTTTTGGTTTCAAAATTATTTATCCTAATAGTCTCCCCCCATCCTCCCAGGGAACCTGAATCTTTAATTTTTTTATTTTTTAATTGAATAATTAACACACAATATTATATTAGTTTCAGGTATAAAACACAGTGACCTGATATTTTTATACATTATGAAATGATCACTGCAATAAGTCTGGTGTGGTGACAGATGGTAACCTAACAATCCTTTAAAAAGGTAATTAGAAAAAAATTTTTAAGTGGATAGACTTTAAAATTTCTTATTGCTTAATTTCTAATTTTATTACATTTTTCATAGGAATAGTGGCTTTATAGGATTTGGGGGTATTTTTGGAACTTACTGAGAGTCTTTGAGGCCTTAGTCATGGCCAATGGTAGTTAAATCATATTTGTAAAGAATAGGTATTTTCATAAACTAGGTACAACACTTTGTAACTATGTCTATGTTATCATGCCAAGTCATTGTTATTCATATCCTCTATTCCTTATGAAGTTTTTTGGTTCACATGATGACCTATTAATTTCTACAGAGAATAAAAGGAAAATTTGACAAATCCATAATCTATATTACAGACTTCAGCAGTTTTTGTTTCATATATTTCAAATCTATATTGATATTTACAGTTCACATTATCTTTGGGATTACATATTTTATGTGCATAAAATATTCTTTATCCTGTTGAATGCTTTTCATCTTGCATTCAATTTTGTCTCATATTAATATTGCTACATCTGCCTTCTTTTATTAGCATTTATGGATATATGTTCCATGCCTTTGTTTTCCAACTCTTTTGTTTTACAGATACCTCTTAGAGTAGCATATAGCTAGATTTTTGCTTTTTTTTTTTTTTTTTGCAATCCAGGAACTTTTTTTAAATAAGGAAATTTAGCCTATATACCTTTTTTATGATTGCTGTCTTGTTGCTTATAAAACTTCCACCCTCTTTTCTGCCTTTTGTTGTAATTATCAATTCTTCATTTGATTTTTTTCTTCCTACATTTTTGTTATATATCCTATTTGTACATACAATACAATTAAACATATAATAAACACATAATTACTTATTTTTTTCTATCAATATCTGGAATTCACTAGCATTCACTCGTGCAAAAAAAAAAATAATTGTTTTACTTCCTATCCTTCTCTCTCCCTTGTGCCTCCTTCCATAGCACTGAAATCCTCCATGATTTTAATTTCATCATGTTGATTCTTAAAAATTAAAAAGAAAAAGAAAAAAGCTAATCATATATTTGGCTATAAATGTCATTGTCTTCTTTATTCATAATTGTTCTGGTATCTTACATCTTCCTCTTTCTTGGATTCCTTATTTGTTTGACCAGAGTTTATTTTGTGGCAGTTTTTTTCAGTAAAGATCTTAGAACTCACACAAAAGTGATAAAGGTGGCTGACTGTGCAGGTAGTTTGTCTCCAGGATGGCGGGGGGGGGCACATATTCCCCCAGTTATAGTACATTTACCAGGAGCACTTTCCAGGCCCTAGGGTCTTCTCGTGTGTCCAAAAGTTCTTAGGCTCTACCCTTGGAGATAAAGGCCGGAGTCAGCTGGTCCCTCTCTCTTACTTCTTCCTCTGCTATCCTTGTTTGGAGTTCCTTTATACTCTACCTTCTCCCTCCAAGCACTATGCTAGATTTCTTACATGGGTTATATTCATTAATCTTCAAGTTAGCAAATATTAGCCCCACCCCATGCTATATATGAGGAAACCTAGGCTCAATGTTAGGAGAGAGGTTAAAGTTTGAGACCAGGCAGGCAGTCTGATCCTAGATCTAGCCTCCCAAGAGGAGCACTGATGGTACCAGGTTCCAATGATGAGATACTTAAGTGAAACTATTTTGTAAATAAGGCACCAATCAACTTTTATCTTTAACCAACTATTAACTACATCCTGAAAAAGACAGAAGCTGTTCCTGACATCCAGGAGCTGCCCTGGCATTCACAGCTAAGCCTTGGTGTTCTCCTATTGAAAGTAATTTCGCACAATATCAATATCAGAGGAGGTCACTTTATGATGGTGATGAATCATGAAAAAAAAGACCACTCCATGATATGTCTGAAAGAAGAAAGATATATGAACCCTGTCTAAACCACAAAAGTGACCGAACACCCCAACATTTTGGCTAATAGGAGTGACTACTGCTTATTTATCAATTACAGTATTAATTAATTAATTAAAAGTATCTTCCCTCCTTTTAAATAAGATTAAGATACCTGATACCTACTTTGCTGTACATCTGAAACTAACACAACATTGTTAATCAACTGTACTCCAATATTAAAAAAAGTTAAAAAAAAGATACCTGATACCTAATCACTATTACCCCTGCTTCCTGATAACAGCCAACCCAGAACAAAACCCTGCTTCCTCAAACCCTCTCCCGAAATCAACCTGACAGAGGCCCAAACCCAATCAGTCCTTTCTGACATCTTACTAAGGCGGCTCACAATTCCCCCATCGTGCGGCTAGAGAATTTGGAATTTATTTCATAAGCAATGGGAAGTAATCAAGGCTTTTGGAATAAGATAGTGACATGACAAAAGCTGTGCTGTAGAAAATGAAATCTGACAAACATATAAGACAATCGAGAAAAGAGACTGTTGGCAAAGAGAGTAAGAAAGCCATTCCAGTAACTCAGAGGATGACAAGGAGACAGAAGCCATAATGCAAGTGGCATGTGACAAATACCTATATGAAGGTAGTGGCAGTGGGAATGAAAATGAGTTAACATTCACTAGGATATCTGCAGGAAGAATTGATAGTGGCTAGAAATTTTAACCATCAACATGATTTAACAGTCAGTAGATAGGGATTCTCTCAGATTTCTCATAAACTGTTCAGTCTCATTCTGAACAAAACAGGATTTTTGTACCTGTAAGTTCACTTCATTAGCATAAGATAGAAGGTTATGAATAGGATGACTTTCAGTTCACCTTACTAGGATTATAAAATGCGAGGTTGGATTTAAGCCTACCATATGGATAAGGGATCAATTTAGCCCTTAAGTGTCTTTTGGAAGCTCCCACGAAGGGCATTAGAAGTTTAGGGAGCATATTAGAAGACAAACTTGGAACCTAAGCGTGCATATTCAGCAGACCTGCCTGGATCCTCAGCTCTAGGAAACTAAAACAGATGAAGATGTGCCTCCTAGGAACTCATCACACTATCATTCAAATGGAAATTAAAGAGATGTGTGGTTCCAACGGCGGAAATGAAGAAAACTTCCCAACATTACCATCGGCAGGCTGAGCTCATGGTGGTGCTTGGCAATTTAGAAATAAGAAGGTCCTACTTTGGAATGAGCTTGGTTCCAAGGGCTTTTTCAACCAAGGTTTGAAGAACTGAGCTCCTTCTCCCCTGGAAATATTGGTAGCTAGGAGTACAGTCCAGCCAGGAGAGCTCACAAAAGCCCATGTACCCTACAGGAAGCTTAACTGTGGAATTAATCCAGTGTTGGACCTGGAAAAGGATGTCCTTCGGGTCTGAGGAAAATCAGAGAAAGCAGACATACTCCTTCAGTTTTTCTTTTGCTTCTTGCAGGCAAAATTTAGATCTTCCTTGGAAGAATCAGAAGTCAGTTTTGCCCAAGTCCTTATCTCTGAACTGACCTATTCTATAGTCTTCTCCACAGGACTATTCTATAGTCTTCTCCACAGGCCCCCCCGCCCCCCGTGTAGCTACAGGGCTTATCACCCCCACCCTAGCCTGATAATCCTGACCTTGTGAGTACAGCACACCTGTGAATTACTCATTATCCCTGGTCCTCCAAATCTCAAGACCAAGGTTTGGCTGCATTGCTCACTATGTCTGTGACTTTGAATTACTCAACCCTCCACCTGTAAAATGAAGATGATATATCCCTAATAGGGTTGATCTAAACATTAAATGAATATAATATGCCTAACACTGCTGACACTCCATAGGTTCTCAATAATACAGCAGCTTATTACTTTGAAATAACATTTAAAAGAGCCAAGAACTTTGTATATTTTTAAAACTATACAAATGTACAATCTATTAGCTTAAATGATTATTAGATATGAGTTAAAATTGTACATGCTTAAAATATACCCAATTCTCACCTCTCCAGCAAATCCTTAAGAGAACATTGTTTTTCCTAACACCTGCACCCAAAATGCATCTGATTGCCCCATTCACATCTTACCCTAACACCCATAACTCATTACATGGGCTCAAAGGTCAAATCTGTCTTGACATCCATCCAAAAACCACATTGTGAGAAAGATGACTATGACTCAAAATAAATTACCATTTAAATTTCAAATGCTGAAATTTAAATAATCTAAATCACAACATCCTTTCTTTGATTATAACACACACACACACACAAAGGTTAATAATTAACTGTTACTTCAAATCCTCAAATCTACCAGTAATATTGACTAATTAAAAAGGCCATCCTGAAAAACCACATTTGTCTTTTTATAAGTAGTAAAGAATGACAGAGTAAAATAATGGTGAAAACTATGCCAAGGTTAGAAGTCTATTTCTACCCTTCACCTTCATGCTCAATAATCCTAGAACTAACTCTACACTGTGAAATTCAAGTCTGTCCCCAGCCAGAGTAGCAGACTTAATGCACCATTAATCTGGTCTGTTCTCAGCTGCCAATTGAAATAGTCACAGTCATTTGATTTTTAAGGAAAAGACAGTACTGGAGAAGTACATTCCAGAGGTCTTTTCATAAAAACCATCCCGTGTGCTCCATCTGCACATGCAATCTGCTTGTGTATTTTCCACCAGCTTGCTTGGGCAGATTAATGCGTACAATTAGAAAGCAACCCCACAGGCATTCAATAAACTGCTTTCACTATTACACTCAAGAGAGTCTGGATGTCAATAAAAGCCTAGTTTTCTGCCTGTTAGCTAAATAACTGACAACACTAAAAATAATCAGAAGCAAATGAACGAAGTCAGGAACAAGGTGGTAAGAAAGAATACATTAAGATTCTCATGGTGGTGCCCCAGGATGATATCATGAGCTTTTTCTCCAGCAACTTGGATTTACAGTCTGTTCAAGTCCATGGTTGCCCTTCTCTACAGAAAACAAAACAAAATAAAGAACACCCCTCCTAGTCTGCTATTTGAAACACACATATCACAGCATTGAAAGAATTCCTTATTTGCGTTTCTATTCTGTGATCCTTAGTTTGACAGCTTCAGGAGAATCTAATTTTTTGGTGAAGGGGATGGAATAGGGAACAGCCTGGTTGGTCTAGTGAAAACTTTGTGCTGTTAAAATTCTAAGAGCTCTCAGACTTCTCTGGTGGCGCAGTGGTTAAGAATCTGCCTGCCAATGCAGGGGACACGGGTTTGAGCCCTGATCCAGGAAGATCCCACATGCCACAGAGCAGCTAAGCCCATGAGCCACAACTACTGAGCCTGCACTCTAAAGCCTGTGAGCCACAACTACTGAGCCTGCGAGCCCAGAGCCCGTGCTCCACAACAAGAGAAGCCACCGCAATGAGAAGACCACGCACCGCAATGAAGAGTAGCTCCTGCTCGCTGCAACTAGGGAAAGCCTGCGCGCAGCAACAGAGACCCAACGCAGCCAAAAATAAATAAATAAATAAAAATTAAATGTTATACAGCAGAAACTAACACACCATTGTAAAGCAATTATACTCCAATAAAGATGTTAAAAAATTTTCTAATAGCTCTCCTATACAATTCTTCCACCATAAACTGATTCTAAGAAAATATGATAAAGGCTTGTTATACAGAGGATCCATCTTACACAAGAAGTTTCTTTCATATTTCTAGCTATATAATGGTCATTCATTTCATTAGCTATTGGTCTTTTAATTTCAAAAGTACTTCAAAACAAAATACATTTAAAACACACACACATATACTTCTTCTTGTGTTTCTCAATAGGCTTTAACAATCAATTTGAGATACTTCTCATTTTTAGCCAACTTCTCTTTTTCTTGGTTAACTGGGACTTTTATGATAAGCAGAAGAAAGATCAAGAGTGAAACGTGCGTGTAATTGAATTCAGCTCCACTGATAGTGTGTGAGGTGCCTGAGGGTAGAACTCTTCTTTCTTTACAGAAAAACGATGATCTCTAGTATTCAGTAAAACACAAACTCAAGAAGCTGGAGGACTAGAAAAAAAAGGTTTGATGACACAATCTCCCACATCCTTTAAAACTCCAGGAATCTCTCATCCTTCACTTTATCATGTTTAAAACTCCCCAGAGGATGGACTTGTTCAACCTCCCAGTGCTGTACCTAAGACCCCTCATTGGTAAGCAGGTCTTCCCTTTTCCAGTGTAAACAAGGATGCCACAAGATAAATACATTTGTTCTTATTGTGTCTCCAGGCTACAAATGCCCCCATGGCATTTGGGGGCATTCAACTCCTCTGACTGGCCAAGAAATCAACTCTCATCCATTCTCTACCAAAGAAGGGGGAGGCAATAATACCTTAACCCTTAATCTATTGCCTGCCACCCTCTATCTCTCTCTAAGACAGCCAACTTCTCCTGGTGTTTAGCTTCACACCAGCTTCCTTGCCCCCATGTCTGCCTTAGAACAAAAGTGGGGAAAGATAACATCATTCATTAACACTTCCACCCAACCCTATTCTATCTCCACTCTTTTCCTGGTCTGGGTAGCGGAGGCCAGGTACCCAACTTGCTAATGGGCAAAGTGAAGTGCTGAGAAACTTCTTTTACATTCCAACCTCTGAGTCTTAAAGCAAAGAGCTGTTGCTTACAGTAGAGGCAGGAGAATCTCAGCGGAATGAGAAAACCAGAAGATGCTGTACTTGGAGGAGGGACACACTTTAGGGTGTTACATATGCTCACCCCAACATCAGAATGATCTTAAATTCTACAAATGAGGTATAACGACGGGAATAGATAAGAGGAGGCAGTCAGTACAGTCCATCAGAAAGTGGAAGGCTGATAACTAGTTCTGGTGGAACCAGAAATCTCTAAACAGTCTCTAGAAAATAAGCTGTCTGATCCCATTCAACAAGAACCTCTGTAAGAAGTTACATATCAAGTCCCCATGAAATTCAGTCACTTATATACCATTTATTTTTTTTAAACTTTTATAAGATTTTTTAAATAAATTTATTTATTTATATTTATTTTTGGCTGCATTGGATCTTTGTTGCGATGCATGGGCTTCTCATGGTGGTGGCTTCTCTTGTTGCAGAGCACGGGCTCTAGGGCCACAGGCTTCAGTAGTTGTGGCATGCGGGCTCAGTAATCGTGGCTCGCGGGCTCTACAGCACAGGCTCAGTAGTTGTGGCGCACGGGCTTAGTTGCTCCATGGCATGTGGTATCTTCCCAGACCAGGGCTCAAACCCATGTCCCCTGCATTGGCAGGCGGATTCTTAACCACTGCACCACCAGGGAAGCCCTATATAAGATAATTTATTTAATCCTTACAAATGGCCAATGGGAGAGATATTACCAACCCTAATTTTTTTTTAGAAAAACTAAGCTTTAAAGAGGTTTAGTAGTTTGTCCAAGGTCACAGCTGGAGAATGGAGCTAGGATTTTGAACCCAAATCTGCTTGGTTTTAATTCTACCATATTTGGAATTAACCTAGGGACAGAAATATGGTTCTTTGGTTTTGTCTGTTCTTTTAAGCAGTGTGCAAGTAACCTAGCTACTTACAACTGGAACACAAACTTATCTTTAAAGCTTGTGTAAGAGAGTAGATTATCTACATTATAAAGCACATAGTAGTTGCCTTATACATGTTAGCTGCTGTAATTCACAAGTCATACTGGAAAAAGTACCTTGATGTATGACCACCAATTGGGAGCTTTGCTGATAATTGTGAAATTACTTCTCAATTCTTGTTTACAAAAATATAAGTCCTCAGTCCATTAGGTAAATCCCTAGTTAGTTTAGATTCTGCTTGGGTACTTCTTTCAAACAACATCTTCCTTATATTGGTGTTTTGGAAGTCTTCATAATCAAAAGTAACCTGAATCACCAAAGAGCAAGCCCTCCAAGTTATTTAGAATGGAGAATTTCTCAAATTTGGCAGTATTCTTTCTAATCTGTTGACTACTAAAGAATACTTTAATGAGTATAGTTATCTCCAAACTTAGAACCTCACTTCTAGAGTTCAATTACATAATTAATAGTCAACAATCCAACACCAGATGTTTTGAATAGTTACTATCGCCTAGAACTTAAAAGCACAATGAACAATATGTCTATAAAAGGTACAAAGTTCTGAAAATATAAATTTACCATTGCTGATGTTCTCTAAAAGCTTCTCTTCTGAGGTTTTCTTGAAGTCTCTTTTTCTCCTCTAGTTTATTGCTCTGAAATTTCAAGTATCAAAGTGTAATCTATTAGGAAAGCTTTAAGCAGAATCATGATGTTAAAGTTACCCAAGGTTCAAAATCTTTACGCTCAAGTGGCCTCAGTAGTCCAATATAGTACCTACCAGGGCTTCCAAGGTGATAACCCTCTCACAACCCATGTGCCCTACACTGAAAGCCAGGAGCTCCAAGTTATTTCCGTGGCTCCCCTCTCCCAACTTGATTGGTATAATCACAGAATCAGTATTTCACATTTTTACCTTAGTTCAGATGATAGCAACATTTATATCTTAAGCAGTGTTTTCAAAATGTCCTAAGGAAAACATGAAATTTCCACACCAATCATGTTAAATTAAAATTATAATAAATGATTAAATAGATGATACAAAATATGTATATATATATATATAAATGGTTAAATAGTTGATACTACATATATATCTCCACATTACAATAAAGCATTCAGGAAAAGATTTTCAATAAGCCAATTCAATTCCCTTCTGACTTAGAATCAGATACTTAAAGCTGTTGAGAGAGTGAACAGCAAATGTCCAAAAAAAACCATCCACTTGCATAGAAGAATCCTCTCATTTTTTAAATTAGTTGTTTGGAGAGTCTAGAGATAAAGAACTTCACATTTGATATTACTGTCACCATGGCTCTGGCATATTTTAATCCAACTTAATAACCCAGAAACACTTGTGTTTTTTTTACTATGATACAACTGTCATTTTTTTAATTTGCCTGTGAAAAACAGGTAGACTTCCTAGACAACAAATTTAATGGGCAGTTGAAACAAGTTCTACAACACAGGAGAGACTTGAAGTTTTAATTGAATCCAAGGGAGAAGTCAAGCAGCTGGATTTGCTTTAAAAAAAAAAAAAAATGGACTTGTCCCTCAGGAAGACCTGTGAAAAGGGAATAATGGAAATCATCACTTCCAAACTCTAACATAAGTTTAGCTCCATCTTCCAAAGAGAAGAAAAAACTGTTCATATTGTTCATTTCCATGAAAGTCTTCATTCACACAGAACTATTTACTCATCCCATTTTGAAAGGTAAAATGGATGATTTCAGTTGCAGAAAAAATATAAAGGAAATTTACTACAATCCAAGAGAATTGTAATACAATTCAGTTGTAATTCAGTTATAATACAAGGCAATTGGATTATTAATGAATCACAGTTCTAGGAAGCAAACTAACAGAAAATTGTACAACTGAATAAACATGATCTCAATCTAGAAAAAAATCCTGACTCATGAGACCAAAAGTAGTCAATTGTGATGAGTTCCCCACATCTCTGGGGGAACAAAAGAGGGCCGGGAGGTAAAAGACAGCAAGCAAGCAAGCAGTAGGTATTGATTAAACCAGGATTAGGAATGCTACTTAGAGAAGAGTGAGAAAATCACACAAGCATTTAGAGACCAGGGCTGGGTTCCCTTAGTAAGGTCAGAAATTGGAACATGGATTTTCATCTCTTCACTAACAGATTATCATTGGACTCAACTTACAAAAACAGTTACTCAGTAGCTAAATTCTATCCAACAAAGGTCTGTTTATCCCTCAAGAGTTGACGGAGAAGTATTCTGCAAAATACTGGAGTATTTAAGTATTCAATACCTACCACTGTGATAGCTGTTTAGTACACTAATCCAAATACTTAGATTTAGTCAGACTACTTATTTCTTTCCATTTAACAGTGAGTTAAGGAATCACCCAACCATACTTATACATAAACAAATACATAATATAAAAGATCTAAGAACATGAGGTCCAGAAGAAAAAATATGGCATGAGTTCTAGGTCCACCATCACTGAGTGACCTTAAACAAATCATTTAATATCACTGAATCTCATGTATTCAACAAACATTTATGAAATGCCTATTATATGCTCAGTACTATGTTCTGTTAGATGCTGGGAATAAAAACAGAGCAGTGCCTACTCTGGAAAATTTCAGAAGCTAGCTGGGAACACAGACAAGAAAGCCATGATGGCAGTGTGTAAAATATATTAGGGAATAGAGGTTTGCAAATATGTAATATGAATACAAAGAAAAACCACAGAAGTGGGCAATTGGGAAATGCTTTCAACAGTTCCACAGACATTCATTCAGTGCCTTCTATGTGGGCAGACCCCATCCTGGGTAAGGGTAAGGGTTAGGGTTAGGGTTAGGGTTAGGGTTAAGGTTAGCCAAAATTTGAATAACATTTGGAGTATAGTTTCTAACCTCGGGTTCATGAATAAGCTGTCTGATAGGAGTATGCTCATTTTTATGGAGCGTGAGTCCATAGCTTTCTTCAGATTTCCCTAGGGGCTGATGACCAAATAAAAGGATAAGAACCATGGGTCTAATGAGAGGTAGAACTTCTAGATAGAGACCGATCTTAAGCAAGAACTTTCCAGGAGGAAAAGGAGGTGATGGAAGCAAGGCTACTGCACTCCACTGTATGGTTTCTTACTGCCCAGGGGCCTAGCAGAGAGGTTAAAAAGGCTGAAACAGAGGCAGCATTCAGCTTACCAAGGCTTGCATCCCAGCATGGGGTGTTCCAGCACAACAGAGGTGTCTTTTTCTATATCTCACAAAAGTGCCATCTGTCACCAATCTGAGCAGCCACATAACTGACTGCCTGGATGAAGAATCTGTTTCTAATTTGCACGAAGACAATGATGGGACAGTAGTGGCCCTGAATAGGAAAAGGGCCTTCCTACAACATACAATATTTTCAATATAGAAAGGCACAGGAGAATATGCCCGTTCAGGAAACCCCAAGAAGCTTGTGGATAAATTCAAAGGGGTGTGTGGTGAGATGCGTGGAGGACAAGGTGGAGAAAGTAGGAAGAGGCAATTATAAAGAAATTTATGTCTTTATTCCCATTTTACCCCTAGGTTCTTCATGACATTTTTTTTAAATTCCATATATATGTGTTACCATACGGTATTTGTCTTTCTCTTTCTGACTTACTTCACGCTGTATGACAGACTCTAGGTCTATCCACCTCATTACAAATAGCTCAGTTTCATTTCTTTTTATGACACAGACCTACTTGAGAATGGACTTGAGGATATGGGGAGGGGGAAGGGTAAGCTGTGACAAAGCGAAAGAGAGGCATGGACATATATACACTACCAAACGTAAGGTAGATAGATAGTGGGAAGCAGCCGCAGAGCAGAGGGAGATCAGCTCGGTGCTTTGTGACCGCCTGGAGGGATGGGATGGGGAGGGTGGGAGGGAGGGAGATGCATGAGGGAAGGGATGTGGGAACAGATGTATATGTATGACTGATTCACTTTGTTATAAAGCAGAAACTAATAAAAAAAAATTTATATGCCAAGTAAAGGAGTTTGGAATTCATTAAAGGCAATGATGAGCCATTATGTTATTTTAAGCAGGACAGTAAGCAGCTCACCCTGAAAGCAACACGAAGGATAAGCCGCAGAAAGGACCACAAATATAAAAACCAATGGTGTGGTTCTCACAGTGATCCATAAATTATGAGTCCCAAATTAAGACAACAGTGACAGAAAAGGACAAATTCTACAAAAATGTCGGGGACAGAAATAAGAGGAGAGTAAAAAGAAACAGTAGGAGGTAGGCTATATTAATAGAGAATGAGTCAAAAAAGGGGGGAAGATTACTGGTGACTATCACTTAAGAGCATCAGAATGAATATGAGGTCAGTTTTGAACCTACTGGATTTGAGATACACCGTGGCACATCTAGAAAGATATATCAAGCATACAGTAAAATATATGGTTCTGGGATTCAGGAATATGGTCTGGAGATGTGGATTTCAGAAATCATCAGCACAAGCAAAATCCACAGACGTGGAAATGTGGGGGCTTTCACCTAAGAATATGGTGACATAGGCATGGGGAAATGAGAGAAGATGAATGGATGGGACCTGGATAGAACACCAATAACAGAAAAACAAGCAGAGGAAAAGGATCCGGATGAAATCCAGAGGTGTAGGACAAAGTACTATTTAATAGTTACAATATTACAAACAGTTTAGATAAGTTAGGAACTGAAGAGTCTCCACTGGGTTTTTCAACTAAGAGCTCATTAGTCATTCTTGGCTAGATAAATACCAGTGAATTACTAGAGACAGAAGTCAAACTCAGCCCACCAAGCAACAGGTGAAGGTGAGGACTCAAAGAAGGTAAGTTTCTAAGCTAGCTGAGCTCAGGATCACCTGGGGAACTTTGTTTAAAACAGAGATTTTTGTTGTTGTTGTTGTTCAGGTGATTTATAAGGAGTCAGTCTACATACTGGCAGGTAGGAACCCAATGTGGTAGAAAAGGCTTTCAAGAAGCTGAGTTGTGATGCTTGGGGGGGAGGAGTTGAAAGCAAACCAGAACAGAGACACTTTGTTTTTAAGATGAGAGATTTCAGTATGATTATGCCCCAAGAGAGAAAAACAGCAACAACAAGAAAGCTACAGGAGAGGGCTTCCCTGGTGGCGCAGTGGTTGAGAGTCCGCCTGCCGATGCAGGGGACACAGGTTCATGCCCCGGTCCGGGAAGATCCCACATGCCGCGGAGCGGCTGGGCCCGTGAGCCATGGCCGCTGAGCCTGCGCGTCCGGAGCCTGTGCTCCACAACGGGAGAGGCCACAACAGTGAGAGGCCCGCGTACCGCAAAAAAAAAAAAAAAAAAAAAGGAAAGAAAGCTACCGGAGAAAAGGAGGGTTAACGGATGGAGCAGCAATGTTCCTGGGGAGATGGAGGAAAGATGGGATGGGAAGCACGGGTGGGAGAGTCCATCATAGCAACAAGGAAGAGCACTTTCTTATTCCTGCTGAGACGAGACGGGGGCAGAAACAGCAAAGGAAGAGTAAGGAAACAGAAAAATATAGGTGCTTCCAGCCTTGTGGTCTTTATTCACTAGAAGGTGGGAAATGAGGTCATGTGCTGAAAACGAGAGGTGAGGATAAGAAGAATGTGAAAGGAGGAAGATGTCGGTAATTAGAGATGAGCCTAGCCTGCAAAGGAAAGTGCTGTGCACTAGGAATTGTTAAAGACCCAGCTGGGAGGGAAGCCCAGCAATCTCGTGTGACAGGAAGAGCCAGTGTGTTTTTTCTCCAGCAACCCAGTTCATGTGGGTTTATTTAACTTAGAAATAAATTAAACCAATCCAATTCATGTGTAAAATAAAAATCCTCTCTGCCTTCCACACAAGAGGTTGAAATAATACTAGAGTCAAATGAATTAGGGCACTTCTTTACATGTATAATTAGGTCAGGGCACCCTTTTTCACTGCTTACTTAGTGCTACCCATTGTACAAAGAGATTTGCACCTATTGTAACCTTTAATCCCACCAGTCCCATTATTATATTATTATACCCATTTTACAGCTAAGGAAAGTGAAACATAAAGAAGCTTACAGCTTACCCTTTTAGTACTACATCTGCATTTCAGAGATATAATTAACATCCCAACATTACAGGATTAATTAATGGGGTCAATTAATGGGACCCTACTGCATTCCAACAACCAGAGGCTTAATGCCCACACCAGCTCATCCACAAAGAAATGCATGATGTAGGAACCATATTTCTGGGAAATACTTGAAAGTTTTGTTTTGTTCCTTGAAAGTTTTAAGAAATGGAAACTTTTCCCAGTTTATAAAAACAATATTGAAATAATTTCCTTGATGTTGAGTTTTATTCCTAAAACTGTTTTTAAACTGTTAGCCCTCGCTAGTACTTGTTTCCTAGAAATAATAATAATAATAATAATAATAATAATAATAATACCCTAAGAGGTTGAGAGAATCAAATGAAAGAATTTGTAAACTATATAGCCCTATATAATATGATTTCAAACATATGAAGATCAAAGGCAGAATAAGGTAAATCCAGGAGTTAGGGAGGGTCTTTGACATGGAATTGGAGATTTTTATTTTTTAAGTTTGTGGGCATTATGAAAGTCTGGAAAAAAATCAAATTATTACTCTGCCATACAGATCTCCAGGAAGAAAAATTAATACACATTAAAACCACATGAGTTGTATTAGTTTTCTATTGCTGCTATAACAACCATGAACTTAATAGCTTAAAACAACATAAATTTGTTAATAATCTTACAGTTCTGGAGGTCAGAAGTCCAAAACGGGTCTAACAGGGCTAAAATAATATATTGATGTTGAGGGAAATTGGCAGACTCCAGTACCAGTAGCAGCTGTTATGTCCACAAGGCTTTTAGGTAGCTAGCAATATGAGTCCCGTCCAAAGACTACAGCAGGGACTTTACTTCTTTCTACCCCTACAATATGCACTCTATTTCCAGAATCACATCTTCTGTTTGCATGCTCTGCTATCCTAAGATGTCAGTCATCTATCTGTTCAGTGTAGGAGTTAGGGGTACCACAGTTATGGTTTTGTAGCTCCTACCCATATGTTTAGTCTCTTTTATCCAATGGCCTTTCTCTACTTCAAGCCAACAATGGCAGGCTCAGTCTTTCTACTGCTCCATCTCTTCATGCTCTCAATCTTCTCTCTCCCTCTTCCAAGTTAAGGACCCTTATGGTAACACTGGACCCACCTGAAAAATGCAGGATACACTCTCTCTACTTGAAAGTAAGTTGATGAGCAACCTTAATTCCACCTGCAAACTTAGCTCCCCTTTGCCATGTAACAGAACATCTCCCTAGGTTCCAGGGATTAGAATGTGGAAGAGGAGGGGAGGGGGCATTTTTCTGCCTACCACATGGGTTGTAATCTACTTTTAAATCAGTAAGTATCAGACACATAATGTGCCAGATAATTCATAAAATCCTTGCCCTCGCTGCCAAGCCCTCTGAAGCTTGGTTTGGGAATGTGGTGGGGCGGGGGGCGGAGGCAGTGAAAGGAGGACCTCTTTCCTTTCGGGCAAAGCAGTGGTGTGCTGATAAGCTTAACAACCAGCTCTAGCAGGGAGGAGGAGGGGAGGTTGATTTGTAGCATTTACTGATTTCTGTGGTGAAAATACTCCTCATGGTCAGTTTCAGTCTACCAACATGAAGTCCGCTAGCCCACAAAATAGAACAATCCACTCTCATGAGCCAGGACAAGGAGGCCCCAGTACACCACTGGAAGAATACATAACATCAACATACTCTAATGTAGGGAATACAAGTTTAACTGAAGCATCCCAGTGGCCTCTCCAAAGTTCCCCTTAACCCACAGGATTAACTCTTCCTGGATCCCATTGACATGATCAGAGGCTAAAGAGCTGGCTGCCTTTCATACCTTTGTGCGTATTAAGGATCCATATGTGCTGGCAGGGAGTACAATTTACTCTCCCCTCACTCACACACAGGTGGTGACCAATCAGAAAGAGACCCAGTGTTCCCTGGTGACCCCTCCTGGGAGAGGACAAACTGAAGGTCAAGGGGGATTAAGACCAAGAGGCCAAGTTAGAGGTTCTAGGGTGGCAATAGGCTCTTGGATTCGACTTGGCTCATAGCTCCTGGACAGCAGCCATGTGCCTAAGGGGGACGGTGGTATTTTGTAAGCTGGTGTCCATGTGTGTGTTTGCTGTGCATTTTAAGGAATAAATGCTCCATAAGCACAGCCATTATCGCTTCCCTTGGCCATTTTCACACTGGCAATGTGAAGTATGCCATTTCTAGGTGGCTAATGTCCATTTCTCTTTTATATGACACAAGCTATTAAATGGGCTCACATCTGGTATGAAAAGCAACAGATTTATATACAACAGGGAGAGCTAGGTCAGGGTGGCAGTCCGGGCCAATTAGCCAGAGAAATCAAGTCTGTGGAAGGACCAGAGTGGGCTGCTCCTTCTCTTGTAAGGCAATTTAGATTAATGCTCCTCAAACCGGTATGTGTACAAGAATCACCTGGGGATCTTGTTAAAATGCAGGTTCTGTTTCAGAAGGTCTGGGGTGGGATTTGAGATTCTGTATGTCTAATAAGTGATATCAAGGCTGCTGGTTCAAGGACCACATTTTGAATGGGATGGATCTATACATAGCAACTCCCTCTCCCCCATCTCTCACTTTTGGACAAATTTATACCAATAATCATTACATTTGTCATGTTAGAAAAGCCAACCCAGTTAAGACTTCTGTAGTTAATGATTGCTGTACATCTGGTGTTACAGTATAACTTGGAAAAGGAGGGAATGCTGCTTTTACTCAATGTTAAAGAAAACTGTTTCAGCCATTAACATTTCTGAATAGTATACATAATTTGACCAAAGAAAAAATGAGCTATAAATGACCCACAAGCCAGCCATTTATGGGTATTAAATGACAACTAATAAATCACTTTTAGGATAAGAGTTTACAACACAATTCTTTAGGATCTGCAAGCCCCTTAAATAGATTTGATGATTTTCTTAGTTGCACCTGAAATACAGAATGATTATGCTATATAAAGGGAATACCTTCTCTACAATCACAAGACTGAAGTGTGAACCTTCCTTTGAAAGAAAAAATGGGGCGGGGGTGGGGTTGAATGGAAAAGAGTGAGGAACAAAGAGGTAGAAAGAGAGAGAAAGGTTTTAAAAAGTTATTATGAGAACTTTTTCAATGAAGGTATAATAGATGATGACTTGGAAGTGAGCTGCTGAATCAAATTTAGTAAACAAAGTACCTATACTCTTTTTTTTATACCTCCAGCATTTCAATTCCTCATGTGTAAGTCCAATCTTATCTCTACCCCAGAGCCTACATCTTTACAGATGTAGCATCTCTACAGATGTAGCATCTCTACATCTACACATGTTCCCAGCCTTGAGAGACAAGGAGGTGGGGCTTACAGACTCATTTTATAGGAATAGTTCAGAGAGGGGTAGGGGCCTGTCCAAGGTCACACAGCACAACAGGACACCTGGCAAGAAAGACTTAGTTTGCTCCCCAGCCAGGTAGAGAGCTCCTCGGGGAAAGAAAAGACTAACACTCTTGCACATTCCACAAGCCACCAGCTTTGGGCTTCATTAATTCTAGTAAAAGTATCTATTGCTTGGTAACCAGGTTTAAATTTTGACCAACACTCAATCTTTAAGAGGAAAAAAAGAGAAGGATGAAGAGAGATACAGACAGCAAGAAAAATAATTGTGTTTTCATGACATAAACCTGCAGCAGATGTCATACTTGGTCATCGGTGATTCAACCTCTTGCCCCCAGACCTCCAACACTTAAAACCTACTACAGCTTAGGACTTTGTGGGGAATGGGAGCAGGAGTGGGGGGGGGGAATGGGGAAAGAAGAACAGTACATTCTTCCTTCTCTAGCAGATGATCATTTTTAAGAGATTCTTCTCCCCAAGCCCCAGAAAGAGTATCAAAACTAAAAACATCAGTTTGAGGTTTGAAATAGATCATATCACTAATACTGAAATGTAAATGCATGCTTTTTCTTTATCAGTGAGAGAGGTATGTTCACCTATTTAACACTCACCCTGGAAAATTCAATATTTGGATATAAATATGATAGTGTACCACTGGTGGCCATTGTTACCAACTGCTGTGCCTTCCGGCCAAATACACAGCTACTCCTTTGATCACTTACCTGGGAGGCGAGAGAGTGTGATGACAAAGAACTCTAGCTCTGAGATCAGTCAGACTGGATTCAAACCCTACTTCTGTTTACTGGCTATGAGTCCTTGGTCAAGTTACCTAATCCTCTGTCAGTTTCATTTGCAAACTTGGGTAATAAGAATATTATACACTTCATAGGCTCTTGTGAGGATTAAACACTTTGTATATGAACAGTGTCTAGAGAGAACCTGGCCCATCAGAAGCCCTCAGTAAATGCTGACTCACCATTCTCTCCAATGTCTTACCTTTTCTCTCTGAACTGCCTTCATTTTTTGGATTTCGGCTTCTTCAGCTTCCCTCTTGATTCTTATATATTCTTCTCTTTTTAGCTAAATTGTATTGAGATTACAGAAGACAAAAAGCAGTTACTATTTTTCAGTCTGAACCAATGGAACACAAAATTATGATGAAAGGAAGAGCTTCAAGATGGCGGAAGAGTAAGACATGGAGATCACCTTCCTCCCCACAAATACATCAGAAATATATCTACATGTGGAACAACTCCTACTGAACGCTGGCAGAAGACCTCAGACCTCCCAAAAGGCAAGAAACTCCCCACATACCTGGGTTGGGCAAAAGAAAAAAGAATAAACAGAGACAAAAGGATAGGGACGGGACCTGCACCAGTGGGATGGAGCTGTGAAGGAGGAAAGGTTTCCACACACTAGAAGCCCCTTCGCGGGCGGAGACTGTGGGGGCAGAGGGGGGAAGCTTCGGAGCCGCGGAGGAGAGCACAGCAACAGGGGTGCGGAGGGCAAAGCACAGAGATTCCCACACAGAGGATGGGTGCCGAACAGCACACACCAGCCCGAGAGGCTTGTCTGCTCACCCGCCGGGGCGGGCGGGGCTGGGAGCTGAGGCTCGGGCTTCGGAGGTCGAATCCCAGGGACAGGAAAGGGGTTGGCGGTGTGAACACAGCCTGAAGGGGCTAGTGCACCATGGCTAGCCGGGAGGGAGCCCGGGAAAAAGTCTGGAGCTGCCGAAGAGGCAAGAGACATTTTCTTGCCTCTTTGTTTCCTGGTGCGCGAGGGGATTAAGAGCGCTGCTTAAAGGAGCTCCAGAGACGGGCGTGAGCCACGGCTAACACCACGGACCCCAGAGACGGGCGTGGGACGCTGGGGCTGCTGCCACCGCCACGAGGCCTGTGTGCGAGCACAGGTCACTGTCCACACCTCACCTCCCAGGAGCCTGTGCAGCCCTCCACTGCCAGGGTCCCATGATCCAGGGACAGCTTCCCCGAGAGAACACATGGCGCGCCTCAGGCTGGTGCAACGTCACGCCAGCCTCTGCCGCCACAGGCTCACCCCGCATCCGTACCGCTCCCTCCCCGCGGCCTGAGTGAGCCAGAGCCCCCAAATGAACTGCTCCTTTAACCCCGTCCTGTCTGAGCAAAGAACAGACGCCCTCAGGCGACCTACACGCAGAGGCGGGGCCAAATGCAAAGCTGATGGAGGAGCTGTGCGAACACAGAAGAGAAATGGAAATCTCTACCAGCAGCCTCAGGAGCAGCGAATTAAATCTCCACAATCAACTTGATGTACCCTGCATCTGTGGAATACCTGAATAGACAACAAATCATCCCAAATTGAGGTGGACTTTGGGAGCAACGATATATTTTTTTTCCCTTTTTCTCTTTTTGAGAGTGTGTATGTGTATGCTTCTGTGTGTGATTTTGTCTGTACAGCTTTGCTTTTATACCATTTGTCCTAGGGTTCGGTCTCTCTGTCTTTTTTTTTTTTTTATAGCAGTGTTTTTAGCACTTATTATCATTGGTGGATTTGTGTTTTGGTTAGGTTGCTCTCTTCTTTCTTTTTATTACTTTAAAAAATATTTTTTAATTATTATTTTTATTTTTTATTTTAATTTAATTCTATTTTTTTCTTTCTCCCTTCCTTCCTTCCTTCATTCCTCCCTCCATCCCTCCCTCCCTCTCTCTCTCTTTCTTTCTTTCCTTCTCTCCCTTTTTTTCTGAGCCGTGTGGATGACATACTCTTGGTGCTCCAGCCAGGTGTCAGTGCTGTGCCTCTGAGGTGAGAGAGCCAACTCCAGGTCACTGGTCCACAAGAGACCTCCCAGCTCCACATAATATCAAACGGCGAAAATCTCCCAGAGATCTCCATCTCAACGCCAAGACCCAGCTTCACTCAACGACTAGCAAGCTACAGTGTTGGACACCCTATGCCAAACAACTAGCAAGACAGGAACACAAACCCACCCATTAGCAGAGAGGCTGCCTAAAATCATAATAAGGTTACAGACAACCCAAAACACACCACCAGACGTGGTCCTGCCCACCAGAAAGACAAGATCCAGCCTCATGCACCAGAACACAGGCACTAGTCCCCTCCACCAGGAAGCCTACACAACCCACTGAACCAACCTTAGCCACTGGGGACAGACACCAAAAACAATGGGAACTACGAACCTGCAGCCTGTGAAAAGGAGACCCCACACACAGTAAGTTACGCAAAATGAAAAGAAAGAGAAACACACAACAGACGAAGGAGCAAGGTAAAAAACCCATCAGACATAACAAATGAAGAAGAAATAGGCAGTCTACCTGAAAAAGAATTCAGGAGAATGATAGTAAAGATGATCCAAAACCTTGGAAATAGAATGGAGAAAATACAAGAAACGTTTAACAAGGACCTAGAAGAACTAAAGAGCAAACAAACAGTGATGAACAACACAGTAAATGAAATTAAAATTCTCTAGAAGGGATCAATAGCAGAATAACTGAGGCAGAAAAACGGATCAGTGACCTGGAAGATAAAATAGTAGAAATAACTACTGCAGAGCAGAATAAAGAAAACAAATGAAAAGAACTGAGGACAGTCTCAGAGACCTCTTGGACAACATTAAATGCACCAACATTCGAATTATAGGGGTCCCAGAAGAAGAAGAGAAAAAGAAAGGGACTGAGAAAATATTTCAAGAGATTATAGTTGAAAACTTCCCTAATATGGGAAAGGAAATAGTTAATCAAGTCCAGGAAGCACAGAGAGTCCCATACAGGATAAATCCAAGGAGAAAGACACCAAGACACATATTAATCAAACTATCAAAAATTAAATACAAAGAAAAAATATTAAAAGCAGCAAGGGAAAAACAACAAATAACATACAAGGGAATCCCCATAAGGTTAACAGCTGATCTCTCAGAAGAAACTCTGCAAGCCAGAAGGGACTGGCAGGATGTATTTAAAGTGATGAAGGGGAAAAACCTACAACCAAGATTACTATACCCAGCAAGAATCTCATTCAGATTTGACAGAGAAATTAAAACCTTTACAGACAAGCAAAAGCTAAGAGAATTCAGCACCACCAAACCAGCTTTACAACAAATGCTAAAGGAACTTCTCTAGGCAGGAAACACAAGAGAAGGAAAAGACCTATAATAACAAACCCAAAACAATTAAGAAAATGGTTAACAGGAACATACATATTGATAACGACCTTAAATGTAAATGCATTAACTGCTCCAACCAAAAGACATAGACTGGCTGAATGGATACGAAAACAAGACCCGTATATATGCTGTCTACAAGAGACCCACTTCAGACCTAGGGATACATAAGACTGAAAGTGAGGGGATGGAAAGAGATATTCCATGCTAATGGAAATCAAAAGAAAGCTGGAGAAGCAATTCTCATATCAGACAAAATAGACTTTAAAACAATGACTATTACAAGAGACAAAGAAGGACACTACATGATGATGAAGGGATCAATCCAAGAATAAGATATAACAATTGTAAATATTTATGTACCCAACGTAGGAGCACCTCAATACTTAAGGCAAATGTTAACAGCCATAAAGGGGAAATCGACAGTAACACAATCATAGTAGGGGACTTTAACACACCACTTTCACCAATGGACAGATCATCCAAAATGAAAATAAATAAGGAAACACAAGCTTTAAATGATACATTAAACAATATGGACTTAGTTGATATTTATAGGACATTCCATCCAAAAACAACAGAATACATTTTCTTCTCAAGTGCTCATGGAACATTCTCCAGGATAGATCATATCTTGGGTCACAAATCAAGCTTTGGTAAATTTAAGAAAATTGAAATCGTATCAATTATCTTTTCCAACCACAATGCTATGTGACTAGATATCAATTACAGAAAAAATCTGTAAAAAATACAAACACATGGAAGCTAAACAACACACTACGTAATAACCAAGAGATCACTGAAGAAATCAAAGAGGAAATCAAAAAATACCTAGAAACAAATGACAATGAAAACACGACATCCCAAAACCTATGAGATGCAGCAAAAGCAGTTCTAAGAGGGAAGTTTATAGCATTACAAGCCTAGCTTAAGAAAGAAGAAACATCTCAAACAATCTAACCATACACCTAAAGCATTTACAGAAAGAGAAACAAAAACATCCCAAAGTTAGCAGAAGGAAAGAAATCATAAAGATCTGATCAGAAATAAATGTAAAAGAAATGAAGGAAACGATAGCAAAGATCAATAAAACTAAAAACTGGTTCTTCGAGAAGATAAAATTGATAAACCATTAGCCAGACTCATCAAGAAAAAAAGGGAGAAGACTCAAATCAATAGAATTAGAAATGAAAAAGGAGAAGTAATAACTGACACTGCAGAAATACAAAGGATCATGAGAGATTACTACAAGCAACTCTATGCCAATAAAATGGACAACCTGGAAGAAATGGACAAATTCTTAGAAATGCACAACCTTCTGAGCCTGAACCAGGAAGAAATAGAAAATATGAACCGGCCAATCACAAGCACTGAAATTAAAACTGTGATTAAAAATCTTCCAAGAAATAAAAGCCCAAGACCAGATGGCTTCACAGGCAAATTCTATCAAACATTTAGAGAAGAGCTAACACCTGTCCTTCTCAAACTCTTCCAAAATATAGCAGACGGACGAACACTCCCAAACTCATTCTACGAGGCCACCATCACCCTGATACCAAAACCAAAGATGTCACAAAGAAAGAAAACTACAGGCCAGTATCACTGATGAACATAGATGCAAAAATCCTCAACAAAATACTAGCAAACAGACTCCAACAGCACACTAAAAGGACCATACACCATGATCAACTGGGGTTTATCCCAGGAATGCAAGGATTCTTCAATATACGCCAAGTCAATCAATGTGATACACCATATTAACAAACTGAGGAGAAAAACCATATGATCATCTCAATAGATGCAGAGAAAGCTTTCAACAAAATTCAACACCCATTTATGAAAAAAACCCTCCAGAAAGCAGGCATAGAGGCAACTTACCTCAACATAATAAAGGCCATATATGACAAACCCACAGCCAACATCGTTCTCGATCATGAAGAACTGAAACCATTTCCTCTAAAATCAGAAACAAGACAAGGTTGCCCACTCTCACCACTCTTATTCAACATACTTTTGGAAGTTTTAGCCACAGCAATCAGAGAAGAAAAAGAAATAAAAGGAATCCAAATTGGAAAAGAAGTAAAGCTGTCACTGTTTGCAGATGACATGATACTATACAGAGAATCCTAAACATGCTACCAGAAAACTACTAGAGCTAATCAATGAATTTGGTAAAGTAGCAGGATACAAAAGTAATGCAGAGAAATCTCTTGCATTCCTATACACTGATGATTAAAAATCTGAAAGTGAAATTAAGAAAACACTTTACCACTGCAACAAAAAGAATAAAATATCTAGGAATAAACCTACCTAAGGAGACAAAAGACCTGTATGCAGAAAATTATAAGACACTGATGAAAGAAATTAAAGATGATACAAATAGATGGAGAGATATACCATGTTCTTGGATTGGAAGAATCAACATTGTGAAAATGACTATACTACCCAAAGCAATCTACAGATTCAATGCAATCCCTACCAAACTACCACTGGCATTTTTCACAGAACTACAACAAAAAATTGCACAATTTGTATGGAAACACAAAAAAAACCTGAATAGCCAAATTAATCTTGAGAAAGAAAAATGAAGCTGGAGGAATCAGGCTCCCGGACTTCAGACTATACTACAAAGCTACAGTAATCAAGACAGTATGGTACTAACACAAAAACAGAAATATAGATCAATGGAACAGGATAGAAAGCCCAGAGATAAACCCACGCACATATGGTCACCTTATCCTTGATAAATGAGGCAAGAATACACAATGGAGAAAAGACACCCTCTTCAGTAAGTGATGCTGGGAAAACTGCACAGCTACAAGTAAAAGAATGAAATTAGAACACTCCCTAACACCATACACAAAAATAAACTCAAAATGGACTAAAGACCTAAATGTAAGGCCAGACACTATCAAACTCTTACAGGAAAACATAGGCAGAAGACTCTATGACAGAAATCACAGCAAGATCCTTTTTGACCTACCTCCTAGAGAAGTGGAAATAAAAGCAAAAATAAACAAATGGGACCTAATGAAACTTAATAGCTTTTGCACAGCAAAGGAAATCATAAACAAGATGAAAAGACAACCCTCAGAAGGGGAGAAAATATTTGCAAATGAAGCAACTGACAAAGGATTAATCTCCAAAATTTACAAGCAGCTCATGCAGCTCAATATCAATAAAACAAACAACCCAATCCAAAAATGGGCAGAAGACCTAAATAGACATTTCTCCAAAGAAGATATACAGATTGCCAATAAACACATGAAAGAATGTTCAACATCATTAATCATTAGAGAAATGCAAATCAAAACTACAATGAGATATCATCTCACACCAGTCAGAATGGCCATCATCAAAAAAATCTACAAACAATAAATGCTGGAGAGGGTGTGGAGAAAAGGTCCAACCGTCTTACACTGTTGGTGGGAATGTAAATTGATACAGCCACGATGGAGAACAGTATGGAGGTTCCTTAAAAAGCTAAAAATAGAACTACCATGTGACCCAGCAATCCCACTACTGGGCATATACCCTGAGAAAACCATAATTCAAAAAGAGTCATGTACCACAATATTCACTGCAGCTCTATTTACAATAGCCAGGACATGGAAGCAACCTAAGTGTCCACCAGCAGATGAATGGATAAAGAAGATGTGGCACATATATACAATGGAATATTACTCAGCCATAAAAATTGAGTAATTTGTAGTGAGGTGGATGGACCTAGAGTCTGTCATACAGAGTGAAGTAAGTCAGAAAGAGAAAAACAAATACCATATGCCAACACATATATATGGAATCTAAAAAAAAAAAAAGGCCATGAAGAACCTAGGGGCAAGATGGGAATAAAGACACAGACCTACTGGAGAATGGACTTGAGGATATGGGGAGGGGGAAGGGTAAGATGGGACAAAGTGAGAGAGTGGCATGGACATATATACACTACCAAATGTAAAACAGATAGCTAGTGGGAAGCAGCCGCATAGCACAGGGAGATCAGCTCGGTGCTTTGTGACCACCTAGATGTTGGGATAGGGAGGGTGGGAGGGAGGGAGAGGCAAGAGGGAAGAGATATGGGGATATATGTACATGTATAACTGATTCACTTTGTTATAAAGCAGAAACTAACACACCATTGTAAAGCAGTTATACTGCAATAAAGATGTTAAAAAAATTATGATGAAAGGCAAATTACAGTATTTTTTGTGCTGTAGCACGCCATGATTATAGGTTGGTTCTTTGAGCTACTTAGGTCACAGATGATGGTCAGGCCACATCTGCTGCCCATGAAATTTCTTTTGTGTTTCTTCCTTGGTATCTGTCTTTCTGTCTCCACTGTACCCAACCCATCTCCACCAGGTTGGAGAGAAGAAAGGGCAGGTAATTTTTCCTGATTATAAAACTCAGAGTTCACTATTAAAAAAAAAAATTGCTGAAATCTTAAAAAAATTTGTAGTACTTTCAGGACTGGATTGGAGTAAACAGATCCGTGTTCTTGGAACCTGAATATTCTAAATATAGTAGAGACTTAAACTAGTGGGGAAAAACCCCTTTACCAAAGGTCTCACTGACTGATAGACAGCTTGGGTGAGAATTTGCAGTATTTATCCCTTCACTTCTCACATCCTGACTTCTTCGATTTTTGAGACTTTCTTTTGCAGTTTGCTTGAAGGTTTTATGCTTTTGATAAAGTTACTGTGTTATTTCATGGTTACTTTGAAAGTGCCGGTACTCTAATTTCTTGCCAAATTTAAGCTAAAAGAAATGGATTCTGACCTTTTTCTGGTATTTAGATTGTATCAGTTGAAGTTGTTGTCTCTGCCTGACTTCAACCTCTGACTGGTTTCCACCTAAGGAAAAAAAAAAGTCATGAAGGTAAAACATGAATGTTAAGCTGAATTGTCAGCCATCAAAGACTAATTAAGTACATGATACGTCTACACCATGAGTTTAACATTTTCATACCCCTGGAAATAAGGACATAACTGAAACCGAGTCCCCCTAAAACCGAGTTCCTCTGCTGAGTTTATGATTAACCTCTCCACCCAAAACGTTACTCCCTTTCTTGTCCAACACCTGTTCTCCTCAAGATTAAAGAGTATCAAAGAAAAGGAGGAACTGTAACTGAGCAAGGCCCTATGGGTTCTTCCCGGGACAGACCCCTCCCCTGTATCCTCTGCTTTAGCTCCTCCGTGAAGTACCTAGAGAACAGTACCTGATGCACATTTCCTGAGTTGTTTTACAGATGCTAAAACCAACATCAAATGGAAGATGTAAGCACATGATGACCATGAGCACACAGCCCCCAAGCCTTCTGGAGCCTAAGGACTGACCATGTTAACCCCTGTGACACAGCCAGCCCTGTTACCTCACCGTCAACCAATCAGAATTGTGCACAAGCTGATCACTCCCCTTCCTCACCTGGCCTTTCAAAATGCTTTCCTGAGACCCATCAGGGAGTTCAGGTTTTTTGAGCACTAGCTGTCCCCACCTCCTTGGCTGATGATGCCTTACTGCACTGCACTTCCCTTCATCACAACCCAGCGTCAGTAGCTTGGCTTTACTGCGCATGGGTGAGCAGGCCCAAATATGGTTCAGTAACATAACCAGTTGTTTAAATAAGACATTAAACAATCATAATTGCATAAAAGAGAAAGAGCTGGACAGAAAGATAAGGCCATATTCCCCCAAGAAGAGGACAATACTACTAAGGTTTTCCAATCACGTAGGTATTCAAAATCACACCTGAAGGTCCATGCTAAATAATAAGAAATAGTGCTCTGGACATTCCAGAACATTCTTTCTGCTAGAGTATGACCATTCCTTAACCTAATAAAGATGATGATCAGTGATGCTCCCAATGTTTTTCTTCTTCTGACTCTATTGCCCTGTATTCAAGTAGTGAAAGCTCAGGAAAGCCTCAGAGGTCTTGCCATGAGACGAGTATACAGTCTTTATAACACAGTTTTTAAAAGTACAATGGGAATATTCTAATTAAAATTGATTGTCAATCCATACTATTTATTGTTCTTTAGGTATTCAAGAGAAAAATATGGATGTTAGGTCATTCGTCTGCTCTCTCTTAAACTTATAATAACTGGGGGCCAGAAATCCTTGCAGTTTGACAATCATCTAAGAATTACTGTTTTGGGATTTCTCAGTGTTTATGCAAGCTTGGCGTGCATATTTTAAAGATTCCTTTGAAATAATTCTCCAGTGATTTGGTCACTAAAAGTATCAGTTCTTTGAAAGATTCACTTGCACAGAAGATGCAGTAAAGCAATTTGCATTCATCATAGTTGTTATAATTGAACAGATAAAGACACCACAGAGACTTCTGAGTCCCAAAAGCTCTATAATACCTGTTTGGTCTTGGCCCTAAGGAAAGAAACAGTGAGGGCTATTGAGGCTTTTATCTAATGTTACAGCCACTTTCAGTATCTCCTAGAACCATTCCAATATTTTACAGGGTAGAGGAATAGAGGAGGAGTTGAGAATTTAAAAATGGAGAAAGTTGGACGTTCCTGGCAGTCCAGTGGTTAAGACTCCATGATTCCACTGCAGGGGGCACGGGTTCAATCCCTCATCAGGGAACTAAGATCCCACATGCCGCGTGGCGTGGCCAAAAATTAAAAAATTAAAATAAAAATGGAGAAAGATGTATAAGCATTTGCAGGTTTTCTTTAAAACTCATCTCAAAGTTTAAAACATTCTAGAATTCTTTTCTACTCGCTACCCTCTTCCCCCTTGACCATTCCTAGGTACACCATATAGCAGAACTCCTGCTCTTTTTTGGTTAAGGCCCCAAGACAGTAGGCACCAACAACTCCAAATCCCCAAGGCAAGTGCTTGGCTCCCTAGGCAGGATCTGCAAGGGTGTAACTGAAAACCAGTTTGGGGAACCTTAATTGGCAACTACCTTCAGTCTATAAAAGAGGTTAGCTAGGTCAAAGGAAGGTAGAAATCAGAGAAAAGATGTCTTTGTGAATTTCATCTTCTCTGTGTATGTGTTTGGGGAAGGAGGAATCTTCACATCAATGTAAGTAAGAGAGGTTTAATGAAAATCACTTGAAGGGCTCAATCTGTGTCCCCAAGAGACCGAGGGACCTCGTGGACCCATGCTTAGGAAGGTCAGAACCAAAAGGCACATGGCTGTTCTCATGTGGCTACTCAGACTGGTCATAAAGAAGAGATGGCTGCAGGGCAAATGGCCTGTATCCCCAGAGTTTGTGGGAAGAATGCACAAGTGTTTCCTGCACTCCCAATCTGGTTGTCACGAAAGAGAATGCCAATCTAAAGTCATCTTAAAGGGACTTGCCCTGGATTTCCCTGGCAGTCCAGTGGTTAAGACTCTGCACTTCCACTGCAAGGGCCACGGGTTCGATCCCTGGTTGGGGAACTAAGATCCTGCATGCCACATGGCATGGCCAAATAAATTAAAAAGGGCCTTGCCCATGTGGGCCACCCAGAGGTACAATGGAGCTCTACAAAGACAGTCCAGCTACCAAGAGCCAGCGGTGAAGCCAAGCACTGCCAGCAGGAAAAAGTATGATATCTATCAAGGAAGTCCAGGTGAGACATGGCCGGCAGGCAAGGAGGGACCCTGAAGAACTCCAAGAACCCCAGGGGTGAGATGCACAGTAAACACACACCAAAACTTGAAGAAACTGGGATCGGTGCACTATAGACCCTAACCTCTCCTTCTCCCTTTGACCCATGAGGAGTCAGAATCTGGGAACAGTGGAGTCAGTAGTGAAAAATTCAGCCACACCCCATTTCCTTTGCCAACTTTCTATCCAAAATAGACCTGGGCTGGAGCAGGGAAGAAGCTTTCATCTCTATCAGTAACAGAGTTTTGACCAGTATTTAGGACTAAACTTAATTACTGAAATGACACTGATTTTATGCCTAGAATTAGCTGGACAACTTTATTATTTGAGAAATACCAAAAAAATCTAACTTCATCCAAAGAACATAAGAAAAAGTAGACCCACATAGCTGGTGTGAGGGGGCCAGTTAGGAAGGACAAAGCTGTCTCCAGGTTCCACCCCTCAAATGCAGCTTATTCAGCAAAAAGGTGACACAAGATTAACCCCTCTCATGAAATACAGTGGGAGGATGATGATACTATTACTTGCACTCACTAAATGATTACCAAATTAGGTTATTTTTACCTACATCTTGGAAAAAATACTTCTTGACAACTACTATGAGGGACTTCCCTGGCGGTCCAGTGGTTAAGACTCTGCACTTCCACTGCAGGGGGCGTGGGTTCGATTCCTGGTAGGGAAACTAAGATCCCGCATGCCACACAGTGCAGCCAGAATAATAAATAAATAGATAAAAAACACTGTGAGAGTAAGTGGCCTCTGACTCGTAACACATTTGTGTGAACTAAATCTGTGGGAACTGTGTGTCCAGCCCTTTAAGCTCTCAGCTGCTTCTGGAAGAGAAAAGAGAAGATGTGAATGATTCCCATTAGAGAGGTTCCCTGTTGAATGATTCAAACACCAGGCAAAGGCAGCACAGACAATTCATCACACTGCCACGTGTTCCAGAGGCCCAAAAGTCTCTATTTGTGAATGAAAACACAGGCGATGTTCTCTTTATACCCACCCTGTGTCCCCAGCCCACTCGCATCTTAGTGTTGGAATTGACTCTCCATTCATTCTTTTTCCCATAACCAGTTAACTGCCATGATTAATATGCTTGTGATAGCACTAATCTGGATGGGAGCAAAAGCTATGACAGGGCATATGCAGCGCCCAGGTAAGCTTTCTTCAGAGCTGATCAACTAAGAGGCTCTAAATTACTTGGCAATTAAGCCATCCTTTTATTCCCACATAACTGTGGCATCATCCATTTGCTACTTGCAGAAAATCAGAAACAGCGGTATACCTGCATACTTTTGACTTTAAGTGCATGTTTTGACATTAAATGCATTCCATTTCAAGCAGCACAATGGTCCAATGACCTATAACGTACATTGAAAGACAGATGTGGGCAAGGTGCTAACAGGATCCTTGGGTGGCCCTGTCCTTCCGCATTCAAGCACCTGGCTTGCTGGCTTACCTAGCTGCGTGGGTGCCAGGTTAATGGGCTTCATCCTCTGTTGTTCCTTCCACCTCTCCAGGTCCTCCAGCTCTTTTGCAGCCACTAAGCCAGGTGAGAAATATCAAATCATCAATTATTAGAGCGTGAAAAGGGAACTGCTCCCTTGAAAGCATAACAGACCACCATCAGATGGACAATTAACTACATGCAAGCATGAGTGGACGAGATATCCAGGAAAGGAAGACACCACCCACCCACTCCTAACCCCTTGGGCTCACCCTAAGGCACTTTCTCTCCAAGAGTCTTCACAGAAGGTTCAAATTTGAAAACTGGGGCTTCCCTGGTGGTGCAGGGGTTAAGAATCCACCTACCAATGAAGGGGACACGGGTTCGAGCCCTGGTCCGGGAAGATCCCACGTGCCACGGAGCAACTAAGCCCGTGCACCACAACTACTGAAGCCCACGCACCTAGAGCCCATGCTCCGCAACAAGAGAAGCCACTGCAATGAGAAGCCCGCACACCACAATGAAGAGTAGCCCCCGCTCACTGCAACTAAAGTATGTCCACGCGCAGCAACAAAGACCCAACGTAGCCAAAAATAAATAATTTTTTTAAAAAAATTGAAAACAACCTGAACTCCTACTAAATAAAGAAGTTCAGTTTTTCCTCCCACTCTGGCATTTTTCAAACCCTATATCATTTAATGTTAAAAGTTTCCTATAGAGAATGTGTGTGCAAAACATTCATGTGTCAATAAGAACTTTTCACACACAGTAAACACAAATCCCCATAAAATTCTAATGCCCGTATTCGCTTGATTTTAAATATTCCCCAAGCTTAATGTAACCATGAGGAACGAGGCCTCTCAGATTCCTGGCACTTGGAACCACTAGGCTGAGCCTACTCCCTGTAGAGCAGTGCTCATTCCCCAAATATACACTGACTGGCAGCAGGGGGCGCCAGAGATACTAGTTCTGTTCTTCCAATGTATGCCCGAATCTCATTAGAAGTGATTATTTCAAACGTCCATTTATAATATTTTTTAACTATTAGAGGGAAAAAAAACTTTCTGAAACATCTCAAAAATGCAGACTTCACTGAGGCTTAAAGTCCTGTTAACTATTTAAATCAAAAACTTGTAAAATGCCAGAATCTTTGGGATTCCATTGGTCACCTGCAGGCAGTGCCCACAGTCACTGTGTTAGCATAGCTGTGACTGTCATATTCTGCACAGACTCAGGTGTACCACCCAGGGGCCTACCTGTCCAGTGGAGACCTTTATAGAGCTGCTTTCCTGCTGTGCCCTTATGTCCATTGGTCATTACAAAATTAAATTTCCTATTGAGATCAAGATAGGAGAGCACAGAATCTCAGTGCTAGCCCCACAGTTGACTTGAACAAGCCTCAGAACTTCTTTGTGAATTAAATGAACTTTAGTTCTCCTTCCAACTCTAAGGTATAATACTGTAACTTTAAAGGGCAGCATTTATTTTACTGTACAACTTCAGTTAAGCATGTTATATGCCCACTAGGTACAAGGAGCACAAAAACAAGTAAGATGTAGCCCCTGCCCTCAAAGAGCTTATAATCTAAAGAAGGAAAGTGAAGTCACGAATAAAAACAGCAGAGGGTAGACTCTGATAGTTACAAAATTATGGGAACACACAGAATGAAAAAAAATTCCATTAAGAAGGAATGGGACAGGGACTTCCCTGGTGGCACAGTGGTTAAGAATCCACCTGCCAGTGCAGGGGACATGGGTTCGAGCCCTGGTCCGGGAAGATCCCATATGCCGTGGAGCAACTAAGCCCGTGCGCCACAACTACTGAGCCTGCACTCTAGAGACTGTGAGCCACAACTACTGAGCCCATGTGCCACAACTACTGAAGCCCGCACCTAGAGCCTGTGCTCTGCAACAAGAGAAGCCACCCAATGAGAAGCCCGGGAACTGCAACAAAGAGTGGACCCAGCTCACCGCAAGTAGAGAAAGCCCACGCACAGCAACAAAGACCCAACGCAGCCAAAAATAAAAATTTATAAAAAAGGAATGGGACAGGTCTAGAAAGAGACAGATTATTTTATAATCTATTTCATATATGACTTGTCTCTTTCAAAAGTGTTCTAAGTCCTGTAAGGACATCTGCAGTGAGCCCAATTTTACAGGAACTTGATAGGTGTGAAATTGTTTAAGCCCAACAGAAACCTCAGATTTATAACCATGCAATGAGCTCTGCTATTAACACAGAGAAACAAATTTAGAAGCACTAAAATAGAATAATTTTAAAAGGTATAATTAAAACTGCCAAAGTTGGGTTTCCCTGGTGGCACAGCGGTTAAGAATCTGCCTGCCAATGCAGGGGACACGGGTTTGAGCCCTGGTCTAGGAAGATCCCACATGCTGGGGAGCAACTAAGCCCGTGTGCCACAACTACTGAGCCTGCACTCTAAAGCCCGCGAGCCACAACTACTGAAGCCCACGTGCCTAAAGCCCGTGCTCCATGACAAGAGAAGCCACTGCAGTGAGAAGCCCGCGCACCACAACGAAGCGTAACCCTCGCTCGCCACAACTAGAGAGAGCCCGCGTGCAGCAACGAAGACCCAACGCAGCCAAAAATAAATATAAAAAAAATTATGTATAAAGTAACAAAAACTGTAGTTTAAAAACAAAAAAAATGAGGAGTATTTTGAATGGTAAATAAAATACATACTCCGTTGCATCTCATTTCTTCGTTTTTCATTTGGTACCATCAAGGTATATGCACCTGTGCTAGAATGAAGAGAAAAAAATCGATTATCATGAGAAATTATTAATGCATATAAAGCACCATAAATTCTTTCTGATAATATACTGTATTTATGATCATCACCATCAAATAGGTACTAGGAAAGATAATATTCCTCTTAAGACCCAGGTGTGTTCTCCAGGAGCTTACAATCTATCTGGTAAAGTAAAACAAGTGCACACGGCCACATATGGAAATATAAAGCAGTTGATGAAGAATGACAAGTGACTTCTTCAGGGTCAGCTCTTGGTAAACTGTCTTTGTAGGGATCCACTGTGCCTCCAGGTGGCGCTCATGGGCACATCCCTTTGAGATGACTGGCATTCTCTTCCATGTCACTCACTACAGGAGTACAGGAAACACACATTTTTGGCTCCCACAAACTGGGCGTAGGGGCCATTTGCAATGCAGCCACCTCCTCCTGATGACCCATCTGAGTGGCCAGATGGCCACAGTCTTGTGTTTTGGGGCTTTGACTTCTAGGCAGGGGTCCGTTGGGCCCCTCATTCTCCTGGGGACACAGGTCGGGCACAAACAGGAATTCAGAGAAGTCACTTCAATTCTCTGGGGTGCGGGGGTGGGGAGCGGGGACCAGGGAAGACTTCATTTAAGCAAAAATATTCACCACTAAGGTGCAAGAAGTTGTTACAATATTGTGAGCTTTTGAGGGCAGAAACTGTGCTTGAGGGATCCATATAGGCCCAGCCCCTGGCACAAAGCAGCTGCTTGATGAATGTGGGCTGAATTGAAATGAAATGATGCCAGAGACCCAGTCCGTGAGTCTGTGCTGGGGGGTGGCTCTTTGTGATGATACATGTAGTCCCACAGAAGTATGAATACTTCATAGAGCAAAAATACAGCACAGCAAGACTGCAGCGTACATGTAGGTACAGTGTGAGGGGAAATGTTACGGATAAATACAATCAGCTTATAAATGTAGGTCTTTTTAAAAAAATCCCAGATACTCTTAGAAGTCTTTGTCCAACACGGAACGTACAATTTCAAAGGATAAATTAGCAAAGATTGAACAGTAGAGGCCAAAAGCGCTGATTAACAGAAGCCATTTCTTCCTTATCTCATTTTCCTAGCAGTAAGCCTTCAGCCAGCTTCAAACTGGGCTTCAGTTTTCAAGTTGTACATGGGAGGTGTGCAACCACCTCTGCATGCAAACAGGGCTGCTGGATGCCCAATTACCTAACGTATATCAGCAGACGTTGCATGTGTAGCCTAGCATGCGTACAATGGGATGAATACAAAAATAGGAGGCTGCCGCTGGAAATTAATCCCCTGTCCATTGCATATTCTTTGTTCACCCTCAGAAAGATTTGTCGCTCCTCAATTGTCCACACTTTATAGAAGCTAAGGAGCTGCAGTTCTGTGGGTAGTACCTGAAAGCTTGAGTATGACGCAATACTGAGCCATTCTTCAGAGCCTTAAAGATGAAACGAGATACTGGATTTAAATGCCAACCGTGAAATGACTGCAGAATCATCAATGTCCATTAACATTGTGGTATGGAGCTTCTCACCATACCAGGGATTTGAGTACACTGCAAATCAGTAGTTCTTAAACTTTAGCATGCATCAGAATCACTTGGAGGGCTTGTAAAATGCTGAGTTTCTGATTCAGTAGGTATGGGACGGGGGGCATCTATAACTTGCATTTTTAACAGTTCCCAGATGATGATAATACTCTTGACCTGGGGACCACACTTTGAGAACCAGTGCTGTAGATCAATCAAGCTGTCTTCAAACATTTGGACTAAAAGGGAATTAAGGGATTAATAAATCACTGACAAAGACACAGATGTTAAATCATATGCCAAAGATCATGAGGTTAATTAAGCAATAGTGCTGAGACTCAAACCAAGCACTTTTGACTTAGACCAGGTGGGTGTCTGGAGCTAAGTATTCAGCTCAATGTAGAAAACATAAAATATGACTGTCCTTAACTTCGGCCTCTTGATAGACTTCCAAACAAAGTAAATCTACTTAGCCAAGCACCCATTATGGACTTGTTATGTTAGGGGCTTATGAGGCATGAGGGGAGATACAAAAAAACAGACACCAACCCCTTTAACAGAGCTTACACTTTAATTAGGAACAATTCATGAAACCACCAGAGCAGACCACGAGGATATTCAAACAAGCCTCAAAGTGGGATGATGGAAGTAGTCAGAGATGCAAGGTGGAGGGGAGTCAGTGAGACCCCAGAGGAGTAGAAAATTTCAGAGAAGAATAGCAAGTTGAGGCTTAAAGGATAGGACCTCAAGTGGCAAAAAGGGTTTCTGTGCTAGCACTTTGCTAAGAGAAGCTTCATAGAGAATTTTCCAAGTTCCATGAATCTCTCTTATGAAAATATCAGGAAAGGTTTGAAAAGAAAAAGCAGTTTGTAAAAGATTTTATTCTGCAATATCTAATCTGATTAAGTTTAAGTGTGACAATATCACACTAGAATCTTTCGTCTTAGGAATAGGACTGTGGTCAATCTATGGCCAACATGTGTAGCCAACAAGTACCCAGACAATATAGGGCCATGAAAAAAAGGGGGAGAATTATCTAGCCTTGAAATCAGAGGCTTTTAATTGAAAACATTTAAACATAACCCCAGGCTCAAGGACAGTGGTCCCAGTAATAAATGTTTTATGTTAGAGAATTCCTTAGCAACCTTCTTAGCAATATTTTATTGGCTGAAAATGTCAAATCTGAAATATAATATTCAGAAGAAAGCACTGCCAAATAATGGAGCCTCTATTCCTCTTCCTTCCTATAGGAAGAGGAGCTTAGTCTCAGGATCGGCTTTTTATTTTTTAATATCCTGTAGCAGAGCATAATGCCTGGGTAGATACAAATATTCATCCCTTCTCTCTTAGCTTTTCCTTGACATGAATAACAAGTATAACTTATTCATGTTTTCAGCCAAGTAGTTTCCACCCACAGCAAGGGCCTCTGCTGTTTTAACCTCCAGGTCATCCCTATCAACAGCCTGACTCTCAAAGCTACTGATGGAGACAAGCCCAACCTACCTGTATTTAGTATTCTGGTCATTTCCTGATTAAGCAACATTCAAGCCACTGAAATAAATGTATACCTTTGAAAATGAGTTTCCTTAATTACCTCATTGAAATTTAATGAAATATCTCCATTTGTAAGATTATTTTCACTTTCCAACAGCACATATCCATGAGATATACTAAGGGAGAACGTATAAAGAACAGCGTAAGACAGATCTTAAATATATATATTTAAGAAATCTCTTCCTTGTGAGGTCTCTCCTGAGCTACACAACTGCCTCTCTGTGCACATTCTTGTGCATTTTTATAAGGTCTCATCAATAAGCACTCTATGAAAAAAGTGGTATGTTGGAGTCATGAAAAATATCTTGGCTGGCTAAGAGTATTACATAAATATATCCTGGTGTGTACAAACTGCAGCAGATGTAATTTAAATTTCTAATTAGGAACAACACCGGTTTGAGTAAAAAAGAAATGTACTCAAGAGAAAAAATTCAGAAAGAGATTAAGTGACAAACATAATTTCAAGCAGAATAGTAGACACATAAAGTCTACTGTCCTACAAAAAATTGGTTTGAGGTTTTCATAGTTCAAGAAAATCTTATCCTTGGGTGAAATTGAAACAAAGGAAAATTTCTGGTTAATCAAAGGCACTGGATAGAGATTTAGATTCTAGATATGTTTTTCTATATTGTTTTTTTTAATACGGTCTTCAACATAGGACTCTGAAGCTTACTGTTTTTAACCAACGTGAATCAAACCTTATGAGGCATTCAGGTTTGCAAAACTTCTTTTATAAACAGATCATATTCCTAAGAAGAAAAATACCAAGATCAGACTGAGTAAATCATCCTTGTCCCCTAAGCCCATCACACCAGCCCTGATCCTGCATTCCACATCTCTGGTGTGGAAGGACTAATGAATTCTCTTTGGTCTCAGAGCCTGCAGAACCCGACATAGTCTGCACACCCAAGAGACTGATGTGAAGCTGGTTAGTTCTATAACTCACAGCTTCTGTTAGAGAGCGGAATAGATGCCCAGAGGGCTAAACAGACACCCAGAAGGAAAAGATAAACAAGAGACCACCAGGTCATCAGGGCCTTTGTTCATAGAATACCTTTATGGAAAGTAGAAAGAGGTACGTACACACACACACACACATCCATCCCAGGATCCTCACATAGGCCCATGCCTTAGTGAGAGGTGGTAAATTTATGCAAATTAGAAAAAAGTGCCCTTTCTGCTAGGTGGAGGTAACCCCACACTAAGGCAAATGATTTGGTATGTATTTCAGCTTCAAATGACTATCTTAGCCAGGCAAGTCTGTATAGTTACCAACGGGCACAATCATACAGGATAGACCTGAAAGATGTTGTGCTTCTTCACTTAAGACACATACATGTAAATGATAAAAGCTATGAAAAAAGAGGCAAGAGCGCTTCCCTGGTGGTGCAGTGGTTAAGAATCTGGCTCCCAGTGCAGGGGACATGGGTTCGAGCCCTGGTCCAGGAAGATCCCACATGCGGCAGAGCAACTAAGCCCGTGTGCCACAACTACTGAGCCTGCTCTCTAGAGCCCGAGAGCCAAAACTACTGAGCCCACGTGCCAAAACTAGTGAAGCCCCAGCACCTAAAGCCCATGCTCTGCAACAAGACAAGCCACTGCAAAAAGAAGCCTGTGCACTGCAATGAAGTTGTGCTCACCACAACTAGAGAAAGCCCGTGCGCAGAAACGAAGACCCCACGCAGCCAAAAATAAATTAATTAAATTAATTGAAAATAGTGTATATGTGTCAATCGCAATCTCCCTAAATAAATAAATAAAATGAGTTCATCTATTTAAAAAAAAGCAAGATTCACTCTAAAGATACAAAGAATATATATGAAATATAGTATTGGAGAGACTCACCATCTTTATGAGGGCAAAAACCAGTGATCGAAGTAGAGATGGGGACCAATTGGTAAGTATACTTGCAAAATGTATTAAATTGCTTCCTCAGTAAAAGTAACTACAAGGAATTCATATTTTCAGAACATAGAGATGTCAGGTCTGGGATGTGATTTGAACCTACTTGCAAGCTAAAGTTAGCCTAATAGTTAGGCTGTTACTGTTTCATGGATGCTGGTAAAAGACATGGACTTTATTACTCATGGCATGCCATCAGCATGTTTATGTCTGTCCTCTCTGGCTCCAAGTCAACATGATGGATGCCGCACACATAGTGTGTTTGCATTGCAGCTGAGAACACTGAATTGTGGAATCTACCATTTTTATAGCAGATAGTAAGCAAGCCTGGTCTTTGTTCTGGGGAGAATGTACCTCATCTCTCAAGCTTCCCAGCTACACAACAACCCTAAGAAATAGTCCAGGTTAGAGTAGTCAGGTATGTAATCTTGGCGTACCCAGCAAGACTTCTAAGAGTGCAGGAGGCCCAAGGAGGACTATCTTTTCCAACAAGAGACTATTTAAGAATGGCTTAGTGATAAGAAAATTGGCATTTGCATAAAAACACTTACCAAATTGTTATACATTTTCTATTATTATTATTCCTCTTATTATTATTGTTATCATTAGGCTAAGCTCTGAATATGTCCACGTCTTAAGCACTGCTCCTCAAGGCCATCTGTAACTTAAAGGAGAAAACTAGAAATGCAAGACCTAAGGTATTTATATCTAAATACCTGCATAGAATATATAAAAATGAAATTCATCCTGATTTTGAAATAAACATATGCTCATGTAAGAAAATGCAGAAAATTATCTTTAAAACATTTAAAAGTCACTCATAACCCCACTCCTCAGAGATCTCAATTACAGTGTTATTTGGGTGAATTTCAGTTCAATCTATATTCTGTACATATTACACAGTTGCAATCATATATTAAGTCCAATTTTATATGCTGCTTTCACTTATAAGTGGTTTTCCCAATTATGCATGTAACAAGCTTAATATTAAATGGCTACATAATATTTCACAACATCAATGCACCATTAATATAAACACTCACTTAACCATTTCAGTTGTTTCAATTGTTCACTCTTATAAACAATCCTGCAGGATGTGCAAAGCATAAAACAAAGATTGCACAGAACATTATCCAGAAGAAAACCCTTAATAGTCCTCTAAAATCAATACTCTGAACAGGAATGTGGACTACATGTAAAATTTTCTTCCTTAGCTACCCCATTTGCATTTCCAAAGTTCCAGTGACAATTTGATCATATGATTAATTTCTGCTCTTATGCTTGACTCTCCTCAATTCCTAAACCAGAATAGATGCTGGCCTACCTAATCATTCATTCTCACCACCTCCTTACTAAAAGCACTCCTATATTATTCAGGTTAACAATGTGCTCAATTAAGACTATAGTCCCCAACCTTCTTTATAGCCAAATATGACTGTGTGATTAAGTTTGGCAAATTGAGATATAAGGGGAAGCCATTGAGAAGGATTTCTAGGAAAGCTCCATTAAATGAAGACAGACAGATGGACAGGAAAAGCTTTTTTGCTGCCCTCCCTGCTTCCTGGAAGGTTGAAGTGTAAGCTGGTGCTCAAGCAACCATCTTGGTCAGTGAGGCAACTTGAATATGTAAGACATGCATCAGAAACAGCAGTGCAGAAAGAAGCAATCTGTAAAACTACCACACTAGTGGTAATCTATTGCCAAACTGCCCTGCTTTGAACCCTAATTCTGTTACTTCCTAACTATAACTTTGAGCAAATTAGTTTTTCTATTCTTTCACCTGTAAAATGGGGATAACAAATATCTATCTCTTAGAGTATGAACTGCTTAGAACAAGGCTAGGAAATAACAAATGTTCTATTATGATTGCCTATTATTTGTACTATATCAGCCCCAGACTACCTACCTTCAGACTTATTTTATAGGAGAGAAACAAAGCCATCTATGCTTAAGACACCTATTTGGAGATATCTATTTTATTATAATAATTATATATAACATATTATGTATAAGACACTTATTATTATTGTCACCTTCTATTGGCAGTAGAAGTTGAAGGGCATAATGGCTCTAAGTCTTTCTACTTGGATTAAAAGTCAAAAAGAAAAACTTACACTTTAAAGATAAAGAGGTCCTTATATCAAACAGCTTGAAGTGTTTATTTCTAAGGATCTGAATTGCAGGGGACTTTTCCTTTCTGTATTAGTTTTGTAATGTTTAGTTTTTTGGGTTTTGGGGGGTTTTTGGCCGCGCTGCATGGTTTGTGGGATCTTAGTTCCCCGACCAGGAATTGAACCTGGGCTACGGCAGTGTAAGTGCTCAGTCCTAACCACTGGACCACCAGGGAATTCCCAATGTAATGTTTAGATTTTTATAACAAGCAGATATGACTTTACTTTTATAACCACGAAAAAATATTCCAAGGAGTATTAAATGAGAAAATATTTAAAATAAAGATTTCTTAAATCAGGGGTTCAGATTTTCTTACAGGACTAGGTAGCACAGGATTTCCGCTCTCACTGGTTCCCTAGCAGAACAAACACTGGGCAATACCAGCCCTTGAGTTTTAATGATGGGAAATGTCTCCAGTTTTTCTACAGGACTTTAATAAACTGCCTTTTAAGTGTTCATGGTGGTGGGGAGGGTGAATTACAAACATTACACAACAAAGGAACCATCATTGGCTGATTCTCTGATATAGAAGACCCTTCAAATGCAGTCTTCTCCCTTTGATGATTTTTTTCCTGTTAAGGTTTTGTTTCAGATTCAAATACATTCTGAATAGATGCAATTAATCTTCACAATAGTATAACCTTATAGCACTCTACTGACTTTGAAGTAAGCAACCTTACTGTGTAATTGAACTAAGTGTCTTTTTTCTCATTTCTGCTACGCTTCTAACGATTATTATAGGTATTATGTGTTTTCAAGCTTTGATCATCCTGTTGATTTATTGTTTCACTGTTTCAGCTGTCAGACTTTTTGAGAAATGCCCGCTCATTTTTGTTATTGTATTTGAACAAAAATGATTGCTCCCCAAGACTTAGCAGAATTCAAATGCATACCACGTTAAGGAGTGGAATCTAGTGCAGAAAAGCTGGAAATTCATCCTAAACAGGACCATAATTTCTCCCCTCCTGTATAAACAGGAAAGTAAATTTGACCTAATCAAACCAAAATGTCTTTTCTTTCCATCCACTCCAACGATCTCTTCTGCCATGCAAAGAACAATGCTTTGCTTTTCACATTGTAGGTGGTAACCCACTAATGGGCCATGAAATCAACTTAATGGGTTTATTTTTAATGAATAAGAATAGAAAATGTCAAAGTCCATCACATATAGTAAAGGTGAGAACAGTTTTCTGACATTTTTTTCAGTTATATATAAACTCACATATGACCTAGACCCATACATGTACTAGGTCATGAATGTCAAATGCATTGCTAACTTCAGGCTGTGGTCAGAAGTCTGAAAGATCTCTGGAAGGCAGTATGTGGTTTAGGTTGCTCAGAAACAGTGACAGTGAGAAAACTGTTCTAAATGTAAGCCAACCAAGCTGTCATGAAGAAAAGCAGCAAACAGGATCGCCACAGAAACTTTGCTCCTACAAATTACTTCTCTATCCAAATCATTTTAAAGCTGTAAATAAATGTCACATTGCTGATTCTATAGTACCACTCTCTTTAGTTTATAGAAATTCTATTTTCTTGATGTGAAAATAGGACCACCGATAGGAAATTCACGAGCTGCACTGTCACTCCCCCTCCAGCTCCATCATGTTCAGGATCCAGACTCTGGTAGATAGACTCAGGTTTGAGGGCTGGTTCTGTGACTAAAAAAAGTCATGAGACCTTAGGAAATCATACACTCTCTCAAGACTCAGTTTCTTCAACTATCATGGGGCAAAGTGTTTATTGTGAAGAGAAAAATGAATTATATGATGCGTGTAGCACAGGGTCTAGCATGTGGTTATAAGCTCAAGACATAAAAGTTCGAGGTACTGATTGTTATTTTGGTTTCAGTCCCTCGGAGTACCCAGTTTAATTATTCTAGGTCATTAACTAATTTCCTTTCTGCTACCACAGTATTGCAGTGCTTTGTCACATTTCTCAATTCTAAAAGCAGTCAAACAGAGGCTTCCAAAGAGCACGAGACCTAAAAGCAGTCAAATAGGCAGAGCTCTACTGATTAGTTTGGTAGTAGAATCTGGTCATAGAGACACCTACCCAGCTCATTGAGTCATAAAATTATCATTGAGTTAAATACCGTCTGTTGTTTTACAAACTTGCTGAATGCTTACGAGCCTTGCCTGGAGATTGAGTTAAATAGTTCCCTAATGAATAGCTATCTATATTCAGCCATCAAGAAGATTTCTCATTAGAATCAATCATAGATTTTTCTCTTCCTATGTACCATTATTTCAGAGCACTAAAAGGAACTCAGGCATTATTCAGTTCTCCATCTCCAAGGAGGGGTAATAGCCTGATGCTTTTATGCCATTTAACAACTACAGGCAAAAGCTTATTTTTTCACTGTCGTAAGAGGAGACAGAAGAGAAATCTGGGGCATTTGCAGTGAAGAAAAAATAGTGAAAGCAGTTGCTGTAGGCTCTCATAAGTTTGTAAAAACTTGCACTTCATTTAAGACTATTCTATGTGGCTAGTTCAGATTCAAATGAGCTGAGTCAAGAATGACTTAAGAAGTTTTTGATGGTCTGTCTTGGTTATAAATTATACATCAGGATTAAGAGCATACTCAACAATGATTAAATAGTGATGTTTATAAAAATGGAACTAATGCTATAACTTAATGACTATGTTATCATCTGTCCCAGCTTATATCTCATCTTACATTTACGAAATGTTTAATACTAAAATAACACAGTGTTCTTTAAGAGAGAAAAATCAGGAATTGGCCATTAATAAGTGGGCATACCAAGCCATTCTTTTTAAATACATTTTTTTAAATTTTATTTATTTATTTATGGCTGTGTTGGGTCTTCGTTTCTGTGCGAGGGCTTTCTCTAGTTGCGGCAAGCAGGGGCCACTCTTCATCGCGATGCGTGGGCCTCTCACTATCGCGGCCTCTCTTGTTGCAGAGCACAGGCTCCAGACACGCAGGCTCAGTAGTTGTGGCTCACGGGCCTAGTTGCTCCACGGCATGTGGGATCTTCCCAGACCAGGGCTCGAACCCGTGTCCCCTGCATTGGCAGGCAGATTCTCAACCACTGCACCACCAGGGAAGCCCCCAAGCCATTCTTTATTCTCTCTTCACTCTCCCCTGAGAGTTTGAGGATGAAGGGGAAAATAATGTATCAGTTACCAGGGTTAATTTCTTCTCTGGAGCACAACAAACCGGGCAAAGTATTGAAGTTAGAGGAAAGAAACTAGGGAATGTCCCCTGAGCCCCAAGGGACGAAATAAGGAAAAGGAGTGGGTTTCCCCAGGACATATAGCACTCCCAACAGCCATGGTGTCTAAGCTGCTGTTGTCAGGGGTATGGTGTATCCTAAAGACTGTGTCAGTTTGGGTCCTCCGAGGAGTAGAAATCAAGATGAGATTAGACAAGCAAGAGATTTACTGGGAGGAAGTCTTGTGAAGGATACAAGGTAAGCAAGCAGCAGTGGGCAGGGAAAGCCTTAAGAACGTGAGCAGGTCTGACACATCTGAAGGGAGAGAGGGAGGATTGTGTAGGAAGAGCCTCAGACTGGTAGACGGTTCTGAGAAAATCCTGGATAGGTCAGTGGGGAGTCTTCTGGCAAAAGTTGCCCCATAGGGCTTCCCTGGTGGCACAGTGGTTGAGAATCTGCCTGCTAATGCAGGGGACACGGGTTCAAGCCCTGGTCTGGGAAGATCCCACATGCCGCAGAGCAGCTGGGCCCGTGGGCCACAACTACTGAGCCCGCACTCCACAACAAGAGAGGCCGCGATAGTGAGAGGCCCATGCACCGTGATGAAGAGTGGCCCCCATTTGCCACAACTAGAGAAAGTCCTTGCACAGAATTGCAGACCCAACACAGCCAAAAATAAATTAATAAATTAATTAATTAAGCAAGCAAGCAAGCAAGCAAGCCAAGCATTTGAAGCCCTTAAAAAAAAAAAAAAAAAAAGTTGCCCCATAAAGGAGTCCCACCTGGAATGCTCAGACACCGGTGGGAAGAGTGCAGAATAAGTGTTCTCTCAGAGCAAAGGGTACAATGGATTCAAAAGGATGGCAACTAGAGCTGTCAGTTGACTGTGCTCCCCACAGTAAAGTCTTTTGAAGATCTGAATAGCAAGCTTCCCTGGCTGCCATAGAGGCTATTTAAACTACCGTGGTATAATAAAGTTAAAGTATCCAATCATTGTCCCTGGTTCCTGGCTCAGAGCTCCTTAAAATCCTCGGAATTCTAAGTTATAAGAATGTCAGGACTTCCCCGGTAGTGCAGTGGTTAAGAATCCACCTGCCAATGCAGGGGACACGGGTTTGATCCCTGGTTCCGGGAAGATCCCACATGCCACTGAGCAACTAAGCCCGTGAGCCACAACTACTGAGCCCGCATGTCACAACTACTGAAGCCCCCACGCCTAGAGCCCGTGCTCCACAACAAGAGAAGCCACCGCAATGAGAAGCCCACGCACCACAACGAAGAGTAGCCCCCGCTCACCGCAACTAGAGAAAGCCCGCGCGCAGCAACGAAGACCCAATGCAGCCAAAAATAAATCATAAATAAATAAATAATTTTTTTAAAAAAAAGAGTTAACATATGCAATGCACTTTAACAAACATAAGTTAAATACGTAAGTGCTTGCTGTTATTATTGCTCATCTTTAAGTCTCTTCAGTTTTTGCTATAAAGTTGGCCACAAATATGTTAAGGTAAACTGAGTTTGTATACAAATTATGTTAAAGTTAACTGTATAGTGAAATCCCACATTATGGGTTCATTTTCAGAATATCTTTATATTTCCTTCAAACAGCGTCAAGCTAAAGGACCACCTCTAGGTACAGTTATAGACAAGTATCTGAACAAAGTGAACCTTGCCTGTATTGCTATCATAGGCAAGAGCCTTTTGCCCAGACTTGGGTAAAATGAGGTAAAATTCCCTTCCAGAAAAACCCATGCCTTAGTCTTATATTTATCTAGAGTTTGGGGGAAGGGTAAAGGATTACTTTGGATTAGAAGTTTGTGTGAACTTTTTTTCTCTTTAAATCTGTATAAATAGCTTACAATATTTAAGGACAAGATAAAATCACGAACTGAAAATCATTAGCAAATCCAATATTTATTAGTAAACACTTTACTTAAATCCAAATATAGTTAAGGGCTCAGCCTTGCCTTAGAGTCTGTTAGAGGTCCTCAGGAATCATTCTAACAACTTGCCTTAAAGTCTCTCTATCTTTATATGTAAGTCAGCACTTTAAATCAGTGTGTTTTTACAAAGGCACAAACACTTCAGGATGACAGCATAGTACTTGGTCAATAAACATTTGTTAAGTGAATTCAAGGCTATCAGCACCCGACATTTACTGGATACTTGCTTTCTGCCAGGCATGAGATTGTTTTATGCATACACAGACCCTGAGAAGTTGGTATTTCACTTCACCTAATGAGGACACTGAGACATAAAGTAGCTGAAGTTCAGAGAGTAAGCAATGGCAGAATCAGAACTTGAACCCAAGTCTGCCTGGCATCAAAGCTCCTCCTTTTCCCACGTTGGGGCTTCCCTAATGAATAAGTGGGAGGATGCACACAAAACAAGGTCAAAGTTCAACCCTTTATCATATAAATAAGCTCATATTGAAAGGGAACAAGTGAAGTTTCACTACTAAGCACTTAACTCTATCCTTCCTTTTTCTTAATTTTCTATCAGAAAATGCTTCTAATTTCTCTCCAAGCAAATAAATCTTAACGGCATTTTTTGGTCAATTTTACTGAGATGTTATTTGCCATTTAACAATTTTCCTTGGTTTCCTGCTTCCATTAAAGGAGACAAGCAAGAATAAACAGTAGATATAAGTGACTAATGGAGATGTAAGAAGAATTCAGAGTGGTCCAAACAGGATCTTACTTGTTATATACCTAAAAGGAAATGTATCTTATAATGCTCTGCTTATTGCAACTGGTTCACATGAAAATAATGAGTTCTGTGAAACACAGCTGAACTCACCCATGTATTCTCTAATGGTCTACTGGCAAATTAGAAATCACAAAATGTAGTGAGGTCTTCAGATACTGAGGCCTGGAAAATTAATTAGAAAACTGCCCCTTTCTGAGTAATTTAGTCCAGCAAGATTCTGGGGTAATTTACCATTAATTTACAAATAAGAAACCAGACAGATGCAACTGCTAATGTTTATGAGATGTTATGAGCTTGCAATTAAATGATTATGTCTAAGTAGATCTTTAAAATAGAAAAAAAAGGCACATAGAGGGTATTTATCATCAACGTGAAACCGTACATCCGTGACCTCTGTTACATCAAATGCTACAGCTTACAGAGATGTAGATTACTCAGAATTAAAGGACTTCCATTATGACCAGATATCCCCCCCTTCTTCTTTGGGCCGCACCGCTCGGCTTGCAGGATCTTAGTTCCCCACCAGGGATCAAACTTGAACCCGCCCTAGCAGTGAGCGCGCTGAGTCCTAACCACTGGACCGCTGGGGAATTCCGCTCCGCCCCGCTCCCCCCACCCCCTTTCTGAGTAGGAAAGAAATGCAGCAATCTTTAATTGAAATCACCCGGATCACCCACCCCACCTAAGGGCAACCCAAAGCTGAATAATATTAAAAAGCCTGGTACTTATGAATTCTTTCAAAAGTTAAGGGATGAAAGAAAATCTGTTTATTGGGCATAAGGTTATATACTGTTCCTTAGAAACCAACGTTTATCTTTCATGTAACTAGAAGTTGATGAAAAGCGGGAACTGAAAATGAAACCATCTGGAAAGTTCCAGTTCACAGAAGCAGCACTTCAAAAGCAGTAATGTCTTTACAAACCCTGTTGGATTAAAGCATCTCATTCCATTGGTGGGAAAGGATCACTGACACTTTACATAAATGTTTCCAGGATAGTAACTGTAGTCTCTAAACCAAAGACCAGGAATAAAGGCTACCTACCTGTTCCTGTGTAGAACACTTATCAACACCCGCGGCAAGAAACACTGCACCCACTCACTTCCTCTCCAGCTCAGTCCTCTGGTCCTAAGAGGCTACTTTATCCGGGAGTTTTGCTGGAATGCAGGCTCCTAGAGGCAGCATTTGCATTTCTACCCAATAACACATTCCCTCTTCACCCTTACCCTCCCAGCTGATGTGAAGATAGTATTTAGGGCATCAGTTTTTTTAATATAGGAAGGGAAAAAAATATTTTCATACTATTTAAGAGCATGAGTTCTGGAGATATCTGGAAAATTAGTAAGAAGCCTAGGCAGTTACTACACACCCAGTAGTAGCCTAGTCCTGTAGCCAGTCACAAGAATCAGGAAAGTAGTGTCCTCAAAAGGAACGGGGGCTCGGATGTTCAGTAAGCATCCCGGACCGGCACACTCAATTTAGAAGGTAATTCATGGATGCTGTTGTTTAGACAAATGAGCCTTCATTTTCTTAGAGACCCTGTAATGGGGCCCCTGTGGTTCAAACTTCAGTGAACTGAGAAGAACCTGGGGGCCTGTTTGGGGTCTGGGCTTCCGCCCCGCAGGACAGGTGATTAAATACTTACAACCTCTGGCCCGCGTGCTGCGGGCTCTCCCGCGAAGGGCTCTCGGGAGCCTCCTCCAAACCCCGCCTGGGGCCCTGCGGCGGACCCAGCTCCCTGCGCCACGCAGTGGGGTCCCGGGCCGGGCGGGAAGAGGCGGGGGCTCCGAACCCGGAGCCCTGCACCCCACTGCGGGTGTACATGGTCCAGAGCCCGTGGGGCCGGGGCCGCCGCCGCTGCGGGAAGGATGAGTGCAGAGCTGGGACGCTTCACGGGTCTCGAGATGCGATTCCGAAGAGCGGGAGCGGCGGGTTTAGCAGCTGAGTTTCGATTCTCGCTACCAGCCGCGGGCTGCCCCGCCCCCCAGGACTTCCCCGACCTTGCTCCTCCCCGGCGCCCTCTGACCTGATCGCAGGTGACAGCGCCGGTCGCACCGCCCCGCCTGGGATGTTGAATGGAGCGCGCCTGGCCCGCGCCTGGCCAGCTACAGGTGAGTTGGTTTGAGGTCTCACAACCACCTTAAAGGGTGATAAAGTTATCTATGATCAATCACGGAGACCTCATGCAAGCAGGGAGTAGGGAGTAGCCACCAGGTAACTGAAATCCTGAAAACCACTTAGGACTATTTAACAGGTCACCCTAATTTGAGGTTCCTGCAGGATATGAACTGTGAACAATATATTAACCTTCAGATTCCAGAGATTAGGTCAATAATTAAAATTATCTAAACAAAATTTGGCCTTTTATCAGTTTTGACTGCTGTTTGCTTTTTGCCAAGTATTTTCTTTTTTTAATTTTTTTAAAACTTTATTTATTTTTTATTATTATTATTTTGGCTGCTGTTGGGTCTTTGTTGCTGCGTGCGGGCTTTCTCTAGTTGCAGCAAGCAGGGGCTACTCTTTGTTGCAGTGCTCAGGCTTCTCATTGTGGTGGCTTCTCTTGTTGTGGAGCACGGGCTCTAGACACATGGGCTTCATTAGTTGCAGCACACAGGCGCAGTAGTTGTGGCGCACGGGCTTAGTTGCTCCGTGGCATGTGGGATCTTCCCAGACCAGGGCTGGAACCCGTCTCCCCTGCATTGGCAGGCGGATTCTTAACCACTAGTGCCACCAGGGAAGGCCCTGCCAAGTACTTTCAAGTTAAAGGAAATGGAAAGTGAAATCAAAAGTGAAAGAAAAAGCAGAACTGGAGCAGCAAGCTGAGGGGAAGGCAGAGCTGATTCTCTACGCAGCCCCGCTAAGTGATTGATCAGACATTCAAGAACTTTTGATTAAACACCTGCTCTGTGCAAGACGTTGGGCAGTAACTCAACTATGGTGTGGGAATAGTTTAAAATATGGATTTGCAACATTCTATAGGTCCGGGGGTGAGTCCCCGCATCCAATTTTTTAATAGCTCCTGGATGACTCTGATGTGTGCTGCGATGATCACCACTGTCCTTTGTGTAGCTGGCTACACAAAGAGAAAAGAAGGCTCTTCCCTCACCCAACCACTACTCTAGGAGACGCGTAAACAAACGTTAATGCCACCATGGGATAAGCAAAATAACAAGAAGATGTGTAAGGCTATTGGATGTTCAGGGAAAGTAAGGATTAGCCCTCCGAATATTCAAAGAAAAGGGACATTTGAGAATGAGCCACAAAAGTCAAGGAGTTCACCAAGAAGAAAGAGGCACAATGCCAGAGGCTTGTGGCTTACACTGACAAGGTGTGTACCTACTCCAGGTGGGGCGGGATGGCTGGAACACCCCAGCCTGTATTCATCAAGCCACTTAGGAGTTCGATTGTTTTGCTTATATTACTGGTGCTTAGAAAATAAAGACAAATACATGTTTGATAGCTAATGAAAGATTTAAATGAATGGTGGGCAGTGTGTGTGGAGTAGGACAGGAGAGGAGAAGGTAAAGGCAAGGGACTTGTTAGGGAAGGAAGTCAGGGTTTCTATGCAACCTGCAGCGTTAGAGGTCTGTCAAGTAAACCACGGGTTCTCAAATGTCAGAGCCCATCAGAACCACCTGGAGGGTGTATTGAAACAGACTTCTGGACCCTAACCCTGGTGTTTCTGATTCAGTAGGTCTGGGGTGGGACCCTGTGGGGTATTCTGAGGAGTAAAGAGTTAATCTACATCAGTTGTTCTCAAATGGAGTTGACTTTGCCTCCAGCAGATATTTGGCAACACCTGGAGATCATTTTTATTGTGAAGCCTGGAAGGGGGTGGAAGTGGGGCTATTGGCATCTAGTAGAGGCCAGGGATAATGCTAAACACCTTACAGTGCACAGAACAGCCCCCCACACAGAGAATCATCCTGCCCCAAACGTCAGTAGATCAGGTTAAAAAATCCTGACCTACACAATATGTCTAGTTGAGAACCCCAGTAATTTAATTGTTGCTGTTTTTATGGTGACTTTAAGGTTTTAGCTCTCTAAAATGGGTAGGTGGCACAACCATTCATCATGAATCAGGAGGAAGGTGAGAGTTTGAGAACAGTTGGGTTGGCGGTGACTACAGGGTGAGAATTGCAAACAATGGATCTGGGTGGCCTTTCTGGAGGTGATCTTCAAAATCTCTCCTGCTGGGAAAACACCAAAGAAACTTTTTTTTTCAGAAGAGAAAGTAGTTGTTTTGGTGGTTGGATTAAATTCAAATTTTGAGTAAGGGAAAGCCCATTAGGGGAAAACCAATTCTGTTAAAGGAGCTGGTAATAGTAATACTGACTTCAGGGATGCATTTAGTTGACCATATTTATTTTGTAACACAACCATGTAACACACCCACGTTTCAAACATGAGATAGAAATAGAAGATAATGGGCAAAATCTAAATTGCTTATTCTGTTCACTTCTCGCTTTGCTACATCCTCAAAGTGTTTTTTAAAATGTGAATATGGGGCTTCCCTGATGGCTCAGTGGTTGAGAGTCTGCCTGCTGATGCAGGGGACACGGGTTCGTGCCCTGGTCTGGGAGGATCCCACATGCCGCAGAGTGGCTGGGCCCATGAGCCATGGCCACTGAGCCTGCACATCCGGAGCCTGTGCTCTGCAGTGGGAGAGGCCACAGCAGTGAGAGGCCCGCATACCACACACACACACACACAAAAATGTGAATATGTTTTCCAAAATGTGAATTGCAATAGACATATAAAAGCTTCTTCAGGGTGCTCAACAGTGAGTCATCCATGATACTATACATAGAGAATCCTAACGGTGCTACCAGAAAACTATGAGAACTAATCAATGAATTTGGTAAAGTAGCAGGATACAAAACTAATGCACGGAAATCTCCTGCATTCCTATACACTAAAGATGAAAAATCTGAAAGAAAAATTAAGGAAACACTCCCATTCACCATTGCAACAAAAAGAATAAAATACCTAGGAATAAACCTACCGAAGGAGACAAAAGACCTGTATGCAGAAAACTATGACACTGATAAAAGAAATTAAAGATGATACAAACAGATGGAGAGATATATCATGTTCTTGGATTGGAAGAATCAACATTGTGAAAATGACTATACTACCCAAAGCAATCTACAGATTCAACGCAATCCCTATCAAACTACCACTGGCATTTTTCACAGAACTAGAACAAAAAATTGCACAATTTGTATGGAAACACAAAAGACCCCAAATAGCCAAAACAATCTTGAGAAAGAAAAGCGGAGCTGAAGGAATCAGGCTACAGGACTTCAAACTATACTACAAAGCTACAGTAACCAAGACAGTATGGTACTGGCACAAAAGCAGAAATATAGATCAATGGAAAAGGATAGAAAGCCCAGAGATAAACCCATGCACATACAGTCACCTTATTTTTTAATAAAGGAGGCAAGAATATACAATGGAGAAAAGACAGTCTCTTCAATAAGTGGTGCTGGGAAAACTGGACAGCTACATGTAAAAGAATGAAATTAGAACACTCCCTAACACCATACACAAAAATAAACTCAGAATGGATTAAAGACCTAAATGTGAGACCAGACACTATCAAACTCTTAGAGGAAAACATAGGCAGAACACTCTATGACCTAAATCACAGTAAGATCCTTTTTGACCCACCTCCTAGAGAAATAGAAATAAAAACAAAAATGAACAAATGGGACCTAATGAAACTTAAAAGCTTTTGCACAGCAAAGGAAACCATAAACAACACAAAAAGACAACCCTCAGAATGGGAGAAAATATTTGCAAACGAAGCAACTGACAAAGGATTAATGTCCAAAATTTACAAGCAGCTCATGCAGCTCAGTATCAAAAAACAAACAACCCAATCCAAAAATGGGCAGAAGATCTAAATAGACATTTCTCCGAAGAAGATATACAGATTGCCAACAAACACATGAAAGGATGCTCAACGTCACTAATCATTAGAGAAATGCAAGTCAAAACTACAATGAGGTTATCATCTCACACCAGTCAGAATGGCCATCATCAAAAAATCTACAAACAATAGTTGCTGGAGAGGGTGTGGAGAAAAGGGAACCCTGTTGCACTGTTGGTGGGAATGTAAATTGATACAACCACTATGGAGAACAGTATGGAGGTTCCTTAAAAAACTAAAAATAGAACTACCATACGACCCAGCAATCCCACTACTGGGCATATACCCTGAGAAAACCATAATTCAAAAAGAATTGTGTACCACAATGTTCATTGCAGCTCTATTTACAATAGCCAGGACATGGAAGCAACCTAGGTGTCCATCGACAGATGAATGGATAAAGAAGCTGTGGCACATATATACAATGGAATATTAGTCAGCCATAAAAAGAAATGAAATTGACTTATTTGTAGTGAGGTGGATGGACCTAGAGTCTGTCATACAGAGTGAAGTAAGTCAGAAAGAGAAAAACAAATACTGTATGCTAACACATATATATGGAATCTAAAAAAAAAAAAAAGAAGGGCTCTGAAGAACCTAGGGGCAGGACAGGAATAAAGATGCAGACGTAGAAAATGGATTTGAGGACATGGGGAGGGGGAAGGGTAAGCTGGGACGAAGTGAGAGAGTGGCATGGACATATATACACTACCAAATGTAAAATAGATAGCTAGTGGGAAGCAGCCACATAGCACAGGGAGATCAGCTTGGTGCTTTGTGACCACCTAGAGGGGTGGGATAGGGAGGGTAGGAGGGAGACGCAAGAGGGAGGAGATATGGGGCTATACGTATATGTATAGCTGATTCACTTTGTTATAAAGCAGAAACTAACACACCATTGTATACTCCAATAAAGATGTTAAAAAAAAAAGAGAGTGAGTCATCTACTGGCTTATCACCCATTCTCTCACCTTATGTGTGTGCATTTGTATGAGAAGATGGTCTGGCCTTTACATGGGTTATCCTGAGGTATGTGCCTCTGTAGCAATGCTGGTGGAGAGAAGCAGGGAGAATAAGGAATGTTCTGGATCCCCATCACTGTTTCCACCCTAGTACTTTAGCCCTTATCTCTTCTATACAGTGGACTGCTGCCTGATTTTTGTTTGAAGCAAGAGTTCCATGGCTTAAAAGTTTGTAGAACCACTATACTAGACAATTACCTATATGTTTTAAGGGACCTGGGGAACACGTGAAGTCTAGTGAGATTGTTAAATTGCCTGAAATTTGGCCAATTAGAGATTTGTTTAGGAAATGGTTTTCTTTTAAAATAGAACTGCCTCTGGGAAATACTCATTTATTCTTTCCTTTAGGTAAAGGAGTTTAATGTGAGCAAAAGACATTTTGGTGGGAAAGAGGGAAGCTGAGTGAAAAGAGGAGGATTTCAAAAGCTGTACAAAAGAAAATGCTGTAAAATGAGACATTGTCGGGAAATGGGAATTCAAGGCTCAGTGAGCAATTTTAGCTAGCCCAATGAGCAAAAATTACATCAAAAAGAACCTTCACCTACCTGATCTAATGCTAACATCCAAGTGTGTCTTTATTTTCTGAGGAAATAAATGGGAATATATATCTGATTTTTAAATCAGTTGCCTTAGATTATTCCTTCATTAGAGTGAATAAATATATATAAATAGAGACACATAGACTTGGCTTTTTCTTGTTAAGTGTCCCGTGAAAACAGTCTGAAAATTCTAAAAAGTCTTGCTTCCTTAAATTTGATTCTGCAGTGGAAAGCTAGATTAATCCAATAGATGTAGGACAGCAGTTATTCTAAAGCTTTTTTTTCCTCTTCTAACAAAGGAGCTATGTGAAACACCTAATACTTGGCATCTCCTCATTTTAAGTGTGTGTGTGTGTGTGTGTGTGTGTGTGTGAGTGAGCATATTTCTATCATGACAATTTCATATTCTTTAGAAATTCTTCAAATTTGTAACATAAAATCAGGAATGCTGCAGTAATGTCACCTTAAGTTCATGTAATAAATATTTATTGAATGATAAGTATATGCCATCTACTCTATCAGACCCAGGCACTACAGTGGGGAACAAACAGAACCTTGTATTCTAGCTCCATGTTTAAGATTATCTAACTACCACCTATTTTAGGAAACAGAAATTTAGAGAGGTAAAGTGACTTGTCAGCATTATGTAACAAATCTATGGCAGAACCAGAACTTGAATTTAGGTCTTCTGAGTCCAAGTCTAGCTTTTTACGTTTTGAAAGACGATTGTGACAAAATATGTTTTTTGACAAAATTTGGAATTTGGAACGTTTCTCAATTATTATAGTTTTCCCAAAGAGCAGCTGTATATTATTTTACAAAGCAGTTGTGTCAAAGTTTCTAAACCTATCAGAATCTACATTAATAAAAGCCTTAACACTCCAATATGCAATCCTATAATTACATGATCAAACTACCTATAGGACAGTACTTTATATAACATGTCAAATTTTCATGAATAGCAGACATGCTAATTTTGGTTCAAATTCCTTTTCTTTAACAGTGTTAAAATAGTTAGCTTTATAGTGTATCACAAAGAATTCTACTTAAGAATGGAAAGATGTACATTTGTTCCCTCTATTTTTCTGTTGACTATGTGTCCTGTCACTTGGGAAAATAAGGAATATAGAAATGTGCTTTCCGTAATATTTCTTATCTTCTGGAAGGTGGCTGAATTTCGTTGTTTGTAAATTCAAATCTGAGGAATAGGTAGTTGCTTCCATCTCTGGGTTCTAACACTGTGTAGTAGCCTTCACAAGGCCTCTACTGGCTGCAGGGAGAAAGGAATCTCCCTTAACTTTGGAAAAACTTCTGAAGACTCAAGTCAGTGGCTTGGGAGAGAGATTCCCCTGAACTGGTCCTTTAGCTGTGATGAATGATGAATCAAAGAGAAACTCTCTAGAGCACTATTTTTTATCCAATCACTGTGCCTTTTCCAAAAGTGCCCCCTCTTAGGGAACTCCTAACTGTTCTGATGTTTTAACTCTAAGCCAACTCTGTTGTGAGCATTCACAGTCCTTTGTAAATATCACGAGGTCATTAAGAGAATGTGTGGTGCTGGGAGGCGAGCTGGGGGAAGCAAAAGACCTGCCCTTGAGACCTGGCAGTGCCATTTAAGAGTTTTTTGACCTCAGGCAACCACTAAAACGCTCTGAACTTTGGTTGCTTCATTTGTAAGATGGAAATATTAATCATAATACCACCTGTCCAATCTACTTTTAGGGGTTTGTGAGAGCCAAATGAGATAACATATGTGAAAGTGGTTCATAAATTGCACCTTGATGATGTATAAATGGAAGTTATTTTTTTTGAGCTGTCAACACAAGAGCTTTATATATGTTTTCTAATAATACTTAAATTTGTCAGGGTTCTCAACTTCAGTTCCAGCAGCTCTTGGCTTTCAATTGCTAAAACATTACAGAACTATATCCTTAGTGTGTTTGTTTTATCTTGAAATCTCTTTCAGAATAGAAATAAAGCAGTATATAGTTTTACCTATCAACATATAAATGCCTGGCACAGAAGTACAGTCCCCAGTGAAACTGGAACTCTTTTGGCATAACTGGAAGGCACTCAGCACTTCATAGATATTTTGTGACACTGTTCCATCTCTAATCCCTTCTGGAATCTGATAAGAGTTCCATTTCTATGGATAAAACCTTGGGTTCTCCTATCTGACTTGACTTGGAGAAAGAGTCATATTAGAAATTCCCATGGCCTTTCAGTACTTCCAGGAGTGTGATTTGGGGTTGGGATCCCCATAGGCACACCACACAGGTTGAAGTTCAAGACTCTTCTGAGTGGTCGTCAGCAGCTCACCAACTATGTGGCTCCATTCCTTGAGGTACCAGTAAAATGGTTAAGGTAATGAAGTTACATGCAGCCCGAGGAAAGGGAGTGATTCCTATGTTATCTACCAAGGGTTTGCTGTTCAAACTTTAGTCTGTCAGATGGATCTGTATTTAGATCTTGGCTCCACCACTTACAAATGAGAGGCTTTGGATGAATTACTGAACATCCAGGGCCTCAGTTTCTTCAACTGTAAAATGGGAATAAGAGTCATAAGACCAACTGAATACTGTTGTTGTATACATTAGATAAGTACAAAGTGCTTAGTACCATGTATCCAACCTAGCGTACTCAATAAATAAATGCAGTGATCATTATTATTTAAACTCAAAAACTATTGAAGTTTTTGTGCTTATTCAAGTATATTGCAAGCTGGGCAATATACTTGAATAAGCACTTTACCCGCAAAAAAAAATTAAGATATCCAAATAGCTAATAAATGTATGAAAAGGGGCACCACTTCATTTGTCTTGGGGAAAATGCAAATTGAAATTACAATGAGATACCTCCACGCACTCAACAGAAGGGCTAAAATTAAAAAGAAAAACCTATTGTGGGCAAGGATGTGAAACAACTAAAACTCTCGTGCTCTTCTAATGGGCTTGTAAATTATAGACAACCTGTTTGGAAAACTGTTGGCAGAATCTTCTAAGGCTGAATATTTTCATATCCAGCCATTCCACTGTACATGCGTTCACCAAATCCTGTGCAAGAATGTTCATATGAGCATCTTTCATGGGAGTGGAAAACTAGAAACTGCTCACAAGTCTATCAACAAAAGATTAAGAAATTGTGGTAAATTCCTACAGTGTACTGCCACTAAATAATAGGGACTCCATATTTGTCATTGTCTAAATACTAGTTAGCCATTATCTTACTTCCTCAGGCTATTGCAGGCATCATTGTATTTCTATCTAGTCCCCCCTCACTCATGTAACTTAGATTGATTAAACTTTAGGTTCAGCTGCAATAGTAGAGACTCAAATTAGCTGTGGCTTAAATAGCTTAGAAATTTGCTCTTAGGTACCAGTCCTGGCATATGCAGGCCAGGGCTAGTACAGTGACTCTATGATGTCAAGGGTCCAGGCTTCTATTGTGTTGCTCTGCCTTCTGTAGTGTGTTTCTCTTATCTGTATGTAATGCATAAGTGAGCCAGCCAGTGATGAGGGAGAAAAGGAAACCGGAGGACAAGTCCATTCCTTTTAAGTGTACACCCTAGAGATTGCACTCGTCACTTTTGCTCACATTTTACTGGACAAAATTTAGTTACATGGCCAAACCCAGTTATAAGAGAAGCCAAGATATACCCTAAGAAAACCATAATTCAAACAGAGTCACGTACCACAATGTTCATTGCAGCTCTATTTACAATAGCCAGGACATGGAAGCAACCTAAGTGTCCATCGACTGATGAATGGATAAAGAAGATGTGGCACATATATACAATGGATTATTACTCAGCCATAAAAAGAAATGAAATTGAGTTATTTGTAGTGAGGTGGATGGACCTAGAGTCTGTCATACAGAGTGAAGTAAGTCAGAAAGAGAAAAACAAATACCGTATGCTAACACATATATATGGAATCTAAAAAAAAAAAGAAAGGCTCTGAAGAACCTAGGGACAGGACAGGAATAAAGATGCAGACGTAGAGAATGGACTTGAGGACACGAGGAGGGGAAAGGGTAAGCTGGGACGAAGTGAGAAAGTAACATGGACAGATATACACTACCAAACGTAAAATAGATAGCTAGTGGGAAGCAGCCACATAGCACAGGGAGATCAGCTTGGTGCTTTGTGACCACCTAGAGGAGTGGGATAGGGAGGGTGGGAGGGAGATGCAAGAGAGAGGAGATATGGGGATATATGTATATGTAGTGCTGATTCACTTTGTTATAAAGCAAAACTAACACACCATTGTATACTCCAATAAAGATGTTAAAAAAAATTACAAAGGGAAGAAGACTACGATGGAGGATCTTGGCAGACACCACCTCGTTATCAAAATTAACATCACTAGTAACCATAAAAATAGAAATTGTATGCTCTTTTATAGTAATCAGTGAGAAGAAAACAGTTTCATTTCTCCAATATGCACAACCATCGTGAAGAAAAACCAGACCAATCCAAACAGAGGGACATTCTCCAAAATAATTGGCCTGTGATCTTCAAGTTTCAAGATGATAAAAGCCAAGGAAGAGATGAGAAAATGTCCCAAGTTGAATGAGTCTGAAAAGAGGTGACAGCTAAATGCAATATTTAACCCCAAATTGGATCTTTGACTCTAAAGGATATTATTTGGATACTTTGTAAAAACTGAATGGGATGTGAGAGATGAATTTGATATGAAGATTTTTTTTTTTTTTTTTTTTTTTCTTTTTGCGGTATGCGGGCCTCTCACTGTTGTGGCCTCTCCCGTTGCGGAGCACAGGCTCCGGATGCGCAGGCCCAGCGGCCATGGCTCACGGGCCCAGCCGCTCCGCGGCATATGGGATCCTCCCAGACCGGGGCACGAACCCGTATCCCCTGCATCGGCAGGCGGACTCTCAACCACTGCGCCACCAGGGAGGCCCCTGATATGAAGATTTTGATGGTTGTATAGTAAGTATGTAGGTGAATTCTCTGTTCCGAAAGAGTTCATGTGATTAGCTTAGGCCACTCAGATGATTTCTCTATCTTAAGGTCAAGTTAAGTAACCTTGACTATATCTGCAAAATCCCTTTTGCTGTAAAACAACACAGTCATGGGAGTAACACCAGGGGGCAAAGATAGTGGGGGTCATTTTAGAATTTTGCCCATCACAAGATGGAAGAGAGAAATGTATCTGAGTCTTCTGTCAAACAATATATGTAAAGAAGGGAAGGTGAAAATCTGCTTCTCAGATTCATGAAATAGGCATTGGGAAATTCTGGACTATGACCTTTGAGACATCTTCAGCAGTGAAATTCTTCGATTTGTCTTTATGAGGCTGTAAGAGCATGCACAGTATATTTCTGATTTACTGTTGCATTCCCAGCACTTAGCTTAAGGACTGGCACATAGTAGATGCTCAAAAATGTTGAGGGTATGAAGAAAAAACTATGAGTGAAGAATTAGCTATGGCAACCAAAGATTTATTTCCTTATTTGACTAATCAAAATCTTCAGTGCTGGTCCCTCAGTGAGTCATTCTTCCAAACTAGCCAGGTTAAGGAGAAACCTGATAGTTAATTTCCAGTTCCCTCTTGATTGATGGTATATGTGTATATATAGAATTCCAGAGGTGTTTTTCTTTTGTAAATATAATTTGCCAGGAAGACTTAGAACATATTCATTTATCAATAGAAGCAACTAATACATTCAGACTGAAAGGATCTGGGCTTCCCTGGTGGTGCAGTGGTTGAGAGTCCGCCTGCCGATGCAGGGGACATGGGTTCGTGTCCCAGTCCAGGAAGATCCCACATGCCACGGAGCGGCTGGGCCCGTGAGCCATGGCCGCTGAGCCTGCGCATCCGGAGCCTGTGTTCCGCAACGGGAGAGGCCACAACAGTGGGAGGCCCGTGTACTGCAAAAAAAAAAAAAAAAAAGAATGAAAGGATCTTATGATGCTCTGTTGTTTCAATAACATATATTATAATGAAAGCTTAAACATTACTATATAGGGATATAGAAGGAAATTATATTAAAGATTATTTTGGGGAAAAAAAAAGAGAAGCCAAGAAATGTAGTCTTAATTCAGCATTCAAAACTTATTTGTTGAGTACCTAGTGTGTACCAGGCATTGGGGATATAACAGTGAATCAATCCATCAAAAAGCCCTGCCATAATGAAGCTTTCATTCTAGATGGACAGCTAACAAAAATAAGATATGTAGTGTGTTAAGTATTGGTAAATACTATGGTAGTCAGATTTCAAGATGGCCTGCAGTAATTCTTGCATCCTACCCCAAAACTGAGATAAAATGTAATGTCGCAGTAGGCAATTAGTATAGATTTTAGTACCTGGAAGTGTGGTGCAGTTTAAAAGAAAAAAAAGAAAATATGGGCCTGGTTTTGGAACAGAGAGCAGGAGCTGAAAGGACTTTGCAGAAAAAGATAGTGAAGTTTAGGACCATTGAAGAGACTGTTAGTTGAAGCCTGTTAGCCTATGAGGAGGCTGCCAGTGAAAGATGAGGGAAATGTTATCAGGAACTGAGATCTTTGTTATGCGTGATAGGTAGCTTAGCAACATTGTTACCTACAGTAACGTGGACAGTAGAAAATGTACCTAATAAACTGAGTGAATTAGCTAAGGAGATTTCCAGGCAGAAAGTTGAAGATCCTGCCTAATTTCCTCTTGCTGCTTATAGTAAAATATGAGAAGAGGGAGATTACCCAAATGAAGGATTATTAAACAAAAGGAACCAGGACTTGCTGGTTTTTCAAAGTGCCCTCTCAAATGGCTAAAGAGGAAGCTGAGAGTGGCTGTCAATTCTTTTGTTAAGACATCAGAATGATCTAAGGTGATAAATACCTCAGGGAATTATTCAGTCGAAGAATAAAACTTTCAGGAGCTAAAGAATGTTGTCCTTCAAAGTTTGTCCTTCAAGGCAAAAGACAAGGTGTGTTTTTTGTCCAATGGAATAAATTCAAATGAGATTCATAAAAAATCTCAGACTTTTTAAGAGAATTGTATTTGCAGAAACACCACTAGTTTGGACTAAAAGAGATATACATTGAAAAATGAAAATGGTCTTGTACTGACAGGAATCAGGCTGAGAAAACTACACAACTGCACACCTGGGCTACCTTTCATGGAAGAGGAAATGTGACTCTAAGGACAGAAATTAAAGCCCCAAGGGTGTAACCAAGTGCCATAAAGAGTTATCTCCAGGGCTTCCCTGGTGGCTCAGTGGTTGAGAGTCGGCCTGCTGATGCAGGGGACACAGGTTCGTGCCCCAGCCCCGGAAGATCCTACATGCCGCAGAGCGGCTGGGCCCGTGAGCCATGACTGCTAAGCCTGCACGTCCGGAGCCTGTGCTCCACAACGGGAGAGGCCACAACGTGAGAGGCCCACGTATGGAAAAAAAAGAAGTTATCTCCATTCCTTGAGTCCTTATCAAGGAAGTATTAATCTGTACCTCCCTGGATTTCAAAATTGCTATAGCCCAGTGATACCTACATGCCTTCCATTTTTCCCCTTTGAACAGAGTATCTAGACTAGTTATCCTATGCATATGCCACCATTTTATGTTGGATATATTGGGGATTGATAACTTGTCCCTTTACTTCATAGGTCTTCAGGTCAAGAGAACTGTACTGGAGGAGCTATACCTAAGTAACTACATGTGAGGAGCCTCACCTGCAACAGACATGATTTAGATGACAAGATTCTAGGTTTGAGCTGATGCTCCAGCTAATAAGTCATCATTCTCAGCACCTATAGGAGCAGCTCTTGGTTAGCTTTTTGTCCAGAAAGATTAGAGAGAAGTTACTAGACTGTAATAGAATGATGGCTTACAAGGCTGATAAATAGACAACGTATAGGGAGCAGTCTTGAACATTTATTTTAAATTGCTTCTAATAATTCATTTCTCAGAACATTAGGCTAAAACCACAGGACTGTATGCAAGCAGAATGACAATTTAGGCTTTTTTGTAGCTTGTGATAGAGTAGGTGTTGTAGAGTATAGGAGAAGAACCATCAGCTGGTCTGTGAGGGAAGGATGATGAAATATGTACACAGAATGTACTAAAACAGAGGCTATGGTAGTGAATTTAATACCTGACACTTTTCAGGAGAATGTGGGAAGTGTAAGGATATAAAAATTGTTGATTGATGTAAGAAATGTCTAACTGTTTAGACAGTGCTTTTGGAACTCCTTCCAAACACATATCTGTTGTGTCTGTTTGTCAGAGTATCATTTCTTTGGATCCCATGCAGGTGATCTCAAAAGGTCACGTTGTTCTTTTGGCTAGAGTTCAGGGACATCACATCAATGGGATGGGTTTTGTGGCACCCTGTTGTAAAAAATAAAAGTAATTTGAAGAGCAGACCCACATCACCCTAAGTCCCTTTTGTTTTCAATAAATTATCATGGCTATAATATAGGAAGGACACATAAGATGCTAGAAAAATAGTACAGTTTGTACAATGTCAGTATTCAATAGAGGTTTGGGGGCTTAATTTAGGTTAAAACAATCCAACAGACTTGTCTCAATACATACTCATGCAGAATCTGGCCACAAAAATAAAGTTAAGACCCAACAAAACACGGTATTTTCTATTTCCTGGCTGTGTTTGTCAGCAATGCTTTTTCTAAGGCAAAAGACCTTGGGTCATCATGCTGTTATTCCCTTTCAGAATGTATTTAATCCAAGAAACACATGCTTCTGGCTTATGAAATGCTATGATTAAGTTTTAAATCCCTGGGAAAATAAATGAAGCAATCAATGTATCCTGCTATAAATAGTAATAGGTTAGTTCTGAGTTACTGTCAACAATCTGTGCTTCAGACCAGATGTTTAATTCTGGCCAGAATACTAAATTGTGTTCTAAAGAGATGACTGACACAGGTTATTTGGGGAATTTTAAAGAAGAAAGTTACCCATATTGTGTCTTTTTCTTACAGTACATGACGTTAAGTGAATTACTAGACTCCTCTGAACCTGTTTCCTTTTCTGTAAAACCTCTCCTATCCATTTGCTTTTACATGATTTCAGAGCCAGATGTCATTATTCCACACTGGAAATCATAAAGTGTTTTTTTTATAATTATTATTTAGCAAGTTAACAATGGCGTACTGGATAATCTGGATCTGCATATAGTATTGTAACAGTGACATGGTAACATTTTTACAGATAATATAAATGTGCTCTACAGGAAGGTTGAGAATCTAAAAAGAAATTTTCCATTTATTATCTCATTATTATTTATCCTGACATAATCTGTGAAGAATGTTAGTTTCTTAGTTTTAAAGGTGAAGCAAGCAACTCAGAATGAACACACACACACACACACACACACACACACACACACACACACACACTGGGCTACTACTGTGTGTCAAACACTGTTAGGCACTGTGTTTGTTCCTGTGTTGCGTTAGTTCCAAAATCAGGCTTCAAATCGAATTCCCCTGTCTACTGCTCTCTACACTCTCTAGCTCTGTTTGATCATATTGGGGTATTTTAATATTTATTTATTTATTTATTTAGGCTGTGCTGAGTCAGTTGTAGTTCGTGGGGTCTTTAGTTGCAGCATGTGGTATCTTTTAGTTGTGGCATGAGGACTCTTAGTTGCAGCATGTGAGATCTAGTTCCCTGAACAGGGATCAAACCTGGGCCCCCTGCATTGGGAACGTGGAGTCATACCCACTGGACCACCAGGGAAGTCCCATATTGGGTATTTTAAAGGAGATACTATCCAGCAAGGAAATGAGGATTAAAGATATTGTCTTAGTCCATTCAGGCTGCTATAACAAAATACCACAGACTGGGTGGCTTATAAACAACAGAAATTTACTTAGTTATTTATTTATTATTTTTTGAATTTTATTTTATTTATTTTTTTATACAGCAGGTTCTTATTAGTTATCTATTTTATACATATTAGTGTATGTATGTCAATCCCAATCTTCCAATTCATCCCACCACCACCACTACCCCCTCCACTTTCCCCCCTTGGTGTCCATATGTTGGTTCTCTACATCTGTGTCTCTATTTCTGCCTTGCAGACCAACATCAGAAATTTATTGCTCAAAGTTCTGGAGGATGGAAGTCTGAGATCAGGACACCAGCACGGTTGGGTGAGGGCCTTCATCTGGGTCACAGACTTTTTGTTGTAACCTCACACAGCAGATTGAGCTAAGGTGTTCTGAGGAATCTCTTTTATAAAGGCACTAATCCCATTCATGAGGGCTCCACCCTTGTTACCTAATCAACTCTAAAAGGCCCTACCTCCTAATAACCATCACCTTTGGGGATTAAGATTTAAACATGAATCTGGGGTGGGGGACACAGACATTCAGACCAAAGCAAATACACTGACATCCCTTGCAAGTTTCCTGCAGGTAAGTGACTGAAAGATATGTACATAGGAAAATGACACATTTTTCTTACATGTACATTGCAACACATTCTCATATATCTCTTTCAGTGGCTCTTTTAGAATATTTAAGTCCATAAAATCATGTATATAAGATGCTGATGTTAATAGCAAGCAAACAAAAGGTTTGTATTAGTTTCCTAGGACTGCCATAACAAAATGGCAGAGCAGGTTCCTTCTGGGTGTTCTGAGGGAGAAGCTGTTCCATGTTTGTCATCTAGCTTCTGGTGTTTGTTAGAAATCCTTGGCATCTCTTGGCTTATAGCTGCCAAACTTCAATCTCTGCCTCTGCCATCACTTGGCCTTCATTCTTGTGTGTCCTTATGTCTCCAAATCTCTCTCTCCCTGTAAGGACACTGGTCATTATATTTAAGGCCCACCTTAATCCAATATGACCTCACTTTAACCTGATTACCTCTGCAAAGGTCCCATTTCCAAATAATGTCATATTCACATGTACTGATTTAGGTCTTCAACATATCTCTTTGGGGGACACAATTCAACTAACAACAGGGTTTAAAAATTTTTTTTTGCTAATTGAGGGTAAGTTGTAGACTTATAGCCCCATTACACCTAAATACCTCAGTGTGCATTTCCTAAAAATAAAGACACTCTTCTACATAACCATAGTATATTCATAAAGATCAAGAAATTAACATTGATACATACTACTATCTAAGCCACAAGGTTCCATGCAGATTTTGCTAGTTGTCCCCAAGAATCCTTCATAACAAAACAGACAAAAAGAAGTCTTCTTTCCTCCTTTTCCTTTTTTGTCTTTATTATCCAGGATCCAATCTAGGACCTTTTAGTTGTCCTGTCTCTGATCTTTCTCAAGCTGGAAATGTTCTCAATTTTTCCTTGTCTCTAATGACCTTGACATTTTTGAAGTGTGCAAGCCAGTAACTTTGCTGTGTTCTTTGCAAAGCTTTGTCTGATGTCACCTCAAGAATTAAATAAAACTATGCATTTTGGCAGGAATACCACAGCAGAGATGCTCTGTTTTTCTCAGTGTATCATATTAGGAAACATATGATGGCAGTTCGTCCCATTATTGACAATGCTAACTATCATCACTTGGTTAAGATGGTACATGCTGGGTTTCTCAGCCATATAGTTAATGAATAATTAATAAGTAACTGATATGCAATTTTTGAAGAAATACTTTGAGACTATGTAAATATCCTATTCCTCATCAAGCTTTTACCCAGTGGTCTGATCATCCACTGATGTTTCCTGCCTGAATCATTTATGATTGCAACATAGTTATTTCTAACTCCATCATTCCTTCAACATTTGTTGGGTGACATTCCACCTTAAGGAAGAGCTTTCTCTTTTCCCTTATGTATTCATTTATACAAATATGGACTCATGGATATTTATTTGTTCAATGGGTTATAATCCATTACTTTCATTTATTTCGTCATGTTTGGCCAGTGAGAGCCCCTTCATGCTAGCCCCTCTCTCCGTTTGACATGTCCCATCATTTTTTGAGCACTTCCTTACTTTCTGGTTCAAGATGTTTCAGGCTTATCGCATACTTTTCCTTCTGAGAAATTATCCATTCCTCCAAAGAGATATGTTTCCTTTTCGTGGGGAATGGTATTTAGAAACCAACACTGGGTGCAAGTTGTGCTCATTTTTCCTGAGATATCATTGCTTCTAGGCTCTTTCAGAGGACATAAATAGGAAATATACATATACACATACACATATCTCTATTTTTATATCTATTGATATAGATGTTTATTGACCCATTGATAAATAGATAGTATTGTTGAAATAATTTTCTAGACCCAGACAGAGCTGTCCGGGGTGCCATGTCAGCAAACCAAAACTTAGATAACTTTCATGTCCCTGTAAATGCTCTGCTTGACCAGAAATGCAGTACATCCAGTTGCCAACCCCCAAACTCCAAGCCAACTCTGGGCTCTATACTTACTTCTTTGTTCCTTCTCACCCCAAGCAAGATTGACTCTGTGGCCCCAGCCAGTCAGATATTTTCTATTTTTCTCTTCCTTGCTCTTTATTCTACAGAAGCTTCCTGGCTCCCACCCCATTTTGCAGTTCTCCAAACAGAGACTGTCCACTTCATCAAGTGTTAAATAAAGTTTGTTCATATGACCTAAATTGTCTTCTTTAATAATTTTTTGACAGTATAGTAGACAGAATTCTGGGGTAGCCTCCCTAAGATCCTTATCTCTCGTTTATTCAAACAAACATTAATGTAGGTACTGCTGTGAAGGGATTTTACAGATATAATCATAGTCTTATATCATTTGACCTTATGATTATTCAGGTAAGCCTGGCCTATTCAGGTGAGTCCTTTAAAAGAGGAGATTTTCTCCAGATGGAAGAAGGGAAGTCAGAGATTTGAAGCACAAGAGGTTTGAGCATACTGTTGCTGGCTTGAAGATGGTGGTACAACATGTTGAAGAATGCAAGTGACCTCAAGTAGCTGAGGATGGTTCTGGCTGACAGCCACAAAGAAAACAAGGACCTCAGTCCTACAGCTACAAGCAACTAAATTCTACCAACAACGCGAAGGAAGCAGATCTTTTTCCCAGAGCGTAGATAAGAGCCCAGCCTGATGACACCTTGATTTTGGTCTTGTGATACCCTGAGCATAGAACCCAGCCAAGCCCTCTTGGATTTCTGACCTACAGAACTGTGAGCTGATAAATAGATGTTGTTTTAGGACACTAAGTTTGAGGTAATTTGTTACAGCAGCAATAGGAAACTAACACAGTTAGACACTGATATAAATATAAAACTGTGAGTTTACACTAATTCCAATCAAATACCACAGGATTTTTTAAATCTTACCTTTCTCAGATCTGTACCTTCAAAAATTAATAACCTGATTTCCCTTATCTTTGAGATGTTTACTTATTTGCTCAATCTACTCACATATAACCAAACTCTTCACCATGTGGGTCATCTCCTCAGCCTAACAGCACACAGAGGTTGCATTGGTTGAGTTCCCATCACCCCTGACCCCATCACACACACTAAACCCAGGCCTCACCATCCATCATGGCTATGCCAACCAAGTTACCCCTGGACTATGGCTCCCCCCAGTCTAGAAAATTTATGTTTAAATACATTTTATTTTTTTAGCATCATTTTAGAGACTAGTTCTTCTCTCTTAAAAAACTGTGGCTATATACCACTTCCTGCTCTAACGGTGTTATTGCTGCCATCAACAGGAAACAACACTTAACTGAGTACCACTGTACTCACCATTGTGTGGGACATTCTGAAGCAATTCTAGATGAGGAATACAATGCCTGCATTACCCAAAAAACTGGGCTTATCTCTTGGTGGATGTCGAGCCAAAAGACACAACCAAGGCAAAAAGCAGGAGAAGGAAGGATTTATTATTACTTGTAGCAAGTAAAGAAAACACCGGGGATCTTCCCCAAAGCAGTGTCTCCCCAAACAGAAAAATTGGGGACATTTTAAGCTAAGGACACATGTATTCATGAAGGGACTTGGGTGGTGGTGAATTCAGCATAGAATTGGGCAAAGGTCAACAGAATCCAAGCTTTAGTTGATTGAAGTCATGAGGGTCAACATCATCATTCCATCCTCCACCTGGGTCAGGGGCCTTAGTTCCTGCAGAACTCAAAGACTTGCATCAGATTGTTATGTATATCCTAGGGCTCTGTTATATCACTGAAATATCGTTTCTTGACTGCTTTTCCTTTCCTGCATTCCCTCACTTCCCTTAAGATCATTAGTTACTGAGACCAACTCAAAGGCAAACATTGTGGCCAGGCTTAGATCTCACAAAAGGGCTTAGGCCAAAATGACTTCTCTTCTGTCAAAAAAGCCATGCCTGGTTCTCCTTCTCCGGGGACCCCTTACCCTATCTGCTTACACCTGCTTTCCGACCACCATTTATGATATAGTAAGGATGGAAGAATTACAGCCCTAAATTGATAGCTGAACTTTTACCTTGCTTAACATTCTTCTTCAAAATATTATTGACTCTCTTATCCAGTTTTGAGGGTTTTTTTTTTTAACTAACAGCCTGTTAGGGAGGAAGAAATTTTCTTCTAGCTGGTCTAAGAATTAAGTTGACATGAAACAGGTTAACACAAGAAAATAAAACAAAGTTTAATAACATGTACACATAGGAGAGACTAAAGAAAACTGAATAACTTGTCAAAATAACCGAAGTCCTCACCTTAAGTATCATCCTCAGCTAAAGACAAAAGAAAATGTAGGACTTCCCTGGTGGCACAGTGGTTAAGAATCTGCCTGCCAATGCAGGGAACACGGGTTCAAGCCCTGGTCCGGGAAGATCCCACATGCCACAGAGCAACTAAGCCCGTGTGCCACAACTACTGAGCCTATGCTCTAGAGCCCGTGAGCCAGAACTACTGAGCCGAGTGCTGCAACTACTGAAGCCCACGCACCTAGATCCCATGCTCCACAACAAGAGAAGCCACTGCAGTGAGAAGCCCGCGCACTGCAACAAACCCCTGCTCGACGCAACCAGAGAAAAGCTGTGCACAGCAACAAAGACCCAACGCAGCCAAAAATAAATAAATAAATTTATTAAAAAAAGAATATACAGAGAGTGGGGATAATCAGTTGTGGGAGGTTACCAGGAAAAGCACAGTAAACAAGGGTTTTTTTTTTTGGCAGTACGCGGGCCTCTCACTGTTGTGGTCTCTCCCGTTGCGGAGCACAGGCTCCGGACGCGCAGACTCAGTGGCCATGGCTCACTGGCCCAGCTGCTCCGCGGCATGTAGGGATCTTCCCAGACCAGGGCACGAACCCACGTACCCCTGCATCGGCAGGCGGACTCTCAACCACTGCGCCACCAGGGAAGCCCCTCCTCTCTTTTTAATTAGCAACTGTTTGAACCTGTCAGTTTGGAACTCAGGCAAGTTCATTAAGGCAGAATGAAGCTTATTTCCTGTAATCAAGAAATGGGGGACACAGAAAGGCTTTTGTGCCCAGGAGCCCTACAAGGTACTGTTCAGTTTCAATAAGGTAAGGTCTGGAAGAGTCTCCAGTGTAGGAGCTTCTGTTCCCTTGGAGCTGGGGGGGGAGGCACCACCCTCCAGGCACATGGATGAGTTCACCAACGGGGAAACTCAAATCTCCTCTTTTAGGAGGTTTTATGGAGCTTAATCTTCAGGCCACCCTCTTCTCTTTCCTAGAGGTTGGGGGTGGGGCTGAACATTTCAAACTTCGAATCCCTTTGACTATCCCCATCCTAAGGCTACCCAGGGACCGCACCCGAAATCACCTCCTTAGTTTAAACTCAGAGGTGCTCTTAAGGAGCTCCTTAGGAATAACAAAAGGCACTCCTTGCTGGAAAGTCCAAGGGTTTTAGGAGCTTTGTGCCAGGAACCAGGAATAAAGACCAAATATATTTCTTATCATACCACAATTAGGAACATATCTTCCACACATTTCTCCTCCTTTGGGGACCGAGAGGGACATGGGAAGGGCTGGATTTGGGAAAACGTAAAACACAATACATTTTCATTGTAATAGATAAGTAATACACAGAACTTGTTTTGCTATCTAGTAGAAAATGGCCTCCTTTCTCAGCTATGATTTTGGCTGAGAGACAAGGACAAAATAATTATATATTCACCTCAGTCTTTCAATAAAGGCAGAAAGAGCTTTCCATTTCAAATTTGTTTTGTTTTGTACCACATGTTGGTTAATTAGATAAAACCATGTCATGTGCCAGATTCAATCAGCCTGAAAATAATCAGAAAACCGGGTTTGGCATTGTTTATGCTGTTTTGGCTCAGCTAGACAAAAGCACAAAATGTAAATTGGATCCAGAAAATAACATATGGGGACTGGTGCCAGGTTTTCTTTCATGGGATTATCTCTAGCTGGCACCTGAGCTGCAGATACTGCTCTGGGGGATCATTGTAGACAAATCTACATGATGCTGATACCGCTTTTCCACAATTAGACAGTGGACAGTTCCATGAAGGGCACTTACCTTTCTGCCTTTGACATAGGCTAAACCCAGCTTTCCAGCTATTGACAGTCAGTCAGCTGAAGTTAAAAGAATGAAAACATGTTTTTGTTTGGCTTATCCCCTAGTGATTCCCTTTAGATTCACTTCTTTGTTTTTAAAATCTCCTGTAAGATTAGAAATACAGTCCTGAAATCACTCTTCAGCTGTATTTTCTTGTTATCGGTAGTTCAGTGAATATCATTAAGGAGAAGGCAGAGCAGTTCATTGTCATCCTACTTAAGTTCTGAAGGATGAACATTTAAGAAAATATCCAGGTGATCACAGAGTAACAGTCATTTTAAAAACCTAATCATCTGATTGATGATAAAATCCAAATTAGCTAGTTTTCCCTTCTCTTCCTGCTATATAAATTGTCTGATATCAATACACAGAGAAATAGGATTACATACTGCTCTTTTTATACTTTTTTAAAAAGGATATTCTCTAGAATATTCTAGAATGTGGTGTGGGTGGTGATGACTTCTAGTCTGGATGAGATTCCACCAGCAACCACCTACTTGCCACATTCAATGGGAACATTTATTCCTTACCTGTAGGTATCTGGCATTTCTCACTATTTCATCCCTTTTGAAATTTTCTTGGCTTCCATAGCCCCATTCTCTCCTGACTTCTAGCTCTTCTCCCTCCCATTGGGGAGTTCAGGTTATTTGAGCATTTGCTGCCTCATGCTCCTTGCCCGTGTCTTACAATAAACACCGGTACTTTCCTTCACCACAGCCCAGTGTTAGTACAGTAGACTGGCCAGCAGATACAAATCTGTTTCGATAACAAGGGAATACAGAACCAAAAGAAAAGCAGTCAAAGGATAGTGCAGTGATAAGGTAGAGTCCTTGTTCCTCCTCAAGAGATATGCATAACAATATCTTTGAGTTCTTCTTCAGGAATTAAGGCCCCCACCCATGTGGAGAATTATTCCTGGAACACCACCCTGTTACCTCACCACCAACCAATCAGAAGAAAGTCACACACCCTGCAGCCCATCCCCCAAATTTTGCCTATAAAAACTCTTCCCCCAAAACTGTTGGGGAGTTCAGAGTTTCTCAGTACAAGCCACCTGTTTTCCTTGCTTGGCCCCCGTAATAAACCTTTCTCTGCTCCAAACTCCAATGTTTTGGTTTGTTTGGCCTTGCTGTGCATCACACGTAGTTGGGTTTGGCAGCAAGTGGCATGAAAAAACGTGGGGAAAGGAATTTTTGTGACTAAATGAGACTAATGTGACATAAAAATAAACTGCGGTGTGCAGACTTCGTTTGGATCCTGACGTGAACAAATCAGCTATTTAAACATTTTTCATAACGATGAGAGAAATTTGGATATAACTGGATATTAGATGACAAAAAAAGTTATCAATTTTTATTAGATGTCTCAGTGGTGTGATATGGTAGAAAACGTCCATATTTAGCAGGAAACATACTGAAATATTCAGGATGAGATGAAATGGTATCTTCATTTGCTTTAAAATACTTCATCCAAGAAAGGAAAATAGAGTACTTTTTTTGTGTGTGGGGGGGATCTTAGTTCCCCGACCAGGGATCAAGCCCATACCCTTGGCAATGGAAGCACAGAGTCCTAACTACTGGACTGCCAGTGAAGTCCCTAGAGAGAGTATTGTGGCAGAATCTTGACAATTGTTGAATCTGGATTTAGGGGCTATGAGGTCTCATTATACTATTCTTTCTACTTTATAAATGCTTACACTTTAAAAAACAAAATTAAAGAGAAATGAAAATAAAGGGAATTTTTACTTCATAACTAAAAATTTCGGAGATGGGGCTAACTTCAAATGAAGTTTGATTAAGGACTCAGTTTCTTTTTGACCTCCTTGTAGCTTTCAGGGATGTTTGCTGCATCCTCAGGCCATCTCTTCTAATGGTCGTGAAACAGGAGGGAAGGGGGCAGGGCACAACCTTTGAGAGAATGACACAGCCCGAGGACATAACTTAAACTGATTAGAACCAAATGGATCCAAGATGGCAGACAACTTCCATGGGACCTTGAGCCTCACATCAGCAAGCTAAATGACACACCCACAGGAACCATGACAGTTCCAAGACCAACCATAAAGATCAAAAAGTGGGCAGTGGCCCAATTCCTGGAAATCCCTGCCCCTTCCTAAAATAGCTGGAATACTCCTCCCACTCGTTAGCCTGTGAAATTACCCACCCCTATAAAAACGGACAACCCCATACCCTGCTGCCTTTCTCACCTTCTGAGATGGCCCACACTCTGTGGAGTGTGTTTCTCTCTAAATAAAGCCACTTCTTACCGATCACTTTGTGTCTCACTGAATTCTTTCTGCGATGAGACATCAAGAACCTGAGCTTCATTAAGTCCTAAAACCAGGTGTGTGATCTCAGCTGGAAGACTGGATTTTGGCCGGGTTCGAGTCCCAGCCACATGGGTTCAAGTCCCAATCTGAGGTGCACAGTTTCAGTTGGGGCATTATGTGTCCTGGTTGGCCAGGACACTCCCAGTTACATCTATTGTCCTAACACAACTATTTATAGCACTATCTTTCATTCAAATGTGATCTAGTTTGGGATGATAAATTACAAGGTCACCCTAGCTCATGGCTGTCAAACGATTGTCAACCACAATTAGGGCTTCATGCTTCTCTGTTCATGTCCACCTGAATAGAAAGAAACTGCTTTCCCTGAAGCACACAGCAAACTTCTCCTATACTCCCAATATCCCAGGAGGGCTATGTGCCCATCCATGAAACAAACACCATGGCCAGAGTGGTGGGTCCACCCTGAGAGTAAGGAACAGAGTCAGTCCTTGGGTTCTTGTTGGATGGGGCCAAGAGGGATTGAGTGTGGGGAGAAAACCACTAAAGGTTACTACACACCTTGCACGTCCCTGCCACTGCCCTAGTTTAGGCCTCAACATCTCATACTCAGGCTATTGCAATAACTCCCTTGTTGATCTCCCTTTTCTAGTTTTGCCACATCCATCCCACATCATCACTACCAGAATGATCTTCCTAGCATGTAGATCTGATCACGTCACTACCACATTTGACATTTTTTGATGTCTTGCCTTGACCTATGAGATAAACTCTAAATGCCTTTTCTTATTAAATAAAGCTGTGCCATATCTGGCCTTGGGTTATCTGTCTACCCTTATCCATCTTCATTGTCTTCTTTGTACTTTAAGGTTAGCCAAACTGGATGACTTGCTGTACTATTCATATACAATGCTTTCTCTACCTCGTTCCCGACCCCCCAACCCAACCCCCTCCTCACCTCCGAGCCTGCCTCATTCTTATCAATCCAGCAAACTTGTATTCACCCTTCTGTGGCCAGCTTGAGCACTCGCTTCTCCAACTCCCGCCTGGGTCTTTTCTAGAACTTACTATGTATCTGGCATTGTTCTAAGAGCTTTACAAAAGTCAATTCATGTAATCCTCACACAGGAAGTGCTATTATTTAAATAGAAGAACAGACATACACTATATCCACTATACCTATTCGTGTACTCTATGTTTACCTGCAGGGCCAAAGTCTTTTACTTGGGTGTGGGCCCTCTGATTCAGTTCTGCCTCCAATTTCTTCTACACTGGTGATCTATCCTCAATGACTACTAATTTGGGTTTGTTAAAATAAAGCAGGAACGAGACATTTTAAAAGCAAACTGAGTGTAGAATCATGCTCAGTTTTTGAATCTCTTACACCTGCCATTTGATGGCTTCTTTTTTTTTCTAACTTGCTTTTGTCGAGTCTTTCCAAAGCATTTAATTTCATTTCTGTAAACACAACTCCTTCCGCCCCCAACACTTATACTGTATCACTTTGTAATGTCTAATCAGATTTTATCATTTCAAAGACAAGACAACTACTTGGGGATCAAACACAACAGTTGGGGCTGAGGAACAAGAAGAAAATATATAAGGAAACAAACAAGTGAAAGAGGTAATGCAAGGAAAATAGTAACTAGCACTTTACAGAACTTACTCGGTATATAGGGTAAGTTGTAGATATGTTCTAAGAGCTTTACAAAAGTCAATTCATGTAATCCTCACACAGGAGGTGCTATTATTATCCCCTACTTTACTGACGAGAAACTGAGGCACACAGAGGTCAATTTATTTATTTTTTGCCAAAAGTCTTTTAAAAAAACAAATGTTTAAAACCTTTTTTTTTTTTTTTACTGAGGTATATCTAAGATGTATTACCAAGACGTGCTTTTCTTTTAAAAAGTCTATTGAATGTAGTGTTACCTGTCTCTGAAGTGATTTAACTAATAAAAATAGGCCAATGAAAATTTAATGTGGATTCCCTTTTGGGTTTCACAAGAAGGATTCCTCTTCGTTCTCACGGAAGCCAGAGAAGTAAATTTAGATAAATCAGGAAGAGATCCTTCTGGGGAGAGAGAGGACTTAATTGTTCTTGTTTCTATCCCCCCCACCTTTTTTTTTTTTGCTGGTGAGGGTAACCTTAGAAAAGAACCAAAGTCTGACAACTGAGCAGTCTTTGTGGAAGATTTTTCTTTAAAAGTGGCTACTGCTGTAGGAGGAGATACCCAAGGCAGCAGTGGAACTGGGGCAAGCCTGCAAGCAGCCAGCAATCTGCTCTCAGTAGGTGGAGTCCGAGCTACAGCCCTGCTGAGGCCAACTCCCTTCCACCTTGTTATCCTCTCCCCTGCCCGGTTCTCCTTTCTCCTCTTTTCCTGACTTCCACTCTGGAAGCTTCCCTCCAGTTCTTGAGCAGGGGCGGCAGCTGCCATAAGAGGAGTTGCATTTGACCTGGGTCTTGCTTTAATTGCTCCTTTGCTCCAGGCTGGAAAACTGTGACTGCAAGGGCCCAGCCACTAGGGGACACCATAACCCTCCTGTGAAGTGGAGTCTGTGAACTCCAAGAAATCAGATACAGTGAGTCCCCTACATAAGAATGAGTTCCCTTCCAAGAGCGCGTTCGTAAGTCCCACGAAATTAGCCTAGGTACCCAGCTAACACAACCGACTATAGAGTACTGTACTGTAATAGGTTTATAGTACTTTTCACACAAATCATACATAAAAAACAAACACAAAAAATAAAGAAAACATTTTTAATCTTACAGTACACTACCTTGAAAATACAGCAGTCCAGTACAACAGCTGGCATACAGGGACTGGCATCGAGTGAACAGGCAAGAAGAGTTACTGACTGGAGGAGGGAGAGGAGGTGCGAGATGGTAGAGCTGAAGGATCGTCAGCAACAGGAGACGGAGGGCAAGCTGCAATTTCACCCACGCCTGACGTTGATGGCACAGGTCTGGTTCCTTGCCGGATTCAATTCCACCCTCCTGAAAACAACGACCCCGTGATGTCTGGGAAGTAGCTCTTTTATTCTCGTCGTAGATGACATGGTAGCACTGGGTTGCATTCGGAATGGCTGCTGCGACCTTTGTGTACCGTTCTACGTTCGGGTGCTGTGCCTCAAAGACGTTGCCTCCTCAAGTAAAGAATATCCGCTTGCCATTTCCTGTGTCATGACTCTCTTCGGTCCTTCAGTTACTTCTTCTTCCTCTTGTCTCTCTTCGTCCTTTCTCTGGCCCTCCAATCTCATCAGGTCTTCATTAGTAAGCCCCTCGTGTTGCACAGCAAGGAGTTCAGTGAAGTCGTCGTCTTGCAGATCTAGCTAGGGCTTCTCGCTGAGGGTCACTAAGTGGCTGAAGACCTCTTTGGATTCCTCATCCACCTTCTCAAATCCACAAAAATCACGAACAAATTGCGGGCAAAGCTTCTTCCAAACCCCATTCATGGTGACGGCTGTAACCTCACGCCAAGCAAAGTCAATGATTTTATAGCCTTGTAGATGTTATAGTCCTTCAAAAATTGTCACAAGGTTATTCCTGATTCGTCACTTGCCTTAACTGCCTGACGAAAAGTGTAACGTAAATAATATTTCTTGGAAGTCGCTGTAACTCCCTGGTCCATAGGTTGGCTGAGTGACATAGTATTCGGTGGAAGATACACTACTTTGACGTTGGGATGAAAGTTGTCCATGAATGGGGAGTGGCCCGGAGCACTGTCGAGCAGCAAAAAAACACTGAATGGGATGTCTGTCTCCAAGCAACATTTCTCTACTTCCGGGATAAAGTGGTGGAAAAACCCGTCCTGGAAAATGGCTTGGGTAACCCAGGCTTTGGGGTTACTCTTCCACACAACAGGAAAAGAGCCCTTGGCTATGTTTTAAGGGCTCTTGGGTTCTCTGAATGATAAACTAAGGGAGACTTCAGTTTCATATCACCGGAAACATTTCCACCAAACAACAGAGTTAGCCTATCCTTTGCTGCTTTATAGCCTGGCATCAACTTTTCCTCCTTACGGATGTAACTTTTGTCTGGCATCCTCTTCCAGTACAGTCCTGTCTCATCCACATTAAAAACCTGCTTGGGTGAATACGTGCCTTCATCAATAATTTCTCAAAGCAATTCAGGAAATTCCCTGGCAGCTACCGAATCTGCACTCGCTGCCTTGCCACTTAATTTTACATTGTGAAGGCTGGCTCTAGCCTTGAACTGATGAAACCAGCCATGGCTGACATTAAAAGATGTGCCCTCTAATTCTTTGCTGTGTTCCTTCTTCAAGTCTTCAGAAAGGCTTTTAGCTTTCTCTTGAATCAGCATTAAGCTGAGCGGGACTCGACACTGATGCTGATCTTGCATCCGCACACTGAGAAGTTTCTCCATCTCCTCCATCACTCCCCCCCACCACATGAACATTTATTAAACATTTTTGAGTATTACACACAATTTGTTTCTTTTACTTAGCAATTTTTGGCATTTTTCTGTCAGTACTTCATACTTTTGAACTGCTGCAGATGTTACATTTTATAGACATATTGGTTAGTTATTTCTTATTAGTCAACATGTGGGCTGTTTCCAAGTTTGAAAAAGAAAGTTGCAACAGATACTCTTGGGTCCATTTCTTTGTTCAGGATTAATTTCTAGAAGTGGAAGTTCTGTGTCCAAACCCAGAATATTTTGAATTTTAATTCATATTGCTAACTTACACTCTAAAAAGGTTGTACCAATTTATAAGCCAGAAAATGCTATTTTTTGGGGGGTGTACTTAATCTAAATCGTTGCTAACGTGATGGGTAAAACATGTTTTAATTTTTATTTTTTAATTCTGTGAAGTTTAGTTTCTAACTTACTAATTTTGGTTTCTAGCAATATTCATTCTCAATTTATTACCTCTGAATTTTTTAGTTTAGCCATTATGCTTGATATTAGATTATTCTTTTTGTAAAGAGCAGCCGATTCTTGTTCCATCATTGTAACATCCCATGCAATCTCACTGAAGATCAGAAACAAAGTTTTTTAAGGTCTCAGACCTTCTTCTTTAACCACTGAAATGGTAGACTCGTACCTGCCTCTTTACTATCCCTGTGAAATATCCTGGAGTTTACCCCCCACCCCCACTCCCCTTTATTTATTTATTTATTTATTAACATCTTTATTGGAGTATAATTGCTTTACAATGGTGTGTTAGTTTCTGCTTTATAACAAAGTGAATCAGCTATACATATACATATAGCCCCATATCTCCTCCCTCCTGTGTCTCCCTCCCACCCTCTCTATCCCACCCCTCTACGCGGTCACAAAGCACCAAGCTGATCTCCCTGTGCCATGCGGCTGCTTCCCACTAGCTATCTATTTTACATTTGGTAGTGTATATATGTCCATGCCACTCTCTCACTTCGTCCCAGCTTACCCTTCCCCCTCCCTGTGTCCTCAAGTCCCTTCTCAACGTCTGTGTCTTTATTCCTATCCTGCCCCTAGGTTCTTCAGAACCAATTTTTTTTTGGATTCCATATATATGTGTTAGCATACGGTATTTGTTTTTCTTTTTCTGACTTATTTCACTCTGTATAACAGACTCTAGGTCCACCCACTTCACTACAAATAACTCAATTTCATTTCTTTTTATGGCTGAGTAATATATTCCATATATTCTATATATGTGTCACATCTTCTTTAACCATTCATCTGTCTATGGACATTTAGGCTGCTTCCTTGTCCTGGCTATTGTAAATAGAGCTGCAATGAAGGATGTGGTACATGACTCTTTTTGAATTATGGTTTTCTCAGGGTGCATGCCCAGTAGTGGGATTGCTGGGTTGTATGGTACTTCTATTTTTAGTTTTTTAAGGAACCTCCATACTGTTCTCCATAGTGACTGTATCAATTTACATTCCCACCAACAGTGCAAGAGGGTTCCCTTTTCTCCACACCTCTCCAGCATTTATTGTTTGCAGAGTTTTTGATGATGGCCATTCTGACTGGTGTGAGGTAATACTTCATTGTATTTTGATTTGCATTTCTCTAATGATTAGTGATGTTGAGCATCCTTTCATGTGTTTGTTGGCAATCTGTATATCTTCTTTGGAGAAATGTCTATTTAGGTCTTCTGCCCATTTTTGGATTGGGTTGTTTGTTTTTTTGATATTGAGCTGCATGAGCTGCTATATCCTGGAGTTTTCAACTTATTGACTCCTGGTCTGAGTGAACAGAATTTTTTTCAGAAGTGTGATATAAAGTAATTCACAGTCCCTCTTTTGATCTAATTTTAATAATTGAATGCTAGCTCTTCTGTTTATAATCCATTTCTGACCTTTGGACCCATTTGCCTAGCTCCTAGCTCTATGGGCTCTGGTTGTTTCAATACATGCTACCAGGGGACTCTCCCACTTTGGGCTGCCTTGGTAGATATTCTGCCCTAGGCAGGTGCTGGTCACCTATTCTTGACTCCTGATGGGTATTCAGGCAGTTACAGCAAGAAATGTTTCACAAATGGTATCTGATAGAGTCTAGTTAAGATTAATGGGGAATAAAAGTGCTTTGCTTAGAAATAATTATCCATGGATCTAAAATCAACAAAAGTCTCTATAACAAAAAATACATATTTTTGGGGGGGTGGGGAGGGAAGAGGAGGCTTGAAATAGATCAGAAAACGCTTTCACATTAATTGTTCTTTTCATATACTTCAAATTTGTACTTAATGCCTTTCTCCTCCTGGACATCAGAAAGAACACCTCGATATTCTGGGATAAGTTTATATTTTTCCAAATCAATTTTTGGAAAAAATGTGTCACTTTCAAATTCCTGCATGATCCTTGTCACAAATAGTCTAAGATGGCCTAGATTGTTCGTGGCTTCCTTATAAATGGAACTGCCTGCCGCTATCCAAACCATGTCCACTTTATTTGTTAATTCTGGTTGCTCAATAAGTTTTAAGGCATCATCCAGACTTTGGGCAAGAAAATGAGCTCCCTGTGGAGGTTCCTTGAGTTCTCTAATGAGAACTATATTAATTCTGTCCCTTAAAGGTCGATTCTTCTCTGGAATGAATGGCGAACCAGGTTTTCCTACCCATAATCACCAAATTCCGTTTACCTTCTACTGAAGAGATTGTGGTCATTCTTTGGAAATACCTGTATTCATTCCTGAGCAGGGGCCAGGGCAGGTCCCTGTTCTTGCCGATGCCCATGCTCTGCCCATGTACACAGCGACCATGCAGTTTAGTGGACGAACCACGACAGCGGCAGAAAACACTTCTGAGCTAGCATGTCACACTGACGCGGGGATTACCTGCCAGCTTGGCGCGAAATTCCTCCATCACTTTTCCACGCTTCTTCTGTATTATTGTTGACATCATCGGCATGGCAGACTTCACACATTCCATGATCTTGTTCTTTAGAATCGTGCCGGTGGTTGAACGATTCATGTTATAAGAATGAACGACGTCCACCATCTTTTCGCCTCACTCCACTCTCTCAATTATTTTCACTTTTGTTTCCATTGTTACCCCTTTGTACTTCTTAGCAGTACCAGCTACAACATCGCTGTTTTTACGCTTGCTTCTGGACATCCTGCGCTTAAAATAAAGGTATTGTACTACTGTACTCTATACAGTACTGTACAGTAAAGTACATAAAAGCACAACCACTTGTAGAGGATGCACACATGTGACAGTGTGCTCCAGACACGTGAACTAATTTATGTGATTGGACATGCGAACGCACGTTCACATTTTGAAAGTTCACAACTTGAAGGTTTGTATGTAGGGGACTTACTGTATCTTATTTATTTACTTGGCATTGTAGACTCAGTGCCGAGTAGAGTGTCTGATACCTAACAGATGCTTAACACATATTTATCGAATATATGAATGGATGAATGAATGAATGACCTGTGGGTTCCAGTCCAATTTATTTACTTAGTTTACCAACATCCTTGATACTTGTGGATCAGTCTAATGAAAATTAATTTCTGTAATAAGGCCATTTTTCTGAAGAGTCTTGGTATTTTTTTTTAACCCAGTTCTACACGCCACCTTTTTCATTTCTGTGTGTTTGTTTCCAGCTAAAATTTCCAGTCTTCCTCCTCTTTCATGTAAAAAAGTCTTACCCATTCGTCACTGACCACCTCAATGGCTCAGTCTCCACCAACCCTCCTCTGATGACCCTGGTTAAAAATGGCCGCTCCCTCCCAGAAACACCAATCAAATTGTGGTGGTAACTCTCTTCTTAAGTGTATTGTACAAATTACTTCCATATTCCTTTTTTTCCTTTTTTCATTTTATCCTTACAATTTCCCTGAGTCAGAATGTTGGACAAATGTTACTGCCCTTCCACAGGTAAGGAGAGATTTGAAGCAGTTAATGGGTATATTCAGGAACACAAGCCTAGAAAACGAAGGAACATGCACCAGAACTCAGATCTCTTCTGTCCTCCTAGTCCCTTCCTCTTTATACTGCTGTATGATGCATATAGTCTCATGCTCTGGAATACATTATAATCACTTGGTATTAGTTTTATCTTCCCTACTGGATTGTGAAATTCCTCCAGGCCCTAACTTCTTGGGCTTGCTAATAATATTAACTAAATCAATAAATTAATAGATCCTCAAAACTTTTAAATCAGGAATTAAGAAAAAAAAAAAGAAAAGATTTGTAAGCTGCTTTTGCAATGTGTATAAAAGGCAAAAGAGCTGCCAAGTTGGTACAGGAGTTGGAAAGCACTACACTGGCTTCATTTGTTGGTTAATTTATACTCCAAAAGGCTTTACTTAAAAATTACTAATAATAGGGCTTCCCGGGTGGCGCAGTGGTTGAGACTCCGCCTGCCGATGCAGGGGACACGGGTTCGTGCCCCGATCCGGGAGGATCCACATGCCGCAGAGCGGCTGAGCCTGCGCATCCGGAGCCTGCGCGTCCGGAGCCTGTGCTCCGCAATGGGAGAGGCCACAACAGTGAGAGGCCCGCGTACCGCAAAAAAAATAAAATAAATAAAATAATAATAATAATAAATCAGAAAAATAAAATAAACAAAAAAGAAAAAAACGAATAACGAAATGGGTCTTTCTATATCCAAGTCAGTACAAAACCATTTGTGGGGTGGAAGGTTACAAGTTTCTTCTTTGTAATTTCATCTTACATATAGCCAATCATATGGCGGGAAGGGGTGGAGTAAGCAGATTGCCACTTCTTTTGCTCTCATGGATGGGAGAACCGTGGTATTATGAAGTATGATCAGTGGTTGGGCGGGGTGTGTGTGGGAGGGCAGGTTTAGAAAGGTCTGGTGTGGGTCTCAGGGAACGTCAGGGAACTTCGGCACTGCACTTAGACTCTCTGGGTCTCTCCTGGTCCGGCATCTGATGAAACCAACATCAGATCTAACATCAGACTGCAGGGCTTAATTAAACCCAGGCTCTCAGGTCGGGATAGGGGAAGGAAGACAGGCCCCATCACTCTTTGCCCCACGAGTCCCAACGTTGGCTTTAGGCCTGTAAATCTGAAACAAAGAAAAAACTCCTCCACAGCCTAGGGGCCCCAGCTAGGATCTGACCTTTGGCTTGAGGGGACAAGTTGGTCTGAGCCTGGGTAAGAACGAGATCCCCTGGGGCCCCGCCCTCCACTAGCGCAGCGGGAGAGGCATAGGTAAAACCCGCGAACGGACCGCCCTAACTAGTTTGTCCCTGCGGCCGCCTCGTAGGCAGCGGGGCGTTCCGAGTGCCCCGCGCCGCATTGCTATGGCTGCCCGTGGCGGCGTCGCCACCGCCGGCGAGGGCCTTCGCTACGCTGAGTACTCGCCGCCCCCGACCAAGCGGTCGGACGCCGACATTGACCGGAGACTGGTGAGTCTGCCGGCTCTCCTGCCGTTCTCCCGCTCCAAGCTGCCCGAGCCTACCTGCTAGCGCTCCCCAAACCACCCCCCTCCCCCGCCCAGTCCCTGCCTCACCTCACCTTACCTCCGAACCGGGGTCGTCCCGGTGTTCATCCACTATCTTTGTCCCACCCCTCATTTATTCAGAGTTGATGCTCCTCGGTGCCCGGCGTTGACGAGTAGGCGTGTTCGGAGAATCTCTGGTCCCTCAAGGAGCTTTCATTCTTGTCGGGAAGACAGACCAGAGAACAGGCAATTGTAGATGCAATGTGATAAGTGCTGTAGGATGGGTGTTCCCATCATGTAGGAGGAGACCCCAGTCCAGTCTTTCGGGGCTAGGGGGTGAGGCCAGGGGAGGCTTCTAGGAGAAAGCGCTGTAACCATCGTTGTAAAACTAAGGCCTGAAGAATGAGTAGCGGCAGACTCGGTGAAGAGGAAAAAGCGTTTCAGGCGCCAGTAGTATCATCTACAGAGTCGTAGGCCAGGTAAACAGGGCCCAGGCAGACATAGTAAGGGGTCTCTTCAGGCAGAAATGTAGAGCTGGGAAAAGAAACTGTCCAGTGGAAACATAATGCGAGCCGCATACGTGTTTTTAGATTTTCAGTAGCCATATTTAAGAAGTGAAAAAAATAGGTGGATTTAATTTTAGCAGCGCATTTTTATTTAATCCAGTATGTCCACAGTGATATTTTGACGTGAAATCAATATAAACATTATTTTTTTAAAAAATAAATTTATCTGTTTATTTTTGGCCGCGTTAGGTCTTTGTTGCTGCACACAGGCTTTCTCTAGCTGCCGCCAGCGGGGGCTACGCTTCGTTGCGGTGCGCGGGCTTCTCTTGTTGCAGAGCTCGGGCTCTAGGCGCGTGGGCTTCAGTAGTTGTGGCACGCGGGCTCAGTAGTTGTGGCTCACGGGCTTAGTTGCTCCTCGGCATGTGGGATCTTCCCCGACCAGGGCTCGAACCCGTTTCCCCTGCATTGGCAGGCGGATTCGTAACCACTGAACCACCAGGGAAGTCCCAATGTAAACATTATTAATGAGATGTTTTACTTTTTTTTTTTTGGTACTAAGTATTTGAAATCCAATGTGTATTTTACACTTAACAGGACGTCTCAGTTCGGACTAGACACATTTCACATACTTAGTTGCCACATGTAGTTAGTGGGCCACCTTACTGATCTGTGCTGTTCCCAAACGGGGGCCAGAACATAGGAAGCTTCTGGTAAATCATGTGAACAGGTTGGGGTATCCTGAGGTACCATTTTGATGAGCTTTAAGCAGTGGAGTGACCTGTTGGACAATTGTAAAGTTCTCTCAGGCTACGTGTGAGAAGAATGGATTAGTTGGAGAAAGTCTGTTTTATCCCTTTTCCACACCACCTTCCGTGTTGATCCAGCCAACAGTGATATGTCTTGCCCTTAGATGCACAGCACTTGTTGTCCATACTGTTCGTTGACTAGTCATACACAGTCTTGTGACACCTTTTATGTTGACCTGTCATTTTCCAGCATTTTTTTGTTTCCTAAGAGCAGAGACTGGGTGTTTACTTCAAGTAAGCACTCAGTTTGTAAGCACTCAGTTATCGTTACTTAACTGATAAATTTCTGGAACAGTTTGTGGGCTGGAAAGGTTTCAGAAAGCAATATGCTTTTGTTCAACAGACATTTCTTGAGCACTGCTGGATACCAGTCAGGTATCATCCTTGGAAGAAGTAAATGAACAAAACAGATAAAAAGTTTGAAGTAGCAAACTCTTTGAGTTCCTGCTATGTCTGATTCATTCCATACCACAGCCCTGTGAGGAAGGTCCTTTTCAGTTGTCACTTAAACGAGGAGACGGAGACTCAGAAAGTGGTAACTCATCCGGGTTCATTCTCCTAATAAGTGGTGGGCCTAGGGTTCTAAATCCTAACACTCTTTCCACTGTGACTTGCTGACTCCTTAGAAATAAGGCTTTCTTTCTTTTTTTTTATTATTTAACTTTTTTTAAAATTGAAGTATAGTTGATTTACGATGTTATGTTGGTTTAAGGTGCACAGCAGAGTGATTCGGATATATATATATATATATATATATATATATATATATATATATATATATATATGTATATATCCAGGTTCTTTTTCCTTATAGGATAGGTTATTACAAAATATTTCAAAATATTAAGGATAGTTCCCAGAAATAAGGCTTTCTGAATAGAGTGTTCAGTCTGTGATGTAAACTGGATAAGATATTAGGTTAGGCAGAACTCATCTCTCTATGGAGAGTTGTAAAAATCTCAGTACTGGACTGATTTGCAAGGCGATTGGAGCCCTGTGGTATTTTGAAGATAGAACTGATATTGGTGATTTTTTTACATCTGTATGTACTTTTCTTTGGAAAAGGGAGTGTATAGAATCCAAACTATCAGTTAGGAGACATCTTTAGTAGTCTGGGCATGTGAAGGCTAAAGTGTAGGCCAGTGCTTCTAAACCTGTCCAGCCCAGAGCCCCCTTTTTATAAAAAATATTAAAGTTTCCTGTAATATCCTAAAGATTTATAGGCAATAAAAAATACCCATAAGCATAATTTTAAAAAATCAGTGTACTGCTCTAATTGAAGCATAAAGGTAAAATAAGTATTTTATTAGAAAATAACGTGTCTACTATTTAAATATATAAGTACTCAGGCATGATTACATTAGAAGACACAATGAAGAACTGATCAGTTGCTGGCATATTGCACCAGTGCAAAGAAATCATTGTGATTGGGATGGCTATAAATGCAGGCTGATTTCAGATGTATTACATTGGCAGTTCAAATACCATAAGGGCCATTGTCATCGACAAACTAATTTTTCCCAAGTTGTGAACAATTTTTGGTAAAATTTTGAATGAAACGAAGTGGAATCTTACCTCAATTTACATGATAGCTGCAATTCTGGAAAATTCCGTCTTCACTAAAATGGTGCAAAAATGATATATTTTATATGTAGTAAAGTCCTAGACTAAGATGATCATACATAGGCTTTTCACCTACTCAGTGTCCAGTAGAGTCTTTTAAAATCTTGAGGGATGTAGGCAGTTGTTTGTTGTCCTGTGTTGTCTCATATATTTTAGGACTTCTAGGATCCATAGTCCTCATCCACTAAATAGCCTCCTTCCTATCCAGCTTATCGTGACAACCAAAAAATGTCCTTGCAAATTTTCAGAAGGTCCCTAAGGGTCTGTTCTGCTTCTGTAGGGAATCACTGGTCCAGGCAGTGACCAATGATGAGGTGGAACATAAGAGAGTTGATAATAATAACTTTGGGGAAACTTAGAAGTACTGAAAGTGATGGGAAGTTGACAAAGTGTAGGATAACAAAGAACAAATGACCTAAGTATGGGATGTATTTGCTAATCTTATTGAAAATAGTAGAAAATCAAATGTTTGTCTAGGAATTGAAGAAGACATTTTTCATACCATTTTTTAAAAAGATGCAATTTATTTTAAAGTTTTTGAAATATATATCTGCAGTTGTAGATGTTAAATAACTGTCTCATGTAAGCTTTCCTTTAGGGATTAAGAATTCAGGTTCATTAGCCTGTTTGGGAGATTAAAAGGTAAAAAGGTAGGAGGAAATACCTGCATAGTACTTTGAATAAAATACTATCTTACAATTAATTGTTTAATAATCACAAGTCATGATCAGACTTTGCTTTAGCAAAGCTGCTTCTCATGGACAAGTAGAAAAGAAACTTTAAAGTCAAGAGGAGAATATTAATTTTTAAAGCAGTTTGAACAAAACTCAGTTTGTATGACTTGGTAGCCTTTCAATTTTCAGTACTTTCCTGAAGAGTGTAACTCCTAGTATTATTAGGATGATGTAACATATAAGAAAATTAGCTACATATATGTTTCAGTGTAAGCAAACCTGATACATGAAAATCAAAACCTATCAAACGTGTAAATTATCAAGTGCTTATTCATTACCAAAAAAAGAGACCACTTTTATTTTTCAATTGCAATTGGAATTTAAAATATTTACCTTGAAGCTTACCTTTGAAGAAATCACATGGATTATGTATTGTATATCCATATTTTTAACCTTGCCGTATTCTTTCCTCACTGTTCCTTTCACTGTAAAACAGTGTTCCTATCATTGTTATCATAAGAGGAGGCTAAAATGTAAGCTCCCTGAAGAGGGACTTTGCTGTCTGTGTATTTCCAACATTTATAAAGGTGCCTGTTATGTGGTAAGCACTTTAAAAAGAAATTGTTGAATGAGTAAATGTTATTCTGGAATGGGAAGGAATGAGAAGAATGGAGTTAATAAGAATTTTCAGTTGTCGACCAGTGAGTCGTACAAATAAAAATACAAAATTCAGCTTATCTGAAGTGTAGCTCATTATATCCCCCCCATGCATGGTGATTCTCGCCTATCCACTACCTTGAATAATGCCATCAACACTCCACTTTCTCCCTTCTCACTGTTACTCTGTTGGTCTTTAGCATCTCTCCTCTGACCTATTGTATTGATAATAGCCTTTAAAAACATGTCTCTTTGCTTCTGGTCCTTTATCCTTTTTACACTTCACACAGCCATCAGTTATTTTTCTATACTACACACCTAGTTACGGTACTATAATTTTTGTGTGTGTGTGTGTGGTACACAGGCCTCTCACTGTTGTGGCCTCGCCCGTCGCGGAGCACAGGCTCCAGACCCGCAGGCTCAGCGGCCATGGCTCACGGGCCCAGCCGCTCCGCGGCATGTGGGATCCTCCCGGACCAGGGCACGAACCCGTGTCCCCTGCATCGGTAGGCGGACCCCCAACCACTGCGCCACCAGGGAGGCCCGGTACTATAATTTTTTAAATTAATTTACCAAGTTCCTTTTTATAAATTTACCAAGGTCCAAACTTCTCATGGTAATTATATAAATTGTATAAATATGCCACTGTGATATACAGGACTGTTCACGAACCGACCCCTAAATGACTGACTTCCGCAGCCTCATTCTCCATCTCCTTGACTGTATTGTACCCTGTGCTATGACTTTTACTTACTGTAGTTTTCTCCTCTGTCTGAAATTCGTTGCCTGGCAAACTGCTGTTCTTTTTTTTTTTTTTTAATATATTTACTTTATTTATTTTTATTTTTGGCTGCATTGGGTCTCTGTTGCCACGTGCGGGCTTTTCTTTTAGCTGTGGCGAGCAGGGGGCTACTCCTCCTTGCGGTGCGCGGGCCTCCCATTGGGTGGCCTCTCGCTGCAGATCACGGGCTCTAGGCGCGCAGGCCTCAGTACTTGTGGCACTCAGGCTCAGCAGTTGTGGCTCGCGGGCTCCAGAGCGCAAGCTCAGCAGCTGTGGCGCACGGGCCTAGCTGCTCTGTGGTATGCGGTATCCTCCCGGACCAGAGCTCGAACCCATGTCCCCTGCACTGGCAGGCAGTGATTCCTAACCAGTGCGCCTCCAGGGAAGCCCCTGCTGTTCATTTTTTAAGACTCAGGTTACTGATGTGAAGCCTTACCTGACTCGAGTTCCCTTTCCCTAGTAGAATAAAGTCGTTTTATCCTAAGTACTTCCTTAGAAAGTCATATACAGTTTTTTATTAAATTATTTCTTATAATATATCAAAATTATTTATATATGTATATGCACCTAGGTTGTGAAGTCTTAAGGGCAAGAACTTATATGCTTGCTTCTGTGATTGGCATTGCAGTCGATACATGGTAGTTACTTAATTGTTTATTAAATGAACAGCTATTAACTTTTATTACTACTGAGTGGCTTAATAAACATGGGTGTTTGGTTCAACATATTGATGCATGTATTCCTTTTCTGTTGGATTTCTCCTTATGTTAGTTTCTAAGGGAGAAGAGTCTGTGTCTGTCTTGCTCACTACTCTGCCCAGAATTTAGCACAGAGCCTGTCATAGATGCTAAATAAGTATTTGTATATTTATAGATAAATGCTAAACAAATGTTTGTTGAGTGACTAGTCTCCATATTTCTCCATCACAGCTACCATTTTGATGCAGAATTTATTATTTTTTAAAAATTTTCTTCTGGTACAACTATTGTCTATCTTGAAACTTAAATGTTGCAGTCTCAAGATAGAAGTTTTAGCATTTTATAACACTTTCAGGCAGTTCATATTTATCTAGAAGGTTGTTTACTGCTTTTGCTGTTTTGGAAGAATATAATGCCTTAGGGAATTTGTAAACAATTTTGATGCATTTTTTTCCCCCAGCAGTAGCAGCTATGATGGAGTGGTTTGTTTTCCCAGTTCTCAGAAATTCTTTGATTCAAGATGGTGGAACATTTAAAGTAATGTGTGTTTGTGTGTGTGTGTTTTTCTGGTGGATATTTGAAACTAGGTGATAGTAACAGATACCTGACTTGGCCCACTTGTTGATTTGCTGGCATTATTTAAATAGTGCTTCTTCTCCTTTTTGAAACATGTCTTTTAAACTAAAATTAGATATTCTTTACAGGCAAGGACCAAGTTTTAAGGATCCTTGTTCTCTCAGTTCTCAGCATGGTACCAGCCTTGGTTACTGCTCTATAAATCCACTGAATAATTAAATTAACAAAGGAATGAAACAACTAGATGGAAGAAAAACAGAGGATTAGAGGACACGTTTTACAGTATGATGAACTGATGGCCTTAAGGAATAAAAAAGACTAAGATAAATGATATTCTCTCTCTGTTTTTTTTTAATGGTAAAGAGAGGCATAAAATGTAAGCATGTATTAAATATTAGGTGTAGTCAGAGTACACATTAGGCTCTGACTTCTTCTGACGTGCTTTTCCAAATTTTGGTAACTTTATTGCTTGATGCCTCTGATAACACAGGCAGTCTCCAACTCTGTTTTTAAAGTTTGTCGATTCAATTCAGTATAATAGATTTTTTTTTAACACCAAATACATAGAAGCTATATATGTGGTGTGTGTGGGGAGGAGATGAGTGAGCCAGGATTGCCACCCTCAAGGACAGAGGGCAGCAAACTTCTTTTGTAAAGGGCTGAATAGTATTTTAGGTTTGCAGACCTTATGGCTTCTGTCACACTACCAAACTCTGCTGTTGTAAAGCAGAAGCAGCCATAGACATACAGCCTAGCTGGAATGATGTTAAAGTTTTACTCACCAAGAACTTTATTACTGCATAGTACTTACAGTATTTCTAAAGGTGTTACATGCTTTTGGTAAATTTATTTTTAATTAATTAATTAATTTTTATTTTTGGTTGCATTAGGTCTTTGTTGCTGTGTGTGGGCTTTCTCGTTGCAGAGCACGGGCTCTATGTTCGTGGGCTTCAGTAGTTGTGGCACGCAGGCTCTAGAGCGCAGGATCAGTAGTTGTGGTCCATGGGCTTAGTTGCTCGCTGGAGGTAAAGAATTTTAAGTAAAAGTTTTAGTAAGTGCCATGAAATGATACCTAATTTGTATATTTCCATTTGGGGTAACCCATTTCATTCTTTCCTTCCAGGCTAGAAAGCTTGTGATATTCTACTATTCAGAAACAGTTTAGAATCGTTGACTCATTTACTCTCAGTTTTGTGTCAATGGATCTATTCCTAGCACTAAGTTTATTGTCTATATTTGATCAATATGGTAAGGTTTCTTAACTGAGATTTTGTAGGGGATTGTTTCAGGTGCTTGTAGTATAAAATCACTTTTGGCCAGTACAAAAGCTGTGACCATGTGGGATCTTCTCATGATTTTTGTTTTTTAATAACCTTTAATTTTTTTCTGAGTTTGTTTGTCCTCAAACAGTGCTTCCCAATCTTTTAAACTTTTTATAAGGTAACAAGTTTCATACCTGTCTCTTGCCCCCATAATATTAGTAATATTTTTTATTTTAATCATTGAATATATAAAAATAAGGTAAAAATTAATGATATGCATGAATGTATTGAGTTTATGATATGCAAACAAATAGTTAGGGAGGAAATGAACTAACATTTAGTGAATGCTGTTTACCAGGCACTGTATTATATTCTCCCGCTTCTCATAATAACCCATGAAGTTAGATGTTACTTTTCACCATTTTACATATAAGAAAACTGAGGATCCAAGAGGTTAATTAACTTTCTTAAGGTCATATAGCTAGTAAGTGGCAGGACTAGGATGTGAAACCAATTCTGACTCTAAAAGTCCTTGACTTTTATACTGTACCATATTATTTCTCCATCATTTAGATATCAGAAATTGATGAAATTCAACTCCAAGAAATGATATACAGTCTTGGTTTTTGTGTACTTTTCATAGTCTTCAGAAGCTTCAAGATATGTTTTAAAATTCTGTTTTTAAAAATAAATTTATTTTATTTATTTATTTTTGGCTGTGTTGGGTCTTTGTTGCTGTGTGCGAGCTTTCTCTAGTTGTGGCGAGCGGGGGCTCCTCTTCTTTGTGGTGCATGGGCTTCTCACTGCGGTGGCTTCTCTTGTGGCAGAGCACAGGCTCTAGGCACGCAGGCTTCAGTAGTTGTGGCATGCAGGCTTAGTAGTTGTGGCTCACGGGCTCTAGAGCGCAGGCTCAGTAGTTGTGGTGCATGGGCTTAGTTGCTCCACGACATGTGGGATCTTCCCGGACCAGGGCTCAAACCCATGTCCCCTGCGTTGGCAGGCGGGTTCTTAACCACCGTGCCACCAGGGAAGGCCTGTTTAAAAATTCTTAAACTTCAAAGCAGAGTTAATTTTATTTCACCTTAACTCAGAAAGGAAGAAAAGAATACTGTTTAATGAAATTAAGCTATAAGCATTGCTACTGTAAGAAATTACAGCCTTAAAGTAAAAGACCCTATTGTAAGGGAGTAAAAGTAGCTTTCAGGAAGTGGGATGATTTCCCAAGCAAGAAGAATAACCGAATTACAAGGTGTTGCAGGTAAGCCGAAAGAGAGAGTTTAAGGGGTGCTTGCCAGGGACTTCGAAGTCAGTATAGTAAAAGCTTATAAGAGTACATGATAGGAGATGTGACACATATATACAATGGAATATTACTCAGCCATAAAAAGAAACGAAATTGAGTTATTTGTAGTGAGGTGGATGGACCTAGAGTCTGTCATACAGAGTGAAGTAAGTCAGAAAGAGAAAAACAAATACCACATGCTAACACATATATATGGAATCTTAAAAAAAAAAAACTGGCTCTGATGAACCTAGTGGCAGGACAGGAATAAAGACGCAGACATAGAGAATGGACTTGAGGACATGGGGAGGGGGGAGGGTAAGATGGGATGAAATGAGAGAGTGGCATGGACATATATACACTACCAAATGTAAAATAGATAGCTAGTGGGAAGCAGCCGCATAGCACAGGGAGATCAGCTCGGTGCTTTGTGACCACTTGGAGGGGTGGGATAGGGAGGGTGGGAGGGGGATGCAAGAGGGAGGGGATATGGGGATATATGTATACGTATAGCTCATTCACTTTGTTATATAGCAGAAACTAACACACCATTGTAAAGCAATTATACTCCAATAAAGATGTTAAAAAAATGTACATGATAGGGAGGAGGCTAGCTAGAGACACAGCAAGATCACTTTTATGATCAGGGTGCAAAATTAAGCGCAGGATTAAAAGGGAGATACCAAAGATGAGGTATATTTGTTTCTGTTGAAGAATTTGTTTTTAAAGTTTATTTTAAAGTAGACAGATCAGAGGGTTTTCTGACTTAAGAAGTTATTTATTAAACCCTTCTGACTGGTGGGATCTTCCACAACTTTTCTTTTTTAACCTTTGTTTTTTCCCCTGATTTTAAAAGAAACAATTGTATAATAATATCATATAGTAATTGAAGTAGGTACCATTTATTGAATGTTTACCACATGTAAAATACTAGGTGATGTATATGTATGTCCTAATTTTTAAAAATTCATAGCAACCCAAGGAGGTAGGTATTGTTTATCTCATTTTACAGATGAGGAAGCTCTAGTATAGAGGTTAAGTAACTTGGCCAAGGTTATGTTGCTGACCTGTAGAGAGCAATTCAAACCATATTTCTTTGAATTCCAAAGTCTGTGAACCAAAGATTTTGTTTTAGTGATAAAAGGTAGGTAATAAGAATATATAACTACTGTTAATGTTTTATAACATTCCATTTTTTTCCTGTGTGCGTATATGCTGAACATTCTGTCGTATAACTTGCTTTTATTCTCTAACGTGGTCTATAAACATTCCTCAATATATTATTTAATTGTGGATGCATATTTTAGATGTGCCTTAATTTATTTAATTATTCCCCTATTGTTGGATATTCAAATTGTTTCCAGTTTTATATATTATAAATAATGCAGTGATGCATATTCTCATATAAAAGTTTTTATGCACCTCTCTGATTATTTTCTGAGCCTAATGACATGAATATGTTTAAGGCTGTTGATTCCTATGGTGAAATTACCTTCAAGACAGATTGTCCCAATTTGAATTTGTAGCATCAGTTTGAGAATGTTCATTGAACCACTCCCTTGACAATTGTAAGGCTTTGAGTTGTTGGCTAAATGGATGCCTCTCATTATTAATGGCCTTTATACTGGAGTGTGACAGATTGCCACGTGGCCCCATCCAGAAGTTGAAGGAGATACTAGTAATCCTACTTTCATACCTAACAAACTGGTTAGTTTTATATTAAATGTAGGAGTTTTGAACGTACAACTTCTTTTTGGAGGTTGAGGGAAGGTAAAATTTTGTGAAAAAAAAAAAAAGGAATTATATAAGGAGTGAGGACGTCAAGGACCAGTGCTAGGATCTGACTTGACATTAGACAATTAAATGACACTATTTTCTCTGGATAATTTATCAAACTACCTAGGAAGAAGTTGTACAAGGCAAAAGGTTTGTGAATGGGCACTAAAGTCAGTTAGGGATGTTTCATTGAGTATGAGCTCACACTGGAAAAATAACTGAATGATTTTTATAATCTATTAAAAGACTGTAGGAGATTAAATTGTTGCTTGAAGACCTAGGCTCTGGTCTGGAATTAGGATACCTGTGTTCCAGTCCCAGTGCAGACACTGGTAACAATTGCTGTGGCGCTTCCCTGGTGGCGCAGTGGTTAAGAATCCGCCTGCCAATGCAGGGGACACAGGTTCGAGCCCTGGTCCAGGAAGATCCCACATGCTGCGGAGCAACTAAGCCCGTGAGCCACAACTACTGAGCCCACGCGCCACAACTACTGGAGCCCATGCACAGCAACGAAGAGTAGCCCCCACTTGCCGCAACTAGAGAAAGCCCGCATGCAGCAATGAAGACCCAACATAGCCAAAAATAAATAAATTAAAAACAAAACAAAACACAAACAAACAAACAAAAAACAATGGCTGCAACTTGGACAAGGCATGTGGCTATTCAGGACCTCAGTGTCTTCCTCCATAGAAATGGAGGAAGTGGAGTGGGTTTTGGCTAGATGTTTTCTGTCATTTCTTTCAGCTCTAAAAATGCCAACAAAACATTGGACATCTTATGGAAAGTATTGAAAATAAAACAGAAACATATCTTTTTTGTGTGTGTGTGTGTGTGTCGGGGGGGATCTTAGTTCCCCAACCAGGGATTGAACTGGGCCCCCTGCAGTGGAAGCACAGAGCCCTAACCACTGGACCACCACGGAATTCCCAAAACATATCTTTTCTGTATAAAAGTATAATGTGTCTGTTCCTAGAGTACTGTGTGTACTTCTGTTTGCACCTTTCAAAAGTCAAATAGAAATGGAACATTTCCTGAAAGAGAAAATATATAAATTAATTGGCGGGAGAAGTGTGTGATTGTGTGAGGGGGAAAGAGGCAGGGAAGGCTCATTTGAAGGTAGGCTAAAATAGTTTAGAACTTAATTCAGGAATAGTGTAGAACTCTTAATTCAGGAAGTTATTGGACAAAAATAATTTAATAAAAGTCAGTACAATAACAAAATGATAAAGGATATCTGTTAGGTAAAAAAAGTTCCTTTTCTCCAAATTTTAGATAATAGAAAGAACTAAGGAAAATCCTTAAATTTGAAAGAGAGAAGTTTAGGGCCAGTGAATAAAATAGCAGTGATGAACAAGTTAAAGAAACTAACTCCTAGAACTAAATGAACCTTGAATTGCCCAGAAGACCAAGCTTTTTAGAGCAGATATATCTGAAGCTTCAGGCCAAAGAACACATCTCACAAGCTTCACTGATAGACTTGACACATGTAGCATGAAGAGCCACAGAGCATGGATGTAAAGTTTGCCATAGTTCTTACTTCCTAACAGATATCTTCCAAACACTGAAGTCATCTTTCAGTATCATTCTGGTTTAATTTTCTAATTAGAATTTGGCTTTGAAAATCTTGCCCCTTTTTGGCCTGTCTCCTTAGGGTTATTATCTTGAGATGATTCCATATTGTTAAATAGATGGAAGTTGACCTTATATTTTACAAGTTGTCTGCTCTGTGTTTGAAATATTTCATAGGTTACTGGTCTAGTCTGTATTTAACATATTCTGTAGATATTTAACGTATTCTGTAGATGATCCCTGCCCTCCAACATACACGTATATTCAATTGCAATAACCTAAGGTCACCGTGAGTTAAGGGCAGATTCTCAATCAGAATTCAGGTTTCCCAGCTTCTACCCTTTGTTCTCTCCTGTATCCTCCCTTTTCCCTCTTGGTCTAGCATTGACCCTATCCTTCAGTTTTATCTGGACTCTTCTCAGAAGCCATCTATGACCCAGAAGCAGAGTACTTAGCAACTGGCCACCTGTCCACCTAACCATCTACACACACATTCATCCATCCAGTCAATTAACACTAACTTTTATTTAACCCATACGTATTCTAGGAATACAAAGATGAATAATGCCTGCTTCTTGCTCTCTAGAGGCTCACAGTTCAGTAAAGGAGACAAGTTATGAAGTTGTGGTCTGGAATTACAATAGACAAATAAACTGGGATGTAGAGAGGTGGGAGTACTTGAATAGGGGAGAGGGTACTGTTGGCATTGATTTCTTTCATATTTGGAAATTTACTTGTTCCTGCTGCCTATCTAGAGTCATTCCATTTTTCTTTGTTATTTAGTAACTGAGAAGCCATATATATACCAGGCATCCTTCTGTGTTAGAGACTGGGGTCAATAATACTATCTTTTTTTTTTTTTATTAGTTTCTGCTTTATAACAAAGTGGATCAGTCATACATATACATCTGTTCCCCCATCCCTTCCCTCTTGCGTCTCCCTCCCTCCCACCCTCCCTGTCCCACCCCTCCAGGCGTTCACAAAGCACCGAGCTGATCTCCCTGTGCTATGTGGCTGCTTCCCACTATCTATCTACCTTGCGTTTGGTACTGTATATATGTCCATGCCTTTCTTTCGCTTTGTCACAGCTTACTATCTTTATGTGAACAGTGGTGAAACAGAAGGGTGGAGACATATTAGACTCAACTGAATGAGGGTAGTAGGGATATGACTCAGATACCCCAACTCCCTTACTCAGAGCCAGCAAGCAGCCTCAGAGGATGGAGAGCTTATTTTGGGAGGTGACCTGGTCCAGACACAGGTAGGGACCAGCTCACAGGGAAAACATGTAAGGGTAAGTGCAAGTTTCTTTTCTTTTTTTTTTTTTTTTGCAGTACACGGGCCTCTCCCTGTTGTGGCCTCTCCTGTTTTGGAGCACAGGCTCTGGACGCACAGGCTCAGTGGCCATGGCTCACGGGCCTAGCCTCTCTGCAGCATGTGGGATCTTCCCGGACCGGGGCACGAACCCATGTCCCCTGCATCGGCAGGCGGACTCTCAACCACTGCGCCACCAGGGAAGCCCGCAAGTTTCTTATTGGCAGCCTCTGATCAAATATCTGCTGAAACCGTCTTTCAGCGTCTTACTTCCACTATGCCCTACTAGCACTGACTTACTAAATAGTAATAAAGATAGAAAAATGGAATCTCTCCCTCAGGTTAAACCTAGTGTTAAAGTGGAAGTTTTTACCAATTAAAAAAAAAGTCAATTACTATATTATTATAATCGTATACACCTTAAAGAGAGTTTTTAGTTAGTGCATGCTTGTTTCAAATTTGATGGAATGTGTTAACACTAATTAGTAAAATCTGTGCACTAGATTATTCTCAGCACATTGGTTATCTCAGTGTAGCTGTATAAAGCAGTGGATCTTAACTCCAGTGTCTCTGCACATTGATGAGGTATCATGAGGTAACATGACAAAGGGATGGGGTTACAACCATGTGCCTTTGCAAGTAGCCTAGAGGGAATCTTATCTATGGTCCATGATCTGATTTAAAATCTGGTCCTAAGAGAGGGTGTGTCATGTGTCAACTTCTGAGAGTCATTGACAACTAGAATAACCATCCCTTTATTATCCTAAGAAATATTTCTGGCTAAAAATCTAGTAAGTTCTAAAAGAAATTAGATAAATTTATGGAGAAATAAAATATAAAAGCAAACTAGTAAGTTTTTGAGGACTCGCAGGTTTTGTTTTGAGATTGTGAATCAGTTTGTAACCTTTGTGAGGTGACCTTGTTGATCCATATCTCTACCCCTAGTACAGTGCCTGGTTTGTAGTAAGTACCCCGATTAAATGTTTAAATAAATGTTGAATTAGTGAATAATGAATGAGTTAGGGCGATATACCTAAAAACATTATTTTCTGGTCCTGAAACACAGTAGAAATATGTATCAGCCAGGGTTCTCCAAAGAAACAGAACTAAGTAGAATGTATTATTTATCTGTTTCCAGGAATTGGCTTACACAGTTGTGTGGGCTGGCAAGTCTAAAATTTGTAGGGCAGGCCTGCAGGCTGGCAACTTTCAGACAGCAGCTAAGTCTTGAGGCTTCCTCAGGGAAATCTCAGTTTTCTTAAGACCTTTCAACTGATTGGATGAGTTACACCTATGCTATCAAAGATAAACTGCTTTACTTAATCAAGTCAGCTGATTATAGATGTTAGCCACATGTACCAAATACCAACACAGCAACACCTAGATTGAGGTTTAATTGACTGAGCTAGACAAACTGACACATAAAGTGAACCATCACAGTGTCCTTGGGTTTGAGAACTTGAAGCCAAATGTGCAGCCTGGTTTGGCAAACCTGTGATGAACCCAGGGACTCCTGGTACTCTCTGAGGCGACCAGGACTAGGTTGGTGTTGGGACAGGACTTTCTGACTAGTCACATTTAACGTGAACAAAGAAAGCTGCGTGCGTTATTAGAGACAAGGTTTGTATCAGTGGGTCACTGAGTAAATGCTAATATTCGTAAGATCATCAGTTACAGCAAGGATTTAAGTTTGGAGAATTTTTTGTTCATTATATTAGAGTGGAGAAGTACTCATTTGTTCTGAGCCTGAGAGTTTTGTTTCTTATTATGTTTGCTTTTGGATTTTGTTTGACTGTTGCAGTTTGTTTTTGTTTTGCCCTTTTATTTACTCTCTAGTCATGCTGTAGATATTAATGCTTGCCTATGGTTTAAAATAAATTAAGTGACTTTAAAGTCAAGCAAGTAAGATGTAGTTAACATAGCTTTTTCTTTTTACTTAATTTAAAAATTTCACTTAAATTAATTAAAGAATTGGTGCTTTGAGAGAAGTTCAAGTGTATTTTTTTTTGGCAATGGAACAGTAATGGTAAGGGCCAGGTGGATTTAGATATGAAAATCTGGGACATTCATGCCAGCTTGAAAATTTTAGGGAAGGATAATTGTAAAAATTCTCTTCCTAATGTCATTTTATCATGTCTGACACTTTTTCTGGAATATAAATTCCCTTGCTCTCCTTCTTTTGATCTGCATGTGCACTACCTCTCTTTCTCAAATTCTGATTTGCCAAGCAGTCTTTCTTGTTTCTTCCTTTTTTTCTCCTTTCCACTTGCTGTTTAAATTCAAAGAGCTTTCTTTGTAGAAATTGAACCAAATAATAAGGCAGCATAAAACACTGAGTTCAGCAGAAAGTGATTTGCTTGTGATTAACCCTTGAGAACTGAGCCACTGCAAGATAACAAAGAAAGGATGTATTTTGAGACAACCTGCTCATTCTTCTTTTCCATTAGTAGATGAGACCGTTTCTTCCCCAGGTGTTAGGAATTCCTGTACAGCTTTGCTTGAGTTTCACTTATCACACTGAGGGTGGCATGTTTTTAGAAAAGCAAGACCGAAGGAGCTTATGACAGCCCTTCCCTCTGCCCCACTCCCTCTCACAGACTTTCCTCCCAGCAAAAGGCAACTCCATTCTTCCAGTTGTGTAAGGCAGTAACCTTGACATTCTTTCCCCCCAGCTTTACTGAGGTATAATTGACAAATAAAGATTGTATATATGTAAGGTGGACAACACGATTTAATAGACATATACATTGTGAAATGATCACCATAATTCAAGCTAATTAACACATTGGTCACCTCACATTGTTACCTTCTGTGTGTATGTGTGTGTGTGCGTGCACACACATGTATGTACACATACGGTGAGAAAGCTTAGGTCTACTACTCTTAGCAAATTTCAAGTATAAAACTTACTCATCTTACAGGAACTTTGACCCACATCACCCCACTTCTCCCACCCCAGCCTCTGTTAACTGCTGTTCTACTCTCTGCTTCCATGAGTTTTTTGACTTTTTTAGATTCCACATGTATGTGAGATCAATCAATATTTGTCTTTCTGTGTCTGGTTTTATTTCACTTTGTGTAATGTCCTCCAGGTTCATCCATGTTGTCACAAATGCTAGACTTTCCTTTTTATGGGTGAATAATATTCCACTGTACATAGGCACCACATTTTCTTTATCCATTCATCATCTCTTTCTTTTATACCTCACATCTGGTCTCTCAACAAATGTTGTTGGCTTTTGAAAAATTAATTTATTTATTTGTTTTTATTTATTTATTTTTGGCTGCGTTGGGTCTTTGTTGCTGCACATGGGCTTTCTCTAGTTGCAGCGAGTGGGGGCTACTCTTCGTTGCAGCGTGCAGGCTTCTTACTGTGGTGGCTTCTCTTGTTGCAGAGCATGAGCTCTAGGCACGCGGTCTTCAGTAGTTGTGGCGCACGGGCTTAGTTGCTCCACAGCACGTGGGATCTTCCCCGACCAGGGCTCGAACCCGTGTCCCCTGCATTGGCAGGTGGATTCTTAACCACTGTGCCACCAGGGAAGTCCCCACACGTAATTCTTTGGCTGCTTAATTTTCTTCATAGCACATGTCACTTTCTGTTGTATATTTTTCTGATTTCTGTTGTTTATTGTCTATCTCTTTGAAATACTCAGAGATGGGAGAGTTTCCAAATGGCTGCTTGAAAAAATGCCTGACTTTTTTTATTTGGAGTTTTGTTATTTTTCTTTGTTTAACAATTCAGTTACTCCATCATGTTTTTCTACATGGATCTGTGAATTATATTCATTTCATTTTTGTAATGAAATTTACCTGGCACAGGCCCTTAACTTCATTTTCTTTTTCTTCTGTGAGACTTTTGGATATACATACCTGGTCCAGAATATTTTGAGACATGATTATGTGTTAATTTCTTGATTAAGTTTAACTATCATTTTCCATTATATTTTCCCATTTCAATCATAATTCCATCCACTAGCAGATACCAATACAGTACACAAATAATTCAAGTTCCAAAAGGCATCTGGATAGTGGGGATGCTTCTTAAGATCATTTTCATCCCATTATATTAACTTTTGAGAACCTACTATGTACTAGGTACTTTGTTAGATTTCAGAAATCCAAAGAGGTAAACAGTCCCTACCTCCAGAAGCTCACATTTTAGCAAGGGTTTGAAATAGGTAAGCCATTATTAAATAATGTGCTATGTACTATAATAGAACTGCTAAGTACCATGGGGTCACTAAAAAGTTTTACTTGAGTGAGGAGATGGGCGGTGTAAGTTTTACCTGGAGGTGACCTTAAAGCTATTTGAAATAAGCAGGGATTTTCCAGGAGGAATGAGCAGAGAACAGAAATGATTAAGAGTAAAATTGTGGGAGTGAAGAAAGAACTAACAGACATCTGCCATGTTTACACAGTGCGTTGGTCATTTTTCATAATCTTTTCTCATAAATCATTTTGAGCATGCTGTGATTAGGTTTTCACATTCCCACATTCCCATTTTATAGATGAGGAAATGGGCCTAGAGAGATCAGCTTAGGGTCGCAGATTTGGTAAATGTTGAGCTGGAATTGGAGCCCAGGCCTGATTAACTTTGAAGCACATGGATTATACATTCAGGGGTGAAAGGGTGGAAGATTGAGGAAGTTCATGCTTGCTTCATGGGTGAAAAACATGAAGGCTAATGAAAAAAGTAAAATTTAGAACAGTAAGGGCAAAAAGGAATGGGGAATGGTATGAATCAAGGATGAAGGAGATGATGATACTGAGTGGATTTGAAAGGCCAGCTGCCATCAGAAACCATAATTTTGTAATGGTGCTATGTAGTGTGTTCATAAGACTTTTCTCCAGTCAGCTTTAGCAGTCTAGGCAGAGGATTCTTTTTTTTTTTTAATAATTATTTATTTATTCTGTTTATTTATTTGGCTGTGCCGGGTCTTATTTGTGGCACGTGGCTACTTTGTTGCAGCTTGCAGGCAAGCTGTGGCATGCATGTGGGAGCTAGTTCCCTGACCAGGGATCGAACCCCGGCCCCCTGCATTGGGAGTGCAGAGTCTTAACCACTGTGCCGTCAGGGAAGTCCCTAGGCAGAGGATTCGTTATGGTAACTCTCCAACCATTTTAAATCAGTCAGTGATTTCACTGGGAATTTACTGTTCGTTAATTTCTGCAATGCTATTATACATATGCTTGGACATTTTAAAATCTAAAATATTCATGCATTGTGTATGGTCAAAGGGGATGCAGTGAAAACTATGCTTTTTGGCATTTTTGAGAAATATAATCTAAAGTTGTCATGAATTTTTTAAAACTTAATTAAATACCATTGGCCAATAACACATAAATTAGTTATATGTGTACATATCATCTTTGTTTTCTGTGGTGACTATGATGAGATTGTTAAAAACTGAATGTCCAAATTTGGTATGAATGGAATTTTTCTATTTTTCTTATATTGACCACTTTCCCCAAACACTGGTCTGGACCAGTTGTAAAAGAATTAGTTGGTAGAATTTTTAACTGATTTGTAACTGTATTAGTTTTTAGGTATATATGTGCACATATATACCTTTTTTATAGAAAGATCAACTTGTTATAAATACGTGCTCACATAATTTTATATAGAAAAAAATGTATCTAAGAATTTATTTAGATCTTCTGCAGGCCTAGAAAGTGTTAGCTACTTTTCTAACCATCTGAACCTTCAAAGAAAAAGTTTCAAAACTAAAACTTCCTGAAGGCAGCCTTGTGGATGTTTAAAACAACCACAACAACAACAAAAATACCTTGTATGGCATCCACATTTACCATCTACTGTCTCCTACATATGTTTGACACCTATGGCCGTTTTAGCTTAGGCCAGAGTACAGGTGTATACATATCTTTCTTTTTAAATCACACCGCCTGTCTTATTTTCAGCCCACATTCTAATTTCCCTAAGTCAAGGAAGTAGCAACATTTCCCTAGTTTCTGTAAAAACACAGATGTAACGTGATATCAGTCTAGTTGCATGAGCAATCATAGACATTTAACCTGGTTATTGCCTAGTTGGTAGACAATGACGGCACTTATGGTATTAACACTATGCCTCACTCTCCATTTTGCTTTTAAATTGTCTTTTCAATGTCGTTTTTGTTCTGTTACTGGCAATTTAGTTTTAAAGCATCATTGTTTAAAAAAACATTCAGAATAAAAATTGAAGCACATCATTGTGCTTGACATAGATCAAAGATGGTGTTACATATATAAAAGAAATAAAATAGATCCTGTTAGCCTGAAGGTACAACACTGAAGTTTAAGTAAATGTGAAATAGCATAGTGATAAAGCATATGTGAAATTTTTTTCAACAGTAGTCAAATAGAGAAGATGTTGATGGAATTCTCTGATATTTACACAGTTATGCCAAATGAACCATGAGCTTTTTTTTTTTTTAAGCCCCAGTATGCTTTAGATGTTATTTTACTTAAAAAAATTTAAGGTCGGGCTTCCCTGGTGGCGCGGTGGTTGAGAGTCCGCCTGCCGATGCAGGGGACACGGGTTCGTGCCCCGGTCCGGGAGGATCCCACATGCCGTGGAGCGGCTGGGCCCGTGAGCCATGGCCGCTGAGCCTGCGCGTCCGGAGCCTGTGCTCCGCAACGGGAGAGGCCACGGCAGTGAGAGGCCCGCGTACCGCAAGGAAAAAAAAAAAAAAAAAAAATTTAAGGTCAGATAAAGGTACGGCTGAGAATTCTGCGTGAACTACTTGCTCAGATTTCAGGTGGATTTTCCTGTGCTTCCTGTCTTCTGTATTTGCAACTAGATGATCTCTTTTTTCTGTTTGGGTCATTCACATATGGGGAGAGTTGGTGGGATTTGTTGTTTTAGAGCTCTCTAAATTTGTGTCTGAAAAAAAAATACAAATGACTTTCTAGTGACTGAAAAACAGGTAGTAGATAAATATTTTTCTCTAGGAAACAAATAATATTCTTATTCTGGACCGTTTGAGGTTAAAGTTTTAACTTATTTGCTTATCTCTCTGACAGTATTTCCATAGAAAACTTTATGCAGAGGACCTTTATTCTTATTACAGAGTACAGAAATCTGGTAGTGCAGGATGCATAATAGTTTTAAAATTTCCAGTTGAGTTCTACTTCCAAATAATAGATTTTTGTTATCAATTGTTTATGCTCAAAAAGTATAAACTATTTTAATATCAAATTAATTGAAAATACTCTTAAAGAGGTAAATCAGATACAGTCCCCTTCCAATAAGTAATTTAATTCCAATAAGAAATGAGTTGTTGATTAGCTATGCTAATACTTTGTCCATTTTCAGTGTGGATGAGTAAGACTTGATTGCACGGTTTGGGGTCATGTATTGAACATTCTTATTTGCTCCAATGATCTACCTAATTTGGGTTTGTTTTTGTTGTTTTTAAAGGTTGCAAGGCCTTTAGTGTTTATCTTTCTATAAAGTCAGTCTTCATAAATAGAGATTAATTCTGGCATTAGCATTATTTTTCTTATTGTACTATTGTTGAATGAATGAGAAATGATATGGGAACATATGTATATGTATAACTGATTCACCTTGTTATAAAGCAGAAACTAACACACCATTGTTAAGCAATTATACTCCAATAAAGATGTAAAAAAAAAAAAAAAAAAAAAAAAAAGAGGGCTTCCCTGGTGGCGCAGTGGTTGAGAGTCTGCCCGCCGATGCAGGGGACCCGGGTTCGTGCCCCGGTCCAGGAAGATCCCACATGCCGCGGAGCGGCTAGGCCCGTGAGCCATGGCTGCTGGGCCTGTGCGTCCAGAGCCTGTGCTCCGCAACGGGAGAGGCCACAGCAGTGAGAAGCCCACGTAATGCAAAAAAAAAAAAAAAAAAAAAAAGAGAGAGAAATGAAATATAAATGGCAGGTCTTCTGATATGCTCTAGGAGCTCAAAGTAAATGAAACACCCTTCTTATTTCAGTGGGCATTTGTTTATTTTTAATTTTTCTTTTTTTTCTTTTTTTTTTTTGGCTGCATTGGGACCTCATTGCTGCACGTGGGCTTCCTGTAGTTGTGGCGAGTGGGGGCCACTCTTCGTTGCAGTGCGTGGGCTTCTCATTGCGGTGGCTTTTCTTGTTGCGGAGCACGGGCCCTAGAGCGCGCGGGCTTCAGTAATTGCGGCGCATGGGTTTCAGTAGTTGCAGCGCACAGGCTCCAGAGTGCAGGCTCGGTAGTGTGGCGCACGGGTTTAGTTGCTCTGCGGCATATGGCATCTTCCTGGACCAGGGATCCAACTCGTGTCCCCTGCATTGGCAGGCAGATTCTTAACCACTGTGCCACCAGGGAAGTCCACATTTATTTAAAAAAAATTTTTTTAATTAATTAATTTATTTTTGGCTGTGTTGGGTCTTCGTTGCTGCACGTGGGCTTTCTCTAGTTGTGGTGAGCAGGGGCTACTCTTCGTTTCAGTGCACAGGCTTCTCATTGCGGTGGCTTGTCTTGTTGTGGAGCATGGGCTCTGGGCACGTGGGCTTCAGTAGTTGTGGCTCGTGGGCTCTAGAGTGCAGGCTTGGTAGTTGTGGCACTCAGGCTTAGCTGCTCCACGGCACGTGGGATCTTCCCAGACCAGGGATCCAACCGGTGTCCCCAGAATTGGCAGGTGGACTCTCAACCACTGCGCCATGAGGGAAGCCCCACATTTATTTTTTAGAGGTTCTCATGTTGGGGATTGTGAGCTGAAGGGCTTCAGGGAAACCCATGGATTCCCTCAAATTATATACAAAAATATTTGTGCTTTTCTAGTGTGTATATATATATTTGTGCTTTTCTAAGGTGTTGATCCATAGAGTTCATCACATTTTTTACAAGCTCTTGCTATCTAGAAAAGCTTAAGGAGACAGAACACATCTAAGCATATATTAGTGAAATAAATACGATAGGTTAAAAATAAAGATCTTTGGGAGATTAGCATAAACGTTGGAGGCTCACCATGTTTAGCATCCTATAGAGGACCCATTTGATATAGGCCTTTGCCTTGTTGTGTATAGTGACTGGTGTACAGTCATGCTTGTATCATTGAGGGTCCTGGTAGTAATGGATGGTTTTTTGGAACATAGTTTAACGAAGGGACTATTTGCAGAGTTGTGGGCATAGTTTAAAGTAACCAAAAAGGGATGATGAATCATGCAGGGACTAGCACCAGTTGGAAACAGTTATCCACTCAGGCAAAGAGGCAAGGAGTTGGGAACTATGCTCCAGAATCCAGTGAGAGTTACAGGTATGGAAGAGGAGCCACTCAACAAGAGCCATGGCCAAAGAGGAAATATAGCAGGAAATAAGTTGTACTATTGTTTCTACCTCCTTCCACTCTTTGCTTTTCTGCTGATGCTTCCTGTTGGGAAACAGTTTCCTGTGCATAGCCTTTCAACCCCTCTTGGCCTCGTAAGAATGGGGGTCTTAGACGTGGAACACTTCCTTACCAAGAGATGAGGAGCTCACACAACCTGTACTTTGTGGGATTATCGTCCCCTGTTTCAGGCTTGCCCCCAGCTTTCAGTATTTCACACTCTCGGGATAGTGTGAGATAAAGAGGGGGAGGGTGCTCGTGGGCCAATTTCCCTTTGTCCGCTGGCTGGCAGCCACTAGCCGTATGAGACCAGTGCACGTGACCGGAGCTGATCTTACTCTGTCTCTTCTCTATGTGAGTAAATCATCGTTCTACCTAGTGCTTGACTGTTGTGTTTTCCTTCACAACCTTGATACCAAGACATAATGGGCAGAAATGTATAGAGTCCTTTTCTGGGATTGGTAACCAGTGCATGGTGTTCTGTTCAACACTTCCTCTCATTGGCAAAACCCAACCAGAAGCGAGAGAGGTCAAGCGAGGACTGGATAATGTAGTCTTTTGAGATAAGGGAAGATGGAGGTAAAGAGCAAGGCAGAGAAGGGTGGAAAATGAATCTGGAGAGACAAATGGAGAATAATCATCAGAGTACTCAATACTTAATTTGTTAAATTAAATTGAATTTTTAATTATTAAACACAATTGAGCCTTACGTATTGTTAAAGTGAAAAATAATCAAATGTCTGATGATTTAATGTTTCTGATATAAATACCTTGACATAAAAATCTCTTTAGAATAATGAGGCAACTATTTGTCTCATATATATATATTTGAATAGTAGAAATAATAAAAATGATGCAGTAATCAGCCTATAAAATTGTGAAATTAAAATAACTCAACTTTTCAAGACTTTATGTTTTTCAAAGATGCATTTTCCAAATGTGAAAATTTGGAGTATCTAACCTAGAGAAGACCAATTCATTTTACACAGCCTACTTCAAAAACCACTTCTGTCAATCTTCTTTTACTTGGACAAATTTAAGAGTTTGTGAAACATTGTTCGTATTTCTGTTAACACCACTTACATTCCTAATAGCTAGTTATTCTTATTGATAACATTAAAGTGGTTCACGTTTACTGCCTGTTTACTATGTGCCAAGCCACTGTGCTAAGTCCTTTACATACATTATTAATATTATCCTCAGAATAACCCTAGAAGTGGAGATATTATTGCTTGGTGCTTGATGCATCAGTGGATAGAACAAATTCCACAAAGGCCAGAGATCTTTATATTCTTGTATTAATATTTCTACAACATTTTGGTTTTGTGGTTATTGTTAGTATTCATATGTTTATTAGCCATTTAGATTTTTTTCTATGAAGTCCCTGACCTACTCTTTTTTTTAAAATATTTTATTTATTTATTTTTGGCTGTGTTGGGTCTTAGTTGTGACACATGGGATCTTGGATGCGGCATGTGGGATCTTTCTTTTTTTTTTTTTTTTACATCTTTATTGGAGTATAATTGCTTAATAATGGTGTGTTAGTTTCTGCTTTATAACAAAGTGAATCAGTTATACATATACATATGTTCCCATATCTCTTCCCTCTTGCGTCTCCCTCCCTCCCACCCTCCCTATCCCACCCCTCTAGGTGGTCACAAAGCAATGAGCTGATCTCCCTGTGCTGTGTGGCTGCTTCCCACTAACTATCTATTTTACGTTTGGTAGTGTATATATGTCCATGCCACTCTCTTGCTTTGTCACAGCTTACCCTTCCCCCTCCCTATATCCTCTTAGTTGTGACACATGGGATCTTCGATGCAGCATGTGGGATCTTTCGTTGCAGCACGTGGGCTCTTTGTTGTGGCACGTGGGCTTAGTTGCCCCGCGGCATGTGGGATCTTAGTTCCCCTACCAGGGATCAAACCCGTGTCTCCTGTATTAGAAAGCAGATTCTTTACCACTGGACCCACTAGGGAAGTCCCCCTGGACTCTTTTGTTCATTTTCTACTGGATCATCTGTCTTTTTAATGTGGAAGAATTCTTTGTATTTTTGGGTATGTGCTTATCGTTATGTGTTGCAAATGACTTCTCCCATTCTGTGGCTGGTTCAAGCTGAAATATTAAGAATACGTCAGATCTTGATAGGCAAAGATAAATATTTCTAGTCAGATGAAAGAATAAACAAGTTTTATGAGGAAGGAAAATAAATTCACACATGAAAACAGTTGAGTACATTTAAAAAATAAATTTATGTATTTATTTATTTATTTATGGCTGAGTTGGGTCTTCGTTGCTGCGTGTAGGCTTTCTCTAGTTGCGGTGAGCGGGGGCTACTCTTCGTTGCGGTGCGCAGGCTTCTCACTGCGGTGGCTTCTCTTGATGCAGAGCACTGGCTCTAGTCGCGTGGGCTTCAGTAGTTATGGTGCCCTGGCTCAGTAGTTGTGGTTCGCAGGCTCAGTAGTTGTGGCGCACAGGCTTTGTTGCTCCGTGGCATGTGGGATCTTCCCAGACCAGGGCTCGAACCCATGTCCTCTGCATTGGCAGGTGGATTCTTAACCACTGAGCCACCAAGGAAGCCCCAGTTGAGTACTTTGGTTGGACTGAGGATCCTTAAAGTGAACCAATGGAAAATAAAACTGGAAAACTCAAAATATGTAGCCCCTGGGAAAATCTAGAAAATGGCAAAAATATACCTCAACAGAACATCTTCTTGAAATCAACACTCGTTTCCCTTCAGTTCAGGAGTAATTACGTCTAGACCACCTGAAGGGAACCTCAAAGACTGTTTGGCCTCTTGCTAGCTAGCTCTAGGCTTGTCCTTCTCTGCCAGGGAAAGAATCTTCCTTCACTGAGATTGCCCTAGTGCTCTGCCTGGGGAAAAGGTGAATCTTAGAACTGGAGCCGAGGACTTCCCTGGTGGCGCAGTGGTTAAGAATCCACCTGCCAACGCAGGAGACGGGTTCCAGCCCTGGTCCAGGAAGATCCCACCTGCCGCAGAGTAACTAAGCCCGTGCGCCACAACTACTGAGCGTGCAGTCTAGAACCTGCGAGCCACAACTACTGAGCCTACGTGCCACAACTACTGAAGCCCGTGCGCCTAGAGCCTGTGCTCCGCAACAAGAGAAGCCACCGCAATGAGAAGCCCGCACGCTGCAGCGAAGAGTAGATCCCGCTCACCGCAACTAGAGAAAGCCCGCGTGCAGCAACGAAGACTCAGTGAAGCAAAATAAATAAATAAATTGATTTTTTTTAAAAAAGTCTAACTCTTTTTTAAAAAAAGAACTGGAACTGAGGAGGGGAAACCTAGATGAACTTTCCTCATCTCGTCTATGAAGAGCTCTAGACTTCTAAGAGAGAGTTACTGGGTGTTAAAGTTAGAGCACCTTCATACAGTTGGCCTTTGTGTCTTGATGTTTATCCTTATGGAGTCTCCTATTGACGACTTGGGGCTTTGATTTCCTAAGATTTGCATTCCCTTACAGAACTTGGAAACTGATGGCTATAGGGCTTTCCGGTTTTACTATGCATCTAGTCTCAGCCTCCATCTTATGATTTCCACTGTACTGTTGTGAAATGACTCCATTCTATTCCCTAGTGAGATTATTGTAGCTTTTTTTTTAGTTTTTGGATCTTATGGGTTTGCCTCTTTCACCACTAACCAGACAAAACCCGTTTCTATAGTGTCTCTCCTTAATTCTGATCCCATCAAAATTTGATTTGGCTGAAAGTACCTGAAAACTGAAAATAGTAGTATCATCTTAGGAAGACAATTTTATTTATTTATTAAAAATTTTTTTTTTTTTGCGGTACGCGGGCCTCTCACTGTTGTGGCCTCTCCCGTTGCGGAGCACAGGCTCCGGATGCACAGGCTCAGCAGCCATGGCTCATGGGCCCAGCCACTCCGTGGCATGTGGGATCTTCCTGGACCCGGGCACGTACCCATGTCCCCTGCATCGGCAGGCGGACTCTCAACCACTGCGCCACCAGGGAAGCCCAATTTTTATCTCATGTAAATAGAAGCAGTCCAGGGGTGCTGTGGCAGCTACATGATCATCCAGGATGCGGTCTCCTTTCATCTCATTGTTCTTCCTTCCTTATCCGACATGGCAGCTCCTGGTATAATGTCTACATTGCAGCCAGCAGGAAGGAGGAATGGAAAGGGAGAAGGACAGTCCACCGTCCCATGAAGGACTTCTCTGAGGCTGCACACACCACTCTGCTTATATCCTATAAGCCAACACTTAGTAAACATAGCTGTACCTAAGTCTAAGCGGGGGCTTGGAAATATGTGTCTGGCTAAAAATAGGAATTTTGATCCTGTAGAAGAAGGGGAAAATGGATCTTGGGGGGCAACCATTGATCTTTGCTACATAAAACCTTTTTCTGTTGTGACACATATTTTCCCAAGGTGGTTAAGGAGAAAAGCATAGACTGATATGGAGTATATAACTAATTTAAAATTTATCAAGATGAGCTCATAACTTTAAATTCTGAATTCTTGGCTCTTACTGTAAAATTTTTACATTGGTCTAGAAAGGTAGAAATAAGCTAGCTCTTAAGTTATTCATCACTTTTACTAATTTTTCGCAGTTTGACTTCTTTTCTAAACATGGATACATTTTATCAAGTTTTTTAAGTATAGCAGAGTCCATTGAGCATTGCATATGTAAATGAGGAGGAAATATTTACTTTTTAGCTTTATAGAAGATAGATACATTAAACCCACTATTAAGAATAGTCCATAGGGGCTTCCCTGGTGGCGCAGTGGTTGAGAGTCCACCTGCCGATGCAGGGGACACGGGTTCGTGCCCCGGTCCGGGAAGATCCCACATGCCGCGGAGCGGCTGGGCCCGTGAGCCATGGCCGCTGAGCCTACGCGTTCGGAGCCTGTGCTCCACAGCGCGAGAGGCCACAACAGTGGGAGGCCCGCATACCGAAAAAAAAAAAAAAAAAAAAAAAGAATGGTCTATAGAAAACATTTTAGCAATAGGTAACATAAAAGCTCTTCATTAGAACAAAGTCAAATATATGGAAATTAAATGAAATCTAGAATTATTTTAATTCACTGAAAATTAGCTGTAATCCTGAAGATTTTTTAAAATTCTACACCACAGAACTTGAGGAAAATGTGTTATTAATCATAATTATTCTCATTATTTAAAATGATTTACTTTAAAAACCCAGTATGTAACAGTATAAGTGATAATCATTTTTTCCTCCATAGGCAAGAGGTTTGATAGCTGTGGGACTGGGTATTGCAGCTCTTGGATTTGCAGGTAAGACAAATAAAGGATATATATCAATAAATGTTGCAGGGGAGATATTTCCAAGTAGCTTCTATAGTGATTCATGAGAAGACTCTTAGCATTTTGAGGTTTTTTGATTTTAAGACATACGTTCCCATTCTTTGCAACATTTATAGTCACTGAAGATTGGTCAGCGCAGCCAAATCTAGATAAACTTTGTAGTGAAGGAAGTTAACGATACAAAAGCTAGGAAAGCTAGCCCCGATAATAATTGATCTTCCTGACATTTTTTTAGTTTGAGCTATAGTGCACTATTAAAAAATGAAATCTCTTTAATATGAAGCAGCGTACGTGATATTGGGGCTCTTTTATTGTCCCATATTTTTTCTTGCTGATAAGAAGACACATTTTCTGAGCTGTCAGTTCCTTCTGCTGAGCGTAGCCATTCTTTATAGTCTATTTATCACTCATTTTAACATGTTGGTGTAAGTTCTTTGACAAACCCAGGAGAATTTCTTTTACTGCCAAAATCTTTTCAGAAGGAATAGTTATAAAGATTTAAAGTAAAGTTGCTGTCTCTTCTAACCATTAATTTATAGTTTTAAATTGCATAGCTATTCTCTAATTAAATGTTAATCTGAGAGCATTTCCTTGTTGATAAAGATTTACATTTTTCATTTAGCATTTGTGTCTCAAGTTCCATGGATTTGATCTTGTTAATTGGATCTTCTTTTTAGGTGGAGCTACATTCCACTGTGGTTATATGCAGTGAGATCCAATAGAAAAAGACATAAAAGATTTTGTTTTGTTTTGTATAATATTTAATTCCGGGCTTCCCTGGTGGCGCAGTGGTTGAGAGCCTGCCTGCCGATGCAGGGGGCGCGGGTTCGTGCCCCGGTCCGGGAAGATCCCACATGCCGCGGAGCGGCTGGGCCCGTGAGCCGTGGCCGCTGAGCCTGCGCGTCCGGAGCCTGTGCTCCGCAGCGGGAGAGGCCACAACAGTGAGAGGCCCGCGTACCGCAAAAAAAAAAAAAAAATTTAATTCCACACAACTCTGTTTAAAGCACCTTACCAGTAAGAACTTTAAAATCAGGAAGATCAGTGGTTCAGATTCTCTTGGTTCTTGTACTGTCAAAGTCTTGTGTCTCATATCACTATAGTTAACTACTTACTGAGGTTTCATGAGAAGAGTATCATGTCTGAAAAGGAATTCAGACAAACTTGCCCATAAACATAAAACAATTTTTGTATTAATTACTGTAGCAGAATAGGCATAGTTATTTCAAATTCAAATGTAAGATTTTTATTTGAAATTAGAGAAAGATATACTTTTGCCAACGTCTTGTTTCTACAATGAGAAGAATTGGTGTATGTATTCTATACATACTACTCTGTTGCCAAATTCAGTTTACTAACGAGAATATTAATAGCAGGCAATTCTCTTTCAGGGTCAAATACGACTGAAGAGTTTCGTACCCCTAGACTATTGGACTAGATTTTCTCCTTTATGGTTAAAGTAAATGTCCAGATGTCACTTCTTTTTTTTTTTTTTTTTTTTTTTTTGCGGTACACGGGCCTCTCACTGTTGTGGCCTCTCCTGCTGCGGAGCACAGGCTCCGGACGCTCAGGCTCAGCGGCCATGGCTCACGGGCCCAGCCGCTCCACGGCATGTGGGATCTTCCCGGACCGGGGCACGAACCCACATCCCCTGCATCGGCAGGCGGACTCTCAACCACTGCGCCACCAGGGAATCCCCAGATGTCACTCCTTGAAGCCATTAATTGCTTTTTTACATTGAGATTGCATGATTGTGGTTTTGAAGGAATTTTGAGGCACTTTAAAAGCCATATTTTATACTGTTGTAGAATCAAATGGAAGTTGATATTTATATAAGAGATTTAGATGAGTTAGGGTTTCAGCTTCATTTAATTTTACTTTATTTAATGTTCTACTTGATCTCAAGAGCTTTTTATCTCCCACTTAGATTGGCTACTTCACATCTTCCTGTGTCTAGCATCGTTTGTTTTTCCCTGTAACATGTTGTTTGCACAGGAATGACAGTATATTTAGACAGGTTACTTCTTATAAAACATCTTTGTAGTTGTAGTTGAACTTTCCCGGTAGAAATCTTGATTTGCAAATAATGTTATGGTTAGAAATTGAATTTAAGTTCAGAGGGTCATAACTGGTTTTCTAGCAGAGCTTTGGGAAAAGAGACCCTAGTATTAGTAGACACACATTCTGATTAGGGTACAAAAGGTAAATTAGTCAGATAATATTTTATTCTTGTTCTATGCCTTCAAAACAATTTAGGACCTGTTTTGCTATTGATACTTAGTTGTCCAGACTCAAAGGAGTTTTGATTATTAGGATGCCTAAGAAAGGAAAGAACTAAAATAAAAGAAGCTTTTAGGAGAGTAGTCATCCTCAGTGAGAAATTGAGTACTAGGATGTTATGTTTTTATGACCTGTAACATTGTATAAAAGTAGGATTTTATACATAACCATTGAAATTTTCTAATTTTATAATTATGAACTAAAGCTTAATTTAATAGCTATGAAAATTATATTAAAATGAAATCTATCCTCCATTTAATAAATTAGAAATTTGAAAAAATGTGACTGTCTTTCTGGTAGATTTTGAGATAGTTATTAAAATAACATATATAAAGTAAACTATTAATAAATACTATGGTGAGCACTTTGTGGGTGTTGGCTTTCATTATAGAAAATATATTTGCTTTTATTCCTGTTACTATTTAGGTTGCTACACATTTCAAATCTGGAAATCTCTAGGACAAGTAATCACAGAAACTGCAAAGAAGATTTCCACTGCTGTAAGTTAAAAATGGCTTTAGTTAGAAATCTAACCTTGCTTTGATTTTTGTTTATATGCCATTATTGATAGTAATTCAGAAAAATGTTTTGGATTTTCATACAAATGTTTGTATCATTGGCAACTTTATTGATTTAGTTTCTTTTAAGTTTCTTGGTCATGTTATTTTATATCTAAGCTTATTCCTGACTTTGACTTTTAATTATCGTATTCCTTTTAGTAGTATTATGTCAACTTTGAGGTAATTTATTTTCCTTGTTTAATTAGTATTCATTTAGTGATTGTCCTGTGCCAGGGGCTAGGCATAGCTGGTGAACAAAACAGACATGGTGCCTGTCCTGATGGAGCTTACCCAAAAGTTTATTTCATCTTCAAATTTGAAACTAGTTCCCTCGTACCACCACACCTGGCTATCTCAAACATAAAATTATATGATTCCAACCTTGAAACCTATAGGGCTTATACATTCATCTACCAGCATTACAGCTACTCTGCTGAGCTGAATATAAGTAAAAAATGAATGATAGTAGGTATCTAAAAAGCTATAGTGTGGTGAACTGTGGTTTGTGACCACTGGAGACCATGCAAAGAAAACTCACTGAAGCAATACAACATAAACATTGATTTCTGGGAAACAGAAGATCTGGGATAGATCAGCTTGGCTTACAGCAATTTGAGAATGAATGGCTTGTTTTAGCAAAGGCATTATAGGCTTGTGAGGCTTAGTTAGTCATGAACAATAACCACACTTTCAAAGGCTGACATACTATATTATGACAGATAATTAAACTCAGGGTCAAAAGAACTGCAAGTGATTTTGCAGACTTATAGATGCATGTCTGTGATTAGAGGGAGCATGTGTTTATTTTCTGTTTTCTTGTTTATATTTTATTTGGCTAAAGTATTAATAGGTATTTAGCATGCATTCAATAAATGTTCATTAAGCACCTACTACATACTGGACATTATTGTGGGGAGTGGGAGGTAGTCATGAACCAGACAAAGACACTGCCCTCTAGGAGTTTACTTTTTAGTAGAAACAATTAACAAATAAATAAGATATATAATATGTAGAGGTGTTGAAGGTAGAAGTTTAGTTTTCTTTAGAGAACTAAATCAGCGTAAGAGATTGATTCTTTAACAGCAGAGAGGAATCTATATTAGATAGGTCCGGGAAGCCCTCTCTGAGAAGATGAGGGAGCAGGCCATGTGAACATCTGAAGAAAGAGCTTTCTAGTGGGAACACTGCAGAGGTCCTGAGGTGGAAATGAGTTTAGCAGCAAGAGTAACTCCAGTGGAGTATGTGGAAGGAATAGTGGTAGTTCGGGCCCAGACCACTTAGGGCCAAATAGACTGTGACAAAGACAGCAGATTTTGGTTTAAGTGTGATGGAAAGCCTTTGGTAGGTTTTGAGCATGTGGGCAACATGATTACCAATTTAGGTGATCACTCTGCCTGCTGCAAAGAGTATAGACTAGAATGAGTCAGAGGAGAAGCTGTGAAACCTGTTAAGAGGGTACTGAGATAGTCCAGGGACTTAGGTGATGGTGGCTTGACATAGTTATTTAAATCTCTCCATATGTTTATGTATAGCAAATTGAGAGACTTTCAGAAATCATTTCTCTCCTGTTATGCTGATCTTCAGTAGGTATATTTATACCATAAATAGACTTGTGTTTTGTAGAACTACATTATTTAACACTGAAAGGAAAAGAGAGAAAGAAAATGAGAAACATTTCACTGCTCTGTGCAGGCTCACAGGTAAGGTAGAATAGTTTAAGAGATTATTACGGGTATCCTGAATGCAGCCCCTGCATTTCTTTTTTCTTTTCAAAGGCGTCTCTATTTATTTATTTATTTATTTATTTATTTATGGGCTGTGTTGGGTCTTCGTTGCTGTGCGACGGCTTTCTCTAGTTGTGGCGAGCGGGGGCTACTCTTCCTTGCAGTGTATGGACTTCTCATTGCGGTGGCTTCTCTTGTTGTGGAGCATGGGCTCTAGGCACGTGGGCTTCAGTTGTTGTGGCATGCAGGCTCAGTAGTTGTGGCTCGCGGGCTCTAGAGTGCAGGCTCAGTAGTTGTGGCTCACGGGCTTAGTTGCTCTGTGGCATGTGGGATCTTCCTGGACCAGGGCTCGAACCTGTGTCCCCTGCATTGGCAGGCAGATTCTTAACCACTGCGCTACCAGGGAAGTCCCAGCCCCTGCATTTCTTAAGGAGAGAAAAGTGATACGTGCTCCCTTTCCCTCCCTTTTGTGGGCTTCAAGTTGAGACAAGTGCCTTTTGATAAATCTGGCCCCTTTTCCACAAAGTACTACTCTTGCAGTTTGCAGTGAAACATCTTGGAATATCTTTATCATCATCATAATTATACCTCAGTGAAGATAGGAGTTTTTAAAATACTTCTTTCAATATTAATTGTTCCAGGGAAATTGAGGAATGAAATATATACATACTTTCTCTTGGCACTGATTCCAAAAAGCCAAATTCATAAGCACAACATTTACAGTGTTTTGATTTTGTAACTGTGTTCATTACTGAATCAAATAGAGTTACTAATAAATAGGGACTGTAGTCGTGTGCCAATAAATCCCTGTCACTCAAAGGAGAATGTTCAAGGCTCAAGTTCCTACGGGTTCTCTTTTCATTTTTTCTTAAACTTTATTCGCTTCTTTGATGCTTTAACACCATCTTTTTCTTAAATCTCATCTTTCTTTTTCTCATACTTTTTTCCCCATTCTTCTGGAATACTGCCTAGAATAATTTTGTTCACATAGAATGCATGGAGAGTTTGTTTCTTTCCCTCTCACTGTTGTCACGTAGCTGCTGGCTCCTTGGAATCTGGTGGAGCCAGTATTAGAGGGATACTACAGAAGTCTCTGCTCAGACGGAATCTCCATGCCCACCTTTATACTTTCCTGCATACTCTCAGCCACATTTTTTGATACTCTCAGACTTAGCCAGATTTTCTGGTGTTCTTTTTCCTTTGTACACTGCTTGTTTTGATTTTGATTTTCTTTTGTTTGTGCTTTTGGTTTTTACGTTGGGGTGATTTTTGTTTGTGTGTTTGTTGTTTAGTGCTGGAAATTTGGGGGATTTTCTCTTTATTATTGATGTTCTGAAATTTCACAGGAATTTTTAGCCTTGGCTTATGTGAAAATTGTCTATTTTTTGTTCTGTAAGATCCTCATATATTTTTTCTTTAGTTTTTCCTTCCAATGTGTCTCTGCTCCTGGAACTCATATAAGTGGCCTTTTTTAACAGTTTGGTAGATTTACTTCAACAATTTAATTGAATGAGAAGATTGGCAGTGTGCTGTGAGCACGTAGGTGGCTTATATCAACAGTCATGTCTCTTCCAAATCAAGGAGCCCAGAGGCAGTCTTGGAACCTCCAGAACGCAGGAGTGGTTGAGTACTATGTGTATTTTACTGCTTGACATAACTGTCCCCCTCTTCAGCCCTCTGGGTTCAGTGTGATCTGTTGGTACTCACCTTTGCTTCTCTTGGGACCTACCACCCACAGTTGGGTGCATCCCAGGCATATGATTCTCTTTCTTGGCCTGAGGGCTGAAGTGGTAGGTGGCAGGCCCTTATGCCCTATGCTAATGGAGTTAGGAGTCATCTCTCTCTGCTGTTCTGGTTTAATTAATTACCCTGATGTTATTTTTTGTATTTGTTGACTCTGAATTTAGTCAGAGGGGCTGCTAGATTGAGGCTGCTGTGATTTTTTCTATATGTGCAGTCTTACCTGTTTTCAATCTTCCAGGATTTCTTTAAACTTTCTGGTTTGCTACTTAATCCATTTCTTGTTTTCTAGGCCTCTTATGGATTTTTCTTGTTTAAAATATCTCTTTTCTCATTTCAGAGGCACTTTGGAAAGCAAAAGACTTTTATTATTCAGTCTGCTGTTTTGAATCAGTACCTTTTACTTGATTTTTTTAAAGTATTAATGTATATTATTGACCCAGGTATTGTCTAATTACTCCTAATTTTTTTCTTGGGGAAAAAACCCAAGTCATTTATCTTCTTTTGAGGTTTTTATTTTTCTATTTGTTAATTTTTCTTTTTACTTGAATACAAGTTTTTAAAATTGAACTTACATTGTTTTATGGTTAAGTGAAATTCATGGAAATAACACTAATTAAAATCATCCTGTGGCTCTATAAATCAAATAGATTATTATACATAATTAAAGTTTATAGTTTATGGTAAATGTGTTTCTTCTCTTAAGACTATGGAATGATATATTTTCCTGGTTGTTTGGAGGGCTTTCATGTTTCAAGTGATTGAGTAAATTAGCTAATGAAGACTTTAGCTTGGTTCGTTTCACATCTTCTTTAATAATATATAGCACTAGAGCATTCAGTGTTAATTTTAGAAGGAAAATTGTTTTGATTTTTGTTTATATATATACTTTATAAATAAAATAATACAAAATAATAATTTGTAAGGTTCAGGGTGTGTTTCCAATAGACAGCAGAATAAATCCCACAATTTCTGTTCTTGGAAATTCTATTAGAAAAATATAACCATCTACTCCATCTGTTTGGTGATATACTTGTTCCTTATTGTAATCACATTTTTTTGAATTTAAACATTTCCTTGACCCACCAGTGTTGTCAGAAAATAGTTCTGCATTGCCTATGTCTGTATATCCTAATATAATGCCGTATTGGTGTATTACTTGTAAGCTTCAAAGGGCTTACAATTTCTTTTTAAAATTATGTAATGTAAAACCTAAATTTCATATGAGTTTAGAAGGCATGATTTTCTGAAGTAGCATGAGCAGTTTTTTTTCGTTGTTTTCTCTGTCTGCCTTTCTGTATATAGCCCCCAAATATTAAATGTCTATCCTCAAAAATGATACAGTTCCTTTAGAAGGATTATGATGATTGTATATTTACTTGTAAGCTTATTTGTAAACAGGTCAGTGTTTTAGGGTATGAGCCTCATCCAGATGCTGGACTTTAAGTAACCTTTTCTTAGTCTCCTTTTCTACCTGGAAAAAACAAAGTAAAAAATTTGCTTAGATATAATGGCTACTTTTAGGGTTAATAAGCTTTGTGAATATAGTGGAAATGACAGTTCATGAAACATCATCAATTTGTGTTTATTATGCTGAAAATTTGAAAATTTGGAGCTCACAAAGGTAGATACTCATAGAAATATTAGGGAGTAAGGTATGCATCTAGTAAAAATTTTGATCACCTGAGAGAAACCTTAAAACCAGCTGTTCTTCCTCTCTTAAGTTTTCTGTTCCTTTATATGTCTTCCTCTATATATCTCTTATTCCTTTATATATTCCCCTGTGTGTGTGTGCTTGTGTATATATACATAATTTGTCCACATTAGTATGTGTACTTAAACAATTTGATTCCCTTCCTCCCCTCACAATTTGGAGGAGGGGGTTGTTTTTTGTTTTCTTACTAGATTGTTAATTACTTGAAATTTGGAATAGTACATCATATTCCTCACAGTACTGATACATTGATAGATTAGCATCTATGTGATAAAGGACAGAACTTCACTTGTCTCATTTCATAAGTTCCTGGCATGTAGTAGGTGCTAATGTATTTGTTGAATGAGTTAATTGCCAGGGAATTATTACGAATGGAAATTTATGACAAGCTGTTCAAAGAGAATAGCTTATACAAATGACCACATCTGGCTCCTTAGGACTCATTTCTTAAGCTCTAATAATTTACGTGGTTTCCTTTTAGTCCTTTTTTAAAAAAAATTGTATTTGTAACTGTGTTTATTGTTGAAAATTTAGAAAGTAAAAATAAACATGAAGAAAATAATTATTCATAATTCCACCACCCCAAAATAACATTTTAGTGTGTATACTTTCAGATTTTGTTTTATGCAAGCACACACTTATTTGTTTTTCCTTAGAAAAATATGGGTTCACGTTTTAGAAACATGCACACATTCAATCATGTGTGATTTTTTTTCCTTCTAAAAGTTGAGTTCATGAATCCTGTTTTCTTTAAGAGCTGCTGAAGAGTTGTCTCTCTTTGCTGTCTCCCATTCCTTTCCTCCTGTTCTTTGTTTTTTTGTTTTTTTTTTAATTTATTTTTGTCTGCGTTGGGTCTTTGTTGCTGCGTGCGGGCTTTCTCTAGTTGTGGTGAGCAGGGGCTACTCTTAGTTGTGGTGCGCGGGCTTCTCATTGCAGTGGCTTCTCTTGTTGCGGAGCACAGGCTCTAGACGCGCGGGGTTCAGTAGTTGTGGCTGGTGGGCTTAATTGTTCCATGGCATGTGGGATCTTCCCAGACCAGGGCTCGAACCCGTGTCCCCTGCATTAGCAGGTGGATTCTTAACCATTGCGCCACCAAGGAAGCCCTCTCCTGTTCTCTCTTAAACTCACTCTAATCAAACCTTCACTTCCAGTACCTTCACTAGACTTAGATTTACCAAAGGGTAAATCCAGCCGTCAGCCCTCAGTTCTTGTCTTACTTGACCTATCGGAAGCATTTGAAACTATTTTTCACTTCCTCACTTTTGACATCTGCTTTTCCTCCTCTTGCACCGCTAGGCCGTCACAGTTTCCTTTACTGATTCCTCTCCATCTCTGTGCCATTAAATGTTGCAGTTTCTAGGGCTCAGGCTTTGGACTTCTTATCTACACTAGCACTCTAGGTGACCTCATTTAGTCTCACACTTTTAAATACCATCTGTGTACTCATGACTCCCAAATGTTATCTCCAGGTCAGACTTTTCTCCACTTACATAGACTTTTTTGAAACTTAATGTAACCAAAACCAATCTCCTGATATGTGTTACCCACAAGAAACAAATAACAAATAACCACGCCTTCTCTAAGTCATTAATGGCAATTTAGGCCAGAAACCTTGCAGTCATTTGCAGAGTGAGACAAAGTTTAGCAAGCTGTTAGTTTATTAGAGAATGCTCTTAGGATCAACAGCTCCAGAAGGCAAGAGAAGGAAGAAGAATGGAGGGATAATTTAGGCTGCAGTGCAGTCTTAGTAAAAGGCCTGAGACAGCCAGCCCCCCAGGGAGCTCTGACGCTCAGGTGACTCATCGTGATTATCCTGATTTGGGGCAAGAGGCCATGAAGCTAAGTGACATCACCTGGGAGGTAAATATAGCTAAGAAGTCCAAGGACTGAGCCCTGGAGAAGCACAGTGTTTATACCCTGACGTCAGCCAGTCATCAGCTAGAGACCCTCCTGAGAAGGGGGCGTGAGCTTGACATTCTTCAGCCAAGGCAATTGCTGGAGTTTGACAGCTGAGTGCTGTCTGCCAGCGGCAGCCCCAGTGTCTGAGGAGTAAGTGCCTCAGCTCTGAAGGGGGATCTGTGCAGTGTATAGCAGCGTTTACTGCATCATCTTTAGTTCCCTGCTTTTTCTCATATTCAATCCAAGCAAATGTTATTTCTGCTTTCAAAACACATCCAAAATCTGACAGCTCTCACCTCCTCCTCTACTACCACATGGGTCCATACCAGCATCATCTCTTGCCTAGGTTACTGTTATGTCACCTTAACTGGTCTCCTGCCTGCACTCTGTACCTGTCTTTCTATTCTCCACACAGCAGTTAGAGTAATTCTTTTAAAACCAAGTCAAATCTGTTACCCCAGTGCTCTGGTTCTCCTACCATTGAGAATAAAATCCTAAATCATTTCCATTGCTTCCAAGGCCCTCCACAGTCTGGCGCCTGTTATCTCTCTACTACTTCTCTCCTCCTTGCTCAGGCCTCTCCAGCCACATTGACCTTTCAGTCTAGGCTTCCGGTCTCTTGGCCTCCCTGTCTAATATCCTGATGTTCTCCTCACCTTGTCAGTTTCTCCTCCTTCTCAGTCAGCTGGTCTAGTAGGTTAAAAAGATGTCTGTCATCTCTACAGTAAGTGACTTGGTCAAGGTTATCCAAAGAGAAAATTACTGTAGAGCTTAGATAAAGTTCAAGCCTTTTGCTTCTACTGACCTGTTTTATTCCTTCAGTGTAGTGTTTATCTTGGTCATAATTTCCTGTAGAGGATTATTGTTTAGTGCTCTCCCTCCCCACCTCCCACAATTCCAAGTTGACTTCTGGAAAATGCATTACTCTTATTGCAGCTGTGTGATGGGATTGAGGTCATGCCACCTCACATGTGGAACTAATTATTTCTTGCTCTTTCTTTCCTGTATAGAGTTTTTCATCCTACTATAAAGGAGGATTTGAACAAAAAATGAGTAGGCGAGAAGCGAGTCTTATTTTAGGTGTAAGGTAAGTGTGCTGCATAAGTATTATTTTGTTCTGTGGCTAAGTTTGTCTTGAAAAAGAAAAAAATGTGACAGTAAAGTTATCCTTATATTTTAAATTATGAATAGGAGGCAGAGGAGAAAATATCAAATTTTTACATTTTAAAACCTCAAATCTAAGAGGTTATCCTACCACCCCTAAAAAAAATCAGGCGTATTTGTGATGTGCTTTTATTTCTTAACAAGGAGCTATTGTATTTGAATACTAAAGTTCCAATGCAATTATCAAAATATCCTTTATTGTGACAATGAATTCTTTCTGGATTCAGTTTTCTAATTTGATATGTATCATATTTTCAATTATAACATGGGATCTGTTTCACAGTTCTTTCCTAGTTCCACAATTTGACATCTAGCATGTTTCATTATACTTGTTTTACCTTAATATCCATTTATTGTCTAACTTTGGACGGCTTGGAGAAAGTTAATGATATTATGTGATTGCTGTATATCATTTAACACTTAAAGTTAATAATACATCCCCTACCATAGATTTACCAGTATCTATATTTGTTTACCTTATGTTCCCTTAGAGCTCACTCAAATTTTTATGGGTGTTGGTTACAATATGTTACCTACAACACACCTTATGGTGACTTAGTCAACATAATTAAGGAGAATAGATCATAAAGTCCTATATCAACAGAATTTTTTAATCTCTTTTAGATTAGCATATATTTAAGGCCAAACATTTTCTAATTTTTTATGACTAATCAAGAAAAAACAGAAAGGGGGGTAGGGGAGGAACAGCTCAATTTAGCTTGCTGCTTCATTTAAATAAAAGAAGAGATGGGGGCTTCCCTGGTGGCACAGTGGTTAAGAATCTGCCTGCCAATGCAGGGGACACGGGTTCGAGCCCTGGTCCAGGAAGATCCCACATGCCGCAGAGCAACTAAGCCCGTGCACCACAACTACTGAGCCTGCGCTCTAGAGCCCGCGAACCACAACTACTGAGCCTGCGTGCCACAACTACTGAAGTCCATTCCCCTACAGCCCATGCTCCACAACAAGAGAAGCCACTGCAACGAGAAGCCCGTGCACCGCCATGAAGAGTAGCCTCTGCTCGCTGCAACCAGAGAAAGCCCGTGTGCAGCAATGAAGACCCAATGCAGCCATAAATAAATAAAATAAATTTATTTTTAAAAAAAATTAAAAAATAAGAAGAGATGGGCTCTCTCACTGAGAATACAAAAAAAAGAAATGATTTTAAGCAGGGGAACCAAACTAGGAAATTAGCTGTATTGCTAACTATTCTCTTCTTTAATATTATTCAGAGTGGCATTGTTATTTTTCTTGGGCCCCCATATATAGTGTGGAAATGTGAATATGATGCACATTATTAAACCAAACACAAAAGTTTTTGAGGGTATCATTTAATATCATCCAAGGTACTCCTGTTTTTAGGAAAGATAATTAGGAGTTGACTTAAGATACATGGTTATAAAGTTTTATCCCATTGAGCTGGAAGCTGTACAAAATTTCACAAGGAAAATTGAGTGGCTAACAGCACCGACTCTGATAACAAGTGAATCTGGGTACAAATACTAATTTTACCATCTTTTATGTGCGTGACTTCAGTCTCATCATTTGTAAAATAGAGAAAATATTAGTTTCTACTGCATAGGGTTGCTGCGAAGATTAACACGTATGAAGTTTTAGCATAAACGTAGAATTTGGTAACTACTCAAAAATATTAAGTAGGGCTTCCCTGGTGGCGCAGTGGTTGAGAGTCTGCCTGCCGTTGCAGGGGACACAGGTTTGTGCCCAGGTCCGGGAAGATCCCACATCCCACATGCCGCGGAGCAGCTGGGCCTGTGAGCCATGGCCGGGCCTGTGAGCCATGGCCGCTGAGCCTGCACCTCTGGAGCCTGTGCTCCGCAGCGGGAGAGGCCACAACAGTGAGAGGCCCACGTACCACATACATACATACATACATACATACATACATACATACATACATACATACATACATACATAAATATATATATATATATATATATATATTAGGTAAGCAGACAGATCCTCATCCTGATTCTGTCGCTGAGGCACTTATTGTTAGCTTTTCTGCACTTCAGCTTCTTCATTTTTGATTTGGAATTAATAATATCTGCCTTGTCAGAATTTATAATGACATGAGTGATACCTTTTTATCAAAGTGCCTACCAAATAACAGGTGCTGAATAAATGTTGGCACTGCTCTATTCCCATCTCTATCATGAATGCAGAAGCTAAATATTTGCCCATAACACATTAAATAGAAAGGTGGAACTTATTTGCTTTCCTCTAGCCCCTTTCTTTCAGTCAGGCAGCATTGATTTTGAGGAGATTCTTTAAGGTGTGAATACATTGCTGTGGTTCCATTTTCTGTGATAAGTGAATCCAAATGATTTAGACTACATAACAAGTAGGTAAAGACAAAATGGAGCTGACTCTGTTGATACTCTATTTAAAAACAAAGAAACCCCTATGTTACTAGATGACTCAGTATATTCTTACATATTGCGTAAGCCTGAAATATTTTACTGAGCTGCCCAGGAAAACTTAATATACCTGACATATTCTGAAATTATGCATACATTTGTGATTTTCAGACTTTCTAAAAACTTCTGTGGAACTCTGTTTAAATGTTATTCAATAGACTAGTAATAGAAAAAGATGAGACCAAAACTGTTCCATTTGCTACAGGATCAGGGAACACTACTCTGTTCTACACACCCCACTCACCTACTCCCAGTCAAATGCATTCCAGGGAGCAGTTTGAAATCCCTGATCTAGGCAAAATGATATTTAAAGTTGCATTTTCAATTTGTGGTGGAATTGCCTATACTGGAGATATATCAGAGCTACATTTAATTTTTAATGCTTTGTTTAAGAACTAGAATTCTCTCATCTTGCTTAATCTTTACAAGACCAATATCAAGGAGCTTGTCTCCTATATTTTCTTCTAGTAGTTTTAAGGTGTTACATCTAAGTCTTTTTTTTTTTTTTTTTTGGCGGTATGCGGGCCTCTCACTGTTGTGGCCCCTCCTGCTGCGGAGCACAGGCTCCGGATGCGCAGGCTCAGCGGCCATGGCTCACGGGCCCAGCCGCTCCGCGGCATATGGGATCCTCCCGGACCGGGGCATGAACCCGTATCCCCTGCACCGGCAGGCGGACTCCCAACCACTGCGCCACCAGGGAGGCCCCTACATCTAAGTCTTTAATCCATTTTGAGTTAATTTTGATGTGTGGTATAAGATAAAGGTCCAGTTTTATTCCTTTGCATATGACTGTTCAGATTTTCTGTTCCCAATAAACACCATTTATTGAAGAGACTATCCTTTCCCTCACTGTATATTCTCTATTCCTTTGTTGTAAATTAATTGACCATATATGTATGGGTTTATTTCTAGGCTCTGTTCTGTACCATTAATCTATGTGTCTTTTTATGCCAGTACCATACTGTTTGATTACTCTAGAGCATTTGTAATATATTGATAGATTGAAATCAGGAAGTTTGATGCCTCCAGCTTTGTTCTTCTTTCTCAAGATTCCTTTGGTTATTCAGGATCTTTTGTGGTTGGTTCCATACAAATTTTAGGAATTTTTGTTCTATTTCTGTGAAAAATGCCTTTGAAATTTTGATACAAGTTGCATTGAATCTGTATAGTGCTTTGGATAGTATGGACGTTTTTAAAAAATTACTTCTTCCAATCCATGAGCACAGAATATCTTTGCATTTTTTTGTGTCTTCAGTTTCTTTCATCAGTGTCTTCTGGTTTTCAGTGTACAGGTCTTTCACCTCCTTGGTTAAATTTATTCTTCGGTATTTTATTGTTTTTGACGCAATTTTAAATGGGTTTGTTTTCTTGATTTTCTGATAGTTTGTATTAGTATATAGAAACAATAAATTATTGTACATTGATTTTATAGCCTACAACTTTACTGAATTTGTTGATTAGTTCTAATAGTTTTTTGGTGTAGTCTTCAGGGTTTTTTTATAGGTAATATCATGTCATCTGCAAATAATGACAGTTTTACTTCTTCCTTTCTCATTTGGATGCCTTTTATTTCTTTTTCTTGACTAATTGCTCTGACTAGGACTTCCAATGCTATGTCGAATAAAGGTGGTGAGAGTGGGCAACTTTGTCTTGTTTCTGATCTTAGAGGAAAAGCTTTCAGATTTTCATCATTGAGTATAATGTTAGCTGTGGGCTTTTCATATATGGTTGAGGTTCGTTCCCTCTATACCAACCTTGTCAAGAGTTTTTATCATTAATGGATATTGAATTTTGTCAAATGCATCTTCTACATCTATTGAAATGACTATGTGATTTTTATCCTTTGTTTTGTTACTGTGGTATATCACATTGATTGACTTTCAGATGTTGAACCACCCTTGCATTCCTGGAATAAATCCCACTTAATCATGGTATATGATCCTTTTAATGTATTGTTTAATTCGATTTGGTAGTATTTGTTGAGAATTTTTGCATTTGTGATCATCAGGGATATTGGCCTGTATTTTTCTTTTCTTGTAGTGTCCTTGTCTGGTTTTGGTATCAGGGTAATGCTAGCCTCATAAAATGAGTTTGCAAGTGTTTCCTCCTCTTCCAAGTTTTGGAAGAGTTTAAGGATTAGTGTTATTATTCTTTAAATGTTTGGTAGAATTTAGTGAAGACATCTGGTCCTGGACTTTTCTTTGTCGGAAGTTTCTGATTGCTGATTCAGTCTCATTAGTAGTAACTGGTCTGTTCATATTTTCTATGATTCAGTCTTGGTAGATGCTTTGTTTCTAGGAATTTATCCATTTATTTCTCCTAGGGTGTCCAATTTGTTATTGTATAGTACAGTTCACAGTAGTCTCTTATCCTTTGTATTTCTGTGGTATCATTTGTAATCTCTCCATTTTCATTTCTGATTTTACTTGAGTCCTCTATTTTCTTGGTTATCTAGCTAGTGGTTTGTCTGTTTTGTATATATTCTCAAAAAACTAGCTCTTAGTTTCATTGATTTTTGGCTTTTTGGTCTTTTTAGTCTCTATTTCATTTATTTTCACTGTGATCTTTACTTTCCTTCTACTAATTTTTGGCTTAGTTTGTTCTTCTTTTTATACTTCCCTGAGGTGTGAAGTTAGGTTGTTTGTCTGAGTTCTTTTTTTCCCCCTGAATGTAGGCTTTTATTACTATAATTCCTCTTAGAAATGCTTTGGCTGCATCCCATAAGTTTTGGTAGGTTGTTCATTTGTCTCAAGATATTTTTTGATTTCTCTTTTGACTTGCTTTTTGACTTGACTTATTTATTTTATTTATAGAAGAATGTTTATATGCTCATGTAGCAATTGATAGTGTATTTTAACATGTTTGATGATCTGTTATTTAACCCCAGGAGATTAGAAGTAGCAAGTAACTGGCAAGTAATAGCTAGAGACTAGAACACTGGCAGAATTGAGGATTGACTGACAGCAAGGAAGGCAGTGTTCAAAACAGACAGAAGAACTTAAAAATGGATAGCATTTTATGACCACTTAGGAGAAGGGCAAGCAAACCTCTGCAGACCTTGAGAGTTTCTTTGCACTTAATTGTTACTCACGATAACGCTTTTTGAGTCATTCAAGATATGCTAGATTAGATTATTTATACCCCATTTTTTAAAAAGTAAGAAATGTAATACATTTTCATAAGCATTCTTTATGTTCATGATAATAACTACTATTCTTTGAACACTAACTGTATGTCAGGTCATGCTCATCCTTTTGCTTATATAATCTAACTTGTCCTTAAAATAATCCTAGGAGGTATGCTTATGAGAAAATTTTGCTTGTGAGAAAATTATAAGTCAGAGAGTTCAAGTAAGCAAGACAAAGTGTTTTTTTTGTTTGTTTTTGCCGCACCACATGGCATGTGGGATCTTGGTTCCCCCACCAGGGATCAAACCTGCGTCCCCTGAAGAGGAAGTACAGAGTCTTAACCACTGGACCACCAGGGAAATCCCAAGACAAAGTTTTATAGATTATGAGTGATGGATTTAAACCTGTGTCTGAATATCTCTAAAAGTTCCTGCATTTAGCCCCCACAGTGTGGTTCATCCATATAGATTATTTTGAGTTTCACAGCAACCACTGTGTACTTCGAGTCAGCTACTGTTATTTCCATTTGAGGCCCAGAAAAGCAGCTTAGATAAGCTAGTATAAATATTAAGTTGGAACACCAGGATCTTGTTATTATTAGTGTTAATTTTTTTCCTTACCTGGAAAATGTACTAGAGCGAAGGAGTTCCAGTACTGGATAAATTAAGTTTTGCAGGAATAATTTTAGGTTTATTTAACTTTCTCCTTTAATTTTTGTTTAGAGCATAGGCTCTAACAGCCAAGCTTTTCCCATAGGCTTCTCACAAAGCTAAAGAAATTATGAGCTATGAAGGGTTTTGAGATGTTCTGTTGAAAGATAATAATAGTAAAAGCTAACTACTATGGAACATTTGCTACACACCAGGCACTGCTGTAGCACTTTGTTGGCATCAACTAATTTAATCCTTGTAATTGCTCTATATGAGGACTATGTTGTTTCTAGCCCTGTTTCACAATGAAGAAACTGAAGCTCAGAGAGGGTAAAAAATTTGACCAAGGCTACCCCATCTTTCATGGCAGTGCTGGGATTAAAATCCTGAAGTCTGGTAGCCCTAGAGTTCAAATACCTGTTTGTTACATTATATATACTGCCTTCCCCTCAAAGAGCTTGAAGCATAAATTTTCAAACTCACAGTAATAGTCTACAGGCTCTGATTCTCCTATCCTATATATTATGTATATGTTTTTTTTAATTGAGAATAAGGACTGAAGGAAAGTACATGCATTGAATATGATTTATTTTGATGGTTGGTAGAATGAAGTGACAAGCTGTAATTTCATATTTATCCACAAGATGGTGAAATTCTCATTAGTTTTTAATTTCTTAAAACTCATATAAACCATTAATTTATAATCTGCATTTGACACTATTTGTTACAAGCACTTTAATTTCTTTTTACAGCCCATCTGCCGGCAAGGCCAAGATTAGAGCAGCTCACAGGAGAATCATGATTTTGAATCACCCAGATAAAGGTAGGTAAAATTCCTGTTATATAGCTGAAATGGAAATTTATGTGTCACACGTGTTGTGATTTTTCTTATAAATAAATGAGCCTTTAGATTGGAGTTCAGTGACCCACTGAAGTGATGCATTTATAGTTATCAGTTTTGGAAAACTTAGTTAGCGATTTCTATATATGAGTATCTAACCCCTGTTTGAGGCTCCTAGCATTTTTTAATCTTTTTAAAAAAATATTTATTTATTTTACTTATTTATTTTCTTTATTTTTTTGGGTGCATCAGGTCTTAGTTGTGGCATGCAGGGTCTTTTGTTGTGGTGCGTGGGATCTTCTTTGGGGCACGCGGGCTTCTTTCTAGTTGTGGCGGTTGGGCTCCAGGACACGTGGGCTCTGTAGTTGTGGCGCACAGGCTCTCTGTCGAGGCGCATGAGCTCAGTAGCTGTGGTGTGTGGGCTTAGTTGCCCCGCAGCATGTGGAATCTTAGTTCCCCGACCAGGGATTGAACCCACGTCCCCTGCATTGGAAGGTGGATTCTTTACTGCTGGACTACCAGGGAAGTCCCGAGGCTCCTAGCATTTTGATGGAGAAAGAAAAAACATGGATTGTGGACTCTTTGACTGTATTAACTGATTTGGGCATCATGAATTACATTTGTTTAACCTTACACATAAAAGTACAAGACTTAGAGGATATTCTCTAAATCTCTTAATGTAGTATGTCACAGATGATTCTGAATTTCTTAATTTTATTCTGGAAGGCTCTGAGGCTGAGCTATTTTTTTTTAACTGGCCAGGTTTTAAATGTAGATTTATCTTACAGAAAGACAATTATTATAACTTTAACTACCCTACAGCTGCTTGAGAGAGAAAGCCCATATGTTTTTTACTGTTTCTGCTCTAAAATAACAGATGGCAGAAGGTTACACTGTATTTCAGAAGTCAGAAGTGGGGGAGTAGGGAGGGGGCAGAGAGGATTCTTGGATTCTTACAGACTTTCAGTTTTCTAATTATTTTGAAAAAAATTAAAAACAAATTTTGGATTTCTACCCATCCTGACTCTAAAATCAGGCATTCTTTTTCAGCTTTCTCACTTAATTACTTACTATAAAAATTCTTTTCACTAAATATCATCTCCTTTGGTTTTTGCACTTGCTATTCTTTAGTGTGAATAAACAAGAGAATAAACTTTGAAAAGAGGTTTTGCTTAAAATTTCTAAACAGCTTCAACAGTTACTAAAAGATCCATTCAACTAATTTACTTTGCATTGTGGGCTTTCAGAGTAATTGACTCAGAAAGAAATGTGTTTAAATGGTTCTGATGAACCTAGGGGCAGGACAGGAATAAAGACACAGACATAGAGAATGGATTTGAGGACACAGGGAGGGGGAAAGGTAAGCTGGGATGAAGTGAGAGAGTGGCACGGACATATATGCACTACCAAATGTAAAATAGATAGCCAGTGGGAAGCAGCTGCATAGCACAGGGAGATCAACTCAGTGCTTTGTGATCACCTAGAGGGGTGTGATGGGGAGGGTGGGAGGGACATGAGGGAGGAGATATGGGGACGTTGTAGAGCAGTTATACTCCAATAAAGATATTAAAAAAGGAAGGGAGGGAGGAGGGAATAAAGATATTAAAGAAAGGTAGGAAGGGAGGAAGGAAGGAAGGAAGGGAGGGAGGGAGGAGTTTATCAAGTGTATGCCCTTCTCTTGTTGATTGCAGTGGGATCAAGCACTCATGTATTTCAGATGATTGACAAGTTGTTGATTGTGTCTACTGGCAAGGAAGTGAGCTCTAAAATGTGTCTAAAAGAATATATATTTTTAGATACCTTTAGTAAAATATAGAAAATGTTTATATATGTTATGAGCCAGTAGTGTTTAAAGAATTACTTGATTTATTCTGAGATTGTATATTTATCAGAATTGGGGTTGTTGGCTGCCCTTAGTGTGCTTACTAGTATCCTCTAGTCTGGCCTTGCATTGGTGGCATAGTGGGAGGGAATGGATCCGGAAGTAGGAGCCAGCATTCTTCTTCTTCATCTTCTGCCTTTTAGCTAGCAGCATGGCCTTGAACACTCCCCTAACCTCTCCAAATGTCAATGTTATCATCTACAAAATGAAAGGATTTATTTCTAAAGCTTTTTTTTTTTTTTTTTTTTTCTTTTTGCGGTATGCGGGCCTCTCACTGTTGTGGCCTCTCCCGTTGCGGAGCACAGGCTCCGGATGCGCAGGCCCAGCGGCCATGGCTCACGGGCCCAGCCGCTCCGCGGCATATGGGATCCTCCCAGACCGGGGCACGAACCCGTATCCCCTGCATCGGCAGGCGGACTCTCAACCACTGCGCCACCAGGGAGGCCCTAAAGCTTTTTTTATATGATATATAATGTAATACTTTTATATACCTATTCAATTAGTTAAGAACCCACCCGTACCTTATATTTCTATTCGGATCACATTTTTAACCTAAGAAAGATGCTTTTAATCAACAGTTGTCAACAACAAATGTGACAACTATAGACATCTTGTCCATATAATTGCTCATTCACCCAAAATTTTATAATATTTGGAGTTTCAGAGAGTTCATAGACTTCTTAAAACCCATCCATATTCTCATAGTTAAGAACTCCTGCTCTAGTACAAGTATGATGATTTAAGGAATATTGCAACTACTCGAGGGGAAAAAATTCATGTTTGATGGAGTTGGGAGATGATAGCTCATAAATCTGGAAATTATCTCTTGAGAAGGAAGGTTGTTTTGTTTCGCTTCATTTTTAACGGGAAGAAGATAATGGATTTTGTTGTTGTTATTTATTTTCACAATGGTTTATATTTTCTGATTTCTAACTCTACAGTAGTTATATTTAGATAAGGGTATTCCTCACCTGGTACAATCTGTCTCTATAAGAAGATAATAGATTTTAAATGAAAATGTCTGTCCTTGCAGAGAAAAAGCCAGGAATATTTGGGGAAGTATGAGAACGGGCAACTCTCAATTTTGCCTGCTCTTTTTACAATTCTTTACCGTATTTACTTGGCCAGGTCACCACTGAGTGTTATTTACAGGTGGTTGCAAACACTTGACTCCTCCATCCAGTGCTTCTGAAATTCATGCATATTCTTTCTCTCACCACCCCACCCCCACGTGACTTTTCTCTTGGTTTTGCTACCAGCTGGTAAAACAAAGCAGAACTTCAAATGTGTGATCAAGATAACTTGTTACATATTTCATTATTAGCTTGTGCAAAGAAAGTGACACCAGAAAATTAGGTGTGGGAAATAACTGGAAATAAATTTTTTGTAACCAGTTTTAAATGAGCATTCAGATGTGCTTTGGTAAAAAGTAAATTTTGGGGGAAAAAAAAGTAAATTTTGCCTTTTTTTTTAGTGAGATAAAAGGTTAATGCAGTATAAATGTCTCAGCTCTTTGATCTAGTGCTTTTAGAATGTCTTTTAGCTTATACTTTTTTAAATTACTGGAGAAAACGATTAGTTGTAATGAAGTCAGTAGTTTGATATTAATGCCTAATGAAAATAGGAAGACAGACTAGGTAAGTTTGAAAAACTATAGAACCTCAGAGATCTCTCATAGACTGTCTAATCCAGTGCTTCTCAAAGTGTAGTTTGCCTGTTCATACCAGGCCAGTTTGTTACCTGTGTGCAACAAATCAAAAACTGAAATCAAAAGTAAGCATTCAGAAATCTTTATAGCCATTTGACATTGCTGTGACATCCAAGAAAATTTTTTAAAAAGTGCTTCACCATAGTTTGAGGACACTGATCTAATCAATGCTGCCTACTAAATCTTTCTGCTCCATCCTGGGAAAAATGCCCTGTTAGCTTTCCTTAAAGATATTTAGTGATGGAGAGCTTCCTGCTTTGCAAAGCAGTGCTCTGATAGGCAGCGGTAACTACTAAAAAGTTCTTCCTTACACTTAGCTGAAATCTGCCTGCCACAGCACATTCTCAGTCTTTTTTCCATGTATGTCCCCTTTCAATAAACATATAATGCTCTCTCTTCTTTAATAGTATTTAAATCAAAATTAAATTAAATATTGGGATTAAAAACAAGTCAAAGTAATTATACCGTTGAATGGGTTTTCCTTAATTACCCTTATTGTAAAAGAAGCCAAATTTAACATGAAACCCTGGTAATAATATATTACAACTTATTACAATATACTGCATTTAAAAGGTGTATTTCAAACATTTAGTAAAAGGAAGATATGATCACTAAGAGTCAACATGGAATCACTAAGAAAAAGTGATGCCTAATTAGCTCAATTTCCTTTTTGATAGATGTACTAGACTATTATTTGTTTTAGAGGGTTCATCTTTCATTTCCCTTCATTTCAACATTTTAATTAGATTTAAGACTTTGTATAAGATAATTTTGTTTTCTCACATATTAATTTTCCTTGATAAGTGGTGAGATATTTAAAAGTAAAGAACATGGCTTGGGCTTACCTGGTGGCGCAGTGGTTGAGGGTCCTCCTGCCGATGCAGGGGACGCGGGTTCATGCCCCAGTCCAGGAGGATCCCACATACCGTGGAGCAGCTGGGCCCATGAGCCATGGCCGCTGAGCCTGTGTGTCCAGAGCCTGTGCTCCGCAATGGGAGAGGCCACAACAGTGAGAGGCCCGGGTACCGCCAAAAAAAAAAAAAAAAAAGTAAAGAACACGGCTTATTTATCTTTAGAACCTATGTGTTTGATATTTAATAAATTCTAATTTTTTTCATGAGTGAATGAATAAGCAAATCAATAAAAAGAAGGCATACAAATAAATGCACAGGTAAAATGGTGTTGTGAAAATGAATATATAATGATCATATCAAAATTTTAAAAGACTTATTAGCTTGATGTGAAGTGACCTGAAACTATTTATTCAACTTCTACAAGGTGTCAGAACATTGTGCTAATAAATCTTGGGAGTTAAACTGTAAAACAGGGCGGGTTTTCCCTGGTGGCACAGTGGTTAAGAATCCGCCTGCCAATGCAGGGGTGTCACGGGTTCGAGTCCTGGCCCGGGAAGATCCCACATGCTGTGGAGCAACTAAGTTCGTGTGCCACAACTACTGAGCCTGCGCTCTAGAGCCCATGAGCCACAACTACTGAGCCTGTGTGCCACAACTACTGAAGCCCACACACCTAGAGCCCGTGCTCCTCAACAAGAGAAGCCACTGCAATGAGAAGCCTGCGTGCCTCAATGAAGACCCAATACAGCCAAAAATAAATAAAAATAAAATAAATAAATTTAAAAAAAACCCAAAAACTGTAAAACAGGGCAACTAGATCCTTGTCCTCGTGGAACATACATTCTAGTGGAGGGACAGACAAGAAACAAGTAAACCTATTTCAAATTGCAATAAGTGCAATAAAGGGCACAATGGCCTGAGATTATAGAATACGGGAAAGAGGCAACTTTACATGGGATGATTGGGGAGGCCTTTCTGAGGAGGTCTAAGGGATGAAAAGAAGCTAGCCATGTGAAGAGTGGTTGGAAAGTTAAGGAACTAGCATGTTCCTAGGAGGAAAGAACTTTTTGTGCTTAAGGGAGAAAACTAGTGTGATAGGGGTGTAATAAGCAAGGGGAGAAGCTGCATGAGATGAGGTGGTGCCCAGAGTTTGAAAACAGTCTGCTTTATGGTAATGAAACACTATAGGTTTTGTATAATATTAATATTCCGTAAGATGTCACAGAAAAACCCGAATGACCCAATATTTGGGTCATTTTTGGCCGACCCAATATTTGAACTTTATTCTAAATAGAGTGGGAAGTTACTGTCAGGTTTTAAGTAGTAGAGTGATGTAATTTGATTTCCTTTTTTTAAAGAGATTATGTTTCTCCTCAATCTCTTTTTATTTTTAGGTTCTCTTTGTATTGAAGTAGAAAATACAGGCAGAAAAGTTCACATCATAATATATATCTAAATAAATTTTTACAAACATACTCATATAAACAGCCCCCAGATCAAGGACGAAAACATCACCATACCCCTGAAAGGTATGGGGTACTTTCAAGACCCCTTTCAGTCTACCTCAACCTTAAAAGGAACCACTATCTTGATGTATATATCATAGGTTAGCTTTGTCTCTCTCTTTTTTTTTTTTTCGGTACGTGGGCCTCTCACTGTTGTGGCCTCTCCCGTTGCGGAGCACAGGCTCCAGACGCACAGGCTCAGCGGCCATGGCTCACGGGCCCAGCCGCTCCGCGGCGTGTGGGATCTTCCTGGACCGGGGCACGCACCCGTGTTTCCTGCATCGGCAGGCGGACTCTCAACCACTGCGCCACCAGGAAAACCCTAGCTTTGTCTCTTGAATCTCTAGTCATTTGCATCTGGCTGCTTTGGGTCAACATTATCTTTGTGCGATTCATCCGTATTGTAATGTGGAGCAGTCATTTGTTCATTCTCATTGATGTATAGCAGCCTTAGCAAGGCGTACGCTGTGGACCCCCAGGGGTTCCTAATACTCCTCTAGGAACTTATTTTCTCCCTTTCCAGGCCTTCTTTGGGTATACAAGGTAATTATTTTTTTGAATGCCATGTATTTTGTATGAAAGCAACAGTTTTCAAACTTTTTCGTCTCAGACCAAAAAGTGTGTCAGTGGAAATGATCAACTAGAGAAATCGATGAATTAGAAGAGATTAAATTTAAATTCAACAGGGTTAAATGTAATGTTCTTTTAGGTCCCCCAAATCAATTGTGTAAATATAGGGCAGAGACTTGGCAGTGTTACAAATGAAAAAGAGCCATGGGGGTATATTTGATCTTAAAGGCTATAAGTTTCAACGGTGTAAAAGCCACTAGAAATAAGCCAGTGCATTCTTAAGCTGCATTAAAGGGCACATAGTATCTGTATTATGAGACTGAATATTACCACAGTCTTCTGTACTTGTCACTCACTTTTTCAACTAATATTTATTACCCAGCTGTACTGAGCTGAAGTTAGATCTTGTCCAGAACTTTGTGTCCCTTTCTGGATGCTAGGTTTTGGAAGACATGGACAAACTAAGTAGTGTTCAGAGGAAACCGAACAGGATGTTGAGGACCTGGAAGCAGTGTCATATGAGTAGTCATTCATTCATTCAACAAAACAGAATATAGCAGAAGTAACATTGTATGAATTCTGAGTCTAGGCCTCAAGAAGCTTTGCAGCTTCAGCCGTTCCCCTCTTAGAACCTGGAGACTACCATGTGAAGAAGACCAGGTTGGTCTATGCCTCCTGAAGGATAAAAGGCCAAGTTGAGAGTAAGGACTAGCCATCCCAGGTGAAGTCCCAGTGAGGCCACCCTGTACCATCCAGCCCTAGCTAACCTGACCCAGCTCAGAAGAACTGCCCAGCTAATCCATGGAATAGTGAGGGGAAAAAAACTATTGTTGTTGTTAGCCACTAAGTTTTGGGAGTAGTTAGGCAGAAAAGGCTAGTATGAAAAATGTCACATGATAATAAGAGCTTTTAAGAAAAATGAAGCAGAGTGGGGGAGGGGTAGAGGTCAGCAGCTGGAGAGGAGGCAGCTGCAGTATCACTTGTATCATCTTAAAATTCTCTGTAAGGGGATGATATTTGAGCAAAGACCTGAGGGAGTAGGAAGTCATGCGGAAATCTTAAGAAGAGTATTTTAGGCAGAAGGACCATCAAGTGCAAAGGTCTTGGAATGAGAACATACTGTGTATTTCTGGAATTGTAAGGAGACTGGCTGGAGTGTAGTGAGAAGGAGAAAAGTGGTAGGAAATATGATTGGAGAGAACATCCAGGGCCAGATGATGACGTAGCTGGAGAGCTAATGCTAAGAACTTTGGCTTTTACCTTTAAGTGTAATGGGAATGATATGATCTGATTTACCATATGAGAAAGTCTGCTTTGGCAGCTATGGAGAAAAGATAGCTATAGGATGTCAAGAGGGGAAGCAAGGAAGTTAGTAGAGAAAATTGTTACCAAAGGAAGAATGATATTGATTTACGCTATGGGTTTTGTAACGAAGGAGGTAAAGAATGGTCCAGTTCAGGATGTATTTTGAAGATAAAGCCAACAAAGCTCATGGATTGGGGGTAGTAAAAATGAAGAAGGGTAACTCCTAGGTTTTTGGGTGAAGGAATAATGAATAAGAAGCCTTGCTATTGTGAGAAAATTGGAGGACTTCTATGCAATATCTAATACTTAAAATGTTGCATGAATATTGAAGTCTCTCTTTTGTGCCTTTATGGAGGCAGAATTATGTTCACTTAGAAGAAACTATGAGCAGTGAAGATTGGACCTCTATAAGGAAGACTGTGCTTGTAGTTGGAGCTATCCTAGTTCCCCTTCATGAGATATCAGTCAACTAGTAATCAATTACAAGTACGTACTGGGAGCTAGGCGCTGTTCTAGGCACTGGAGCTACAGCAGTGGAAAAAGTGACGTTCAAGCAAAGCAGTAAAGGTAATCTGAGATCCAAAACTGTTGGAGGACAGTTTGTTGGTGATGTAATAGGAGGTATTGATGTATTGTGTAATAGGTAAGAACCCTTTAAGACTCTTCCAACCCTAGGTTTCTGTGATTCTCTATAAGGGTCTGATAAACTGAATCAGACTCAAAGTATTCTTCAGAGCCTTCTATCTGTTGTTTTTTTTTTTAAAACAGCTATACTGAGATATAATTCATGTACCATATGATTCATCCATTTAAAGTGTACAATTCAGTAGTTTTTGGTATATTTACAGATGTGTACCACCATTACCACAGTCAATTTTAGAACATTTTCATCACCTCAGAAGGAAACTTTATCATCCTTTAGCTCTACCGCACCCCGTCTCCCAATCCTCAGTTCTGTTCCATTGATCTGTATGTTTGTCTTTGGTGCCAGTACCACACTGTCTTGATAACCTTTGCCTAGTAAGAAGTTTTAATTTTTTGAAGTGTGACTCCTCTTACTTTATTCTTTTTTATATGATTGTTTTGGCTATTCTGGGTCCCTTGCAATTTCATGTGAATTTTAGAATCAGCTTGTCAGTTTTTACAAACAAGTCAACTGGAATTCTCATAGAGATTGTGTTGAATCTGTAAGTCAGCTTAGGGAGTATTGCCATCTTAACATTAAATCTACTGATCCATGGACATGGGATATTTTTCCATTTATTTAGATCTTCTTTAATTTCTTTCACCAGTATTTTATAGTTCTAAAGTGTTTTATTCTTTTTGATACTGTTGTGAATAGAATTATTTTCTTTTTTTAAATTATATTTTATTTATTTATTTATTTTTGGCTGCATTGGGTCTTCGTTGCTGCACACGGGCTTTCTCTAGTTGCACCAAGTGGGGGCTACTCTCTGTTGCGGTGCTCGGGCTTTTCATTGTGGTGGCTTCTCTTGTTGCGGAGCATGGGCTCTAGGCACACGGGCTTCAGTAGTTGTGGCTCTCAGGCTCAGTAGTTGTGTCTTGAGGGCTGTAGAGCACAGGCTCAGTAGTTGTGGCTCACGGGCTCTAGAGTGCGGGCTCATTAGTTGTGGCTCACGGGCTTAGTTGCTCCGTGGCATATAGGATCTTCCCGAACCAGGGCTCGAACCCAGTCCCCTGCACTGGCAGGTGGATTCTAAACCACTGGGCCACCAGGGAAGTCCCTAGAATTATTTTCTTAATTTCATTTTTGAATTGTTCATTGTGAATGTATAGGAATACCATTGATTTTTATATACTGATCTTATATCCTTCAACCTTGCTGAACTTGTTTATTCCAGTAGTTTTTTTGGTAAGTTCATTAGGGTTTTCTATATATAAAACTATGTCATCTGTGAATAGAGCTTGTTTTACTTCTTCCTTTCCAATCTGGATGCAATTTCTTTCTTTCCCTTACCTAATTTCCCTGACTAGAAGCTCAGCACAATGTTGAGGAGAAGTTGTAAGCAGGGACATTCTTGTCTTGGTTCCGATCTTATGGAAAAGCACCCAATCTTTCCCCCATTAAGTGGGGTATTAGCTATGGGTTTTTCATAGATGCCCTTTGTCAGGTTAAGAAGTTACTTTCTATTCTTAGTTTGTTGACTGTTTTATCATGAAATGATGTTGGATTGTGTCAAATGCTTTTTCTGCACGTATTCAGGTTATTATGTTATTTTTGTTTTTTGCTTTTTATTCTGTTGATGTAGTGGGTTACATTAATTGATTTTTGGCTGTTAAACCAATCTTTCATCCCTGGGATAAATCCCACTTAGTCATGGTGTACAAAATTTTTTAGTATGTTGCTGGATTCAGTCTGCTAGTATTTTGTTGAGTTTTTTGTATTCACATTCATAAGAAATATTGATCTATAGTTTTCTTGTGATGTCTTTGGTTTGTTATCAAGATAATATGAGGGGCTTCCCTGGTGGCGCAGTGGTTGAGAGCCCGCCTGCCAATGCAGGGGACACGGGTTCGTGCCCCGGTCCGGGAAGATCCCACATGCCGCGGAGCAGCTGGGCCCGTGAGCCATGGCCGTTGAGCCTGCGCGTCCAGAGCCTGTGCTCCGCAACAGGAGAGGCCACAACAGCGCGAGGCCCACATACCGCAAAAAAAAAAAAAGATAATATGGGCCTTGTAAAATGAGTTAGGAAGCATTCCCTCCCCTTCTGTAAACCATCTAGACCTGGGTTTTCTTTGCATAGCTTTTTGATTACTGATTCAGTCTCTTCACTTGTAATAGATCTGTTCAGATTATCCATTTTTTCTTGAGACAGTTTCAGTAATTTGTGTCTTTTGAGGAATTTCTCTAATTTTATATATGTTTTCTAATTTGTTGAAATAGTTATTTATAGTACTCCTTTATAATTACTTTTATTTCTGCAAGGTATGATAGTAATGTCCTCTCTTTGATTTCTGATTCTAGTAATTTGAATCTGTTTTCTCTTTTTCTTGGTCAGACAAGCTAAAGGTTTGTTTTGCTAATCAACAAGCTAAGGACTTCTTTTCAGAGAACTATCTTTTGGGCTGGTTGATTTTTCCCTATTATTTTTCTATTCTCTCTTTCATGAATTTTTGTTTTAATTTTTACTATTTCCTTTCTGCTTCCTGCTTTAGGTTTAGTTTGCTCTTCTCTTTCCAGTGTAAGGCTGACGTTTAGGTTAGTGATTTGAGATCTTTTTTTCTTTTCTTTTTTATTTAATTTAATTTATTCATTCATTCATTCATTCATTTATTTATTTTGGCTGCGTCGGGTCTTAGTTGAGGCAGGCAGGATCTTCGTTGCAGCATGTGGAGTCTTTTGTTGTGGTGCGCAGGCTTCTTCATTGCAGTGCATGGGCTTTTCTCTAGTTGTGGCGTGCGGGTTTTCTCTCTCTAGTTGTGGAGCACAGGGTCCAGGGCTCATGGGCTCTGTAGTTGTGATGCGTGGGCTCCGGAGCACGTGGGCTCTGTAGTTTTGCAGCGCTCGAGCTCAGTAGTTGTGGCGTGCAGCTTAGCTGCCCCGTGGCATGTGGGAACCTAGTTCCCGGACCAGGGATCGAACCCACATCCCCTGCATCGGAAGGCAGATTCTTTGCCACTGGACCACCAGGGAAGTCCCTAGATCTTTTTTCTTTTTTAACCCAGGAACTTACAACTATAATTGCTCTCTAAGCACTACTTAAGCTATGGCCTGTAAGTATTTATTTCCCAAATTTGACCTTGCTATTGACTTCTAATTTTATTCAATTGTGGTTGGAGAACATAATGTATTGTTTCTATCCTTTTAATTTGTTGATGTTTGTTTTATGGCCTATCATATGTTTTCTCCTAGAAAATGTTCCATGTGCACTTGAGAAGAATGTATATTCTGTTGTTGGGTGGAGTGTTCTGTAGATGTCTGTTAGGTCCAGTTGGTTTTAAGTGTTGTCCAGGTCTTCTGCTTCCTTGTTGATCTTCTGTCTAGTTCTATCCATTATTGAAAGTGGGGCATTAATTCTTATTGTTGAATTGTCTGTTTCTCTGTTCATTCTTCTTAGTTTTAGTTTCATGTATTTTGGTGCTCTGTTGTTAAGAGCATACGTATTTATAGTAACACTTTTCTGTTTTAAACTCTATTTTGTCTCATGAGTATAGCCATTCTTGTTTGTCTGTGGTTGGTGTTTCATGATCCATCTTTTTCCATCCTTTTACTTTCAATCTATTTGTGTTTTTGAATCTAAAGTCTGTCTCCTGTAAACAGCCTTTAGTTGGGTCATGTTTTTTTTAATCCAACCCGACAACCTAATGACAGATTGGATAGTTTATTCCATTCACATGTAATTTTATTATTGATATAGTTGGATTTATGTCTACATTTGCTTTTTTTAAAAAATTTTATTTATTTATATGCTGCATTGGGTCTTTGTTGCTGTGTGTGGGCTTTCTCTAGTTGCAGTGAGCGGGGGCTACTCTTTGTTGCAATGCACGGGCTTCTCATTGCAGTGGCTTCTCTTGTTGTGGAACATGGGCTCTAGGTGCGTGGGCTTTGGTAGTTGTGCTGCGTGGGCTTAATAGTTGTGGCACACAGGCTCTAGAGTGCAGGCTCAGTAGTTGTGGTTCACGGGCTTAGTTGCCCTGTGGCATGTGGGATCTTCCTGGACCAGGGCTTGAACCCAGGTCCCCTGCATTGGCAGGCAGATTCTTAACCACTGTGCCACCAGGGAAGTCCCTGCATTTGCTTTTTGTTTTCCATGTCATGTCTTTTTTACCCCTCTGTTAGTCTTCCTTTATTGCTTTCTTTTGCACTGAATATTTTCTAATGTAGCATTTTGATTTTATTATTTCATTATTTTTGAGGGTTTTTAAAAGTGATTGCTCTAGGGTTTACCATATACATCTTAATTTCTCAGAATCAGCTTCAGATTTATACTAGCTTAACTCTTATAATATATATGGAAATATTACTTCTATATAGCTCTATTCCTATTTTCCCCCTTTTGTGGTATTATTGTTATACACATAACATCTACTAATGTTACAAGCTGAACAGTACAGTGTTAGAATCATTACTGTCTGCTGTTATTTTCTTAATCTATAACAGCTTTGCTCCTATACACCTTTGTGCTATTACTAGCATGTGTATTATGCATGTATTATATTTCTGTGTTACAGACCAAACAGTACATTTTATGCATTTTTTATAGTTACCTTTTCAATCAGTTAAGAGAAGAAAGCAAAATAGGCATTTATATTGTCTTTTATAATTACACAGTTACATTTACTAGTGCTCTTTGTATATGTAAATTCAGATTACCATCTGAGGTCACTTTCTTTCAGCCTAAAGAATTTCCTTTAGTATTTCTTCTAAAGTGGATCGGTTAACAATAAATTCTTTCAGTTTTTGATTATCTAGGATAATGTTTATTTCACCTTCATTTCTGAATAACAGCTTTGCTGAATGTATAGCATTCTTGGTCAACAGTTTTTTCTTTGAGGACTTTATGTTATACCACTGCCTTCCTGGCCTCCATTGTTTCTGCTAAGTTAGCTTTTTATGTTATTGGGTTCCTTTATAAGTGTGACATTGTCTTTCTCTTGCTACTGTTAAAAGATAAACTGAGGCATATTAAAAAATTTAAGAGTTCGTTTGAGCAAAAATTGATTTGAATTGGGCAGCACCAAACCGAAAGTGGTTAGGAGCCCTCTAGTGGAAAGATTTTTATAGAGAAGAGGCAAAATCAAACTTGATTGGCTGTAGCGTAAGCATTTGCTTTACTTGGAAAAGTCTATTTGGCCGTTTGTGATTAGTTGTCCTCAGGTTTTAATTTCTTAATGTTGAGAGATTTATAGCCTTAGGTTTTAGTTTGATTATGTAGTCTACTAAGGCATTAAAGCCACCTCAGTCTAATGGACTCATTTTTTAATTAATTTATTGCTACCTTCTATATTTTCTCCTTGTCTTTGACTTTCAGCATTTTTTAATGATGTGTGTTTTAGGCCTTATTAAATTTATCCTACTTGGAGTTTGTTGAGCTTCTTGGATGTGTAGGTTATTGTTTTTCAATAAACTTGGGAAGTTTTTAGCCAGTATATCTTTACAGATTTTTTTTCTCCTTTCCTCTCCTGGTACTCCCATTTCATGTATTTTTATGGATTTTATGATGTCCCACATTTCTCTGAGGCTCTGGCTTTTTTCTCCTTCATCCCTTTTTCTCTCTGATCTTCAGTTTGCATAATCGCCATCATTGTATCTTCAAGTTTGCTCATTCTGTCTTATGCCAGTTCACATCTACTCTTGAGCCCCTCTAGTGATTTTTTTTGTTTGTTTGTTAATTTTAGTTCTGTGAATGTATAATGGCTACTTTGGAATCCTTTTCCATAAATCCAGCACTTGGTCCCTCTCAGAGGTGGTTTCTGTTGCTCCTTTTTTCATGATGTGTGTGTGGGTCATACTGTCATACTTGCCTGTTCCTTTACATGCCTTGAACTATCTTGTTGGAAACTGAATATTTTAGATTATGTATTATAGCAGCTCTGGGTATTGGTTTGCCACCCCCCACCCCCCAGGCTAGCTTGTTATTATTATTTGTTTATTAACTGGCTGGATGATTTTAGTGAAGTAGCCAGAGGTCTTCTCGGCTTGCCTCTCCTGGTGTGAAACCACCATGCCTTGTGGGCTGGGAAAAGAGCTGTTGAGGTCCCAGTATTTATTCTGAGGGAGCCATGTCCACGGTAGAGCCTCTATTCCACTTTCCTGTGACTGAGCCTCAGCACCAGGCAACTGGGAGTAGGAAGAGAAATACGAAGGTCCGTCCTGCTCCTCCCAGAAAGAAAGCCCTCTGTCCAGGAGCTGGGGAGAGATGGAGGCCTGTGTTCCTGCTAGAGCAGTCCAGCATGGAGTCTCTGCCTTGCTGAGCTGGGAGGGGCATAGGAGGGAGCCGTTTACCACAGATTCCTACCTTTCCTACTGACTTCTCACAGATCTTCTCTAGTAGATTTTTCTTCTTTCTTTTTGTTTTTAAGACAGTTTTTAGAGGTTTCAGATAGTTGGGGGTTATTATATAGTTTTCACCAGTTTCACTGGGGAGCAGATCAGTGGAACTCCTCTGAAGTTCAGAGAAGTGAGTCTCCTATGTGATTTTAACATCTTTCTTTTAAGAAGGATGGGTGGCTTTTAAGAACCCTTCAAATCAGCAGATGGCAATACTTCTTACTTCTGTCTTACAGATTTGGGATGTAGACATTCATAGGTTTTAACGAGAGTTAAGGAATATATGGATCTGCATAAGGAAGACCCAAGGGAAAAAGGAACTTATATATTCTTAATCCTCACATTGGTGTACTTTCTGTGAAACTCACATTAATAATAAATCATACAGGCATACCTCAAAGATACTAGGTTCAGTTCCAGACCACTCCAATAAAGCAAATATTGCAATAAAGCAAGTCACACGAATATTTTGGTTTCCCAGTGCATACAGAAGTTATGTTTACACTATACTGTTGTTTGTTAAGGGTGAAATAGCATTACGTTTAAAAAACAATGTATGTTCATACCTTAATTAAAAAATAAACCTGTTGTAAAAATGGCACTGATAGACTTACTTGACACGGGGTTGCTGCAAACCTTCCATTTGTAAAAGACTCAGTATCTACAAAGTGCAATAAAACAAAGCATGAGAAAACAAGGTATGCCTGTACCTAACTTTGTAACAATTGTTAGTTGTAGAATATTTGCTTATTTTCTCTTGTGCTGGTTAGGATTGTTTTACCCAGATGTTTTGCAGATATTTATTTTTAAAGCACCCACTCGTAACACACTTGTTTATCCTGTTTTCTGTCTCTCTGGAGTGATTTTACTTTTCTGAAACTGGTACTTGATGCAAAAAAATAAGGGAATAGTGATTCATCACTTCCTTCTCCCCGTCAAGGACACGTCTTGACTCCCTTCTGTGTACTCAGAACTGTACTGATAGTACAGAGAGATCTAAGACATGATTGCTCTTCAAGGTATGTATTATCTAATGAGTAGATAGACATATACTTTAAAAGTAAACCACAAGGCATGATTTCAATCTTCCTAAGAAGGAAGAGGACCTGGGATGGGGTTACCGGCTTGAAGAAAGTAGAAAAGGTTTATAACAACCAAATGTTTAACATGGTAGGAATTTAATAAGCAAAGAAGTTTGTAAAGAGAGTGAGAGACAATGTGGTGTGGTAACCTTCCTGGGAATCCTGACTCCATCTCATTTTAACTCTGTGGCTAGTGTTGGGCAAGTAACTAAACTTTTTTGTGATTCAGTCTCTTTATGTAATGAAAATAAGAATTGAGCAACTACAAAGGATAGTTGGAGGAACCAAATGAAATAGTATATTAGAATAATGCCTAGTTACTATGCTCATCACAGTGGTTTTGATCATGGGTTTGCTGAGCCCCAGTGATTTTTGGACAGTATGAATTGATAGTGTCATCAAACTTCATTGAGGTCCACGTATATCCTGTGTTAGTTTTTCGATAAATTTTTTAAATTAATTAATTATTTTTTAATTTTTGGCTACGTTGGGTCTTCGTTGCTGTGTGCAGGCTTTCTCTAGTTGCGGTGAGCGAGGGCTACTCTTCGTTGCGGTGCGGTGGCTTCTCTTGTTGCGGAGCACGGGCTCTAGGCGCATGGGCTTCAGTAGTTGTGGCAGGTGGGCTCAGCAGTTGTGACTCGTGGGCTCTAGAGCGCAGGCTCAGTAGTTGTGGCGCACGGGCTTCGTTGCTCCGTGGCATTGGGATCTTCCTGGACCGGGGCTCAAACCCGTGTCCCCTGCATTGGCAGGCGGATTCTTAACCACTGCGCCACCAGGGAAGCCCTGGTAATGTAAATTTTTTACATGTTTTGTCATTTAAGATGTTTTGGCTATGTTTGGCCCTTTACATTTTATTATGTTAGGAACTGTCTCATCAATTTGCATGTGCACATGCACAACTCACACACAAACCTCCTAGGTTATGATTGGGATTGCTGTGAATCTGTAGATCTGGTTGGGGCAAATTGACATCTTTACAATAGTGAATTTTTCCAATCCGTGAACAAGACATCCTTTCATTTATTTAGGTCAGCTTTAATTTATTTCACTGGGATGTTTCAATTTGTAGTCATATGCATAATTTGTTAAATTTAACCGTAGGTATTGGTTTTTCAAATGCTATTATAAACTGTGTTATTTTAAAAGTTTATATTATGTAGTTTTTTATTTCTAGGGCATGAAATTTAGTTTTTGTGTCTATTGCTGTCATGTCCACCATTTTGTTACATTTGGTTATTAATTCTATGATTTTGTCTTTAGAGCCTTTCGGTTTTCTTGCATACTTAGTCATGTCATTTGTGAAGAATGACAATTTCTTTCTTTCCAATCCTTTGCAGGGGCGGGGTGGGGGGGCAATAGAGGAGGGCATTTATTTCAATGGCTAGAACCTCCAATGAAGTGTTAAATAGAAACCATAATAGGTATCTTTTTCTTGTTGCTGATATCAGAACCAAAGGTTTCAACATTTTACTACTAAGTATGATATTTGCTATATTTTTTTAAGTCCTCTCACATAAAACAAGTTTCCCTGTATTCTTAGCTTACTGAAAGTTTTTATTGTGAATGTACGTTTTCTGCATTTGTTGAAATGATTATACATGTATTCTTCATTCTGCTAATGTGATGAATTACATTGATTAATTTTCTAATGTTGAAGCCAGTGTTGGATTTCTGATATAAACCTAACTTGGTTGTGAATTTAATCTGATTTGATAAGCTGATATTTGTTTGTTTTTGCATCATTCACAACACGTCTGAATACCTTCCCAAAGTTTTACGGTTTTTGAATGTGGCTTGGGCCGTTTAAAAGAAGGTGTATTCTGCAGTTGTAAAATGGAGACTTTTAAGTATGTCATTTAGATCAAGTTTGTTCATCATGTTATTCAACTTTTTGATATTCTTATTAGTGTTTGTTTTTCTCTAATTCTGCTAGTGGTATATTAAATCTTCCACTGATTATGGATTTGTATATTTTCCCCTTTAGTTCTGTGTTTTCCTTATATATCTTGCAGCTATGTTATTAGGTATGTTCAAATTTAAGATTGACTCTTTTAACACTATGAAATTTCCCACTTTATCTCTAGTATTGCATTTTGCCTTAAAGTGTACTTCATCTGATAATTAGCATACCAATGCCAGCTTTATTTTCATTAGTGTATGCCTTTTTATACTCTTTAAAAGACGGTCTCTTATAACCAACATATAGTTTGCTGGTTTTAATTCATCAACTATATTAAGATATAATTTGCATACAATTGAAATGTATATTTAAATGCACAGTTTGATGAGATGTGACAAATGTATACACCCATGTAACCAGTAACATACTGAAGACGTAGAACATTTCGAAACTCAAAAGGCTCCTTGGTGTCCCTTCTCACTGCCAATCCCTACCCCAACTTGGACAGTCACCATTCTCCTTTCTCACACTATAGATAGGTTGTGTCTTTTCTAATGTTTCATGTAAGTGGAATTGTATAGTATATACTATTTTGTGTCTGGTTCTTTGAAGAGATAAAGCAGTGCAGAATATTGGGCTCATCACAGTGCATTTCCTCATCTCCAGTATCTTGGCCCTCAAGACCTGGATGACTTGGTAGACCTCCCGTGCTTTCATACTGATGTGTTTGAACATTATTAAAGTCTTCTAGTTGGTGTTAATGGGAGGGTTGGTCTAAAACCTGATAGTTCATGATAGCCCAAAGCAGAAGAGCTCCACTCGTATTTAGTGAAAGTACAAAGGTTCAGAGATCAAGAATGAGGGTGAGTATTCTTTTTTTATTATTATTATTTTTTAAATTAATTAATTTATTTATGGCTGTGTTGGGTCTTCGTTTCTGTGTGAGGGCTTTCTCTAGTTGTGGCAAGCGGGGTCACTCTTCATCGTGGTGCGCGGGCCTCTCACTATCGCAGCCTCTCTTGTTGTGGAGCACAGGCTCCAGACGCGCAGGCTCCGTAGTTGTGGCTCACGGGCCTAGCCGCTCCGCGGCATGTGGGATCTTCCCAGATCAGGGCTCGAACCCGTGTCCCCTGCATTGGCAGGCAGATTCTCAACCACTGCGCCACCAGGGAAGCCCAGAGGGTGAGTATTCTAATTAAATGGAATCTAGATGATTCCCCCAAGAAACTTGAGCAGGATCGAAAGATTCAAAACTGTATTGTTTCCATTAAATAAAGGATATGTATCCTATATATTTTATATTAGTCAAGATTCAGTGCCAGAAACCAGAGGTTTTAAGCAGGAGAGCATTTAGTGCAGGGAATGAATGGTTACAAATTGTTGGGAGGTCTAAAGGAGGAGTACATTTTAGACTTGGCTTACAAGAATGGCTCCCCTAGTAATTACAGAGCTGCCCTGTCAGGAGAGCTACTCATTGACTACCTCATGGACTGCCACTAGAACTGTACGGAAAGCACAGTTGCGGCCATCACTACTACACTATGATTTCACTTGCTAGCAGCAGTAATAAAGAGGCCCAGCAAGAAAACCTTTCTCTTCAGCCTTTCAAACCTCACAAGACTGCCTCTCATTGATAGATCCTAATTTGAATCAAACACTACTTGAAGAGAATATAGGAATCGTAGTTTTAGGCTTAGGAGCTTTCCTAATTTTTAGGAAGGTAGAATGAGTGCCGAACCCAAAGTTTCTACCATGCACATAATTGAAAAGTCCAGTGTCCCTCTAATTAAAAGAAGGTGAAGGGTAATTCAATGTTATTCTGAATAAACTGTCAATTTTTTCCTCTAATATTGCCATCAATAAATATAATGTTTAATGAGACTTTCGATCTTCCATGCGTTTGATTTTTTTTCTTTCTGCTAAATGAGCATATTATGGCCAGTGATTTAAATATCCAGAATGCATATCAATCAATTAAAGGTTATGTTTGAGTTCAATTAATATTTTAGTATTTGTTGAGGATATACAAGATGCCTGGCATTACATTAGTAACTCTCAAAATTTAAACAGCTTGTTACCAAGATTGACATTCCCTAATTCTGAGATCATTTTCAAAGATAATCCTTAAGTCAGTTTATTTCATAATCAAGTGCATATGGAAACTTGCATCGATTTCATTTGTAATTCTTATTGTATATTCAAGGGCACTCTGTGATATAATCCGTACGTGTTTATAGCCATTCAGATCTTGATGTGAAAATGTCAGTGATATCCTCAAGGGTAAAAAGCTAAATATAGCTCCTTCAGCATTGCCCTTATGCTGTTCTGTTTCCCTGCTTTCTTCCCCCCTACCCCCTTTTTTTTTTCTTTTTCCTTTTTAAAGTGGGTGGTATGATATCAGTAAAAGGCCTGGATAAAGTCAGGACAATATACACACCAATGCTATCTAGATGTTTTTGGTTTGTTGTGAGCTACTGAGGTCTTATGATGTTTTCAACAGCTATAGATCATTTGTACTCAAGGGGAGAAAAAAAAATAAAAAGAAACACAAAGGGACTCATAAACTGTAATATGATTGTTAGTTCTAGTGTTAAGCAATGAAAGTGTTCAGGACTAGAAGTTAGAAGGAGTATGATGCTTAAATAGCTTTAACGTGGCAGTTTGGGGGCCAGTATTTTTGTATGTCAAATAGCGTCTGTTTGTGATTTATACTGATTCTGAATTTGAAATTCACCTCAATTTTCCTCTTGCTCTTTGCATTAGCAGTAATTCATTGTGAAGAACTCTAAAAAAGAACTGACAATTTTATGTTAGGGCACAGTGACTCTAAGTCTGTACTCCATAAGTATTATATTTCATTTGAGACTTTAAAAAATGTCAATAATGAAGTGTGTTTTAATCCATTTACTTTTCTTTGTCCTCTCAGGTGGATCTCCTTACTTAGCAACCAAAATTAATGAAGCAAAAGACTTGCTAGAAGCAGCCACCAAACATTGATTGATGCTCAAGGACCACTCTGAAGGAGAAAAGGGGGGACCTTATAAAAAATGTCCTGCAAGTTAATCTAAATCATGACCTTCATAATTTTCATACATGTAGTGACCACAATCATTTCTTCCACTACTAAGCTGTATAATAATAAAAGATGAACAATCCATCTTTGTTTTATCTTTCAGAGGAACACGTTAAAATTCAATCACTGATCTTTCCCCCTTATTTTCTTCCTCTCTCTGATAGTCATACATTTAAGACTTCTGTTAGTCCCAAATTCCTCCCACCCACCCCCAACCCCCCATACAAGTATAATCATTGGTAATATAATTGGAATTTGTGAGCGATGGGTAGAAAATTTCTTGCTGCTTATATTTATGCTCATGTTGTCCCTTGTTTCCTCAGAGGAATTTAGTACTCTGCCTATGTAAGGTGCTTTAAATATTTTGAGACCAGACACTGACTGCCATCTTGGGGAAGTGATTTGAAAGTTGATTGAATTTACTAAATGGTGTTTTGTAAAGCAGTGGTTAGGAAAGAACTCTGCTCTCCCTGAGACCCTATAGCTGAAGCATGAGAACTTGGAGAGCTACTAAAATGATTAAAGGTTTACAAAATGAGCCCTGTGAGGAAAGCCTGAAAAGAGCTGGGAGAAGTCTGAGGGATTTGTATTTAATTATAGTCTTCTGGTACTGTATATTTATTCAATTATTCATTCTACAAATATTTATTAACCACCTGTAACGTGTGAGGCACTGTAAGGTTCCTTGAGAGTTACAGGTGTGAACCAGTCATGCATCCTGACCCAAAGGGACTTACATTTAGGGAAAAGATAAACCACACAAATACTATTTGAGAGACAATGCTAAAGAAGTTCAAAAAAGAAAACAATATTTTAAATTGAGCATCAGGGGGAGCTTCATAGAATCACGAGTAGCATAGACCTTGGCTTTAAAAACAATGAGATATACCATGTGATTGGTGACTCTTTTGTTTCCCCTGAGATCAGTCACAATTAACAGAAATAGGATGTATTAGTTAGTTTGATTAGAGTGCAGGGTTTCTCCAAAGCAGGGGATGAACACATGGTCTAGAAGTCCTGGCCTGAAACGTACAGTGTGTTAAATTATTTTCTCAAAACAGTCCCTGGTCATCATCACTTTACTATTCAAAAAGTGAAAAAAGAGACTCAGAGGCAGAATACCAGCATTATTTTCTAGTACTCCTTCATAACCCTGGGTTCATCCCAGATAAGCTGAACTATTGTATTTCATCTATCTTAAAATGCTTTCTTAATATTCTAGACACATTTTTCAATTTGTGACATCCTGTAGTGGGGGAGTTTTCTTTTTCTTTTTTTTTTTTCTTAACATCATTACTGGAGTATAATTGCTTTACAATGGTGCATTAGTTTTTGCTTTATAACAAAGTGAATCAGGTATACATATATCCCCATATCTCCTCCCTCTTGCATCTCCCTCCCTCCCACCCACCCTATCCCTCCCCTTTAGGTGGTCACAAAGCACCTAGCTGATCTCCCTGTGCTATATGGCTGCTTCCCAGTAGCTATCTATTTTACAGTTAATAGTGTATATATGTCCATGCCACTCTCTCACTTCGTCCCAGCTTCCCCTTCCCCTTCCCCATGTCCTCAAGTCCATTCTCTACGTCTGCGTCTTTATTCCTGTCCTACCCCTAGGTTCTTTAGAACCTTTTTTTTTTCTGTTTAGATTCCATATATATGTGTTAGCATATGGTATTTGTTTTTCTCTTTCTGACTTACTTCACTCTATGACAGACTCTAGGTCCATCCACCTCACTACAAATATCTCATTTTCGTTTCCTTTTATACCTGAGCAATATTCCATTGTATATATGTGCCACATCCTCTTTATCCTTTCATCTGTCGATGGACACTAAGGTTGCTTCCATGTCCTGGCTATTGTAAATAGAGCTGCAATGAACATTTTGGTACGTGACTCTTTTTGAACTATGGTTTTCTCATGGTATATGCCCAGTAGTGGGATTGCTGGGTCATATGGTAGTTCTATTTTTAGTTTTTTAAGGAACCTCCATACTCTTCTCCATAGTGGCTGTATCAATTTACATTCCCACCAACAGTGCAAGAGAGTCCTCTTTTCTCCACACCCTCTCCAGCATTTATTGTTTATAGATCTTTTGATGGCCATTCTGACTGGTGTGAGGTGATACTCATTGTAGTTTAGATGTGCATTTCTCTATTAGTGATGTTGAGCATCCTTTCATGTGTTTCTTGGCAATCTGTATATCTTCTTTGGAGAAATGTCTATTTAGGTCTTCTAACCATTTTTGGCTTGGGTTGTTTGGTTTTTTTGATACTGAGCTGCATGACCTGCTTCAATATTTTGGAGATTAATCCTTTGTCAGTTGTTTCATTTGCAAATATTTTCTCCCATTCTGAGGGTTGTCCGTCTTCTTTATGGTTTCCTTTGCTGTGCAAAAGCTTTGAAGTTTCATTAGGTCCGATTTGTTTATTTTTGTTTTTATTTCCATTTCTCTAGGAGGTGGGTCAAAAAGGATCTTGCTGTGATTTATGTCATAGAGTGTTCTGCCTATGTTTTCCTCTAAGAGTTTGCTAGTGTATGGCCTTACATTTAGGTCTTTAATCCATTTTGAGTTTATTTTTGTGTACAGTGTTAGGGAGTGTTCTAATTTCATTCTTCTACATGTAGCTGTCCAGTCTTCCCAGCACCACTTATTGAAGAGGCTGTCTTTTCTCCATTGTATACTCTTGCTACCTTTATCAAAGATAAGGTGACCATATGTGTGTGGGTTTATCTCTGGGCTTTCTATCCTGTTCCATCGATCTATATTTCTGTTTTTGTGGCAGTACTATACTGTCTTGATTACTGTAGCTTTGTAGTATAGTCTGAAGTCTGGGAGCCTGATTCCTCCAGCTTCGTTTTTCTTTCTCAAGATTGCTTTGGCTCTTCGGGGTCTTTTCTGTTTCCATACAAATTGTGCAACTTTTTGTTCTAGTTCTGTGAAAAATGCCAGTGGTAGTTTGATAGGGATTGCGTTGAATCTGTAGATTGCTTTGGGTAGTATACTCATTTTCACAATGTTGATTCTTCCAATACAAGAACATGGTATATGTCTCCATCTGTTTGTATCATCTTTAATTTCTTTCATCAGTGTCTTATAGTTTTCTGCATACAGGTCTTTTGTCTCCTTAGGTAGGTTTATTCCTAGGTATTTTATTCTTTTTGTTGCAATGGTAAATGGGAGTGTTTCCTTAATTTCTCCTTCAGATTTTTCATCATTCGTGTATAGGAATGAAAGAGGCTTCTGTGCATTAATTTTGTATCCTGCTACTTTACCAGATTCATTAATCACCTCTAGTAGTTTTCTGGTAGCATCTTTAGGATTCTCTATGTATAGTATCATGTCATGTGCAAACAGTGACAGCTTTATTTCTTTTCCAATTTGGATTCCTTTTATTTCTTTTTCTTCTCTGATTGCTGTGGCTAAAACTTCCAAAACTATGTTGAATAAGAGTGGTGAGAGTGGGCAACCTTGTCTTGTTCCTGATCTTAGTGGAAATGCTTTCAGTTTTTCACCTTTGAGGACGATGTTGGCTGTGGGTTTGTTATATATGGCCTTTATTATGTTGAGGTAAGTTCCCTCTATGCCTACTTTCTGGAGGGTTTTTATCATAAATGGGTGTTGAATTTTGTCAAAAGCTTTCTCTGCATCTGTTGAGATGATCATATGGTTTTTCTCCTCAGTTTGTTAATATGGTGTGTCACATTGATTGATTTGTATATGTTGAAGAATCCTTGCATTCCTGGGATAAACCCCACTTGCTCATGGTGTATGATCCTTTTAATGTGCTGTTGGATTCTGTTTGCTAGTATTTTGTTGAGGATTTTTGCATCTATGTTCATCAGTGATATTGATCTGTAGTTTTCTTTCCTTGTGACATCTTTGTCTGGCTTTGGTATCAGTTTGATGGTGGCCTCCTAGAATGAGTTTGGGAGTGTTCCTACCTCTGCTATGTTTTGGAAGTTTGAGAAGGATAGGTGTTAGCTCTTCTCTAAACGTTTGAAAGAATTCGCCTGTGAAACCATCTGGTCCTGGACTTTTGTTTGTTGGAAGATTTTTAATCACAGTCTCAATTTCAGTGCTTGTGATTGGTCTGCTTATATTTTCTATTTCTTCTTGGTTCAGTCTCAGAAGGTTGTGCTTTTCTAAGAATTTGTTCATTTCTTCCAGGTTGTCCATTTTACTGGCATATAGTTGCTTGTAGTAATCTCTCATGGTCCTTTGTATTTAAGCAGTGTCATTTGTTACTTCTCCTTTTTCATTTCTAATTCTATTGATTTGAGTCTTCTCCCTTTTTTTCTTGATGAGTGTGGCTAATGGTTTATCAATTTTGTTTATCTTCTCAAAGAACCAGCTTTTAATTTTGTTGATCTTTGGTATCATTTCCTTAATTTCCTTTTCATTTATTTCTGATCTGATCTTTATGATTTTTTTCCTTCTGCTAACTTTGGCGGTTTTTTGTTCTTCTTTCTGTAATTGCTTTAGGTGTAAGGTCAGGTTGTTTATTTGAGATGTTTCTTGTTTCTTGAGGTAGGATTGTATTGCTATAAACTTCCCTCTTAGAACTGCTTTTGCTGCATCCCATAGGTTTTGGGTCATCGTGTTTTCATTCTCATTTGTTTCTAAGTATTTCTTGATTTCCTCTTTGATTTCTTCAGTGATCTCTTGGTTATTTAGTAGTGTATTGTTTAGCCTCTATGTATTTGTATTTTTTACAGTTTTTTCCTGTAATTGATATCTAGTCTCATAGCGTTGTGGTCGGATAAGCTACTTGATAAGATTTCAGTTTTCTTAAATTTACCAAGGCTTGATTTGTGACCCAAGATATGATCTATCCTGAAGAATGTTCCATGAGCACTTGAGAAGAAAGTATACTCTGTTTTTTTTGGATGGAATGTCTTATAAACATCAATTAAATCCATCTTGTTTAATGTATCATTTATAGCTTGTGTTTCTTTATTTATTTTCATTTTGGATGATCTGTCCATTGGTGAAAGTGGGGTGTTAAAGTCCCCTAGTATGATTGTGTGTTACTTTCGATTTCCCCTTCTATGGCTGTTAGCATTTGTCTTATGTATTGAGGTGCTCCTATGTTGGCTGCATAAATGTTTACAATTGTTCTATCTCTTCTTGGATTGATCTCTTGATCATTATGTAGTGTCCTTCTTTGTCTCTTGTAATAGTCTGTATTTTAAAGTCTATTTCATCTGATATGAGAATTGCTACTCCAGCTTTCTTTTGATTTCCATTTGCATGGAACATCTTTTTCCATCCCCTCACTTTCAGTCTGTATGTGTCCCTAGGTCTGAAGTGGGTGTCTTATAGAAGCATATATGTGGGTCTTGTTTTTGCATCCATTCAGCGAGCCTGTGTCTTTTGGTTGGAGCGTTTAATCCATTTAAGGTAGTTATCGATATGTATGTTCCTATTACTATTTTCTTAATTGTTTTGGGTTTGTTATTGTAGGTCTTTTCCTTCCCTTGTGTTTCCTGCCTAGAGAAGTTCCTTTAGCCTTTGTTCTAAACCTGGTTTGGTGGTGCTGAATTCTCTTAGCTTTTGCTTCTCTGTAAAGGTTTTAATTTCTCTGTCAAATCTGAATGAGATTCTTGCTGGGTAGAGTAATCTTGGTTTTTCCCCTTCATCACTTTAAATATGTCCTGCCAGTCCCTTCTGGCTTGCAGAGTTTCTGCTGAAAGATCAGCTGTTAACCTTATGGGGATTCCCTTCTTCCCTTATGGGGATTCCCTTATGGGGGTTCACCAGGGAGGGCTTCCCTGGTGGCCCAGTGGTTGAGAGTCTGCGTGCCGATGCAGGGGACATGGGTTTGTACCCCGGTCCGGGAGGATCCCACATGTCGCGGAGCAGCTGGGCCCGTGAGCCATGGCCGCTGAGCCTGTGTGTCTGGAGCCTGTGCTCCGCGACAGGAGAGGCCACAATAGTGAGAGGCCTGCGTGCCACACACACACACAAAAAAACTGAATGAGATCCTTGCTGTGTAGAGTCATCTTGGTTGTAGGTTTTTCCCTTTTCATCACTTTAAATATGTCCTGCCCGTCCCTTCTGGCTTGCAGAGTTTCTGCTGAAAGATCAGCTGTTAACCTTATTGGGATTCCCTTTTATGTTATTTGTTGTTTTTGCCTTGCTGCTTTTAATATTTTTTCTTTCTATTTAATTTTTGATAGTTTGATTAATATGTGTCTTGGCGTGTTTCTCCTTGTATTTATCCTGTATGGGACTCTCTGTGCTTCCTGGAGTTGATTGACTATTTCCTTTCCCATATTAGGGAAGTTTTCAACTATAATCTCCTCAAATATTTTCTCAGTCCCTTTCTTTTACTCTTATTCTTCTGGGACCCCTTTAATTCGAATGTTGGTGTGTTTAATGTTGTCCCAGAGGTCTCTGAGACTGTCCTCAATTCTTTCCATTCTTTTTTTGTTATTCTGCTCTGCAGTAGTTATTTCCAGTATTTTATCTTCCGGGTCCCTTATGTGTTCTTCTGCCTCAGTTATTCTGCTATTGATTCCTTCTAGAGAATTTTAATTTCATTTATTGTGTTGTTCATCATTGTTTGTTTGCTCTTTAGGTCTTCTAGGTCCTTGTTAAACGTTTCTTGTATTTTCTCCATTGTATTTGGAAGATTTTGGATCATGTTTACTATCATTATTCTGAATTCTTTTTCAGGTAGACTGCCTGTTTCCTCTTCATTTGTTTGTTCTGGTGGGTTTTTACCTTGCTCCTTCATCTGCTGTGTGTTTCTCTGTCTTCTCATTTTGCTTAATTTACTGTGTTTGGGGTCTCCTTTTCGCAGTCTGCAGGTTTGTAGTTCCCGTTGTTTTTGGTGTCTGTCCCCAGTGGCTAAGGTTGTTTCAGTGGGTTGTGTAGGCTTCGTGGTGGAGCGCACTAGTGCCTGTGTTCTGGTGGATGAGTCGATCTTGTTTTTCTGGTGGGCAGGACCGCATCTGGTGGGGTGTTTGGGGGTTTCTGTGACCTTATTATGATTTTAGGCAGCGTCTCTGCTAATGGGTGGGGTTGTGTTCCTGTCTTGCTAGCTGTTTGGCATAGGGTGTCCAGCACTGGTCGTTGAGTGGAGCTGGGTCGTAGAATTGAGATGGAGATCTCTAGGAGAGCTTTCGCTGTTTGATATTTGGAGCCTGGAGGTCTCTGGTGGACCAGTGTCCCTGAACTTGGCTCTCCCACCTCAGAGGCTCAGGCCTGACACCCGGCTGGAGCAGCAAGACACTGTCAGCCACTCGGCTGAGAAGAAAAGGGAGAGAGAAAGAGAGAGAAGAAAGAGAGAGAGAGAGTGAGGGAGAGAAAAAGAAAAAGGAAGGAAGGAGGGAAGGAAGAAGAGAGCAACCAAACCACGAAAAACAAATCCAAAAGGGAAAAAGAAAAAAAAAATATATATATATATATCTATATATTAAAACAAAAAGGAAGAGAGCAACCAAATCAATAAACAAATCTACCAATTGTAATAAACGCTAAATACTGAACTAAGATAAACATAAAAATAGAAACAAATTAGGTGCAGAAAGCAAACCCTAAGCCTGCAGTTGATCCCAAAGTCCACCACCTCAATTTTGGGATGATTCATTGTCTATTCATGTATTCCACAGATGCAGGGTACATCAAGTTGATTGTGGACGTTTAGTCCACTGCTTCTGGGGCTGCTGGGAGAAATTTCCCTTTTTCTTCTGTGTTTGCACCGCTCCTGGGTTTCAGCTTTGGATTGAGCCCCGCCTGTGTATGTAGGTCGCCTGAGGGCATTTGTTCCTGCTCAGGCAGGACGGGGTTAAAGGAGCAGCTGATTCGGGGACTCTGGCTCCCTCAGGCGGCGGGGAAGGGAGGGGTACGGATGCGGGTCAAGCCTGCGGCGGTAGAGGCCGGTGTGACGTTGCACCAGCCTGAGGCACGCCGTGCTTTATCCCGGGGAAGCTGTCCCTGGATCCCGGTACCCTGGCAGTGCCAGGCTGCACAGGCTCCCGGGAGCGGAGGTGTGGACAGTGACCTGTGCTTGCACACAGGCTTCTTGGTGGCTGCAGCAGCAACCTTAGCTTCTCATGCCCGTCTCTGGAGCTCATTTAGGCGGTGCTCCGAATCCCCTCTCCTCGCTCACCCCCAAACAATGGTCTCTTGCCTCTTCAGCAGCTCCAGACTTTTCCTGTACTCCCTCCTGGCTAGCTGTGGCGCACTAGCCCCCTTCAGGCTGTGTTCACTCCGCCAACCCCAGTCCTCTCCCTGCGCTCCAGCCGAAGCCGGAGCCTCAGCTCCCAGCCCCGCCCACCCTGGCGCGTGAGCAGACAAGCCTCTCGGGCTGGTGAGTGCCGCTCGGCACCTATCCTCTGTGCGGGAATCTCTCCGCTCTGCCCTCCACACCCCTGTGGCTGCGCTCTCCTCCGTGGCTCCGAAGCTTCCCGCTTCCGCCATCCCCTGTCTCCGCCTGCGAAGGGGCTTCTAGTGTGCTGAAACCTTTCCTCCTTCACTGCTCCCTCCCACTGGTGCAGGTCCCGTCCCTATTCTTTTGTCTCTGTTTATTCTTTTTTCTTTTGCCCTACCCAGGTACACGGGGAGTTTCTTGCCTTTTGGGAAGTCTGAGGCCTTCCTCCAGCGTTCAGTAGCTGTTCTGTAGGAGTTGTTCCACATGTAGATGTATTTCTGATGTATTTGTTGGGAGGAAGGTGATTTCTACGTCTTAACTCCTCCATCTTGAAGCTCTCTAGTGGGGGAGTTTTCAACATGGGCAATACGGACTTATTGAGCTGAATAATTTCTCTTTATGGGGAGCTCTCCTGCACATGGTAGGATGATTAGCAACAAGGTGCCTGTACCTATGAAAGGCCAGTAGCACCCCCTCAGTTGTGACAATCAAAAATGTTTGTGAATGTTGCCAAATGTTCCTTGGAGGGCAAAATTGCCCTGGGTGGAGAGCTACTGCTGTAAATGTTAACTGCGTCTTCTTTTCTTTTTATAAATTTATTTATTTATTTTTGGCCACATTGGGTCTTCGTTCTTGCACGTGGGCTTTTCTCTAGTTGTGGCAAGCAGAGGCTACTCTTTGTTGCAGTGTGCAGGCTTCTCATTGGGGTGGCTTCTCTTGTTGCAGAGCATGGGCTCTAGATGCACGGGCTCAGTAGTTGTGGCTCAAGGGCTCTAGAGCTCAGGCTCAGTAGTTGTGGCACTCGGGCTTAGTTGCTCCGTGGCATGTGGGATCTTCCCGGACCAGGGATCGAACCCGTGTCCCCTGCACTGGCAGGTGGATTCTTAACCACTGTGCCACCAGGGTAATCCCACTGTGTTTTCTTGTGGTACGTAAAGTTATGGATGGCTGACTTAATTGGTTTATTCTTAGAGTCACTAAAATATGGTTTTTAAAATCCCCCTCTGTGTCCTAATTTTCTTGTGCTTTAGTTTTGTTTTGTTTTGTTTTTTTTCTGCTCACTTTACCCCTGTACCTCAAATACCCTCCTAATTCTCCACATGCCCAAAGCCTCGGTATAGTTTAAGGCCAAGCTAAAATCTCTATCCCTCCTTTTCTGGTGCTTCCAGCAAAAGTAATATCATGAATCATCAGTTCTTTGAGAGCAGGGACCATATCTGTCTTGGTCACTACACTGGCACCCAATAAATATTTCTTTAATGAATGAATAAATTCCCACAGCACTTTATTCCTCACTTATGGTACCTTGTGAAACAACTCTTTGTGTAACATGACTTATTTCTTCTACAAAAGTGCAAGAGCCTTTAGAGCAAGAATCTTGTCGTTCGTCTTTGTAACCTCTTTAGCGTGGAGCACTTGCCACTTAGTAGACATCATAAAGTTGTAAGTACTAAAACAATGTTGTTTTCTGAATACTACGCTTCAAAAAATGTTACCACTGGGCTTCCCTGGTGGCGCAGTGGTTAAGAGTGCGCCTGCCAATGCAGGGGACACGGGTTCGTGCCCCAGTCCGGGAGGCTCCCACATGCCGCAGAGCGGCTGGGCCCGTGAGCCATGGCCGCTGAGCCTGCGTGTCCAGACCCTGTGCTCCACAACGGGAGAGGCCACAACACTGAGAGGCCCGCGTACCGCAAAAAAAAAAGTTACCACTGATTTTGAAAGTTATGCTAAGCAATATTGGGGTACCCTCAGGACATACCTGTTAACTGACATAATTTTCTTCTCCATACTGTATTCATGAAAATTTGAGTCCCCAGCATTAGTTTGGAATTTCCTACATTCTGTTCTCATTTATCTGCTGAGCATGTGCCCAAGAGACAGATGTGATTTTGAATACTATCTTCCTATCACATGATCTTGGGCAATTAATCTGCAAGTCTATAATTGCATCATCTATAAAATAGAGAAAATAAGAATCCTATTTAGGGCTTCCCTGGTGGTGCAGTGGTTGAGAGTCCGCCTGCCGATGCAGGGGACACGGGTTTGTGCCCCGGTCCGGGAAGACCCCGCATGCCGCAGAGCGGCTGGGCCAGTGGGCCATGGCCGCTGAGCCTGCGCTTCCGGAGCCTGTGCTCCACAATGGGAGAGGACACAACAGTGAGAGGCCCGCGTACCGCAAAAAAAAAAAAAAGAATCCTATCTAAAAAGGTTTTTATAGGGAATAAGGTTGTATAAAGCATTTAGTCTTATAGCAAGTGCTCAAAAAATATAATTATTCCCTCTTTCAGTGTCCCATCTGGTAGAATACCTTGAATTAAGGTTTGGTGTGCCAGTAACCATTTATTTTACTCTTGAATCTGCAGTTTGGCTAGTGCATGCTGGAGACAGCTCACCGCCGTTCCATGCAGCATCAGCTGGGGCTGTTGGCTTGGAGGTTAACCAGGTGTGTTGGCCTGGAGCCTCAGTTCCTTTGTACAGAGGTTTCTACTCAGAGCTACTAGGGCATCATCACACCACAGCAGCTGCAGTCTAAGAGACAGGAAGTGGAAGCTGCAAACTCAACCTGGGTCTGAAAACTGGCAGTTTTAATGGAAAACTCTTTCATGGAGCTCCCCTAGGTTCAAAGGGAGAGGATATAGAGGATTGTGAAAGAATTAGGGGCCATCTTTAATATGTAGCAGGGCAGGGTCTGGATTTTTTACCCCCTTAATCGAATCAGTTAAGGCCTTGTCTTTATTTATTTATTTTTAATTTTTGGCCTTGCAGTGTGGCATGTGGGATCTTAGTTCCCTGACCAGGGATCAAACCCACGCTCCTTGCATTGGAAGCACGGAGTCTTAACTACTGGACTGCCACGGAAGTCCCGACATTGCCTTTAAAAAATTCTTCAGGAATGTAGAACTTAAGTTCAACTAGCTGGTGTAGTTTCAGATGATACAACTATTTTTTTAGGTAGATATTAATTCGGTACTCAGTCTCTAAAAAGCGGAATACTTATAAAATTGGATAAACAGCTACCCAGTCAACTCCTTATTATCTATAAAAAGCTTATTTGAATGGTTACCTACTTCAGTAAAGATTGCTTTTATGTATTTGCTCTCATTGTATATTTTTCTTAATTAAGTTCTTTGTTGATGTTGCAGTTTCTGTTTATTCTTACATCTTAGATGCAATCTGAGGGATTAGGAAAGACCTTTTAAAAACAAAGCAGTTACTTCCCAGATTCCAGAGAAAGTGTAAGTCAAGTAGACAGTTAATTAAAGGGGGAGCACAGAATGCCATTTACAGTATAGTTGATGGTGCCAATCTCCAGCATGAAGTCAAAAGTGGAGAGAAGTTGGGCTTCCCTGGTGGTGCAGTGGCTAAGAATCTGCCAGCCAATGCAGGGGACACAGGTTTGATCCCTGGTCCAGGAGGGTCCCACATGCCACAGAGCAACTAAGCCTGAGAGCCACAACTACTGAAGCCTGCGCACCTGCAGCCCATACTCCGCAACAAGAGAAGCCACTGCAATGAGAAGCCCGCACGCCACAATTAGAGAAAGCGCATGCACAGCAACGAAGACCCAACACAGCCAAAAATAAAAATAAATAATGAATGAATTTTTTTAAAAAGTGGAGAGAAGTTTAGTAAGGAAAAAAGTATGTTCACTGAGGGAGACATTGTTTTATTTAATCTTCAAATCATTTCCTTTATTTAGTTTGAAGTGCATTTTGGTTATTCAGCAAATATTGAATACTTACTATATCAGTCAGTAAAGATACAAAATAAGTTCATCCTTAAAATGTGTTGTATGCTCAAACTAAATGGAAGAAAAAAACAGATTCTTAAATATAGAGAACTTTTTTTTCCTGATACTTTTGAATTAAGAAATATTAAGAGTTGTATTGTTGGGTATGCTTGTGATTACCCAGCAGGGTGATAAGAAATAACATACTTATCCAAGTATAGACATCCTCTGCTTGTCATGGGGGACCTTGAAAGAGCTTCTAATGATGAACCTGCAACACATTTGGCAATTAGCTGAAGGTAGTTTAATGACATTTGTGGGGAAAGATGAATTAGCCAGGCCCTTAATGTCAAAACATAGGAAGTTTCTATGACTCAACCCACTTAGGATGAGCTACAGAGGCTGCAGCAAGAAGTGAAGTATCCTAGGAGGCCAGCTCAGTTTGCACAGTGGGAACCACGCCATTCACAGAGACTCTGCACCTTGCCCAGCGCCTCCTGGACAAAGGCCTCTGGCTACAAGGAGGATTTAATGGCAGTGAGTCAATGTGTCAGCACTGAGCCTCCCTCCTAGTGGAAAAAGAGCATATCCTGTTAACACTAGGTCAGTATCATCTACTTGTCAAAAATATGCCATGAATTATGAGCCAAAATTTTATTTATGGTGGAGTTAGACACATTAGGAGATTAGATGATTTATTAGCTGGAAAAGTTGAGAAGGTTCTCTGGACTCGTTTTTTTTGTTTGTTTGTTTTTGTGATACTTGGGCCTCTCATTGTTGTGGCCTCTCCCGTTGCGGAGCACAGGCTCCGGACGCACAGGCTCAGCGGCCATGGCTCACGGGCCCAGCCGCTCTGCAGCATGTGGGATCTTCCCGGACGGGGGCACGAACCCGTGTCCCCTGCATTGGCAGGCGCTCTCTCAACCACTGAGCCACCAGGGAAGCCCAAGGACTCGTTTTTTAGGTGGAATCTAAGTGATCTGGATCACTGCCCACTAGTGAAATTGCTGGGTGTGGTAGACAAAGAAAATGTTCCTTCTCATGACTTTTACGAGCTCTGTAGCTCCTATTCCCAGCCCAGTGCTCTCTTCCCTTTTTTTATTGTTGCTGAGCAAAGAATTTATAAAAAACTTTTTCTTCCTTTTTTTTTTTTTTTTTTTATTAAAAGCCCTGCTCAATTGAAATGGAAGTTCATTAAGTACTGTTCATTTCTCTTCCTGTCGTAATAACCCTGTCCCCCTCTGCTCTATTCAGCAGTGCCTGGAAGCACTGGCCAACATTTTAAGTCTGAACAGACTATTACATAGATATAGATACGCAGTCTCCAACATCAAGAGGGAGTTCAGTGCCACATGGGCAGAATGTGATCACTCAGGCTAGATGTCGACCGTAAATTTCAAATTAGCCCCTCACCTTAGAGGGGCACATGCCCTGGACAATTAAATCACCAGTCGGGAACTGCTGTGCCAAGCTGCCTGTTTGCGTTCTCCCTCTTAATTTTCATGGCACCCCTGAGAGGAAGCTGCTATTGCTGTGCCCATTTTAGAGATGAAGAGACAAAGGCCCAGAGGAGCTTAGGAACTTTGCCAAGAATACACAGCTAGTAAGAGGTGGGACTGGAATCCGAGTCCAGTTTGGCTTGACTCCAAAGCCCATGTGCTTTACCTTTACTGCACTAATTGTAGACAGTGCAGGAATCATGGTAGAATTAAGGGGGCTTGCGTGGCTCTCGGCTCCTTTTTTTTTTTTTTTTGCTGTACACGGGCCTCTCACTGTTGTGGCCTCTCCCGTTGCGGAGCACAGGCTCCGGACGCACAGGCTCAGCAGCCATGGCTCACGGGCCCAGCCGCTCCGCGGCATGTGGGATCTCCCCGGACTGGGGCACGAACCCGTGTCCCCTGCATCGGCAGGCAGACTCTCAACCACTGCGCCACCAGGGAAGCCCTCGGCTCCTTTTTTGACAGCTGTGCCCTTGGGTTATAATTTGGGAACTAGGTTTATGGCAGGATGCAGTGTCACTTGGCATGAGCAAGGAGTCCCTAATGGCCTTCCTTCTGCTCCGGAAGCCTGTGATGTCCATCCGACCGCTCATAGCGAAAGTTCAGTCGTAGAGTTTAGCAGTGTGAGCTTCTCTGACTTAGAGTGTGGCTGGAGGAAACTTTGTTGAGATTTTATTTGAAACACTGCTGGGTAAGAGCTTTCAAGGAGAACATCTAGAGCAAGGTTCAGAAAACAGCTCATGAAAGTGAAGCAGCAGATCTTGGGGAGAGAAATGGAGAAATTACTCGGTATAATACAGATGAGAATAGGAAGCCTGCACTTATTGAAAGAAGTAGAGAGGCAATGAAAAAAATTAAGGTTAAAAAGAGAGAGAACTGAAATAAAAAGAGGTAACTTGCATTTGAAAGGGAATCGAGTGCTCAGAAGAATTTTTGAAAATTGCTTTCCAGTATTCCCAAGTGTGGACTGGGTTATTGGTTCAAGCCACGCTTTTATGCCAGATTCCAAAATTAAATTTTACACAGAGCGTTGTCTAATAGAGCCCATAGAACTGTAGTCACCAACCTAAGACTGGGTCTTTAACGTTGTCACGTAACTCTCTGTTCTTTCACCTGCTCTAATCAAATGGTGAAAAGGTTTAACTCTTGGAGATTTCTACCTCCTCATGACTATAATATTAATAGCAGACTTGTGAGTTCCATGAACATAGATATACCTATATTCAAAACATAAGTGCATTCCAAAGCCAACTCATCCATCTTCCCATTTATCTACTCTTGCTTTTGCTGTTTCCTTCTATGAATGTGGATAACCAAGAGCTGACTTTAGAAACTGTTATATTTTGGCTTCCATGCCTCTGGAGTAGGATGAAAATATCTAATAATATTTTTCCTCTGGTGGTGAGATGTCAGACTATATTTGCACAGTCTGCATCTCCCAGGCTGGCCTGGAATGTTGGATAGCAGTGTTGCAGAAAGAGCAGCGTGTACACACAGAAATGCAGCCTTCCCTAATTGACCCCCCTCGGACCTGATGTATGCTTTGTTCCTCAGCTTCTTGGTACTTAGGTATTCAATTTGCATTCTGTTCCACTGCATTTTATACTCACTTATATACTGTATTTTTGTTGGGCTTTTTTTTCCCCTCATAAACAGATTTTTTTTAAATCCTATCTGTGAAAATAAATAATAATAAATACTGCCATGTTTGTTTTGCTTTAAAATTGTAAAGGATAAACTATAAGATATTTCTATGTATTTAGTTTTCCAAATACAATTAAATTAAAGCTGACTTGCTAAAATTGAATTTACACTAAATTTTTTCCGTTGTGCAACTCTTGCAGAAAAGACACTAACCTTATGTGTTATGTAACTTCATCTGCCCTGTGAGCCCTCGTACAGGCCCTGCTCTAATTTCTTTTTAGACCTCCGGGCTGGAGGAGATGCCCTGCCCCTGTGTCCCTCAGGACACAGTATTGATGGCTTCACTTCTAAACGCACCTATCAGAAACCAAAATCATAGACATGTGGATTTTCTCAGAAGCCTTTAATGAAACTTGGGTTTTCACCTCTCATACCAAAATAAGCAAGGGAAAAAATAGAAATCAGCCCAACAGTACTTTAAAATTGATTTTTGTATTTATCTTCTAATGCAAATGCCAGAGAAAGTGCCTGCTTCCTGGGTTTGTTTAGTTGTTTTTTTGCCTGAGGTACCTTCATGTCAATTTTTGACCCACAGCACTTTCGACTGCATAAAGAACTCTAAACATAAGCATTGGTAATAGAAATGCTGACACAACCCAACTGTCACCCCTGGAATATGTCATTGAAGGTCTGCACACGTGCCAGGATCCCGTACTTGGGGTAAGTGAAGAATGAGGCCACTGTTCAGTTTCCAGCATCTAACGGGGAGAGTATGGAGGGTCGTGCCCTCTGTTTCTCGTCTCCCACCCTTTCATCATCTCCCCCCACGCACCGTGCCCTGGGGAATGGTCACATCTTAATTATCTTTTCCTCCGAGGCCAGTTAGACCTTCAGAGGGCACAGTGTGTGTTACCATCACTCACGCTGTCGTGAGACTCTGTCCTGTGATCAAGTGTTTTCAAGTCGGTAGAGAAAGGAGGACTGACAGTGTTGGGCCAACATAACATGAAGAGTCTGTTTACCATCAGATGCGAGCTTGGATCTTGTTTCATCAGGGGCAGAATATGTTTTTCACAGCAGTCTGGTGAATTAAGAACAATATACAGAATCACGCAGTGAGTCTGTTGTATTTGACTCTGTTAATGGGATTTACGTATGGAACATCAGTTTCCTCTACAGACATAATTGAGTACATAGTTACCGTGATAGGAAAACGGCAAGCATATGTAGGGTGTGTGTGATGTTAAATTTTAAGAAACGTAATGAAGAGGAAAATCAGAGAAAACCTGAAAGTATGCAAATAATGAAATTATTCATTTGAATTTTTTGCTCAAGATATATGTGAAGCAGCTATGCCCTCCATATTACTCTGTGGAAATACAACAACAAATAGATGATTTTAACGTGTTACCATCTTCCTTTTGGATTAATTTTTTAATAGAGCCACAATGCCTGAAGGGCGGTTCCTAGGGTCTGGCGTGTGGTTCAAGAATGCTCTGTCGAATATAGCTTCTTCCCTCAGGGCTCTGAGTGGTGTCTGGTGTCAGTAGGTCGTCAGTAGTTCTGAGGGCCTCTTGTATTTATTAATACCAAGGGAGTAGGGTGTTTTCCCCCAAAGCCTGGCTGACAGTTACTCCTGGGGAAAGAAGAACAGTCGGGCTAAACCGACCAGAAATATCTGGAGGCACGAACACCTCGTTAGTGGAGGTCAGCAGGTCAGGCGGTAACTGCTCAGAGCGTCATTCTTGGGCAGCGGTGGGATTACCATGGTATAAGTTGGCTTCGGGGGTCAAATCGATCAACCAAAAGAGGTTTAACGATTTTTAGTGTTCAGTTACAATAAGGGTTCCGACTTTCTGGATTCAGTGAGGGGATGTGTGGCAGTCGACTCTGCTTAATTCTAGGCTGTGCGTCCCCCATCCAACCCCCAACACCACCATTTTTTGTTCCCAAGGCTGCCTTAGCCTAAAACAGCTTTTGATCTTTGCTGTCTGGGAGTTAGAAATCCACAATGGCAGTGAACGTTTCTCTTTCTCTTAGTGAGCCCGTCGGCTTTGCCCTCTCCTATTCTTGGCCTCTTTTTCACTCTTGCACCAGTGACACCTCGGGACCCTCGCAGCCTCGGGGCGCCTGGGTGAGATTCCTCCCAGACCATCCGTGAGCTGCGGGTCCAAGCCTAGCGCCCCAGCCTGCCTCGCCTTGCTTTCTCCTTCTGGAATACCACCCACCTGCCTGCCCACAGAGGGAGACAATGAGACTAATGAGAAAGGAATGGGAACCAATGGGGAGAAATGCACTGAATGCTCTGGACTCCTTGGAGAGAGGTGTTTGTTCAAGGCATTATTCATATTTTTTGCAAGGAAGAGCAACATTGATTTTTTTTCATCCAAGAGCCATTCTGCCTTTGCACGGAGTCACCGGAGCACTGAACCTTCCCCTTTCATAAATGGGCAAAGTGCCTTACCGTGGCCTAATAGCACGGGCTTTGAAGCTAAATTTTTTATTTCCATCTCCAGGCATGAATTTTTGCTTCATTTTGCAGGAGACTGGGAGATCTTCTATTCACTGGAATCTGTCTTGGGTAATACTGCATTATTTTAAACTTTCTCTCTGGGGCTTGGTGTATGAGTTCGCCAGTGTCAAGCACATACTCCATTACGCATAGAATGCTCTGCACGGACTCCAGGCTGCATACCTACCACGCTGCTGTGTTTAAAATTTTCCTTTGCAGCCCAGCCCAGCCAATCAGGTGTCCAACTAAACCTTGAAGCCAATTAGTGTGTTTCACAGAGCCAGGTGCAGAGCTGCCAGGTAGCACCTGCAAGTGAGTTGCATTGCTCTAATGGGATCTGCACATGTTTGGCTCTATATGAAGATGTTTTCACTTGACATGGAGTCATCTTTGGTCTTGTTCTCCAACCACTCCACTAAGCAGACACACCCACACATGTTACCAATTTGATCCGCTTTCAGAGGAGGATGGTACCTAGTCTTTCTCTTCCTGCTGCTAATATTTATGCTGATGCCCCTTGGGAAACTGTATTCTCCCATCCAAAGTGCTTTCAGAGGGGAGAGGACCACAAATCTTCGTTATTATCTTCGTTATTATCAGGGCATTTTCTGATAACACTGCATGTCTAACTTAAATTAGCCCATAAAGATTTATTTGAGATTTTTGTGCTTTCTTTTTCAAAAATATGTTTGAAGATGGCAATTTTTCTCAAAGAAAGAACACACCTGAGTTCCTGTAATTTGGGGACTGAAGACATGGGCTCTGGTCCTATATCTCTGCAGCTAATGAGCTGTGTGCCTGAGCAAGACACAGCCTTTTCTGAGCCACTTGGATTCACTATTCTCTAAGGAGCATGGAATCTGTAGAAGCAGCACATAGACCTAAGTGTAAATCCCTGATCCACTTTCTATTAGCAGAGTGACCTGGTCAAAGTTTTGTAGCCTCTCTTTTGGTCTCCTGACCCATAAAATGCACATAATAATATGTACCTCAGAGGGTAATTTGGGGAGTTTAATGATTTCATAGTTACAGATATACCAGATTAGTGCCTGTACACGGTAGCTTTTCCAAAAGTGTTCATTTTTACTTGCCTATCTCTTTGGCTTTGCTGGTTTTTTATTTCAAGTACTATACAGATATTACAACAATAAGTGGATTTTTAAAAATAATGAATAGCAATACAGTTGACCACTGAACAACGGGGGTCAGGGGCACCAACCCCCATCCACCACCCCACCCCCCAGTGGAAAATCCTCATATAACTTTATAGTCAGCTTTATACAACTTTATAAAGTTGTATAAAGATTTAAATTCTGGCTCATATACTTACTTGCTGTGTGGCTTTGGACAAGTTATATAGCCTCTATGAGTCCTCAGTTTCCTCATCTGTAAAATAGGGATCGTTTCACTTGCTTCACACAATTGCAGTGAGGATGAAATAAAGCGATGCGTGTAAAACATCAAGCATGGGGCCTGGTGCATAACTCCACAACTGTGCACAAAACTGATTTCTTTTCACTAAGCCAGTGATTCTCCACTTTGGCTGTTTCTTGGAAATCACCTCTGTAGCTTTTACAACTCCTAATGTCCAGGCAGCACCCCAGACCATCAGACTTTCTGGAGTGGGAGGCAAGCAACACTTTTTTAAAGCCCCTCTGATATTTCCATGTCCAGCCAAGGTTGAGCATCCCTGCGCTAGATGCACCCTGTGTGTCTCAGCCTGTCTACACGGGCTCAGCAGGAGCACAGCTCAGGAAGGCGGCAGGACTGAGGTCCAAAGGGTGGTGTGGGAAGGACTCTGGGAGCAGCTGGCAGGGCCGTCCCCATGGCCTGACTGAGGTTAATCACCCTGGGGCCTCTGTTTTTCCCACAGCATTTTCATCTAAGTGAAGCTAGCTTAAAATGGAATTCTGGGGGAGCCTAGAGAGGAATCATGTGCAGAGCAGGCAGCTTAAGGAGAGATGGTTAGCAGAAGGGGGAAGAGAGAGCAAAAGGAGATGGTGAGAGCAAGCTTACACCCGCAGGTCCTGACCGGGAAGGCGCTCTGACCTTCAGGACAAGATAGCCAGAGTTATCTCTTTCTCCTCCAGGAGTCAGATCATCAGTGGGAAGTGCAGTGTGGTCAGTCCCAGAACCAGCAGCAACAGTGTCACTAGAGAGCTAGTTCAGAAGCGCAGACTCTCACACGCCCCCCACAAATCTTCTGAATTAGAATCACTAGGGGTGGGGCATAGGACTATGCATTTTAACAAGGTTCCCAAGTGATTACATGCTCATTAAAGATCGAGAAGCGCTGCTAAGGTGAAAACAGAACAAGCTTTCGAGGCAAACGGTGCTTCTGAGAGAGTTCTATCTAGCTCTTTCACTTACTCTGTGATCTTTGAAAATTTACTTAACTTCTCTGAACTCCTGTTTCCTCATCTGTAAATTGGGAATGAAAGAATTTACCTTAATCATAGACTGCCAAGGGAATTGTGGATGGAATACAGGAGGTCCATGGACTTGGATGGGAAAAAAAAGTCATTTTTATTTTCACTAATCTCTAACTGAAATCTAGCATGCCCTTCAATTATGAACGTAGGCAAGAAATCACAGTAGTGTTAATAGCCCATAACTGTCAGCAGTAGAAATCACAGATATTTTCATATCACATTACAGTTCTCTGCAATTACAGATATTTACAATATATCTACATATCATTTGTGTTCATCTACTTAAAAATTATAGTTTTTTTGGTTGTTGTTTTGTTTTTTTGCGGTACGCGGGCCTCTCACTGTTGTGGCCTCTCCCGTTGCGGAGCACAGGCTGCGGACGCGCAGGCTCAGTGGCCATGGCTCACAGGCCCAGCCTCTCCGCGGCATGTGGGATCCTCCCGGACTGGGGCACAAACCCGTGTCCCCTGCATCGGCAGGCGGACTCTCAACCACTGCGCCACCAAGGAAGCCCCCAAATTATAGTTTTTAGACTTGCCAGATCTCAATACTTAATGTACTAATAATGAGGCACATACATTACTCTATCATAAATGTGTTTTAGTTTTATAAGAACTGTATTTTAAACTAATTGGTTTCCTTTGTAATTTTATTTTTTATTGCCTGCATTTGAAAACTATTCTGAAAAAGGGTCCAGAGGTTCAAGGCACAAAAAAAGGTTTAAGAGAAGCCTCTCTTGCCTTGCAAGTTGTTGTGATGATCAAACAATGGAATCAGATATGTCTAATACTTGGCAGATACACAAATAACAGCACTCTGATTGCCCTCCTCCGCATCATCCATCATCGTGTTTGTCCTCAACCTGGACCAAACCATCCTTCAGCCTTTTCTGGGGGTCCATCAGAATGCACAGTGTCTAGTCAACGTCCCCCACAGGTATTTTTCTAGCTAATTCTGGTTTTATTGAATGAGAGTTAGTGTTTACTGAATGGCTGCTCTGTGACAGAAATGTGAAGTAAGCTGTTTGGAATCACACAGCTGGTAGTGGGAAAGGTGGCATTCAGTCTCCACACTGCCATGCATATGCCTACATCCAGGCGTAGGGGCACAGATGAAGGGCTCCTGCATCCTCCTGGTTCAAGAAGACAACACAGGGTTATCGTCTGGCTCACTAAGCACCTATAATCTCTTAGTTCTTGTACATTCAATAAACATTTATTGAGCACTTACTATGTGCCTGGCTCTGTGCCAGTTGCTAGGATACCCAGCTGAGTAAGTCATGAGCCCTGCCTCTAAGAAGACACTATGTGCTCTGGAAGCACAGAAAGAAAATCCCTAACCCAGCGAGGACAAAATGTAGAAACAGAAATGAGGGGAGTTTCCCCCAGTCACTTGGGGACAGTGTGAAGTTTAAAATGGTTAATTTTTCGTGTCAACTTGGCTGGGCTATTGTGCACAAATATTTGGTGAAAGGTTATTCTGAATGTGTCTGTGAGGGTGTTTTTTTTACCTGAGTCTAGCATTTAAATTGGTAGACTTTGAATAAAGCAGTTTGCCCTCCATAATGTGGGTGAGCCTCATCTAATCAGTTAAAGAAATTAGTATAAAGACTGACCTCTCCTAAGCAAGAAGGAATTCTTCCAGCAGATGACCTTCACATTTGACCTGCAACATTGGTTCTTCCCTGGGTCTCCAGCTTCCTGGCCCACCCATCAGATTTTGGACTTCCCAGCCTCCATAATCACATGAGCCAATTACTTAAAATAAATCTCTCCATATATACATACATATCCTATTGGTTCTTTTTCTCTGGAGAACCCTGACTAATACAAAATCCAACTGGAGCAGGATGGAGGCATAAGACATCTCTCAATTATATCTCCCCTTCAACAACAATTTAGCATCCATCTACAGACAAAAGTGCTTTATGGGAGTGGTGGGATTCAGCATCACACAGCAAGGGACCCAGGAAGAGTCTAGCCCACCCATGCATCAGGGTCCTTTGTCCTGCCTTGTGAACCCTGAAGTGGTTCATGAACTGGCTAGAGCTCTTCTTGGCCACAGTACAGGAGCCCCTGATTTAGACAATCACCCATGGGCAAGACAGCCTTAGTGGAAGTCCAGTGGAGAAGGTCCAGGACATCATTGGAGCAAAGAAATCAGATTGGATGCATTAGAAGGGGTAAGAGGACCAAGTTGACTTTATCCCCATCCACCGCCACCCCTGCCCTGGGTGGGCACAGCTTGAGGCCAAGAGAGCCCTTCTTGGCCTGTGATTTCCCCCCACAGGGGAAAGTGAGAGCATGTGAATGAGCGTCTGTCTTCTCCAGCTCTGCAGGATGCTGCCACAGAGGCCCAGTTCTCTCTCACTCCATCCAGAGTGCTGAGTTGTGAGCTGCACACTAGGGTGCTGTGAGCAGCTGGGGGAACAACATGAAGCTCATAGGTCTCCAAACAAATTCAACTAAAAAAATCTCTTCTTGAAAACATATTATAATGAAACTATCAAAAATCAAAGACAGAAACTTAAAAGCAGCGAGAGAAAAGAAGCTCATTGCTTTCAAGGGAACCCCCAAAAAGCATCAGTGAATTTCATAGCAGAAACCTTGCAGTCTAGAAGATAGTAGAATGATATATGTAAAGTGCTGAAAGGGAAAAAAAAAAAAAACCAAAAGAACTTGCCAACCGAGAATACTTTATCTGGTAAACTTGTCCTTCAGAAATGAAAGAGAGAGAAAACATTCCCAGACAAGCAAAGGCTGAGAGGAGTTCATCACCACTAGATCTACCTTACAAGAAATGCTAAAAGGAGTTTTTCAAGCTGAAATGAAAGGATTAGTAACTTGAAAACATGACAAAATACAACACACTGGTAAAAGTAAGTATATAATCAAATTTAGAATATTCTAATACTGTAATATGGTAGTGTGTTAACCACTTAACTCTAGTAAAAAGGTTAAAGAACAAAAGTGTTAAAAAATAACTATAGCTACAATTACTTGCTAATGAATACACAATAAAAAAGAGGTAATTTGTGACATCAAAAACACCAAAGGGGGAATAAAAAGAGTTTTTGTGTGAGATCAAAGTTAAGTTATTAGTGGCTTAAAATAGACTGTTAGGGGCTTCCCTCGTGGTGCAGCAGTTAAGAATCCACCTGCCAATGCAGGGGACACGGGTTTGAAGCCTGGTCCGGGAGGATCCCACATGCTGCGGAGCAACTAAGCTGGTGCTCCACAACTGCTGAGCCTGTGCTCTAGAGCCTGTGAGCCACAACTACTGAGCCCGCACACCACAACTACTGAAGCCCACGTGCCTAGAGCCTGTGCTCCACAACAAGAGAAACCACCACAATGGGAGGCCCGTGCACTGCCGTGAGGAGTGGCCCCCACTCGCCGCAGCTGGAGGGGGCCTGTGAGCAGCAGTGAAGACCCAATGCAGCCAAAAATAAATAAATTAAACAATTTTTTAAAAAGTAGACTTTAACTCAAGAGCTGTAACAAGAGAAAAGGAAGGTCATTACGTAATGATAAAGGTGTCACTTCATCAAGAGAATATAAATAATATATGCAGTCAACATTGGAATTCCTAAATATGTTATTAAGCAAATACTAAAAGGGAATTCCCTGGTGATCTAGTGGTTGAGAATCCGCCTTCCAATGCAGGGGACGCATGCTTGATCCCTGGTTGGGGAACTAAGATCCCACATGCCACAGGGCAACTAAGCCCACACACCGCAACCACTGAGCCTGCATGCCGCAACTACTGAGCCCACGCACCTGAGCCCGTGTACCACAACTACAGAGCCCATGTGCTCTGGAGCCTGCGCACCGCAATGAAAGATCCCACAGGCCACAACTAAGACCTGACGCAGCCAAAAATAAATAAATAAATAAATATTTAAAAAAAAAAAGAGCCACGTGCTTCTATTCAGGTTTCAATTAAGATGCTATGAGATTCAAGTAGGAGATATGAGATAAAAATTGGAGCTAAATGTTATTTATAAAAAAAAGCAAATACAAATCTGAAAGGAGAAATAGACAACAATACAATTATAGTAGGGGATTTCAATACCCCAATATATCAATAAATAGATCATCTAGATAATAACCTTTGCATATATGATCAACTAATATTTAACATGGGAGCCAAGAATGCTTAATGGGGAAAGAATAGTCCCTTCAGTAAATGGTGCTAGGAAAACTGGATAATCATATACAGAAGAATGAAATTGGACTCTTATCTTACACCACTCACAAAAATTAACTTGAAATGGGTTAAAGACTTAAACATAAGACCTAAAAAAACATAAAACTCCTAGATGAAAACAGAGAGAGAAAACTTTTTGGCGTTGGTCTTGGCAATGATTTTTTAGATTTGACACTAAAAACAAAAGCAGAAATAAACAAGTAGGATTACATAAAACTAAAAAGCCTCTGCACAGCAAAGGAAACCATCAACATAATGAAAAGTCAACCTACCAACAGGGAGAAAATATTTGCAAACCATATATCTGATGAGGGGTTAATGTCCAAAATATATAAAGAACTCAAACAATAATAGCAATAGCAATTGATAGCAATAAATAAATAAATAAATAAATAAATGTTTAAAATAATTTAAAATAAATAAAATTTAATTTAAAAATAAATTTAAAAAATTTTTTTTGAAGTTTGTAAACATTAAAAACAGTTCAGAGTGAAAACCTGACACGTGAAAACAATTTTTCCATAAAAGATACAATTAGTCTCCAACAGAAAAAAAATTAAAAACTACAGCATCGTAGGGGCTCATTTAACTCAGTCACCACAATAATCGTCACTTTATCGAGAATCAGTTCAAAGCCTTACATAACTGGAACTTTCCCCTACAGATTCCAAGATCGACATTCATGGTTACGACCCTGAGGCACAGGGACGACTGAGCCTCTGAAACATCAGTGAAAGGGTGTGTCATGGTGTAGATTCAAGTATTTTCAAATCCTAGACAGATCTACTCAGAATCACTCTAGAACTCTTCTCAGGCATTTGAAAATCAGTGCACACCCCTAAAACAGAGGTGTGTCCCCACCTGTGGTCCATGATGCCAGCAAATGGGCAAGGGTTTGGGCTGGGGGAACGGACTGTATTTCTTTCGTGGCTTTTACCTGGGAAGGTAAAATGACAGAAAATCTGCAGTCCAGCCTCAAAGTATCCAGGAAAGGGAGGAAACTGGAAAAAAGATGGTCCCCACATTCCTGGAGGAGAATCTGAGATTCAGGGAGGTGATTCATTTGAGGAAGCATCAAGGGATTTCTCAGCAGGGTAGGAAACAAATGGTGACCCTGCCACAGGTCAGCAGTACCACGGCGCTGTGCCAAGAGGATGCCAGCTTTTCCCACCCCCCCCAAACCCCAGACCCAGCGAAAAGCTCCGCCAGCACACCCACCACCAAGACCCTCGGTGTCTCACGTGGCTTTCCAGGCTTGTGCTGGTGTCTCGATGCCCCGGGCATGGAAAACAATGGGGAGAGGGGGATCCTGGCAGCGAGACTAAAGCTGACCTGGGGCAGCTATGGGAGCTGCCCAGGAATCACTGCTCACCGACTGTTCCAACCATGTACCTTCATTCCTTGATTTTTCCCCCCACTCCTAGCAGCCCCCATTTAATCCAAAGTCCTGACTTGTCACAAATACATATGACAGGTGGCTCAGAGTCAGACGTGAAGCCTGTGCTCAGGGACAGTGAAGTGGACACGGCAGCCTGTGAGGCCAGCGGCTCCCAGGGCCACCAAAGCAGAGGATCTGGGGACCTGTCCCGCCCACCTGTTTCTGAACAGCTGGGCACGGGACTCCCTGCCTCAGGCACCCGCCACCAGGGCCACTGTGAAAACCCTTTCCCAAAATGAACTTTTACCGAGGAGGACAAAATTCAACTTAGTCACATGAAAATCTGACGTGATGAGGGACAGAAAAACTTGATTGAAAGGACGGGCACGAGGAGCAGAGGGAAGAGGACTCTGGCGCGTCCTCACGTGTCCAGGCGCTGGATCTCGGGCCGGCTGTCCACGTCTCTGGACTCCGTGCGGGTGCGGATGTAGTCACTGGCGCTCTGCTGGCGGAGGCTGACTCTCCACTTCTGCGCGGCCAGGAATGCGCTCACCGCGTGCGCTGCGGTTGCCAAGAAGCCGAATATCAAGGCAGCAATTTCTGCTCCGGTTTTGTGGTTTAAAGCAGCCAGTACAATGGAAGCAATAAAGAAAAAGAAAGTGCTGAGTCCAGTGTTGACCAAATCCTGGGTAGGGCAAAGTGGAGAGATTCCCGCACAGAGGATCGGTGCCGAGCGGCACTCACCAGCCTGAGAGACTTGTCTGCTCGCCCGCCGGGGCGGGCGGCGCTCTAAATAAAATTTTTTTTAAATTTTTTTTAGAAAAAGGGACTTCACTGGCAGTCCAGTGGTTAGGACTCCACGTTTCCACTGCAGGGGGTGCGGGTTCGATCCCCGGTTGGGGAATTAAGATCCCGCATGCCGTGGAGCGTGGCCAAAAATTTTTAAAAAAACAAATCTCATTAAAAAGTGGGCAGAGAGGGCTTCCCTGGTGGCGCAGTGGTTGGGAGTCCGCCTGCCGATGCAGGGGGCACGAACGGTCCGGGAGGATCCCACATGCCGCGGAGCGGCTGGGCCCGTGAGCCATGGCCTCTGGGCCTGCACGTCCGGAGCCTGTGCTCTGCTATGGGAGAGGCCACAGCATGGGGAGGCCCGCGTACTGCAAAAAAAAAAAAAAAAAGTGGGCAGAGGTAGACATTTTCCAAAGACGGCATACAGCTGGCCAACAGTTTCATCAGGGAAATGCAAATCAAAACAACAATGAGGTATCACCTCACATCTCTTAGATATCTTCAAAAAGATAAGTGTTGCCAAGGATGTGGAGAAAAGGAAGTCATTGTGCACTATTGGTAGAAATATAAATTAATGCAACAAATAAGGAAAACAACATGGAGGTTCCTCAAAAAATTAAACATAGGACTACCATATGATCCAGCAATCCCATTTCTGGGTACATATCCAAAGGAAATGAAATCAGGACATCAAAGAGATATCTGCACTCCTATGTTCAGTGCAGGATTATTCACAATAGCCAAGATACAGAAACAGCCTAAGAGGCCATCAATGGGTGAATGGATAAAGAAGATGTGTTGTGTATGTGTGTGTGTATATTTATAAACACATATAAATGTACATATTTATATATATACAAAATGGAATATTTTTCAGCCATGAGAAGGAAGAAAATCCTGCTGTTTGCAACAACATGGATGGACCTTGAGGGCATTATGCTGCATGAAATAAGCTAGACAGAGAAAGACAAATACTATATGATCTTACTTATATGTGCAATCTAAGAAAAGCCAAACTCATAGAAACAGAGAGTGGAATGGTGGTTGCCAGGGTCTGGGGCATGGAAGAAATGGGGAGATGTTGATTAAAGGGTACAGACTTTCAGTTATAAAATGAACAAGTTCTGGGGATATAATATATAGCATGGTGACCATAGTTAACAAAACTGTATTATATATTTGAACGTTGATAAGAGAGCAAATCTTAAATGTTCTCACCACAAAAATTAAAAATGCTAATTATATGAGGTGATGTAAATGTTAACTAACCTTATTGTGGAAATTAGTTTGCAACGTAAGTGTATATATATATTATATATAAGTATCAAATTATCACATTGTACACCTTAAACTTATACAAAGTTATCTGACAATTATATGTCAATAAAGGTGGAAAAAAATAAAATTAAAAATTAAACAAACAAAAACCCAAAGTCCAACTGGCTCTATCCACTTGTGATTATGCTTTGGTGTGCTTTACTTTTTGTCTGAATACGTCTTATATTACAAGGCTCCTGGTCTGGGATTCTGAGTCCCCAAGAGATTTTTGTTTCATTACACACCCTTTGTGGCAGTGTTGTATCTAAGCTAATATAAGCAGTGCTGGGAAGCCTGGGGTTAGGAAGGAAAGGAAATAACATTTATTGAGTGCCTACTGAGTGCTGGGCACTGTGCATTTTATATTCATTCTACCTCTAATTATTAGTATACAAAAAAGTAAATGGAATTGTGCCCATTTTACAGACAAGGAAACTGAAGCCTGGAGAGAGTAAGTGACTCTTCTGTGATCACCCAGCTAGCAAGGAGAATCAGAGCTGGCATCCAAACCTGAGTCTCTGCCTGGCACCCAAGACAACCAAGGCCAGGCTCTTTAAGACACAGGGTGTCACCTCCCACAGAAAGTGCTAGGCCCAGGGAATAAGACCTCCAGCTCCTCAGAGACCTCACTCCCTCACTGGCAGAGCTTCCTACCCCCAAGGGGCCCCTGCAACCACACTAGCCCCTCCCGTGAGAGATTACTCTATGCCCTGCTTGAAGCCCATGCAGAAGATCACCAAATCACCAAATAAAGGAGCCCTTTGATTTCAGTAGAGTCTTTGAAACATCCCACTTTGACGTTGGCCCCAGAGCTTGGGTTTCAGCCAGACTCTCCGGGTCTCAGTCATGTTGATCATCAAGGGCCTCTTGACTTACTTCCATATGTCACTCCACCAGGACCCTGCCATTTTGCTCTACTGATGAGAACATCACGTGGGCAGAGTCAAAATCTCTCCTGCAGCCGCAGAAGATGGCATCTATTGCTGGTTTCCTTATCTGTGTTCCCTTTCATCCATCAGACAAGGAAATTAAATTGGTCTGGCACCATTAGCTCTCCAGAAAGCTCCTTTGGCTGCTCAATCTACCAAAGAGGGTGGATTTTATTTTTTTAACATCTTTATTGGAGTATAATTGCTTTACAATGGTGTGTTAGTTTCCATTTCCTTCCATTCCCCCATTCCATCCAAGCCACTGTCCTTGCTGCAGGACACTGAACCTGGTTCTTCTGCCTTCTCAGTGATTCTGTGCACCTGTCAATATCCCTGTAATGAGGTCATTTCCTGCTTAAATCAGCCTGAGTTGGTTCCAGTTGTCGCCAGGAAGAAACTGTCTGGTGTACAGAGCTCGTCTACTCTGCCTCTCGCCACCGACACCCAGAGGGAAGGAAAGCCAAACCGCCGTGAAGATCGGGGGCGCATAAGGACATAAGGACACAATCTAGGTCGTCCCACAGACAGTCACTAAGAGGCATAGATAGGGAAATTGAACCAAGGGAGACTGTTCCAGTGCTGGCCCCCTGGAATCTCAAAGCCTGGAATTACATTGTCCGATATGGTAGCCAGCAGCTACATGTGGCTGTTTAAGTAGAAACTTAAATTATCTACAATTAAAATGAAATACAATTAAAATCTTATTTTCTCAAGTGCGCTAGCCACATATCAAGTGTTCAATAGCCACAGTCCCCTAGTGGCTACCATTTTGTACAGCAAAGATATAGAACATTTCCATCGTTGGAGAAAGTTCCATTGGGATACACTGCCCTGGAACCTTGAAATTCCAGACTGAGTGGCAGGATTACTGCCTTATTTGGTCACATCTGTCCTTTCTGGTGTTTGATGAGGCTCCGAGTACAAAGGCAGTGGGCAGCGGTTCTGTGCTGCTCTATCCTGGTGGACATTAAGTCCACACCAGCTGGCAGGACCAGGAAACCCTGGGTGTGCCCTGTGAGAAACAGTGGGGTCATGGGGAGCCCCCTTTACCCTCCTGTATGTTCGTCTTACGTTCCCTTTATACTGCTTGTTGTTGGCTGCACCGGAGGAAACAAAAGTAAAGGCAACTTTGAACCTAGTCCGCGACGTCATTCTCACCTTTCCAGGACCTGGACCGGGCTCTGCAGCCTAGGCCAGTGTAGAGGCTGCCTGAGGGACGCAGGATGTGTGTTAGCGACGGGGGCTACATGCTCACCCAGGACCTAGCATGGTGCTCGGCATATTGGAAGTACCCAGCAAACATTCACTGGATTGACATGGATCTAATGCAGACTCTAAGGGACCTGACTTAGGACAGTCAGATAATTTTCATGCCAGATACCTTTCATCCAACGGTTGAAGGAGACACTAATAATGATGATATGATGGTGAAGGTACGAAAAAAAAATGGGACTTAAGAGTATAAACTCATTATAATTGGAATTAGGCAAAAGTAGGGTACACATATGAAGATGTTTGGAGCTATGGGAATGTTTCTCTTTTAAAATTCCTTAAACATTGTAGATATCAGAGTGATTAAGAATGTTCAGACAGGTGTGATCCCTCTGGTGAAACGGCAGTAATAGTACCTACTCATGGGAACTGGGGCTCAGAGAGATGTCACGATTTGCACACTCTCGCAGACTTAGTTTCACTGCCCCAGGACCCAGAATACTCATCTGCTAGGGACCTTCAGCCCTGTCGTTCCCCTCCACACCCCTGTCAGCTCTAGGGCTCTATGATTCCCAGCAGAAATTGCAAACCACTCAGATCAAACTTGCCCAAGAGAATATGTGTGGCTTTGATGCACACGGTGTCCTCTGTAAATCACAGTCACAGCCACAGATGCTCCTGGGGACTCCAGGCTGAATGGCCACTCAGAGCTCTAATCACATTCTGGGTCTTAGTCCACTGTGTTGAATCTTACAGCAGAGCAGCGAGTGCTAAAGCAGAAACCCCGGTGACAGAAGGAGCTCTCTGAGGGTTTGGTGGAATAAATTACTCAAACAGTTGGATTTGCCTAAAAGCAGTGAAACTGAATTCCTGCTATGATACTGGGATAAACAAAATGTAATCTACAGCATTGTCCTAGCTCATCCAAATCGTGTCTTCCTTTTTCATGTAAGTAATTGAAAAAAAAAACTGCGGAGACCTTTAGGAGCGTTATCTTATTTGGATCCGATTTTTTTTTAACATCTTTATTGGAGTATAATTGCTTTACAATGGTGTGTTAGTTTCTGCTTTATAACAAAGTGAATCAGTTATACATATACATACGTTCCCATATCTCTTCCCTCTTGCATCTCCCTCCCTCCCACCCTCCCTATCCCACCCCTCTAGGTGGTCACAAAGCACCAAGCTGATCTCCCTGTGCTATGCGGCTGCTTCCCACTAGCTATCTATTTTTACGTTTGGTAGTGTATATATGTCCATGCCACTCTCGCCGGAGATTTCATACTGAAGGCGAGTGCAGCATTGCTGTAAACGCAGGTGAACTTCGGGGGGAAGGAGCGCCCCTGTACAATCACAAATGCAAATGTTTAAAGCGACTCAAAATTTTCCGCTTGCAGCTGCCCGTTTCATCTCTCGCAAAACTAGTAATGATACAAGCAGTTGATTATGGTTTACAACAGCAATAAACCTCTCACAATTGGTTGTTTCCAAAATAAATAGCCATTCTGTTAAATGTTAAATAACAAGTCATAAACGGCGGAGAACAACCAATTTCTTGTGGATTATTGCCTGAATAAATTTCAACAGGAATGGCAGATCATTAAGCTATAAACGCCACAGATCAAAGCCATTGAAATTTTTTTTTAAAAATCAATCAAGGAATTCATCAAGGACTCCCATTTTACAAACCAAATCACACCACACATTGTAACGTATTCTTTGGAACTTTTCCTTTGCTGGTCATGGTTAGCTCTATTCTTGCCCAAATCCTTCCAAACTTTTTCAGAATACCTTTTTTTTTTTTTTTTTGGCCGTGCTGCACGGCTTGCAGGATCTCAGTACCCCAAGCAGGGGTCGAACCCATCCCTCACCCCACAAAAAAGAGAATACCTAGCCTGGTAGTTAAATTGGCCCATTCTGAGAGCATGCAGTTTCACTCAGCTGCATTCTATAAGCCCTACATTTAACATCGACAATATTCCAATTGATAAAACACAGACCTGTCCACTAAGTTAAACATCTGAGTCAAAGCTCAGTGGCAAATATATTCAAACTGCAGCTCTAATAGAGGCTGTTCTTGCAAGAGGAGCCAACTTCATCCGGGTGATTGATAGAAGATTCCTCGCCATAGCAACCGGGGTTATCTCTCTGGAATAACAACACTAACCTCTTTCATAACCAGCTTTTCATCCTTAAGTTTCAAAGGCAGTTGCATGCATATTGTGTGATCCTTTATTTTTCTTTTTGAGTGAATAGTTAGCACTTAGATAAAAATAGAACAAGATGCAGGGAAACCAAATTAATTTCGCATTCTTCCTGAAAAAATGCATTACAATGGGTCTTGTAGGCAGAACAGTTCAAGGGCAGAAGTGTCCCTGTGTCTTCTGAGCACAGAGGGATGGCAGAGAGATTTCGATTCATCTGCCGCCTCTGCAATAGCCCTACTGCACTGATTTGCTTTGTGCTGTCATGGGATCAGGGAAAAGAATTTTTTTCAGATTTTATTCCTGCCTCATTATTTGACCTCATAATCCCTAATACACACACACACACACACACACACACACACACACACACCCCTTAGGTATGATCCAGTGCAAAGCAATAAATGGTCTGTAGAAAGTGGTAGAAAAATGTATATTCTCTCTGGAAAAACATGCATATTCCATCACCTTTTTGAAAGAAATTGCTAAATGAATCTCAAACCACCTCCCCTGCCTCATATCTAATGTTCTAGGGAAGCCATAGACATCAGTGTCTTTCAGTGTCACTGAAGTATCTCACCAGCCCCTCACAGGGATGCTGTGATAATGTTCTGGACCAGACTTCTAGTCAGAGACTTCAGTCTCTGCAAGTGAAAAGCATGGCCCTCAAGCCTCGAGGAACACAGAGGCCGTGACGAGGAGAGACAGACCATAACCCTAGATGGACCACTGCCACATTCTCCCCCTCTCTTGTCCCAGCTCGGATCCATTTCCCATTGGAGCCAACTTGATTGCAGTTGCTCCCTTGAAAGTTTGAGTGATCCTTCTCCAGTCTTGTATATCATTCAGAGCCACAGTCTTGAAACCTAGGGCCTCACTGTAACCCTGGAGACTCAGTCCTCTGCTGAGGAGAGAGTAGGCAGGAAGTAAAAAAGGTGCCACTAGGGCCAAAGCAAGAGGAATCTGGGGATATGGTTTCTAAAAAGAGCCAAATAATGTGGGCCCGAAGAGGGGGAGGGTAGCCATCCAACAGAACCGCTCCAGGTGAATCTCTGACCTGATTTGGATTTAAGCAAAGAAACTAGCCAGAAGGCATCACAAATGGATTCCAAAAGATGTTCTGTATAGCAGTTTTATCCTAAGTTTGGAAGTAGGAAGAACTCTTTGAGACCTCCATTGTGTTGGACACAAACACTGCAGGCCTCCTAAGAAACCCTTCGTGGCCACCTGGTTTCCAAAGATGAAGCCCAAGTTGTTGGCTGCTCACTGAGAAATGGTGTCCAGGGCAGCACCACTGTATCACGTTGCTTCTTGTCTTCCCTCCTTGTTTTCCCCCTTTTTTCCTCTTACTCTCACCTCTCCAGGGTTTCACTTCCCAAATAAATTAGCTGCACTACAATCCTTGCCTCAAACTCTGGATGGAGGGTGGGTGTGGAGGAAACCACCCGGATGAATCAGACTCAGGGCTGGGGCAAGGTTCTCCAGACACTTACATGCAAAGGAGTGGGTGATGAAAAGCATGGCCCTTCTCTTTGAGGGAATACAAAGATTCCTTCATTTGCTAAATGATCCATGACTTTACAGCCACCTTGCGAAGCTGCTTCCCAGAGGCTGAGGTTTGAGGAAAGGTGGCTTAATTGCTTTTCAGAAATAGGGTAATGGGCCTTTTTTTACTCATCAGCAAAGGGTCGAACTGGGAGCAAATTAAGCCTCCTGGCACCCAAGGTGTTTGCAATTAGTTTCTCCTAAAACAGAAGAGAACTTTCTTTTAATAGTCAAAAGAACAATAGCAACAGCAGCAAACCCCCACAAACTGCCGGTCATCAGACGGAGGAGACCTCATGCCCACCTTGAACCCACATGGAGGTGGCGGTGCCCTCCCGGCCCAGAGGGAGGAAAGCCGGTGTCCTACTCTGCGCTCAAGGCCTCCTCACGAAGTCTTGCTAAACCCTGCGGCACCTGTAAATATTTCATTATTTACAGGTGTGCTGGTTTATTCATGCGCTGGCCCAGCATCCCGTGATCTCTCTCTGCGTTGCGGAGTCTGTGTGGGGCTGGTTGGTTGCAGCTGGCGCTAACGAGGCCAACGTGTGATTCAGTCCCCACGGGGCCCAGTTAACTTCAGTCCGCTCCATGGCCGGAGGCAGCACCCAACCACGGAGCTTGCGTGCACTTCCGGCCAAGGGCATCCAGGGAAGGGGGGCGTGGCTTAACACTCCGTCCCCACCTCTGCTGGAGAAAGTTACTGCCCATGGTGCCTTCAGCCCTGCAGAGGTCAGCATGGTTTTCTCCAAGATTACTTCTTTGATCCTCTCTCAAGAGGTATGTGTTTTTTAGAATCTTCCTTTTCATTTCAATGAGTGGGTACTTACCAAGCACCTGTTATGCGTTAAGAGCACACTCCTTTGAGTCCCTTGCTCATTTATTCTTCATCCACTAGAATGCAGTCTCCTAGGGAGAGAGGCGCTCTGTGGACCTCAGGAAGTAAACTAGGTGGCGTTACAGATTTTTGTATGTTTCTATATAATGTTAATATACTAGAAAATATTTATTCACTCAATAAATAGTTATTGACTATTATGTCTTTCTTGGACACCTAGGGATACAACAGTGAAACAAAACAGCTTAAACAATTCCTATTCTCATGGAGTTTATGTTTCAGTGTGGCGAGTGATAGAGAGTAAATAAGAAAAGCTAGTTAAAAAATATGTATGTTCCCTGATGGTAAGGGCCAAGGAGGAAAATAAAGCAGGAGCAGGGATGGAGGCTGCTGGGAAGGCTACTGCGATTATAAATGCTGCGGTCGGGGTAGACCTCGCTGAAGCGACATTACGCGAGGACCCTTTGCCACATGCCCTTGGCCAGAAGTGCACACAAGCTCCGGGTGTCGGGTGTCGGGTGCAGCCTCTGGCTGTGGAGCACATGGAAGTTAACTGGCTCCCGTGGGGACTGAACCCAGACGTTGGCCTCATTAGCACCCGCTGCAATCTAGGGAGAGAGAGTGAGCTGTGTGGGTAACAGAGGGGAGAACGGTCCAGGCAGAGGGAACAGGAAAAGGTGGAGACCACGAGGAGGGGGCATGCGTGACCAGTTGGAGGAACAGCAAGGAGGCCCTAGTGGCTGGGACAGAGTGGGTGAAGGTGGCAGTGGAAGATGCACCGAGGAAGAGGAGAGGGAGGGGGGCCAGGGAGGGTCCACGGGCGCTCGGAAGGGCTTTGGCTGCTTTTGGAAGAAATCAGAAAAGGCTCGTCAGAGGCGTTACTTTGGACCTGGGTGGTACAGGCTGAGCCGTGTTAATGTGTGCGTCTGCACTCCCCTGGAGGGGGCGCTGCGGGACCTCGCGTGCGATTCGGGAGATGACCGTGCAGGTGCCGGGGTTGCCTTTTCAGACTTGAGGGCTGAGCGGAGTTAGCGCTGGCTCCCTGCCCCACCCTCGCCCCGCCCTGTCCCCCACGTGCTACAAGCCTGGGAGTCACGTGTGGTCGCATGTTGGGAGCCCACACAGAGCCTGGGATTACTTTACCCACCAGCCAGGCAGGTGGGAGCTCAGAACAGACGCGGGAGATCAAAGGGTTGAGTCATTTTTACCTTGTAGATTACAGTGATCTTTCCCACCTGCCAAGACACAGGACAATTGCCTAGCACGTGACCCAAGGAGAAAGCAGAGGCGTCCCAAGTTCCAGGAAGGAAGGTGTTGCCTTGGGGTTATCCAGGGTTGGGGGGAAGGGGTAACTGTAGAACGCTTAGAGGAGGGGTGAGATTTAAGCGGGTCGTGAAGCATGGGAGCCATGTGGGTCTGTGGACAGGAGGAGGGAGGGATTTCAAGTCTTTGTCCCTGAGCGAGGAACGATAGGACGTTTTGGACACGTTCAGGGGTCAGGAATAGGGTGATGTAGGCTAGAACGGAGAGGCCGTGCTGGGAAAGAGCGAGAAAAGGCTGGCAAAGAGTGGGCCACACTGTGGAACTCATGGCATGCCAGCGGGAGAAGTTTGGACTTTTCCTGGGGGCCATTTGCTGCATTAGATGGCAGGGTTGTAGCAGACAGAGCCGTGTCTGTCTCCTTTACGCCTATATATGTGTACGTGGTAGTCTTGCCAGATATAAAATATGGGAGACCCAGTTAAATTTGGATTTCAGATAAACAATGAATAATTCTCAGTATAAGTATGTCCCATGAAATATTTGGGACATAAATACAGGACACCCAGGTAAATTTAAATTTCAGATGAACAACGGACAATTATTTTTAGTGTAATACAATATATGTCCCATGCAGTACTGGGGAGGTACTTATACTTTAAAAAATTCATTGTTTATAAGAAGTCCAAATTTATTTTTTTTTTGCGGTACGCGGGCCTCTTACTGTTGTGGCCTCTCCCGTTGCGGAGCACAGGCTCCGGACGCGCAGGCTCAGCGGCCATGGCTCAGGGGCCCAGCCGCTCCACGGCATGTGGGATCTTCCCGGACTGGGGCACGAACCCGTGTCCCCTGCATCGGCAGGCGAACTCTCAACCTCTGCGCCACCAGGGAAGCCCCGAAGTTCAAATTTAACTGGACATTGGGTATTTTTATTTGCTAAGTCTGTCAACCCTAGTATGTGGAGCTGAATCAATGCTGCTTTACGATGCTGTGGACCCCAGGCCAGAACCCCCCTCCTGCTACACTAACTGGCCTGGACAGCTCTGCCACCAGGGAGCTGATTTCTTGGCCACCCTTGGTGCTGGCTCGGCTCTCTGATGTCTCCAGCCTATGAGTTACCCCTGAGAACTGTGGGGCTCCCAGCTGCCTCCCCAGGGACCAGCTGCAGCTCTCCACACCTGCCTCTCTAGACATGGAACCCTGACTTTGCCAGCAGAGCAGTGGCAGCGCTGAGAATCAATATCAGTCCCGTTGTGTAGGGTGAGGGGACACAGCCTGCTACCCTAAGTCAGTATTGATTATGCAAGCGGGCTGCCGTCAACCAAGCAGGCGTGCTGAGACAGGATGCTGGTGGCAGCCTGCCCTTTCATGGGGAACTCTCCAGATATCCCTCAAAGTCTAACAGGCTCAAAAGGGAGGAGCAGCAGAGTTCTTTCCTTTCACTAATGCAGTGCCTTAGGGAGCTACATTGTATTCTTTGTTTTTTCTTTTTTTCAAAGGCAAACTTGAGAAGGGGGAGGAAAAACCCCATAGCGGTCTTCTCTCCTTTGGGACTCTCTCTTCTTAAATGTGGTCCATCATTCAGTTCAAGAAACAGAGCACAAAATATAAAAACTTGGACTTCCCTGGCGGTCCAGTGGTTAAGTCTCTGTGCTTCCAATGCAGGGGGCACGGGTTCCATCCCTGGTTGGGGAACTAGGATTCCACATACCATGTTGTGTGGCCAAAAAAAAAAAAAAAAAAAAAACCTAATAGAAGTTGCATTGAAAGCCTAGAATGTGTTGGGCTCTGTAGTGAGCATTTTGTATGTGTTGTGGGGTTTTCTCCTTATGAGAATTCTATGAGAAGGCTATTACTCTCCCATTTCACAGATTCAGAACTAGAGACTCGCCAAGGCTCAGTGATTTGATCAGGGCCACACAGCCTGCCAGTGGGTCAGAACCTCGGTTCAAACCCAGGTCAGTTTGACTTGTAACACAACTGCTGGCCCAAGGAGCCAGACAAGCCACATACACCGCTGGTTTGTCATGAAAATGACAGCTTGTCCTTGAAGATTCCTAAATGGGCATTCCCTGGTGGTCCAGTGGTTAGGACTTGGCACTCACCCATGAGCCCAGGTTAGATACCTGGTCGGGGAACTAAGATCCCCTCTCTGTGTGGCCAAAAATAAAATAAAATAAAAAATTCCTAAGTGATCAACATCCTCTGAGAAACTGTCCCTGGCTGCTCTGAAAACCTCAGCTACTTCTCTCTGCTCTTAGATGATTTCCGTTCCACCTGTGCTGCAGAACCTCTGTCGTTGTGCTGTAAAAACACTCACCTTGGTACATCCCCACTTATCCCCGAGGTCCTTAAGGTCAAAGTCTTTTTTCTATCCAGTGTGTCCCTCTCTGTCTTCAGGGGCCAGAATATTGTTTGGCACACAGTAGACTCTCAATATATATCTGCTCTACTATTATTTCTGATTCTCTTTTCCCAGTTGTTTAGGGAGCCCAAGGATGCTGTCGTGTTGTGTGTAGCATTGTGACTGCAGGTCTTCTGCATGCCTATCTATTTTCTTACACTGAGTTTTCTATTCTCCTGTCTTCATTGGGGACTCAGCTAACTGGTTAACACCAATTCTGATAGAAGGTTCTTCTGCGGTCCAAAGTTTGGACCAGCGTGGATGACAAGACGGTAGATTTGCAAAAGTCCAAGCTGGTCTCTTCAGTTGTTCTTCCCTGTGATTTGGTGGAAGGGTCGAGGGCAAAGTGAGCCCAGTGGAAGGCCTAACTTCCCAGACTCAGGGTCTTAAGGCTGATAAGTCACAGCGATACAGGGATGGAGTATCAAGAGAAGGATAAAAAATATGCTATTGAATGAGGATGACAGATTGGCTCTGATCCTACCTTCTCACAAAAGCTTCTTAGAAAAATCACCCTGTCTTTGAAAAGCGTACATGTTCCCACAAAACCTCTTTCAGGAAGTAGATAGGTACATTTTCCCATGATTCTGCTTCCAGAAGGAAATGTGGGTATAAAGGGAAATGTGGGACCCCACATGTAGTCTGGCCCTTCAGGGATGAATGGGCCGTGGAGCGGGTAGTTGGTGCTCCTGGACAGGCATTGGCTGAGAGGGCTGGATGAACACCCAGCCTAGCCACCGGGAGCTCAAGCACGAAGGAAGTCTGTAAATGGAGATTGCAGCACTTAAACACTCCTGATCTTTGTGTTCTTCTGCACGTCCTTCAAGGGGTCTTATGACTAACAGTGATGGTCCTGTCACATTAATTCATCTCCCATAGGCTATTCTTCTTTCAGATCCTATCTGGGGCAAAGATGACTGCGTTAAAAATCTGGGCTTGTTCTTGCTGACAGGGTTAAATTTGGTCTGTGTTTCTTCTGCACAAGAAGAAAAGTCTGCACTGCACAGAACAACTGTCTTGAGGGCACATCCAGAGCTGAGTTTGTCTCTCTCATCTTCATCTTTTTATTGTTTTTGTTATGGTACATATGGTACAAATATGGTACATATTTCAGTGGTGTCAGGATTTTTTAAGGCTCTACCTTGGGAGAAGTTCAAGAAATGGTCTGTGTTAGCATTGGTGAGGCTATTTATTGATCCCATGGAATGAGTAACCACTTGGAATATCCTGGCTGTGAGAAATCTAACCCTTGACCAGCCAAAGCCATTTGTCTGCCTCCCCTGTTGAGAGAAGCACATTTAAAATTCCTCACCTGGGAGGAACTTCTTGGAAAGAATATCTCATGCAAACGAATACACTCCTTGGACTTACATTGCAGTTTGGATTAGAAAATATGAGCTCGTTATGCCTGGGCATACATTTTGTTAGAGGCCATCTTGAGAATGAGAGCGTGGATCATTCCGGGAGTCTTGTGTAGGATCTATCGTGGAGTAGATTGGGGATGTATTGGGCTCCACGTCTTGCGTGAGGGGTTTGAATCTTGGACTGCTGCTGCTTTGGGTTTAATGCTATATGTTGCTAGGGAGGAGGCCCAACAAAGTTCAGAATTTTAAAACAAAGCGTTGCCATCTGCTGGGAGGAAATGGAGAACAGTTCTCAATTCCCATCTTGAGAGCTTTATGGATAGTTACCGGGGGAAAGAGAACCTCCAAAAATTGAAGTCAGAGATTTATATTTTGTACACATTTTGCATTTGGGAGAATGTTAGGTTTTCCTCCAGAGGTTTGGTTTTTGTTTTTTAAACTAGCCAGAGTTCTGTGAAATATGTTCTCTAAAGAATATTGAAGAAACTTCCAATCAAGAATTTTACTTTCTACTGCTTTGGGGGCACTAATCGTGCCCCAAACGTTCTGCCTCACAAGCTGCCATCTTTGAAGGCCTGAGCTTGGAAGGCAGCCGACTGAGTGGCATTTGAGTACCTTATTAGAAAAAGGATTTGGACAGCCCTGCCTGCTGTGAGGTAATGTGGGCTGTGAGCCCTGATTGGGACTTGGTTACGCATCTGTTGCAGCCGTGTGCTTGGCCAAAGATGGATTAGGTACACAACTACAGAAACTTTAGAAATTGAATATATATATACGTATAAAAATTATAAATGTGTATATTATTTATAAATTTATAAATATACTATCGATATATAATATTAAATAGACAGTTTATATCATAATAAATTATATTATATTAAATATATAAATATAGTATATTTACTATAAATTTATAAATACATATATTATCTATGGATATTTATACATATACTCATCACATGGATTTTGAGAAGCTGCTGTACAGAGAATGACTGAGAGGGGTAAGACTATCTTGAACGCATGGGCTCACACTCAGCGTAAGGGATGTAGGAAGTGCTGTCTGCCCTGGTGCTCACCTCCGAAAGTCACGGACATCATCATCCAGGGCATGTGCTAAAACCAGATTTCAGCCCCTTTCTGGTTTTTGCCTCTCAGTTGCTGTGTGTTCATGGATCTCCACAATATCTAGGACAGAGTGCATAACTCTTCTGGTTACTTCCAGGTAATAATGTACATTCTTTTTTTTTTTTTTTTTTTTTTTGCGGTACGCGGGCCTCTCACTGCTGTGGCCTCTCCCGTTGCGGAGCACAGGCTCCGGACGCGCAGGCTCAGCGGCCATGGCTCACGGGCCCAGCTGCTCCACAGCATGTGGGATCCTCCCGGACCGGGGCACGAACCCGTGTCCCCTGCATCGGCAGGTGGACTCTCAACCACTGCGCCACCAGGGAAGCCCAACGTACATTCTTATTAACAGATATTAAAACCCCCCAAATAATCTGATATTAAAACTGTAATCATTCATCCTGTTTAAAGCTCCCCTACCCACCCACTGCCATTTAGCTCAGGCCAGACTCAGGCTCAGAAACCTGAAGGAAAGGAAGATGGAAACAGTTCCTTCCTCTCTGGGTTAGGCTGGGCTGAGAGTGGGAACAGGAGCAGAGAAGGGGGCTAGAGATCTTTTCCACCAGGGCTGTTGCTCTCTGCCGTTAGGGGCCTCCCCGTGGCCTGAGTCCTAAGCTCGCTGTCTGCTGGTTCCTTGTGGGGAATTTCAACAGGAGCATTAGGCAGTAATGACAACACTGTTCTAAGTGCTACAGAAAATGAAAGTCATCAAAATAACCCACTGATACTTATCAGAGTTTGCAAAGTGCTCTTCTCTTTCTTGATCTCATAAACTCTTTTCCCTCAAGGAAAGCTCTTGTTCTGAGCCTAAAAGAGTGCCTCCCCTGGAAGACTAGTATGCAGGCCTGAGGTGACCATGGGCAACCAGGTCCAGATAGCCCTCTTTGCTAAAAACTTCCTGTAACTTCTCACTCTGTGCATCCATCCTTTTCCTGAGTTCTTGGATCATCTTTACGATCATTACTCTGAACTCTTTCTCAGGTAGATTGCCTATCTCCATTTCACTTAGTTGTTCTGGGATTTTATCTTGTTCCTTAGTCTGGAACATATTCCTGTGTTTAAATTTCTATTTGTATTTTTATGTATGCAGTAGGTTAGTTACATTTCTTGACCTTGGAAAGGTGGCCCTCTGTGGGGGATGTCCTGTGTGTCCCAGCAGTACACTCCCCTCTCGTCACCCAAGGGCCAGGGACCAGCTGGTCCCAGGGTAGGCTCTGATCTGCTTTTTTTTTTTTTTTAACATCTTTATTGGAGTATAACTGCTTTACAGTGGTGTGTTAGTTTCTGGTTTATAACAAAGTGAATCAGTTATACATATACATATGTTCCCATATCTCTTCCCTCTTGCATCTCCCTCCCTCCCACCCTCCCTATCCCACCCCTCTAGGTGGTCACAGAGGACCGAGCTGATCTCCCTGTGTTATGTGGCTGCTTCCCACTAGCTATCTATTTTACGTTTGGTAGTGTATATATGTCCATGCCTCTCTCTCACTTTGTCCCAGCTTACCCTTCCCCCTCCCCATATCCTCAAGTCCATTCTTTAGTAGGTCTGTGTCTTTATTCCTGTCCTGCCCCTAGGTTCTTCGTGACCCTTTTTTTTTCTTTATTTCTTAGATTCCATATATATGTGTTAGCATATGGTATTTGTTTTTCTCTTTCTGATTTACTTCACTCTGTATGACAGACTCTAGGTCCATCCACCTCACTACAAATAACTCAATTTTTTTCTTTTTATGGCTAGTAATATTCCATTGTATATATGTGCCACATCTTCTTTATCCATTCATCTGTCAATGGACACTTAGGTTGCTTCCATATCCTGGCTATTGTAAATAGAGCTGCAATGAACATTTTGGTACATGACTCTTTTTCAGTTATGGTTTTCTCAGGGTATATCCCCAGTAGTGGGATTGCTGGGTCATATGGTAGTTTTATTTTTAGATTTTTAAGGAACCTCCATACTGTTCTCCATAGTGGCTGTATAAATTTACATTCCCACCAACAGTGCAAGAGGGTTCCCTTTTCGTACTGCACGCTGCTGGATCGTAGTTCTCTTGCTTCTCTGTCTACCCCCTGGTGGGTGAGGCTGGTCTAGAGGCTTGTGCCGGCTGCCTGGTGGGAGGGGCTGGTGCCTGCCCACTGGTGGGTGGGGCTGGGTCTTGGCCCTCTGGGGGGCAGGGCCGTGTCTAGGGGTGTGTCTAGAGGTGGCTGTGGGCTCAGGAAGTCTTTAGGCAGCCTGTCTGCTGATGGCTGAGCTGTGTTCCCATCGTGTTGGTCACTTGGACTGAGGCATCCCAGCACTGGGGCCTACAGGCTGTTGAGTGGGCCAGGTCTCCATGTCAAGGACCCAAGCAAGACGTCTGCCTCTGGCCAGAGTTCACATAGATGAACACTCCCCGATATTGCCACCCTCTGTGTCTATGTCCCCAGAGAGAGGCACAGCTGCCCCTCCCCCATCTCCAAGAGACCTTCCAAGGCCAGCAGGTAGGTCTGGCCCAGACTCCTATGAAGTCACTACTTTTGCCCTGGGTCCCAGTGCATGTGAGACCCTGTGTGCACCCTCCAAGAGTGGAGTCTCCGTTTCCCCCAGTCCTGTGGAGTTCCTGCACTCAAGCCCCACTGAAGTTCAAAGCTGAATGCTCTGGGCAGTCCTCCTCCCAATGCCAGACCCCCAGGCTGGAGAGCCTGGCTAGGGGCTCAGAGGTCTCACTCCTGTGGGAGAACTTCTGTGATACAATTGTTCTCCAGTTTGTGGGTTGCCCACCCAGGGGGTATGGGATTTGATTATGTCTTGCACGCACCCCTCCTACCATCTTGGCGTGGTTTCTTCTTTATGTCTTTGGATGTAGAATATCTTTTTTTGGTAGGCTCCAATCTTTTGTATCGATGGTTGTTCGGTAAGTAGTTGTGATTTTGGTGTGCTCGTGAGAGGAGGTGAGCTTAAGGCCCTTCCAGATAGCCCTTTAGTTCCCATAGGAAGTCTCTTTGTCCTGCAGTCACCTGCCCAAGAAGTCTGCTCACAACAGGCTTCCCCACACACTTTTGCTCAAATCGGCAGTCTACTGGAACTGAAAAATTTCAAGGCTCCCTGGTAAGAATTGCTTGGTTAATGTTGAAAAAGTACATTCTAGGGTTCAGAATAAGACGCCACTGGGGAAAGAAAGAAGGAAGAGAGAAACCAGAGGTCCATGGGCCGCAGCGGTTAGAACTCAGTGGTTTATGGCAGGGCTGCCCTGACACTCAGAGGACAAAAGCCTGACCAGAGCCAGTGTGAAATGCTGACCCATTGTCAAGAAGAGTCAGGTTGCATTCATGCCTTAAGTCCTGCACACAGAGTAAGGTTAAGCCTTAACGCCTTTCTCTCATTCACAAGAGCGCATCAAGTTTTAAAGATTCATCTGTTATGCATTGAATTGTGTCCCTCACAGAAGGGATGTTGAAGTCCTAACCTCCATACCTTGGATATGACCTTATTTGGAAATAGCATCACTGCAGATGAATTTGGTTAAGATGAAGTCATATTGGAGTAGGGTGGGCTCCTAATCTAATATGACTGGTGTTCTTTTTTTTTCTTAATTTAATTTTAATTTTTGGCTGCGTTGGGTCTTTGTTGCTATGCGTGGGCTTTCTCTAGTTGTGGTAGTGGGGACTACTCTTCGTTGTGGTGCACAGGCTTCTCACTGCGGTGGCTTCTCTTGTTGCGGAGCACGGGCTCTAGGCACGCAGGCTTCGGTAGTTGTGGCACACAGGCTCAGTAGTTGTGGCTTGCGGGCTCTAGAGCTCAGGCTCAGTAGTTGTGGCGCACGGGCTTAGTTGCTCTGCGGCATGTGGGATCTTCCTGGACCAGGGCTTGAACCTGTGTCCCCTGCATTGGAGGCAGATTCTTAACCACTGCACCACGGGGAAAGTCCTGACTGGTGTTCTTATAAGAAGGCCATGAGTAGACAGAAACACACAGGGGGAACACCATGTGATGACCAAGGCAGAGACTGGAGTGATGCACCTACAAGCTAAGGAGCGCTGAGGATTGCCTACAACAAATAGAAATTAGGAAGAGAAAGAAATGGACCCTCCCCTTGGGTCTTCAGAGAGAGCATGCCCTGCTGGTACCTTGATTTTAGACTTCCAGCCTCCAGAATTCTAAGAGAATAAATCTCTGTTGTTTTAAGCCTCCCAGTTTATGGTACTTATTACAGCAGCCCTAGCAAACTAACGCACCATTTTATGATGCTTACAGCAGAATCGTAACAGCATTTACTTGTGAGCTCAGGAGTCTGGGAGCTCCTAAGCATCCCTAGAGCCTACTGCCTAACACAGACCACAGTGCATGCTAGTAGATATGGGTGGAATGAACACATTTTAGGAGTTTAGATCTCAATGGCATATTAAATACAAACAAAATATAAGAATTAACAAGGGAGAAATGACTGCCTAGATTGATGTGTGTATCTTATTTATAACATTATATAATTTCATTTACTATTTGCATAAATGAACTATTATGCCATAATCTGAAAACCCCAAACAGTGGCTTTCCTCTGCAACATGAATGAAACAAAAGTCTACGTCTTGTCTCTGTAGGTTAGAATTGATTGTTGTGTTAGTCAAACAATAGACCCTGGTCTTTACCACCTCTTAACTCCTTAGCATCTTTTCTGGTTTCTCACTGGGGCTGGAATGGCTGCTGAGGGACCCTTCCTGCCTGTGAGATTTACATTATTGGAGATTTAAAGCAAACACTATTTCAAAACTAGCAGTAGCTTCAATAACTGACTGAAGTTGATGCCTTGAGGCAGAATCTCAGATCATCAATTTAACTTACCTGGTTCCTAATGGCTGGGAAATAGCTGGCATCTGGATAACTTCTGTGTACCTGAGAGGCCACAATAGAAGGGACCCAGTGCCTTGGAAGAGATTTGTGGTATTAATCTCATTGGGTCTTTATTTCTGAATAGCAATTTAGCAGATACACAATTGAGAGGGACAGTTGCACATATGTGTTTGCATGTGTATCCCTGCATGAACAAGAACCAGCAGAGGTAAATGATTAATAAGGATCCAGATTGCAATCACTTATGGAGGATGTACAAGAAAATATATGGGGCATAAGAGAAAGAAAAAACAAACTAATTAGAGAGGGTCCCAATTCCTTTATTGTCTCTCTTTTCACAGTTTATCTATTCTTTGTACTTAAAGATTCTGGTTCCACTGGGTAGTGTCATTTACTTCTTATTCAAAGGAGATCAGCAGTGACATTTTGGGGAATTTCTTTTTTAGACCCTGACAGAGCCCATGCCATCAACCTCATTCTTAAATTCATCATCCGCAGGCACATCTTATTCAATCCAGGCTTTAATTCAGTGCAGTAAATATAGTGATTTCCTACCTTATGCCAGGCTCAATGTTTGACAGTTAAATACAAAGATAAGTAAAGCATAGCTCCAGATTATGAGGAATTTATAATCTAGAGAAGGGACTAGATACATTATGTAGATATGGAAGGGTCCCTTCATTTTCTATTCTTAAGGGTGACCTTGGCCAACACTTGGAGGGCAATCAAGAAGTTAAGTTACATTGTCTCCCAAACCTGGAGTCTGCCCTAGCATCTTCTGGTCATGAGTCTCTTCTCTGCAGCTGAATCAACAGGTAATCTCAGAAGTAGCCCACTCAGAGGGCTGGACCAGGTCCACCTCTCCCTAGACCACCCTATGCTTCAGCCCCCACGAAGTCCAATAACTCAGAGGACAATGTAGATGCATGGAGTTCTTTACTGAATGGTTAGAGGTTTGGAGGTCTCATTTGGGTTCTGATCAACCCAGAGATGGTATAGGTTGCCACCCTGGGGAAATGAAAGGTGGGATCTACTTGACTGTGGGCCCAGAGAAGGCTCAATGACAAGTACAGGGCTTCTGGGCCACTCAGGACTGCAGCACTGTGGGCACCCAGGGCCAAAATATGCCCTCTTGCCCCCTCCCTCAGAACTGAAGTTATGAGGCTCCCATTGAGGGCCAGCCCCGCCTCCCCAGTGAGCCACAGATGGAGGAGAAGGAACTAAGAGGGCAGATACCTACCTGGCTGGACCTCCCAAAGCAGATCTGTCTGGTCTGTGACCCCCATCTCTACCCCCAGGGAGCTCCTTTGGTCTGAGAGCAAGGGACTGAGCTTGTTCTCCACTTTTAAGGCCAAGCACCCCAACCCACTGGCATGGGGGTTATGGTCCCAGGATTTTCTTCCTCTCACCATTCCTCCAACAGGCCAATTCCTCCTCCTTTGGCCAGAGGGCAGGGAGGGTGAGAAAGGGAACCAAAATATGCGTTCCGATACTTCCTTCTGATCTTGGAGTGGAAATTTCCTTTCCTCCAAGAAAATGTGCATGTGCTTTGGGTGCAGAAGGCAGCTAAGAATGTTCCTGGCAATGGGGCAAGAGAAACAACTGCCAGACAAACTCTCCAGAGTATTCTAAGTACGTAGAGAAGATTAGAGTTGAAATTCCAGGTAGACATTTCTTTCTCCCACACCTTCCAGACTTGGGCCTGTGCAAGGGAATTGTCCCTTCACACCTCCTCCCCTTCTATGACGAAAGCTCAACTTCTCTGTCCACCAGCGTCAAGTCGAGTCTCGGAGACAGAGTTTTGGGTGAAGCAGACAAGGATAGCTTTATTACTTTGCCAGGCAAAGGGGGACAGAGTGCACTCCTGCCTTGAAAAACTACGTGTCCCAACTTGGAGAGGGTAGGGAGACGTTTTACAGTAATGGTTCAAAGAGGGCGTGATCAGCTTGTGGACATTCTTCTGATGGGTTGGTGGTGAGCTAAGTGAGAGTCAGCATCACCAACCTTCCGGTTCCAACTGGTCTGGGGTCTACATGCTTGTGGGCAGCACACCATGTTACTCGTTAACTTCTCCCACCTGGAGTGCGTTTCAGTATCTGCAGAACAGCTCAAGGATATTGTGTGTGTCTGTTGATGGGGAACCAGGACCTTGCCCCAAGGCTGCACTGTTGTTTCTCCTGACTTTGTTTCTCCCTTGTCTCGCATCCCCTCCCTTCCCTAATGAACAACTGCTTGAATCTGCCCCGTTGGAACTCAGGGAAGGTCATGGAGGTGGAATGAAGGCTGTTTCCTGTAATCAAAGCAATGGGGGGACACAGAAAGGCTTTGTGCCCAACAGCCCCACAGGGCCCTGCTTGGTGTCATCCTCCCCCCATCAGCTCTGGTCTTGAATTTCCTCCCCCTGGTCATCCCTGCAGTGACCTCCCCAGGTCTCTCAATACAGGGACCCCATACTGGCGTTAGGAAAATGCTATGCCTTTCTTTCTTTTTTTTTTCTTTTAAATATATTTATTTATTTTATTTTTGGCTGCATTGGGTCTTTGTTGCTGTGCACGGGCTTTCTCTAGTTGCGGCGAGCGGGGGCTACTCTTCGTTGTGGTGCGTGGCCTTCTCATTGTGGTGGCTTCTCTTGTTGCGGAGCACGGGCTCTAGGCACGCGGGCTTCAGTAGTTGTGGCATGTAGGCTCAGTAGTTGTGGCTCGTGGGCTCCAGAGCGCAGGGTCGGTAGTTATGGCGCACGGGCTTAGCTGCTCTGTGGCATGTGGGATCTTCCTGGACCAGAGCTCGAACCCGTGTCCCCTGAATTGGCAGGTGGACTCTTAACCACTGCGCCACCAGGGAAGCCCCTGCCATGCCTTTCTGAAGGTCTCTTTGGGAATCTTTTAACCTACATCTTAGCCTAGGTGTGCCATGATGTTTCCTTCTCCACCATCACGACTGCTGGTCGGGGTGGGCTGAGGACTCCTGGCTGTGGACCCGGGGGAGATGTGGGTGGGCTAACCACCTTACTAGTTCATTCATGAAGTTTACCAAGCGAGACAAGCACAGATTTTCCTCAGAAAGCACACAGCCTCACCTTAGAATCCTGCATGGAGAGAGGGGTGTGTTTCCCATTTGTCTGCTTTGGGCCTTGACTCTTAGGAAGAGTGGATGCTCGCTGCCCCATCCCTCCCAGGCCTTGTGGCCTTCAGGAGGCCATCAGTGTTACCGAGTCCAAGCTCGCTCTGCTCGCTGCAGGACAGGCCAATGAATCGGAGACAGGTGTTCAGGCAAGGAAGACGACTTTATTTGGAAAGCTGGCAGACGGAGAAGATGGCAGACTCGTGTCTCTGAACAGCCATCTTATCAGGGTTTGGATGCCAGTTTCTTTTATAGAATAGAGATAGGGAGGAGATAAGGAAGTAAAGTAAAAAGGCCATAAGATTTTCAGATGTCCCCTGGAATGGCCAGCCTTGGGGAGGGGATGTGTTCATTTCTTCTTCTTCTTTTGTTTTTTCCCCCACTTTTATTTATTCGTTTATTTATTTATTTGGTGTTTAAATAATGAATGATTACCAACAGCGTGTTGATTACAAATAAGAGAGAGGTGCTAGAGGTGATGAATTTTCCAAATAGGGCACCAGGATCCACAGCCGCAGGGCCCAGCCAGCCACTGGGGCAGGCAGTTCTATAATAAATAATGGAGTGGGGGCAAAGGGGCGGGGCTGTTCCTACTTCTTCTTAACAGAAATCCACTTCTTCCTTGCCGCCAGCAACTCTAGAAGGGGCCCGTGCTCACAGCTGCCTGGATGGACTTGATCCACTGGTCCTCCTCCTCCTGCACGGGGGCCGAGATCCGGTACACCACATGGTTTCCCTCACCCATCCAACCATCTGCCTCCATTTTGCAGGCTTTGATGAGCTGCTCCTTGTTTTTAGGGATATAAAGCTCAAAGCAGTTAGGTTTCTGGGTGTCACCCACCTCTCTGATGCTCAGATGCTTCATTTCTTCTTTCTTGCAGCCACGCGCAGGTGGACAGGGTCAGGATGTACAAAGGCACTTGGGTTTAACAGTCCGGCAGAGGGGCAGGGTTCCCTGAGGCAAGCCCTTCTGTATGGTTATAATAACAAAAGCAACGAAAAGCAAAGGTTAAAGTCAAAGAAACAGATCGATTGTGGAATCCGATTAGCTCTTCCCTGTAAACATCAGGAGATGCTCGCTGTCACAGAGGGAGACGTGGCACCAGGCCTGTTGCCCTGGCTCACACTAAATTGTTTTGATCCAGGTTTATCCAGAGGAGAGCCAGCAGGAACGAGGGTCTCCAGGTTCACTCTGGAGGCTTTGTGCCCAACAATGTAAATAAATGAGTGTATTCGGGGGAGAGAAGGGTAGGGACTGCATGGGGAGTATTGAGAGTTTTCAAGGTTTCCGAGAGACTGAAAAGCTTAAATGTAGGCAAGGACCAGAGGATACGGCCGGGAGGCAGCCCTGGGAAGGGAAACACAGGGGGGAAAGGAAGTCACAGGATCAGACGCCTGGGTAAAAAAGCAAATCTAGCCCATGTTTGGGGAAAATGAGGTTCACCCTTTGGCTGTGGTGTAGGGGGTAAGGAGGGAGCTGGGAAGACTGGTGAAGTATTGATACCAGGGCTGAAGGCCAGGCTGTGGAGCTCCTACCTCACCTGGAAGGCATCCTGCCGTGATGGAAGGTAATGGAAGAGAGTGCGCTGATCAAAGCAGAACTTGAGAAGATTGATCCCACAGTGGCATGGAGGAGGGACTGGAGGACAGGTTAGGATGCTGATGGTGGTGATGAAGAAGATAATGTTGGTAAGATTCATCAAGACAGTCACGGTTTTAAGCGCCTCACATCCGTTATCTCCTCTAAGCCCCAGACACTCTTATGAAAGGAGATGGCCATTTTCATCATTTTACTTGTAATGAAGAAAGTAAGGAACAGAGAAGTTTAGTAACTTATCCAGGGTCACCCAGCTAAGAAGGAAGGGACCGGGGTACAGCCAGGGGCTCTCATCTGTTCATCCAGGCAAACCACAAGGAGGGCCTGAGCAAAAGGGGGGTGGTGGCACCAGAAAGGCAGAGACGGTTGCGCTGTCACGGAATTGGAGGCCACCTGATCGTAGTGACAGCAGGAGACTGGCAGAAGGAAAAGTGGAAAAGATCCCCCAACTTATTGCCATGGGTTTCCGGAAACAGTGGTAATATCACAAATAGGGGCGCCCAGAGGAGGAGCTGGTTTCCAGAACCAGATGGGGCCCTGATGTAGCCACCAGCAGCTCTGCTTCCAGCCCTGTCAGCCCTGCAATCGCCTTCCCACCGCTTCCCCTCCTTTCTCCTTGTCCCTCACCATCCATTCTTTACAGGGGGATCTCTCCCTGATGGAAAGCAGATCACGTTTCTCTGCTGAAATCCTCCAGTCTTCACAGTTCACCAATCTAAACCCCAAGTTCCTTACTCTGTACGACAAACCCTACCCGAAGTGGCTGCAGCCAGTCTCTCTGACAGCATCTCACAGCCCTCTGCCCTGGGCCGCCTTGCGTCTATCTCCCTGGCTTCCATTTGCTCCCCACGCCCCCCGGAGCCCCGCCCACCTGTGAGCCACCACGTGGCTGCCGTCCTGTCTCTGCATTGCTCCGGGCTCACAGGCTTTTGCTGAAATGCTCGCTGCAGAGCGGCCTGCCTGCACTGTGTCCTCTGAAGTGATTTCTCCGGTCACCGTTGATCACATCTCCTGGTCGCATTGATCGCCACTGATGTAATCATGCTTATGTGCGCGTGCCTGTGTTACTTTCCTAGTGCAGCTGAAACAAATTACCGCACTCTTGGTGACACAGAAATGTATTGTTTCACAGTTATGCAGATCAGAAGTCCAGAATCAGCACCACTCAGCCAAAATCAAGGTGTCGGTCGGCAGGGCCACACTCCCTCTGGAGGCTCTAGAGGAGAATCTGTTCATTTTTTTTTTTTTTTTTTTTAATGAGCGAATTGTTTTTGTTATTTGGAAAACTTTTTTAAAGAAAGGTTTATTTATTATATATTTATGTAATTTATTTTTGGCTGCGTCGGGTCTTAGTTGCAGCATGCAGGATCTTTCATTGCGGCACGCGGGTTTCTTTCTAGTTGTGACGCGTGGGCTCCAGGGCTCATGCGCTCTCTAGTTGTGGCACACGCGTTCCAGAACTCATGGGCTCTGTAGTTTGCGGCATGCAGACTCTCTAGTTGAGTCACGTGAGCTCAGTAGTTGTGGCGTGGGGACCTAGTTGCCCCGTGGCATGTGGGATCCCACTTCCCTGACCAGGGATTGATCGAACCCCTGTCCCCTGCACTGTAAAGCAGATTCTTTTTTTTTTTTTTACATCTTTATTGGAGTATATTTGCTTTACAATGTTGTGTTAGTTCCTGCTGTATAACAAAGTGAATCAGCTATACGTATACATATATCCCCAGGATTCAGTTTTGTTTTTTTTCCCATTAACTTTGTTCTTTTTGTTGTTGTTGTTGTTTTTAACATCTTTATTGGAGTATAATTGCTTTACAATGGTGTGTTAGTTTCTGCTTTATAACAAAGTGAATCAGTTATACATATACATATGTCCCCATATCTCTTTCCTCTTGCGTCTCCCTCCCTCCCACCCTCCCTATCCCACCCCTCTAGGTGGTAACAAAGCACTAAGCTGACCTCCCTGTGCTATGCGACTGCTTCCCACTAGCCATCTATTTTACGTTTGGTAGTGTATATATGTCCATGCCACTCTCTCACTTTGTCCCAGCTTACCCTTGCTCCTCCCCATATCCTCAAGTCCATTCTCTATGTAAAGCAGGTTCTTTACCACTGGACCACCAGGGAAGACCCTGGAAAACTTTTTAAGGAGGTATTATTTTATCACTTTTACATTTGTGTTTTTTTGCTTTATTTATAATTATTATTTTTTTAATTTATTTTATTGAAGTATAGTTGATTTACAATGTATTAATTTCTGCTGTACAACAAAGTGATTCAGTTATATATATATACATATATATGTATACATTCTTTTTCCATTAGGTTTATCACAGGATATTGACTATAGTTCTGTGTGCTATACAATAGGACCTTGTTGTTTATCTGTTCTGTATATAATGGTTTGCATCCGCTAATCCCAAACTCCCGGTCCATCCCTACCCTTCCCCCACCTTTCCCCTTGGCAACCACAAGTCTGTTCTCTATGTCTGTGAGTCTGTTTCTCTTTCATAGATAAATTCATTTGTGCCATATTTTAGATTCTACATATAAATGATATCATATGATACTTGTCTTTCTCTGTCTGACTTACTTCACTTAGTATGATAATCTCTAAGTCCATCCATGTTGCTGAAAATGGCATTATTTTATTCAAAGAGAATCTGTTCTTCCCTCTTCCATGTTTTGGTGGCCTCTGGTATTCCTTGGCTTGTGGCTGCATCACTCCAGTCTTCAAGGCCAATGTCTTCTCTCTGTGCCATCCTCACATCACCTCCTCCTTTGTGTGACACTGTCAAAATCTCCCTCTGTTTCCCTCTTAGAAGAATACATGTGATTGCATTTGGGATCCACTCTGATAATCCAAGATAATCTCCCCATGTCAACACCCTTAATTTAATCACATCTACAACGACCCTCTTTCCATGTAAGGTGACATTTGCAATGAGATTTCTGCATGGGGAAGGAGGTTGAGGCAAATTATCTCCAAGTACTCCTCCGAAACTCAAGTTCTATGAAATAGTGAGTCCATGAAAAAGGAAGTACAGGGCAAAAAATGAGGCAAAACACGCCACTCTGCTTTGACATGTATTCTGGTCCAGGGATTAGGAACTGATATCTTTTGGGGGCCATTATCCAGCCTCCTATAATTTCTGTTTCCCTCCACTTGCTCAGTGGAAGAAATCTGCTATATCTCAGGCACCTAAAACTGTGCCTAGAACATAGCAAGTGCTCAGCTGTTATGTATTAAATGATTAAATCAATTAATATAGCCCAGTGTATTTTATTCTAAAAAGTATTTTTCATTATATGTTCATCATTTAATAATAATCCACCATACTATTCTAACGTCTATAACAATAAAATTGCTTTGATATAACAGTCATCTTACATAAATGAAAACATGGTTTAATGAAATGGCACTTTATGAGCTTTAGGCAAGCAAACATTTGCATTATCTTGTTTAAATTAAATGGCTCTTTTGTGTTCAGTAGTAAGCATCACTAAGTGTGTCTATCTTGCTAATACAGTGGCATCATTATATTCTGAATTATACAATTTAATTACATGTAACTTGAAATTTAAACTGAAACATTGTTGAGGTACAAGCCTGACCTGCACATCCACTCATTACCGTTTTTTTCAAATGATGTGACACTCAGAAACATTTAACAAAATCGGAGCTTTTCAGTTGCTTAAATAAACCTTAAGAAAGGGACAACCCCAGTTCTAACGCTTGCTTTGCCACTTATAGGCTGCATAACCCTGGGCAAGATATTTGAGCAGCTAAGATGCTCAGGTCCCACTCTATAAAATGCAGTTCTTGAGAAGCGTGAGATGAGTTAAGATAACCACCTCCAATGTTCCTCTTGGCTGTCAGCCAGTACTAGCTCCCCCTTCCTCCTTCCTTTCCCACAAACATGCCAGGAAAAAAAAATCTATTTTAGATCTGGTAACTCCTCCAACCCACACTACTATATGTAAACACATTGGCTTAAAATATATAGGCGCATAGCATGAAGCGCTGACTCTCCCAGCATGAGCTGTGCTGCTTTGCTTTCCCATTGCATTGTGAATTGAGACACAGCCGCCAGCTGCTCTGTGGGATGTGATGCCTCCCCCAGAGAGATCAGGGTCCAGGAATGAGAAGGAGTGAAGTTGAGCCCTTTTCAAAGAGGACACTCTCCTTTGAGCATCTGGTGGTTAACAAAAACTTCATACCACAAATCAGGCTGAGTGGGCTGGCAGAGGGAAGGGGGGATTTGCCATCAGAATTGTCCAAGGGACAGAGAGAGAGAGAGAAGGAGACTGAAGCATGGCGACGGCCAGGTTTTCTTCAAGGAGAAACAGACTATATAACTGGGTATGTTTTTTGGAACTTTAAAAAAAAAAGGGCCCGTTTACCCACCTGAGGCTGAGCAAGCAGTGGTATCAGAAGTCACAGAATATATGTCAAAGCAGAGTGGCGTGTTTTGCCTCATTTTGTCCCCTGTACTTCCTTTTATAGGGACTCACTATTTCATAGAACTTGAGTTTCAGAGGAGTCCTTGGAGATAATTTGCCTCAACCAAGTTCCACATGCAGAAATCTCCTTTATGACACTCACAACAGATGGCCAGCCTTTGCCTTGTGGCTTTTGTTATCATTTATTTTCTTCAGTAATTGGTTTTTATAGAACACCGTTAAGTTAAGGAGTTTATTTTTCAAGTCCCCATTGAAATTCCTCTCTCTTGTGTGTGTGTGTGTGTGTGTGTGTGTGTGTGTGTGTGTGTGTCTGTCCCATATTAGAGTCCGCCCTGGGACTTTCTGCCCTCTGGTGGCCCCAACTATTAAGGGAAAAGGACTTGACTTTTCAGGTAAGACTCCTGGGCAGGATTCAGTGCCAGGGAATGGGGAGGCAAGGGCAGGAATAGTTAAAAAGAAATCTCCTATCTTGAGAAAGATCTTTCTGACATTTAGTGATGGTGGTGTTTTTTCAAATAGTGCCAATCAAGATTTCCTCCTTTTACAAGTAACCCAGGTTCAAAGAAAAAATTTAGAAATACAAAAAAGGCACACAAAAGATAATAAACATTTGAGAATCCCAAGATTATGCTTTTTTTTTCCATTTTCATATTCTGTTCTTTTCATGGTATATTGTGGACATTTTTCATGTCATTATTTGTTCTTCTGCAGTGTAACTCCGAATTATGCATCGTGTTCTATTGTATGGCTGTGGAATTATTTACTTGACCAGCCCCTTCTAGTTCCCCTCGCATCCTGCCTCCTCATGCCTCTCAGGGAAGCTGCCTCTGGCATAAGCCCTTCTTAATCTTCCTTGACTTTCATCCAGACACATAAATGCTCATCCCAGTGCATTTGGATGGGATGATACAATTCCAGTGTGTTTCCTGGGAGTCATCGTGGCGTGCTGTGGACTCCATCTTTGGACTTTGTGTGGATGATATGTTAATTACACTCTGTCAAGCCACAAACTTCTATTCCCCAAGCCTCTCTCGGTGAGCACAATCGCTTGTGTTTCATGCCGCAAGTGAGAATAATTCTAATTGGTCTTTTTAAATCAGCCGTGGCTGCAAAATTTGGCTCCACTGACTTGCTACAGTCAAGGCTCAGGCAATGGGAGGGTCATTGGACCAGGCCTGTATTAGACCAGGATGGGCTACGGTAGAGCCACTAGCCTCGTATTCTATGACAATCGACCCAGGCCAAGGGGCGGTACCAGGGCTCCCACTCCAGGACCGGGCAGTACTTGCATGCTCTAGTCCCACCCCACCTGGCTCCCCACTGTCCCTCATCCAAATGAGGCAGCGTGCTGCACTGTGGCTGCTGACGAGAAGTGACACAGGCCTGATGACCTGATGCCTTGAGAAGGACATCCAGAGTCAGAGATTCTAAAGTTACAGAATCTTGAATCCATCTAGAGCTGACTGGCTTATTCACTTGGATTATTCAGTCCCGTAAGGACACACACACACACACACACACACACACACACACACACACACCAGCCCTTTAAAAGAAATCCTGAGCCAATAAGACTCCACCTGCTGGTTTGACCTTGACTTTCCAACTCTCTGTCTCATTTGGTGCTGCCTGAACAGCTGTCCTTAAGGGTAGCTTTGGTACGTGGTCCTTGACCTTGTTCTAATAACTTTCACCTCCTCCTCACACAGATCCATACCCTAGACATTGGCACCAACTTACTGCAGCCTCCTCCCTCCCTCATCCTGTGCTACACATAACTGCTGACTTCACTGGGGTCCTTGGGTATCAGACTATGAGTTTTCGCATGAAAGAACGCCCTCCTCTCCTGGGTGATGTGGTTTGTCACCTGGGCCTTCAGCTCGTGCTGTGGGTCTTATGGTGGCACTGGCACTGACGAGGCTTTACCGTGCGGCTTTGGAGGCAGTGGACACAGACACACAGAGAGGATGACAGAGGAAGACACACGTGTAGTGGCCTGTGGTGGCTACTGATCTGGGCTGTCACTCCCTTTCTCCCGGTACCGACTTTGCCTCCTAGCTGCAGAAATGGCCATGTGCTCCCTTTCCCTGGACACAATGATCAGCCCAGGCTTGGGCGTGAGACACACACAGAGTTCATCAGAGTCTGTCCCTGGGGTTGATTCATGTAGCCATGTTCTGTGCCATGTGGACGAGGAGAGAAACGGAAGCCAGTACATAAAGGAGAGCCAAGACAGCAGAAATGAGAGACAGGAGCAAAGGGAAGTGTCGTGGGGGCACTGAACACTGCTTCTGGTCCTTGAGGTCCTGGACCCTCCACTGCTACTTCAGTTACGTGAAAACCCTCAGTGTCCTTCTTAATAACGGGAGCCACTTATTCTCTTGTCTTCCATAAGCTAGTTTGTGATGGTCTCTGACACATATGGCCAAAATGGCCCGGACTAATACTTTGTGATGCCAGCAGGTGCCAGTTTGATTTGTGAATTTAGATGAGACATCCCTCTAGGGACTTCTGGAAATAGCAGGAGGGCACTTTGAGAAAGAACTGTTTCCTACAGACAAGCAGGATGAGGTCTCCTGCCATAATAATTTGGATTATAAAAGGCAAGTGTGACCTTGTTTTATAATCACAGGCTAATGAAGCCAGGAATATGTAGGTTATACCCTCACAAAGTCACACAAACCTTTTAGCCAGACTGGCTCTGGCTGGATCTCCCCCACTTGCCTGGTGCCCCAGTGTCCCGGACAAGATCAGACACATGTCTGAAATGTAGCTGTGAAGATCGCTTGATGATAATTTCACCCAACACTCTACAGAGAGAAGCTTCTAAGGGAGAGCACGAGGAATAATCAAGGGTAACATCAAGGTTTAAGGCTGGGGAGGCAGATGTTTGGTGATGCCACTGACCTAGATTAAAAAATTTTTGAGGGGAGACTAGGTATGTGGCAGAGATCAGTTCAGTGCTGGACACATTACCCAGACAGTGCATGCAGGGCACTGAGATCCATTGGGTCTGCTGGAACTTGGAACCAGTGCTTGGAAACCAGATCTAGAACTCAGGAGAGAGCTCCCAGCCAGCACTTAAGAACTAGATGTCACAGGCATGTAGATGGACTTGCAACCTTGAAGATTAAATTAAATTATTTAAGAAGGTGGTTGTGTTCGTTTCCTAGGTTTACTGTAGCAAATTATCACAAACTGGGTGGCATAAAACAGTAGAAGTTTAGTCTGTCACAGTTCAGGAGGCTAGAAGTCTGAGATCAAGTTGTCACGAGGGCCATGCGCCCTCTGAAGGCTCCTGAGAATTCTTCCTTGCCTCTTCCTGCCTTCTGATAGCTGCTGGTGTTGAAAAACAAAATTCAACTGACTAAATTTTCAAGACCTTTATTGGCTTTATTCAGTGATTCATGAATGGAGCAGCATCCCATGCAGCAGACAGAAAGGAGCTTTGAGGAGATGTACAAAATGAAAGACTTTTATAGGCAGAAGGGAGCGGGAACAAGGAAGTTATACCAGACAAAAAAGCGATTGGTTATTGCAAGGTTACTTTCTTTTAGGGGAAGGCAGGGGTCCGCGTAGCAGATGACCTCACTAGAGCTGAACAGGTGATCCCTGATTGGCTGGTTTAAGATTCCATTTCTGGAAGAGGCTGAAACTGCAATTAAGTATTTTTTTTCTTTTTTTTTTTTAATAGTTTCTGCTTTATAACAAAGTGAATCAGTCATACATATACATCTGTTCCCACATTGCAATTAAGTATTAAATCTCTTTTAAGTGACATAGGGTTTAGCATAAGTGACTCCATTTGGGGCCTGTTGTCTTGTTTTTAACACTGGCAATTGTTGGTGCTCCTTGGCTTGCAGTGGCTGCACTCCAGTCTCTGCCTCTGTTGTCATGTGGCCTTCTTCCCTCTGTGTCTGTCTATCTGTGTGTGTCCTCTCCTTTCCTTATAAGGACATTGGAGGGAATTCCCTGGCGGTCCAGTGGTTAGGACTCAGTGCTTTCACTGAGTGCCCGGGTTCAATCCCTGGTTTGGGAACTAAGATCCTGCAAGTTGCATGGCATGGCAAAAAAAAAAAAAAAAAAAAAAAAAAATTAGTCATCCTGAATTTAAGACCCTTCCTAATCCAGTATGACCTTGACAACTGAAAAATAAATAAATAAAGAAGCACAACCTAAAAGTTGTGAGTTATATTCTACTCGGGGACCTTACTGAGGACTTCAGCCTGGGAGACAGCCTCTCAGACAGCTCTGAGGAATTGCCCCCAAGAGGAGCAGGGGAAGCAGCCAGGATATAGAGGAGTGGTTGCCGGAATGAAAAATATAGTCTGACATTAAAAGATGACTGCTAATGACAAAAACCAGATATCTCAACTGAATGATTTTAGTGCTTTTCTGTGTGTGAGAAGATGCAAGAATCTGGGCTCATTGAAATTATTCCTTTGATCTGCACCTTAACTATCTAGGACCAGTGTCCTGTTTTACTCTATCCTGAGTTCCCCTCAGGGTGCAGCACCCGGGGTGGCACCATTCTTTGTCCACAACCTCATCTTAACTAATTACATCTGCCAAGACTCTAGTTCCAAACAAGGTCACATTCTGAGGTTCTAAGTGGACAGAAATTTGAGAGGACACCATTCAACCCAACATGAAGTGAAGAGAGAAAGAAAGCAAGCTAAGGACAGAATCATGAGAAGCACTGGCATTGTAGAGGTTGGAAGGGAAGTGTCAGCAGAGACAGGAGGTAAAGGAAGGAGAGATGAGAGAGGGAGGGGGCAAGGAAGCCCAGGGGCAGAGAGGCTTCTCGAAGCACAGGGGCTAACACACATCCAGAGCTGCTGAGAGGGCACGTGTCCATCAGAGAGTACTGGGAACCTCAGTGGGGTGACCGACCATCCCAGTTTGCCCATGACTGGTGGGGTGCCTTGGATGCAGGACCTTCAGTGCTAAAGCCAGGACGGTACCAGGCCCACCCGGACAGTGGGTCTCCCTCCTTCAACATCCACTGTTATTTAGAGCTGAGGGTGGAAAGAAGACAGGGGTGCAGAGTAAAGGCTGGGGAATGAGTGGGACTTCACACATGTGCTTCCCTGAGGCATGGTTGTGGCTCTGATGGTGCCTGGGTTGTGTTTTTCTGAAAATTTCACCACGCTGGGAGTTTTCTCGCTTAAGATGTGGACTGGAGTTTTTAGTCCAAAGTAAAGGTCTTCAGGTAAGGTCAGCTCAGTCTCTAACCGCCTGACATCATGGAACAACCAGATTATTGGAGATCAAAGTGTCCGTCAGATGCACTGAAAGCCACTCTCACCCTCCTTGGCTGGCGAGACATTCTAGGGCACGCTATTTAAATGAACCCACTGGATGTGATAGGTACCTTGCTCTGCCTTCAGAGCACTTATTTTCAAAGCATTCGGCACCAGGCAAAAGCCTTAAGTTTTCCTTAAAAGGAGCTCATCAGGATGTCTGATTCCATCCAGACCTTTGGATGTGTGATTTCATTATTCATGGTTGACACCCCTCTTCTGGCTTTTGATCTGTAGTTTACAGAATATGTGTATAAGGAGGCTCTCTTTTCCATAAACTGATCTCTTTACCCTCTCAGCCCAGAATACCTTCCCATGTATTCCTCTGATAAAGTGTTGATGCCGTGAGCCAGCATATATTAAAACTATTCTTATACAAACACAGCACTAGACGTATATCCAGCCCAGACCGGCATCCAGTTCACTGTCAGGGCTCCTCAAGTGTTTGCTGGTGATGAACAGCAGAGGGACCTGGGGGATTTTCCACAACCATCAGATCTGGAGAAGGAATCTCTTCTGAGAACAGTTCTCACAGTCTATCACCCATCTCCCAATTCTGTTGCTAGCTTGCCAAGGTAGCTAAATAATCTCAACCTTAACTCAATAACAAGCATTTTTTAAAATATATTTATTGGGCTTCCCTGGTGGCGCAGTGGTTGAGAGTCCGCCTGCTGATGCAGGGAACACGGGTTCGTGCCCCGGTCTGGGAGGATCCCACGTGCCGCGGAGCGGCTGGGCCCGTGAGCCATGGCCGCTGGGCCTGCGCGTCCGGAGCCTGTGCTCCGCAACGGGAGAGGCCACAGCAGTGAGAGGCCCGCGTACCGCAAAAATAAATAAATAAATAAATAAAAATAATAAAATAAAATATATTTATTTATTTATTTTGGCCACACCCCACAGCAGGTGGGATCTTAATTCCCCCACCAGGGATCGAACCTGGGCATTGGAAGCGTGGAGTCTTAGCCACTGGACCACCAGGGAAATCCCAATAATGAGTATTTTAAAATACACATTAAAGCACCAATTAATTTAAATTCTTCAGTGGCTTTCTTCTGATGAAGACTGATATTGTTAACGAGGCTTCCAAGGACCCTGCCTGCCTCACCAGCTTCACCTGCTCCAGACTATTCCTCCCTTCAGCGCTCGGCCCTGCTGCCTGTCTTTCAATTCTTCAGAGGTGATGCTGACCCCTCTTCTGCCTCCTCTGAGTTTACTGTTCTTCATTCTCCCTTCACCTGGACCTCGCCTACTCATCCTTCTCCTGTCACCTCAATTATCACTATCTCAGGGAAGCACTTCCTGACCCACCCCATGTCCCACCCACCTCCTCACCTCCATCCCTAGGCTCAATCAGAGTCCTTTATTTGCTTTCACAGAATCTCTACCAAGTCAAGATAGGCTGGATATGTGAGCATAGCAAGCACCACTGAAATCTCAGGGGTAGATAAATGAGGATCCACTGAACTTGACACACATCCACACATGAACTTGACACTCACCCTCCAAAGCTTGATGCCAGATCCGCTCTTGGGAGCTCACCTCTCTCTCTTGGGAATTCATCTCTATCTATCTGTCTATCTATCATATCTCTATATAGTTTTTGTAACACAATTATTTGTTAAGTATAGACATCCATCTTTCTAATACTTTATATTATTTGCGCTGCTCTATTGACTGCGACTAAAGTTACAAAGAATTTGTTTTGCTACAAGTAGCAGAAAACCTAAATAGCAGGGGCTTAAGCAATAAATATGTTTTTATTTACTTACCAAGAAATCTGGAGGTAGGTAGGTGGGTCCTGGGTAAGCATTTAGCATTTCTATGACATCAAGACACTAGATTGTCATCTCAACTGTTTTTGGCTTTCTCCTCATGGTCACAAGATAGCTGCCACAGCTCCAGGCACTATATCCTCCCCTGACCATGTTCAAAAAGCAGCAAGGAGGGTCACATAAGAGTGTTCTCCTTGTGTGCCTCCCTGCTTTGATGAGGGAGGGAAAATACTTCCCGGAGACCTCCCAGCGTAGTTCTGTTAGCACCACCTTTAGTTGGAAAGGGGGCTTGGAACATGAGTCTCTAGCCTTTTCACTCTTTATAGTGGGAGGCGGGTAAAGGGAAGAGGGATTTGGAGTGTAGCCAGATAGCAGTGTTTGCCATGGGATCATGTTTGTTGATCTTAGTCCTTCAACCTCCGACTTGGAAACAGATAAACCATCTGTTTTCCCTTCCTGGGGAGTAGCAAGTTATTAATAAATTATGCTGCCAGAGCACAGAGAGTCCTTAAGACAAAGCACTGTCAATCCAGGGCCCCCGTTTCATTAAACCCATATTAGTTTCTATTGCTCATTTGATGGCCTCTGATCGTTCCCTAGGATGGGAAGTATTAGCAGTAGAGGAGAAGGGGAGAACGGTCCCTCACATCTACTCTCCCACCCCCTTTCCCCAGTTGCCGAATATTCATAAGACCTCAGGCATTCCAGCCATTGTTGGGTAACCAGGGAACTAAGGCTACAGGTTCAGGGCAGGGGGATTGATATGTTCCAGAAACCTCTGTGCTAGAGCCCTGAAGAAGGCCACTGGAAAGAGGATACATTTCTGATAGAACAACAGTAGCCATCGGTGAGGAAGCTGGCAGTGCCGGGCAGCACTGGGCTTTCACAAGCCCCTGAGATGACTCCTGTGTCCAGCCCACTGATCTACCTCCCCGCCTCCAACGCTATTCTCATCTCACTATAATTTCATCTTCCCAATTCTCTTAATCTCACGATTCTCAAGAGGGTTTTAAGAAACGCTCCTTTCATTTCCAGAGAACACTTCCTTTGGAAGCAGGGTTGGCTGATGGCCGATTGTGGACCCACAGGTCTAAACCGGAAAGCTTGAACATGCAAGAGGCCAAGCAAGGCAGGGTTCCTGAAGAATCAAGTGCAGCCACGTAATCACCGTTGTCACTCCTGACCTGAGCCTTCCCACGCCAAAGGGCCAGAAACACAAACACCTTGACCTAGGCATGCACCGTACGTCTGTCTCCCATATCTCACCCACACTCTTGTCTTCCTCTTCTCTCCTCAGATCCTCACTGCTTTGCTGGCCTGACTCCGCTATATCTCTCTGATACAATGTGTCTCCTGTTCCCTGGTGTTTGGGGGCACATGCTGTGCCCCCCACCGACCACTCCAGGCTCCTAGGGACCCATCCTGCTTTGGTTGGCCTACTCAGGTTTCCCAGGTCCATCATTCCAAGCCAGGAAAAAAGGTCCTAGCTGTGAACACTGCCTGGATCTTGGAGGTTAATCCAAACTTGAACAGGCTTCTTTGGGAGTTTTCTGGATCTGGTCTGCACCTGTCGTAGACCACGATCAGTTCCTCTCTTTCCCCTCATACTCTGGCCAGTGCTGGTCTGGCCCCCAGAAATGGGAATGATGCATGACCTTCATGGAAAAGCCATCCCAATGGGCTCTCACCTCCATGGGCTGCTGGGGCTTGTTTGTGAGACCTGACTTGACATCTGGTTTCCAAGAGTACCAACAGACTCACAACAAAATCAAAATGTGGCCTGGCCCCTGACTCCATTCGTGTGAAAACTGTTAGTCACAAGAAATTTGCAGCCCACATGTCAGCTGGGATCTTTGTGACTTTTGAGATTCGAATGGCATTGGCTTCAGAGCACTGTGAACAAAAACATGGGCCCAAGAGTCCATCTGCCCAGATCCCACATCCGGGTACTCTGACTCACTGTGTGATCTTGCGCAGGTGACTTAACCTCTCTGTTTCTTTGTCTGTAAAATAGGCCTAATAATACTTTTATAAATTGGGGGTGATGATTCAATGAACCATTGCACATGAAGCACTAAGAACGGGGCCAGACATACAGTGTTACCATTAGCTCTGCCCCAGTTCTTCCAGCAACCGTGGCTCTGAATTCCTGCCATAGATAAGGGGCCAGTTCCGGGGACTGTCTTGCCATCTCGTGCTCTCTGGTTGTTCTCTACACTGCCACCATGCTCAGTGCCACCCCGTGCTCCGTACCACCCTACTTTCTTTACTTCCCCAAATACCTCTGATCTCTAAGGTTGGGTATGCAGATGGCTTTCTGTTGTAGGGCAAGGAGGGGGATTTATAGTACAGGGCTACACAACTGAGATTGAAAGATGACACCCAGTTCCTAAAAGTTCTTTGAACTCCACAGTCCCTAGCCTCACCACCTCTCTTTTCTGATTGCCTCTCTCCTTACCTTTATTCCTCTGTCTGCTTATGACAAAGTCCTTGAGGCTTTACCTCTGCACCGAATATTCCCAGTAAGGTATTTTCTTGAACACAGACAGCTTTTTTGTTCTCAGAGGAACTCAAGGTGCAGCTTTTTAAATAAAAAAAATTCTCCTCTTTATATGTTTTTCATGATAACTAATTGTGACAAGCAGAGATTTTAAATGGGCACTGGTAATAAAATGGTAATGAACACCTATCATTAGCTTGTGTGTTACAGTTTACAGAGTATGTTCAAATTCCTTATTGTCTCATTTGGATGAATTTCCTTTTCTATGCCTGAAGGGTTTACAAATAAGGGCTTCATAGCGGAGGAGGGACACACACAAGTACCCATGAATACACACATGCACACATGTGCCTAGCTCCCCGTTTTGTGTTCGCTCAGTGATGCTCACATAAAGCTCCGTGAGGAACAAGGCCCCAGACCAATCTGTAGACAAAGTCATTGATGCAGTGTCTATTGATCCCAAGTCCTGGGCTGGAAACTTCTGACACCATGGGCCACCGTGAGGAGCTATTACAACCTTGTTCTCCTAACGGATACACGTATTGAGTTTCTGAAAATTCAGAGAACAGTTGGGCTTATCTTCCTCTGGGATTATTGGGTCATTTCTCAGCATGCCTGAAGTCGGAACAGGAGTGAGGCCCTGATGAATCACACTCAGCGTCTACAGTTCAAGCAGGAGAAATCTGAAATTTGAACAAAGATTTAAGTACTTCCGAGCACACAGCCTTTCATCTTCAAGGACTAATTCACAGTGCCCATTTTATACATCTTTATATGGTCATGTTACCATTTCTGGACCCTTATTTCTTAACAGTTGGTGGGTGGAGTGACACTTATAAGTGAATTCATTCAGTGGAAGAGCTTGCTTTGACACGTATTTCATTGGCAGAGGCCATACTTTCAGCACATATGTCTGTATATCCGTGTGATGCTTCATTTTGGAAAGCAACAATAACAACTACGTCATTAAGTGACAGAGAGGCTAATGTTTCAGCTGGCCTCATAGAGAAGACAAACAAGAATTATCTTGTCAGGTCATAAAATGGATTGTGCTTTGCCATAAGGTGCCTGCTTATTGCTGGGTTCTACAATTCCAGGACTTGAATTTAACCTGTGGTTTTAACTTAAGCTATCACCATGACCCCAGGCAACTTACCAGTTTCTCTCTGGCCTCTGGGGTCCTTGCCATGACTGGGATGGGAAGTTGCTGGAAGTCTACAACTTGGATCAGTCATTGCCCAGGCCTTTTCAAAGTGTCCGTGAATAGTTGCAGAAATGGAGCACAGTGACTTGTCAGGAGTGTCCTTAAGGCTCTTTGCCACCATCATAGCTTTGAACACACATTTAATGTTGTAATTGGCTGATCACTTTTCACTCTCCATCGTTGAATCAAAAACTCCAGGCAGGGACTCTATCCTATTTATCTCCATATATCTAGCATCTAACATAATGTCTGGAATATAGTAATGAATTAACAGCTTTGTTGATTGAATAAATGAATGGCCCCGTCCCAAGGGGGTAAAGGAATTAGTTTTCTCTGAACTGAATGATTCCCCTATGACAATGCTCAGCTCTCCTACTACTCCTAATTTCCTTTGGATCTCTTTATGTCTCTTGTGTGGTGCCAACTAAAAATTGTCACCTGCCCTCTGGTTCTACAAGGATTAAGTCACTAGCCACTGCAGTCGCTGACCCTGAAAGGAGTTCGGGGGGAAGATCAGGAAGGAGGCGCTCTGTGCTCTGGGAAAAACAGGCAGAACAGACCTTCAGATAGATATTTTTAAGAAAAGATTTTATAAGCTCAATTTCTGGCATGTTCTCACATCTAGAAAAACACTAAGGGACTTTCCTGGTGGTCCAGTAGTTAAGACTCCACGCTTCCAATTCAGGGGGCAAAGGTTCAATCCCTGGTCAGGGAACTAAGATCCCACATGCCACACAGCGCGTCCAAAAAAAAAAAAAAAATTAGAAAAGCACTAAAATCATTAAGGAGACATCTGCTCCTCGTGACTAGCAGCAAGCTTCTGCCAAAACGTGTGCTTGATTGCATGGATCCCCTCTTCACTAAAATCATACGTATATACTAACCTCCCCCCATGTCTTCAAAGCAGTTCCTCAGAGCTCTCTGAGAGGCTGACTCCTGGGCTACAGTCCTCATTAGGCCCCAAATAAAACTTCACTCACAACTCTCACGTTGTACTTTTTTTGTTTTTTTTCAGTCGACAGTTGCATGCAGGTAATGAACACTGATTGAGAACATTTACACTTTACTTATTCACTGTCTCCCTCAACAGACGTGACAGTGAATAATTTTATCATAAAATCAAATATAAGGTCAAAGGGAGGACTTCCCTGGTGGTGCAGTGGTTAAGAATCCACCTGTCAATGCAGGGGACACGGGTTCGAGCCCTGGTCCGGGAAGATCCCACATGCCGCAGAGCAACTAAGCCCGTGTGCCACAACTACTGAGCCTGCGCTCTAGAGCCTGCGAGCCACAACTGCTGAGCCCGTGTGCTGCAACTACTGAAGCCCGCATGCCTAGAGCCCGTGCTCCACCACAACAGAAGCCACCGCAGTGAGAAGCCCGAGCACTGCAGCAAAGAGTAGCCCCCGCTCGCCGCAACTAGAGAAAGCCCACGCACAGCAATGAAGACCCAATGCAGCCAAAAATAAATAAGTAAATAATTTTTTTACAAAAAGGTCAAAGAGAGGCATGATGGGTTGGTACCATGGGAGAAGAGATGCCTAAGCTCGTCCCAAGGCCAGGGGATGTATGAGCGCCTTCAGCTGAGAGTGGGGCTCAGCCACGTCCTGGGGCAGTTTGAAATGTGTTTGTCATGATGAGAGAACAAGCAGCCCTTAATGCGTGAGGCTCAAGGATGCTAAACATCCTATAACATTTGGGTTGGTCCCTATAATGAATAATTTTCTGCCCTAATGCCATTAGTGACTCCCATAATGGTGAGTCATCTTTTCTATTGTAAGTTCGTTTCATTTCAGGATATGATGTTTCTTTCCTTCCTCCACCCTTTCCTTCCTTCTTTTTCTTCCTTCCTGCCTCCCTTCTTCCAATACTTACTAAACATCTACAGGAAATGAATGGTGAGGGTTATGAAGATGAATCAGGCATGGACTGGATCTCAGGGAGCACAGCCATGCAAGGAAAGATATGACATGTGCTTAAAAAGCAAGAGAACTGGGACAGGAAGTCCAGTGGTTAACACTCTGCACTTCCAACGCAGGGGGTGCGGGTTTGATCCCTGGTCAGGGACCTAAGATCCCACATTCCACACAGCGTGGAAAAACAAAAACAAAACAAAACAAAAATACCAACCAATCAAACAAACAAACAAATAAAAAAACGAGAACTGGGCAGAAAATAATAAGTGGAGGGCAAGTAAAGGTAAAATGTTAGAGGAGATCAGAGGGAGAGATGTGCTTGGTGTTTTCAATGAAATGCATCTTATAAATCAATACCCAGTCATGTTCATAGAACTTTACAGTTTACATAGGCCTCTCCTATAGAATTTCTCGTCCATATTCATCCTCACAATAACCCTATAAAGGTACTTTGTTTGTCCTTAGATTTATCCCTCACCAGTTCTCTACTCTGTGTCTCCAGGGCCCTGACCATGCAGGCCATGCCCCTCTCCCTTAAGAGCCCGTTTCCAACAGGGTTTGATTAATGGGAAGCACGGGTGGGAGCTGGGAGCTTCTCCATTAAGCAGTGAGTGGCTCTTTCTTTTCTGCGACCCCACCTCCCACCAGACAGGCCTTGGTGCCTGGACTCCAGAGTTCTGCCTCCTTCCCCTTTCCTCCTCCTGCTGTTGCAGGTCTCTGGTTTCCCTTGCCCTCCCTTCCTGGATCTCAGAGCCTCCATCACCTGACTAAGCAACTCCTTGCATGAAATTCCCTTGGCTGTAAATATTTGAAGGGGATTATGTTTTCCTAATTAGATCCGAATTAGAAGGAAATCATTTTTCTTTTTCTTTTCTTTTTCTTTTTTTTTTTTTTTTTTGCGGTACGTGGGCCTCTCACTGTTGCGACCTCTCCCGTTGCGGAGCACAGGCTCCGGACGCGCAGGCTCAGCAGTCATGGCTCACGGGCCCAGCTGCTCCGTGGCATGTGGGATCCTCCCGGACTGGGGCACGAACCCGTGTCCCCTGCATCGGCAGGCAGACTCTCAACCACTGCGCCACCAGGGAAGCTCAGGAAATCATTTTTCTTAACATTTAGAGACAGGGAGAGGAAAGAATGAAAGGACTTTCCCAAGGTCAACCAGGTACACGAGGCAGAGCCCAGGTCTGTCTCCTGACTCCAAATACAGGCCTTTACCCACTGCGTCATGCTCCTTCCCATAGAGAAAATAACAATGAAAAAGTCATACAAAGATTTTTCCAAGGTCACATGAAAGACATATCAGGGTTTTCTTTCTTCCTCTTTTAAGCTTTTGTGATATGGCTTTTGTTTTGGTTTGTTCTTGGAAAAAGTTAATATAATAGCTAGTTTAGGGGAATGCCACACAAGTGCTTATGGATATTAGCCTGACATTTGGCAAAGTCGCTTATGATAGCCTCATGGAATAATGCATGTTGGTACAGTCACATGGATTAGCAAATGACTGGTGCAAGATAAAGTCCTCATAGTACTTTATGCCCTAATATCTCAGCATATTGCTATGATTTTCATGGTTAGCTCACCTTGGAAGAAGAAGAAAAGTAAAAATATTGAAAAGGGGGCTTCCCTGGTCGCGCAGTGGTTGACAGTCCGCCTGCCGATGCCGGGGGACACGGGTTCGTGCCCCGGTCCGGGAAGATCCCACATGCTGCGGAACGGCTGGGCCCGTGAGCCATGGCCGCTGAGCCTGCGCGTCCGGAGCCTGTGCTCCGCAACGGGAGGGGCCACAGCAGTGAGAGGCCTGCGTACCGGAAAAAAAAAAAAAAAAAAAAAAAAAAAAAAAATATATATATATATATATTGAAAGGCTTTGGGTTTAGAAACATTTTGATAAATATATGAATGAGAGATACATTTGTACAGATTACCATACCCTGACAAGAATATTTTCATTCCTCAATATTACTAAATTAATTACTAAATGTTACTAATCAATTGATTCAATAATAACAAATCCCTGTTCTCTGAAAAGGCCTCATGAGGAAGCGTCTGTGTCTGAAGTAAGGGTCTTGGGGGATATGGGCCAGTGGGGTGCTGACCTGGGAGGGATGGACAGGAAGTGGGGCTCTACAAGAAGGCTCAGTTTGTGGAGGCTGCTTAGCCAGAAGACTCATTCGGGGTGGGGTCTCCTTGTTCAGATAATGCCATGACTTGAATCCTACTATTTCTCTGATAGAACCAGCAACTGAAAATAAGAGTCTAGAAGCGTCAATCATGGTTTATCATGGACCATGGGCCATATCCATCTCCAGGCAAATCTACCCTGCCTTGAATGCAGAGAAGGAGTAATAGGAGCAAAAGCATTTGGTGGTGCTATTTCCTTCTTTGCACATGAGACCCCCAAAATAGCCTCTCTCTCTCTCTCTCTTGCTTGTTTTAAGTGCAAGGCATTGAACGCTAAATTATCAACATCTTTGAAGGATTGGGTTTGGATGAGTTTACATATAAATCCTAGTGATTCTCGATTGTGGGTTCCAGTGGACAATTGGAAAATTGTGGGTCATTTTTGTTAGACACATTTGCTAGGGGTCATTTGGTGCATGTTGGGATAGTAAGGACATTTCCACACAACAAAGAACTACACTAAAGTTATCGCATCTGGGGAGACCTTCAAGATGGTGGAGGAGTAAGACATGGAGATTGCCTTCCTCCCCACAAACATGTCAGAAATTCATCTACACGTGGAACAACTCCTACAGAACACCTACTGAACGCTGGCAGAAGACTTCAGACTTCCCAAAAGGCAAGAAACTCCCCATGTACCTGGGTAGGGCAAAAGAAAAAAGAAAAAACAGACAAAAGAATAGGGACAGGACGTGCACACCTGGGAGGGAGCTGTGAAGGAGGAAAGGTTTCCACACACTAGGAAGCCCCTTCACTGGCGGAGCTGGGGGGTGGCGGGGGTGGGGGGAAGCTTCAGAGCCACAGAGGACAGTGCAGCAACAGCGGTGCTGGGGGCAAAGTGGAGAGACTCCCGCACAGAGGATCAGTGCCAACTAATACTCACTGGCCCGAGAGGCTTGTCTGCTCACCCACCGGGGCAGGCGGGGGCTGGGAGCTGGGGCTAGGGCTTTGGTCTGATCTCAGGGAGAGGACTGGGGTTGGCTGCGTGAACACAGCCTGAAGGGGGCTAGTGCGCCACGGCTAGCCGGGAGGGAGTCCGAGAAAAAGTCTGGAGCTGCCTAAGAGGCAAGAGACCATTGTTTGGGGGTGAGCGAGGAGAGGGGATTCAGAGCACTGCCTAAACGAGTTCCAGAGGCGGGCATGAGAAGCTAAGGTTGCTGCTGCCGCCACCAAGAAGCCTGTGTGTAAGCACAGGTCACTGTCCACACCTCCCCTCCCGGGAGCCTGTGCAGCCCGCCACAGCCAGGGTCCCAGGATCCAGGGACAACTTCCACAGGAGAATGCACGGTGCGCCTCAGGCTGGTGCAACGTCACTCTGGCCTCTGCCGCCGCAGGCTCGCCCAGCATCTGTACCCCTTCCTCCCCCCGGCCTGAGTGAGCCGGAGCCCCCGAATCAGCGGCTCCTTTAACCCCATACTGTCTGGGCAGGAACAGATGCCCCCAGGCGACCTACACGCAGAGGTGAGGCCAAATCCAAAGCTGAAACCTGGGAGCTGTGCAAACAAAGAAGAAAAAGGGAGATTTCTCCCAGCAGCCTGAGGAGCAGCGGATTAAATCTCCACAATCCACTTGATGTACCTGCATCTGTGGAATACCTGAATACACAACGAATCATCCCAAAATTGAGACAGTGGACTCTGGGAGCAACTGTAGACTTGGGGTTTGCAGTATGTGACTGACTGGTTTATGGTTTTATGTTTACCTTACTTTAGTATTTAGAGTTTATTATCATTGGTAGATTTGTTTATTGATTTGGTTGCTCTCTTCCTTTTTAAAAAATGTATAGTTATATATATTTTTTTCCTTTTTCTCTTTTTGTGAGCGTGTATGTATATGCTTCTTTGTGTGATTTTGTCTGTAGAGCTTTACTTTTACCATTTCTCCTAGGGTTCTGTCTGTCTTTTTTTTTTTAATATAGTTTTTAGCGCTTGTTATCATTGGTGGATTTGTTTTATTGGTTTGGTTGTGCTCTTCTTTCTTCTTTTTTATTACTTTTTAATTTTTTTAACTTATTTTTAAAAATATCTTTTATTTAAAAAAATTTTTTATTTTTAATAATATTTAAAAAATTTAAATTTAATAACTTTATTTCTTTTTAATTATGTTTTTCTTTCTATCTATCTTTCTTTTTTCCTCCCTTTTCTTCTGAGTCATGTGGCTGACACGGTCTTCATACTCTGGCCAGGTGTCAGGCCTGTGCCTCTGAGGTGGGAGAGCCAAGTTCAGAACACTGGTCCAACAAAGACCTCCCAGCTCCATGTAATGTCAAACAGGGAAAGCTCTCCCAGAGATCTCCATCTCAACACTAGGACCAGCTCCACTCAAAAAGCAGCAAGCTCCAGTGCTGGACACCCTATGCCAAACAACTAGCAAGACAGGAACACAGCCCCACCCATTAGCAGAGAGGCTGCCTAAAATCATAATAGGGTCACAGACACCCCAAAACACACCACCAGACGCAGTCCTGCCCACCAGAAAGACAAGATCCAGCCTCATTCACCAGAAGACAGGCATCACTCCCCTCCACCAGGAAGCCTACACAACCCACTGAACCAACCTTAGCCACTGGGAGCAGACACCAAAAACAACAGGAACTACGAACCTGCAGCCTGCAAAAGGAAGACCCCAAACACAGTAAGCTAAGCAAAATGAGAAGACAGAGAAACACACAGCAGATGAAGGAGCAAGGTAAAAACCCACCAGACCAAACAAATGAAGAGGAAACAGGCAGTCTACCTGAAAAATAATTCAAAGTAATGATAGTAAAGATATCCAAAATCTTGGAAATAGAATGGAGAAAATACAAGAAATGTTTAACAAGGACCTAGAAGAACTAAAGAACAAACAAACAATGATGAACAACACAGTAAATGAAATTAAAAATTCTCTAGAAGGAATCAATAGCAGAATAACTGAGGCAGAAGAACAGATAAGAGACTGGGAAGATAAAATACTGGAAATAACTACTGCAGACCAGAATAAAGAAAAAAGAATGAAAAGAATTTAGGGCAGTCATCTTCAATTTAAGAAAATTGAAATCATATCAAGAATCTTTTCCGACCACAAAGCTATGAGATTAGAAATTAATTACAGGGGAAAAAATGTAAAATACACAAACACAAGGAGGCTAAACAATATGTTACTAAATAACCAAGAGATCACTGAAGAAATCAAAGAGGAAATCAACAAATACCTAGAGACAAATGACAATGAAAACACGACGATCTACTACGTATGGGATGCAGCAAAAGCAGTTCTAAGAGTGAAGTTTGTAGTAATACAATCCTACTTCAAGAATCAAGAAACATCTCAAATAAACAATCTGACCTTACACCGAAAGCAATTACAGAAAGAACAAAAACCCCCCAAAGTTAGCAGAAGGAAAAACATCATAAAGATCAGATCAGAAATAAATGAAAAGGAAATTAAGGAAGCGATAGCAAAGATCAATAAAACTAAAAGCTGGTTCTTTGAGAAGATAAACAAAATTGATAAATCATTGGCCACACTCATCAAGAAAAAAAGGGAGAAGACTCAAATCAATAGATTTAGAAATGAAAAAGTAGAAGTAACCACTGACACTGCAGAAATACAAAGGATCATGAGAGGTTACTACAAGCAACTCTATGCCAATAAAATGGATAACCTGGAAGAAGTGGACAAATTCTTAGAAAAGCACAACCTTCTGAGACTGGACCAGGAAGAAATAGAAAATATAAGCAGACCAATCACAAGCACTGAAATTGAGACTGTGATTAAAAATCTTCCAACAAACAAAAGCCCAGGGCCAGATGGTTTCACAGGCGAATTCTATCAAACACTTAGAGAAGAGCTAACCCCTATCCTTCTCAAACTTCCAAAATATAGCAGAGGTAGGAACACTCCCAAACTCATTCTACGAGGTCACCATCACCTGGCTACCAAAATCAGACAAAGATGTCACAAGGAAGTAAAACTACAGGCCAATATCACTGATGAACATAGATGCAAAAGTCCTCAACAAAATACTAGCAAACAGCACATTAAAAGGATCATACACCATGATCAAGTGGGGTTTATCCCAGGAATGCATGGATTCTTCAATATATGCAAGTCAATCAATGTGATACACCATATTAACAAAATGAAGGAGAAAAACCATATGATCATCTCAATAGATGCAGAGAAAGCTTTCGAAAATATTCAACACCCATTTATGATAAAAACCCTCCAGAAAGTAGGCACAGAGGGAACTTACCTCAACATAATAAAGGCCATATATGACAAACCCACAGCCAACATCGTTCTCAGTGGTGAGAAACTGAAACCGTTTCCTCTAAGATCAGGAACAAGACAAGGTTTCCCACTCTCACAACTATTATTCAACATAGTTTTGGAAGTTTTAGCCACAGCTATGAGAGAAGAAAAAGAAATAAAAGGAATCCAAGTTGGAAAAGAAGAAGTAAAGCTATCACTGCTGGCAGATTACATGAGACTACACATAGAGAGTCCTAAAAATGCTATCAGAAAACTACTAGAGCTAATCAATGACTTTGGTAAAGTAGCAGGATACAAAATTAATGCACAGAAATCTCTTGTATTGCTATACATTAATGATGAAAAATCTGAAAGAGACATTAAGGAAACACTCCCATTTACCACTGCAACCAAAAGAATAAAATACCTAGGAATAAACCTACCTAAGGAGACAAAGACCTGTATGCAGAAAACTAAAAGACACTGATAAAAGAAATTAAAGATGATACAAACAGATGGAGAGATATACCATGTTCTTGGAATGGAAGAATCAACATTGTGAAAATGACTATACTACCCAAAGCAATCTACAGATTCAGTGCAATCCCTATCAAACTACCAATGGCATTCTTCACAGAACTAGAACAAAAAATTTCACAATTTGTATGGAAACAGAAAAGATCCTGAATAGCCAAATCAATCTTGAGAATGAAACACGGACTGGAGGAATCAGGCTCCCTGACTTCAGACTATACTACAAAGCCACAGTAATCAAGACAGTATGGTACTGGCACAAAAACAGAAATATAGATCAGTGGATCAGGATAGAAAGCCCAGAGATAAACCCACACACATATCGTCACCTTATCTTTGATAAAGGAGTCAAGAATATACAATGGAGAAAAGACAGCCTCTTCAGTAAGTGGTGCTAGGAAAACTGCACAGCTACATGTAAAAGAAGGAAATTAGAACACTCCTTAACACCATACACCAAAATAAACTCAAAATGGATTAAAGACCTAAGTGTAAGGCCAAACACTATCAAACTCTTAGAGGAAAACATAGGCAGAACACTCTATGACCTAAATCGCAGCAATATCCTTTTTGACCCACCTCCTAGAGAAATGGAAATAAAAACAAAAATAAACAAATGGGACCTAATGAAACTTAAAAGCTTTTGTGCAGCAAATGAAACCATAAACAAGATGAAAAGACAGCCCTCAGAATGGGAGAAAATATTTGCAAATGAAGCAACTAACAAAGGATCAATTTCCAAAATTTACAAGCAACTCATGCAGCTCAATATTAAAAAAACAAACAACAATCCCAATCCAAAAATGGGCAGAAGACCTAAATAGACATTTCTCCAAAGAAGATATACAGACTGCCAACAAACACATGAAAGGATGCTCAATATCACTAATCATTAGAGAAATGCAAATCTGAACTACATGAGTTATCACCTCACAGCAGTCAGAATGGCCATCATCAAAAATCTACAAACAATAAATGCTGGAGAGGGTGTGGAGAAAAGGGAACCCTCTTGCACTGTTGGTGGGAATGTAAATTCATACAGCCACTATGGAGAAAAGTATGGAGGTTCCTTATAAAACTAAAAATAGAACTACCATACAACCCAGCAATCCCACTACTAGGCATATACCCTTCGAAAACCATAATTCCAAAAAGAGTCAAGTACCACAATGTTCATTGCATCTCTATTTACAGTAGCCAGGACATGGAAGCAACCTAAGTGTCCATCGACAGATGAATGGATAAAGAAGATGTGGCATATATATACAATGGAATATTGCTCAGCCATAAAAAGAAACGAAATTGAGTTATTTGTAGTGAGGTAGAGTCTGTCATACAGAGTGTAGTAAGTCAGAAAGAGAAAAACAAATACCATATGCTAACACATATATATGGAATCTAAAAAAAAAAAGTTCTGAAGAACGTAGGGACAGGACAGGAATAAAGACGCAGACGTAGAGAATGGACTTGAGGACATGGGGAGGGGGAAGGGTAAGCTGGGACGAAGTGAGAGAGTGGCATGGACACATATACACTACCAAATGTAAAATAGATAGCTAGTGGGAAGCAGCTGCGTAGCACAGGGAGATCATCTTAGTGCTTTGTGACCACCTAGAGGGGTGGGATAGGGAGTGTGTGACAGATACCCAAGGGAGAGGGGATATGGGGATATATGTATACTTATAGCTGATTCACTTTGTTATAAAGCACAAAGTAAGATACCATTTTAAAGCAATTATACTCCAATAAAGATGTTAAAAACATAAAAAAGAGCACAGGAGCCTATTATGGAGTAATGCATTAAAGCAAAGGCACGATTTTTGAAAGTCTGAGACACTTTCATAGCAAGACAATGGTGAGGAGAGAATGTACGTTTTCAGAGTCAGTTCCTTGTTTCAAAAGATGTTAAATAAATAAATAAGATTTTAAAAAAATTATATAATCTATCCCTAGGTGTAATACGTGGTAGGTACTCTGTTGTGTTTGTCGTGCTTAAACTATGGAGTTGAGACCACATTGCTTCTGGGGTTGGGACTGGGGTCTCCCCTGAAAACAAAGGGCTTACCAGTATCAGTTTTTTTGTAAAGGAGGTGATTTATCAGGAAAAATTCTCACAGTTCTTTGGGGTAAGACATCTAAGAGTGTTTCTGCTTGGAACAGATGTGGGACCACCTGCAAGAGAGAGTTAACATAGGAGCATATCAGGTTTTGTTGCTTAGAGGGGGCAACAATTCTCAGCAGAGAGAACTTGTGAATTGGTGGAGTTATCGCCAAGTTTCTTTGGGCTCTTCAAGGAACAAGCTGGCCTGTTTCATCTAGCTCCACTGGTGAATAGCATCTTTTCCACATTGTTAGGTTGGTGGAAACTGTGAGTCCCCCTTTGGTGAGTGCATTTAAATGGCTGCAGCAGCCCCTGATGTCTGCATGGTGATGGTAGTGATGTAAATGGAAGAGCTCCAAAGGAATGCAAATCCTGAGGGGAAAAAGAATAAGGCTGCAAGGTCCTCTCATCCCTTCCCACTTGGAAAGTCTCCTGCCAGTGCTAGCTTTGGAAGATTGAGGTTTTATTAAATTGAGGAAGTTGTGGGTAGATGCTCATCAATACCACTTCTTCTCCTTGGGCACTTCGGAAGATTACATTTCCCAGCAGTTAGTTTGAGGCTGGTGTGACCCATGAGATGTGGGCAGAAGTGATACATGCCACTGTTAGACCTGGATCCTGAAATCTCCTGTGAGGTTCTTAGCTTACACTCTCTGTTCCTTATCCAAGTGCATGTTAGAGCCATTCTATGGAGGCAGCCCAGTTCCCTGAGTATTGCATAGTGGCAAAGTGCCCAGGAAAGTCATTTACCCTATGCTGGACTGAGACATGAATAAGAATTAAATTTCTGCTGTATTGAGTCCCTGAGATTTGAAGGTTAATTTGCTACAACATCATTGCCCAGTTTTTGTACAAAAAGGTTGAAAGAGCACTAATCAGTGAACTGTTGCTGATTATCTGCAGAAAGGGGTACAGTGGTATATGACACGGCTCTGCTTTCTGCCTGTTAATGATCTAGATGAGGACACTGGTAGTTTGCTGATCAAATTGGAAACTGATGGGAGACTGGAAGGGATAACTGTGTACCTGATGGTATCATAGAAATTTAAAAATAAGGTAAAAAAATTAGAATAATGGGCCAAAATAAACTTCTGTAGGGCTAAATGGAAACACCTAGACATTTGCTCATGGCCATTTATATATCTTCTTTGGAGAAATGTCTATTCAGATCCTTTCTCATTTTTAAATTGGGTTGTTTGTCTTTTTATTGTTCACCAGTATTGGTTCTTTGTAGAGTCTGGATACTAGACTCTGAACAGACACATGATTTGCAAATATTCTATCCCATTTTTTGATTTCTCTTTGTAATTTGGTTTTTTTTAGATTATTAGAAACAAATTACAAGCATATTCCTTTTCCCATATTAAAAAGAAAGTATATGACTGGAAATATTCAGAGATGAAAACTGGGTTAAACCAATTCCCAAGTCCTTATCAAATAAGATATCAATAAAGGAAAAGATATTTTGGAACTTAAAATTAGGGAAACCTATACACAATTTAGAAGGGGGGAAAGAGAAAAAAAACTAACCACAATAAAGTCAGAGTGTTTACATTTTACAGTCTTTAATTAAGCACAAAAACTGTACTATTTAATATATTTCTCCATGAACTTTTTGTGAAATTCAGATTGCAGCATATCATTCACAAATCTTTTTCTTCTTCTGATCATCCACACCTTTTGCACAGTCTTTGAAAACAAAGTCATCATCCCACCTTCTTTTAACTTTGAAGTTGGCCTGAGGCTGGGATGGACCTCCTTAATCTCAGTGAGATTAAGGAGAGGATTCCCATTCAGAATGTTTTTCGTAGGAATCCTTTTTTCTTCACCTTTTTGTTCTTGTTCTTTCCTGGCCTGCTCTTCAGCTCTTTCTTTGTTAATCTTTTCCAGTTCTGCAAGAGCTACAGTATCATCATCATCACTCTCTTTATCAAAGTCTTCATCTTCATCTTATCCATTAGAGGATCAGCTGCATCAAGGTTGGCAGTGGGAATCTGGTCTAATCAAGGCTTCTTTGACACTGAAGAGGAGGTTGGAGGTTCTCGGTTGGAATATCTCTTATTTTTTTCTCTCTCTTCCAACTCTCTCCTGAAATCATGGTTCCTAACCTCTTCAGGGACATCCTGAGTGGTTTGTCTATATTTTATCTGTATGAGAGGGTAGGTCTCTACTTGAATATTGCTTTGAGAGTTGGCTCAAATCACCTTCTCCTTTTCCTCTCCTACCTATTGCAGGTTCAAAAGTTGGCCTAGCTACTGCTTTCATCTTTTATGGGTGGCTGAGGTCCAATGCACCAGTCTCTGGAGGTTATACAGACACCATTATGACTCTGTAATTTCTTGATAGTATCTTTTGATGCACAAAATTTTTAATTTTGATAAAATCCAATGTATTTTCTTGTTGGTTGCTTGGGCTATAGGTGTCATATCTAGGAGGTTATTGCCTAGTCCAAGACCATGAAGATTTAACCTAAGTTTATTTCTTACATTTAGGTCTTTGATCTATTGGGGGTAAATTTATTTTGAGCAAAAATATGGTGCAAGGTAGAGGTCCAACTCCATTCTTTGCATGTGTATATTCAGTTGTCCCAGCACCATTTCTTGAAGACTGTTTTTCTCCTCCCTTGAATGGTCATGGCACCCTTGTCAAAAATCAATTGAACATAAATGTGTGGATATATTTCTAGACTTTCAATTCTATTCCATTGATTTATACATCTATCTTTATACCACTACTATACTGTTTTGACTTTGTAGTAAGTGTTGAAATTTGGAAGTGTGAGTCCTCCAACTTTTTCAAGATTTTGGCTATTCTGATTTCCTTGAATTTCTATATGAAAGTTAGGATCAGCTTGTCAATTTCTGCAAAAAAAGAAAGCCATCTGGATTTGTGATAAGGATGGCATGAATCTGTACATCACTTTGGGGAGTATTGCCACCAGAACAATATTAAATCTTCCAATCTGTTCACACGGGGTGTCTTTCTGTTTAATTAGGTCTCCTTTAGTTTCTTTCAGTGATGTTTTATAGTTTTCAGTGTATAAGCCTTGTACTTGTTTTGCTAAATTTAAACCTTAGTATTTCATTCTTTTTGATACTATTGTAAGTGGAATTATTTTCTCAATTTCGTTTTTAGATTGTTCATTGCTAGTGTATAGAAATACAACTAACTTTTGTTTATTTTTTATCCTACTACTGTGCTGAAATGGTTTATTAGCTCTAAAATATTTTTTGTGTGTTTGTGTGAATTCTTTAGAATTTTCTATATACAAGATTATGAGTTTGGAAGTGTTCTCTCTTCTTCAAGTTTTTGGAAGAGTTTGAGAAGGTTTGGTGTTAATTCTTCTTTAAATCTTTGGTGGAATTCATCAGTCAAGCCATCTGGTTGTAGGCTCTTCTTTGTTGGGAGGTTTCTTATCCCTTGAGCCACTCTATGTCTTTAGGTTGGTGATTTAATATATTACATTTAAAGTAATTATTGATAGGTAAGGATTTATGATCACCATTTTTGCTAATTGTTTTCAGTATGTGTTCACACACACAAAATATATAGATATTTTGTAGTGGTGTGAATTGATTCCTTTCTCTTCATCTTTGGGTGTCTATTAAAGGTTTTTTCTATGTCATAACAAGGAAGTTTATATAAAATAGCTTGTATTTAAGATGTTATAAGAGCCTATTTAAAGCTTATAACTTCAGTTACATACAAAAAACATAATTTTATGCCCCATATTTTGCATTGTTAATTTACATATTTTAAAATTGTGTATCTATTATTCTAGTTATAGTTATTTTAAATAGTTTCACCTTTTAACTTTTATAGTAGGGTAAACAGTGACTTACAAGGCATATCATTTTCAAATTATAGAAAATCAGAGATAAAGAAAAAATCATGAAGGAAACCAGAGGGAAAAAATATCTTACCTATAAAGGAACTAAGATAAGAATTACATCTGACTTCTCAGAAACCATGTGAGCAAGAAGTGAGTGGAGTAAAATAAAGTATTGAGAGAAAAAACCCTACAACCTAGTATTTTGTACACTGGAAATTATTCTTCAAAAGTGAAGAAGCAATAAAGGACTTTCATAGGCTATTAAAAACTGAGAGAATTTATTGCCAGTACACTAGTTTAGTCTGTTCTTGTTGCTATTTGTTATTGTTTGTGCATTTGTTTCATGACTTGTCTGAACTAATGTTGTGAAGTCTATATTTTTTGCTATGTGTGGCCACTTAAGTCTCTGCTCAGTTAGCTAAATGGTGCTGGGGAAGTAGGCTATACATGTAGAATACAGAACTTGACTTCTAGTCACCCCCCATACAAAAAATAATTCCCTATGGATTATAAATCTATATCTTAAAGATGACATGATAAAGTTACATTTGGATGAGTTCTACATGATTTCAGAGTATAAAAACATTCTTAGCACAGTAAAGAAAGGTACTAACCTACAAAACTTGATGTTGAAAAAAAATTGATGTTGATTTATTTTCCCACATTCAAGAGTAAAAGAAAATATGATTATCTCAACAGATGCAGAAATTCAACATCCTCTCATGAAAAAAGCAAAGCAACAAAACAAAACAAAACCCCAGAAAATAAGAAATCCTTTGCTAACTAACAATAGAAATGAGTAGTTATCATAGATGAGTATCTTTCTATGTGTAGGCCTCTTTTTTTTTTCTGCAGCTACTGATATGATCATACAATTTTGCTTTTTATTCTGATTCAGAACATTTTAAATTTATTTTTTATACAGCAGGTTCTTATAAGTTATCTATGTTATACATATTAGTGCATATATGTCAATCCCAATCTCCCAATTCATTCCACACACCACCACCCTCCCCTTCCCCCCTTGGTGTCCATATGTTTGTTCTCTACATCTGTGTCTCTGTTTCTGCCTTGCAAACTGGTTCAGCTGTACCATTTTTCTAGATTCCACATATATGCATTAATATATTTGTTTTTCTCTTTCTGACTGATTTCGCTCTGTGTAGCAGTCTCTATGTCCATCCACATCTCTACAAATGACCCAATTCCATTCCTTTTTATGACTGAGTAATATTTCATTATATATATGGAATATTACTGTTGATGGGCATTTAGGTTGCTTCCATGACCTGGCTATTGTAAATAGTGCTGCAGTGAACATTGGGGTGTATGTGTTTTTTGAATTATGGTTTTCTCAGGGTATATGCCCAGTAGTGGGATTGCTGGGTCATATGGTAATTCTATTTTTAGTTTTTCAAGGAACCTCCATACTGTTCTCCATAGTTGCTATATCAATTTACATTCCCACCAACAGTGCAAGAGTGTTCCCTTTTCTCCACATCCTCTACAGCATTTGTTGTTCGTAGATTTTCTGATGATTCCCATTCTAACCAGTGTGAGGTGATAACCTCATTGTAGTTTTGATTTGCATTTCTCTAATAATCAGTGATGTTGAGCATCTTTTCATGGCCATCTGCATGTCTTCTTTGGAGAAATGTCTATTTAGGTCTTCTGCCCATTTTTTGATTGGGTTCTTTGTTTTTTTAATATTGAGCTGCATGAGCTGTTTATATATTTTGGAGATTAATCCTTTGTCCATTCATTAATTTGCAAATATTTTCTCCCATTCTGAGGGTTGTCTTTTTTTTTAATTTTTATATTTTATTTATTTATATTTTTGGCTGCATTGGGTCATCATTGCTGTATGTGGGCTTTCTCTGTTTGTCACAGGTGGGGGCTACTCTTCGTTGTGGTGTGTGGGCTTCTCATTGCGGTGGCTTCTCTTGTTGTGGAGCATGAGCTCTAGGCATGTGGGCTCAGTAGTTGCAGTGCACAGGCTTAGTTGCTCCATGGCATGTGGGATCTTCCTAGACCAGGGCTTGAACCCGTGTCCCCTGCATTGGCAGGTGGATTCTTAACCATTGTGCCACGAGGGAAGTCCTGAGGGTTGTCTTTTCATCTTGTTTATAGTTTCCTTTGCGGTGCAAAAGGTTTAAGTTTCATTAGGTCCCATTTGTTTATTTTTGTTTTTATTTCCGTTACTCTAGGAGGTGGGTCAAAGAAGATCTTGCTGTGATTTATGTCAAAGAGTGTTCTTCCTATGTTTTCCTCTAAGAGTTTTATAGTGTCCAGTCTTACATTTAGGTCTTTAATACATTCTGAGTTTATTTTTGTATATGGTGTTAGGGAATGTTCTAATTTCATTCTTTTACATGTAGCTGTCCAGTTTTCCCAGCATCACTTATTGTAGAGACTGTCTTTTCTCCATTGTATATCCTTGCCTCCTTTGTCATAGATTAGTTGACCATAGGTGTGTGGGTTAATCTCTGGGTTTTCTATCCTGTTCCATTGATCTATATTTCTGTTTTTGTGCCAGTACCATATTGTCTTGACTACTGTAGCTTTGTAGTATAGTCTGAAGTCAGAGAGTCTGATTCCTCCAGCTCTGTTCTTTTCCCTCAAGATTGCTTTGGCTATTCGGGATCTTTTGTGTCTCCATGCAAATTTTCAGATTTTTTGTTCTAGTTCTGTAAAAAAATGCCATTGGTAATTTGATAGGGATTGTGTTGAATCTTTAGATTGCTTTGGGTAGTATAGTCATTTTCACAATATTGATTCTTCAAATCCAAGAACATGGTATATCTCTCCACCTGTTTGTGTTATCTTTTATTTCTTTCATCAGTGTCTTATAGTTTTCTGAGTACAGGTCTTTTACCTCCTTAGGTAGGTTTATTCCAAGGTATCTTATTCTTTTTGTTGCAGTGGTGAATGGGATTGTTCCCTTAATTTCTCTTTCTGATCTTTCATTGGTAGTGTATAGGAATGCACAAGATTTCTGTGCATTAATTTTGTATCCTGCAACTTTACCAAATTCATTGATTAGCTCTAGTAGTTTTCTGGTGGCATCTTTAGGATTCTCTATGTAGAGTATGTCATCTGCAAACAGTGAGAGTTTTACTTCTTCTTTCCAATTTGTATTCCTTTTATTTCTTTTTCTTCTCTGATTGCTGTGGCTAGGACTTCCAAAACTATGTTGAATAATTGTGATGAGAGTGGACGTCCTTGTCTTGCTCTTCTGAGAATTTGTCCATTTCTTCCAGGATGTCCATTTTATTGGCATAGAGTTGCTTATAGTAGTCTCTTAAAATGCTTTGTATTTTTCCAGTGTCTGTTGTAACTTCTCCTTTTTCATTTCTAATTTTATTAATTTGAGTCCTCTCCCTCTTTTTCTTGATGAGTCTGGTTAACAGTTTATCCATTTTGTTTATCTTCTCAAAGAACCAGCTTTTAGTTTTATTGATCTTTCCTATTGTTTTCTTTGTTTCTATTTCATTTATTTCTGCTCTGATCTTTATGATTTCTTTCCTTCTGCTAACTTTGCGTTTTGTTTGTCCTTCTTTCTCTCGTATCTTTAGGTGGAAGGTTAGATTGTTTATTTGAGATTTTTCTTGTTTCTTGATGTAGGATTGTATTGCTATAAACTTCCCTCTTAGAACTGCTTTTGCTGCTTACCATAGGTTTTGGATCATCATGTTTTCATTGTCATTTGTCTCTAGGTATTTGTTGATTTTCTCTTTGATTTCTTCAGAAATCTCTTGGTTATTTAGTAATGTATTGTTTAGCCTCCATGTGTTTGTGTATTTTACGTTTTTTTCCCTGTACTTAATTTCTAATCTCATAGCTTTGTGGTCGGAAAAGATTTTTGATATGATTTCAATTTTCTTAAATTTACTGAGACTTGATTTGTGACCCAAGATGTGATCTATCCTGGAGAATGTTCTGTGTGCACTTGAGAAGTAAGTGTAATCTGCTGTTTTTGGATAGAATGTCCTATAAATATCAATTAAATCTATCTGGTCTATTGTGTCATTTAAAGCTTGTGTTTCCTTATTAATTTTCTTTCTTTTTTTTGGATGATCTGCCCATTGGTGTAAGTGAGGTGTTAAAATCCCCTACTATTATTTTGTACGTGTCGATTTCCTCTTTTATAGCTGTTAGCATTTGTCTTACATATTAAGGTCCTCCTATGCTGGGTGCATATATATTTATAATTGCTATATCTTCTTCTTGGATCGATCCTTTGATCATTATGTAGTGTCCTTCCTTGTTCTTGTAACATTCTTTATTTTAAGTCTATTTTTTCTGATGTGAGTATTACTACTCCAGCTTTCTTCTGATTTCCATTTGCATGGAATATCTTTTTCCACCCCCTCACTTTCAGTCTGTATGTGTCCCTAGGTCTGAAGGGGGCCTCTTGTAGACAGCATATATGTGGGTGTTGCTTTTGTATCCATTCAGCGAGCCTGTGTCTTTTGGTTGGAGCATTTAATCCATTCTCACTTAAGGTAATTATTGATATGTATGTACCTGTTACCATTTTCTTAATTGTTTTGGGTTTGTTTTTGTAGGTCCTTTTGTTTTCTTGTGTTTCCCACTTAGAGAAGTTCCTTCAGTGTTTGTTGTAGACATGGTTTGGTGGTGCTGCATTCTCTTAGCTTTTGCTTGTCTGTAAAGCTTTTGATTTCTCTGTCGAATGTGAATGACATCCTTGCCAGGTAGAGTAATCTTGGTTGTAGTTTCTTCCCTTTCATCACTTTAGATATAATGTGCCTCTCCTTTCTGGCTTGTAGAGTTTCTGCTGAGAAATCAGCTGTTAACCTTATGGGAGTTCCCGTGTATGTTATTTGTTGTTTTCCCTTGTTGCTTTTAACAATTTTTCTTTGTCTTTAATTGTTGTCAATTTGATTACCATGTGTCTTGGCACGTTTCTCCTTGGGTTTATCCTACCTGGGACTCTCTGCACTTTCTGGACTTCGGTGGCTATTTCCTTTCCCATGTTAGGGAAGTTTTCAACTATAATGTCTTCAAATATATTCTTGGGTCCTTTCTCTTTCTCTTCTCCTTCTGGGACCCCTATAATGTGAATGTTGGTGTGTTTAATGTTGTCCCAGAGGTCATTTATGTTATCTTCATTTCTTTTCATTCTTTTTTCTTTATTCTGTTCTGCAGCAGTGAATTCCATTTTTCTGTTTTCCAGGTCATTTATATCTTCTTCTCCCTCAGTTATTCTGCCATTGATTCATTCTAGTGTATTTTTCATTTCAGTTATTGTATTGTTCATCTCTGTTTGTTTGTTCTTTAATTCTTCTAGGTCTTTGTTAAACATTTCTTGCATCTTCTCGATCTTTGCCTCCATTCTTTTTTTGAGGACCTGGATCATCTTCACTATCATTATTATTAATTCTTTTCTGGAAGGTTGCCTATCTCCACTTCATTTAGTTGTTTTTCTGGGGTTTTATCTTTTTCATTCATCTGGTACATAGTCCTCTGCCTTTTCATTTTGTCTGTCTTTCTGTGAAAGTGGTTTTCGTTCCACAAGCTGCAGGATTGTAGTTCTTCTTGCTTCTTCTGTCTGCCCTCTGGTGTGTTGTGTAGGTGTATCTTTAGACTCTCCATTCTACTCCACTGTTGCATTTGTCTGTCGTAGCTCCAATATCATACTCTCTTAATTTTCAAAATGTGATGTCCAGTAGAGTTGGCACTCGAATATTTTTGTGCTTCAAAATTATACTGATTTTTGGGCTTCACTGGTGGTGCAGTGGTTAAGAATCCACCTGCCAGTGCAGGGGACACAGGTTCAATCCCTGGTCCAGGAAGATCCTACATTCCACGGAGCAGCTAAGCCCATGTGCCACAACTAATGAAGGTCACGTGCTTAGAGCCAATGCTCTGCAGGAAGAGAAGCCACCACAGTGAGAAGCCTGTGCACTGCAACAAAGAGTAGCCTCCACTAGCCGCATCCAGAGAAAAGCCCAAGTGCAGCAATGAAGACCCAACACAGCCATAAATAAATAAATTAAATTAAGTTATTTAAAAAATTATACTGATTTTTATCTTTTGTATTTCCATATGACATTTAGAATCACCTTGTCAATTTCCAGAATGAAAACACTAAAACATGTTGGTATTTTCTTTTGGAGTGCATTGAATTAATAAATCAGTTTAGGGAAATTGATATCGTGACAATGTTGAGTTTCTCAATGTATGTACATATACCTACTTAGATATTTTTTAATTTCCTCAGTAATATTTTATAGCTTTCTATGTAGAAGTCTTGCATATGATTTTCTGTTTGATTTTTTTCACAGATATTTTATGCATTTGGATGTTATTGCAAATGAAATCTCTTAAAACTTTATTTTCATTTTTTTCTGGTATAAAGAAGTATGATTAATTGGCATAATAGGGTTGTTCAGATAAACAGAACCAACAGGATATATATAAGTATGTATGAGGAGATATATTTTAGGAATTTGCTCATGCTGTATGGAGGCCAAGAAGTCCTTTGACTTGCTGTTTCCAAGCTGGAGAACCAGGAATGCTAGTGGCATAATTCACTCTGAGTCTGAAGGCCTGAGAATTGGGCTCTGATGGCATAACTTCCAGTGTGAGTCTGAAAGCCTGAAAGCCAGGAGCACTGCAGGGCAGAAGATGGAAGTCTCAGCTCAAACAGAGCAAATTTGCTCCTTTTCTGCCTTTTTGTTCTTTTCAGTCTCTCAAAGGAATGGATGATGGTCACCCATGTGAGTAATGGAGATCTTTAAGCAGTCTACTGATTCAAATGCTAATCTCTTTCAGAAATACCTTCACAGACATACCCTGAAATAACGCTTTACCAGCTATCTTGGCATCCCTTAGCCCAGTCAAGTTGGCACAGAATATTAACCATCACAATTGGTATATTTACCCCATGAAAGCTGTAACCTTATAAATATGATTTTAAATTTTAATAGCTTGTAATTGTACTTTGAACTTTCTACATATACAATCTTGCTTTCTGCAAAAAAGAAAAAAGAAAAAAAGAGGAAAGTGTTGTTTTATTACTTCTTCCTCTCCAACACATATATACTTATTTCTTTTTCTGCCTTCATTGTGCTGACTAGAACTTTTATTAAAATGTGAATATAGTGGGTTGTGTAAGCTTCCTGGTGGAGGGAACTAGTGCCTGTGTTCTGGTGGATGAGGCTGGATCATGTCTTTCTGGTGGGCAGGTCCACGTCTGGTGGTGTGTTTTGGGGTGTCTGTGGACTTGTTATGATTTTAGGCAGTCTCTCTGCTAATGGATGGGGTTGTGTTCCTGTCTTGCTAGTTGTTTGGCATAGGGTGTCCAGCACTATAGCTTGCTGGTCGTTGAGTGAAGCTGGGTGCTAGTGTTGAGATGGAGATCTCTGGGAGATTTTCCCCATTTGATATTACGTGGAGCTGGGAGGTCTCTTGTGGACCAGTGTCCTGAACTTGGCTCTCCCACCTCAGAGGCACAGCCCTGACACCTGGTTTGAGCACCAGAAGCCTGTCATCCACACAGCTCAGAATAAAAGGAAGGAAGGAAGGAAGGAAGGAAGGAAGAAAAAGATAAAATAAAATTAAAAAGTTATTAAAATAAAAAACAAAAAAAATTATTTAAAAAGTTTTTTTAAGTAATTAAAAAAAGAAAGAAAGAAGAGAACCAAACCAAGAAACAAATCCACCTATGATAACAAGAGCTGAAACCTATACTAAAAAAACCAAAAGCAAACAAAGAAAAAAAACTGGACAGACAGAACCCTAGGACAAATGGTAAAAGCAAAGCTATACAGACAAAATCACACACAGAAGCATACGCATACACACTCACAAAAAGAGAAAAAGGGGAAAAAAAGTATATAAAATATGTAATATATAAATATATAAAATATAAATATATGTAAATATAAATATATATATATCATTGCTCCCAAAGTCCACCTCCTCAGTTTGGGATGATTCGTTGTCTATTCAGGTATTCCACAGATGCAGGGTACATCAAGTTGATTCTGGAGATTTAATCTGCTGCTCCTGAGGCTTCTGGGAGAGGTTTCCCTTTCTCTTCTTTGTTCTCACAGCTCCCGGGGCTCAGCTTTGGATTTGATCCCGCCTCTGCGTGTAGGTCACCTGAGGGCGTCTGTTCTTCGCTCAGACAGGACGGGGTAAAAGGAGCAGCCGCTTCGGGGACTCTGGCTCACTCAGGCCGGGGGGAGGGAGGGGTACGGGTGCGGGGCGAGCCTGCGGCGGCAGAGGCCGGTGTGACGTTGCACCAGCCTGAGGCGCGCCGTGTGTTCTCCCAGGGAAGTTGTCCCTGGATCCCAGGACCCTGGCAGTGGCGGGCTGCACAGGCTCCCGGGAGGGGAGGTGTGGACAGTGACCTGTGCTTGCACACAGGCTTCTTGGTGGCGGCAGCAGCAGCCTTAGTGTCTCATGCCCGTCTCTGGGGTCTGCGCTGATAGCCGCAGCTCACGCCCGTCTCTGGAGCTCCTTTAAGCGGCGCTCTTAATCCCGTCTCCTCACGCAACAGGAAACAAAGAGGCAAGAAAAAGTCTCTTGCCTCTTCGGCAGCTCCAGAGCTTTTCCCGGACTCCCTCCCGGCTAGCTGTGGTGCACTAGCCACCAGTTCTCTCCCTGCGATCCGACCAAAGCCCGAGCCTCAGCTCCCAGCCCCCGCCCACCTGGCGGGTGAGCAGACAAGCCTCTCGGGCTGGTGAGTGCCGGTCGGCACCGATCCTCTGTGCGGGAATCTCTCCGCTTTGCCCTCCGCACCCCTGTTGCTGCACTCTCCTCCGTGGCTCTGAAGCTTCCCCCTCTGCCACCCACAGTCTCCGCCCGCGAAAGGGCTTCCTAGTGTGTGGAAACCTTTCCTCCTTCACAGCTCCCTCCCACTGGTGCAGGTCCCGTCCCTATCCTTTTGTCTCTGTTTTTTCTTTTTTCTTTTGCCCTATCCAGGTATGTGGGGAGTTTCTTGCCTTTTGGGAGGTCTGAGGTCTTCTGCCAGCGTTCAGTAGGTGTTCTGTAGGGGTTGTTCCACATGTAGATGTATTTCTGATGTAATTGTGGAGAGGAAGGTGATCTCCACGTCTTACTCTTCTGCCATCTTGAAGCTCCTCCTCCTGGATAGATAGTCTTTAATACATAAAAAAAATTCCCTTCTATTCTTTGTTAACAGATTTATTTTTTATGAAAGGATGTTACATTTCTGCATCTGTTTAGATGATCATATTTTGTCTTTTATTATGTTAATGTGGTAAAATACATTTTTAAAAATTCTCCCCTCCAGCTCTGTCACGTATTCAGGTAACTTTCTGGGAGAAGTAGTAGTAAGAGTTCTGTTATATCTTCAAAACAGGAAGGGAATGAAACCAAATCTGGCCTCTGTACCCTGACACTGAATGAATTCTCAGAGTTTTGGGTGAAGTAGAAAAGAATAGCTTTATTCTTTGCCAAGCAAGGTGGGCCACAGCAGGCTTTTGCCTTCAAAACTGTGTCTCAGCCTGGAGGGGGTAGTGAGAAGTTTTATAGTAATGTTCAAAGACGGCGTGATTAGCTTGTGGACATTCTTCTGACAGATTGGTAGTCAGGTAATTGGGAGTCAGCATCATCAACCTTCTGCAAGATATTTCATGGATTACTGCGAGTCATTGCCCAGTTTTCAAGTCACATAAATGGAGAGAGAGGGGCCATTCCCATGCGAATCCCTTCCTGGATTACTTCTAGGATTTTCCAGCTCTTCTGCATCCCTCGATGACAAACGTTTCAAAGGGATGTGTAGAGCAAGAGGCAAACAACACATACTTCGAAGTTCAGCAACAGGTGGGGGGCCCCAGAATCCAGAAGTCATTTAGAGTCAGTGACAGAAGCCTGCTCCTCTGGGCTCAGCACCTGCAGCAAGCAGTACTTTCTGGTGGTTCTGTAGCCACAGAAGGCTTGATTCATAGTTCTGCAGATTAGCCACAGTGGGTTGCTACTCGCCAGCTGCACAGTTGGCCCTGCTGCTCAGCTGCTGAATTCTGTGGAAATGCTTCTGAAGGCATCCCAGAGCAGCAGGCTGCCACTATGAGAGGGTCCAGACAGCAGTGATCCTCAGCACCTGTAGCATCTGCAGGCAGCCCAGCGTCCGGATTATGGTTACAACACCAGACACGGAGCATCCCGCCATCCACACATTTGGTTACTGTTTCTGTCAGAGGCAGTTGAGGGAAGATGCAGGGATAGCAAGGCCTGCTGTCGTCGTAGTAGAAGGCTGGGATTTGGGCCTGTAAGCAAAGGCACTGGCCAACACAAGAGGCCGGCTGGCCAGCATGATGTGTCATTAACCAGGTGGCGAGTGAGCACGTTATCCGAGCAGGGGGGCATAAGGGCCTGGAGTAGGGCACGCACTTGAGGCCGAGGAGAGGTGGCTGAAGAAGAGGCCTCGTGGTGCAGCCCTCAGCGGGCCAAGTTGCTCATCTCCAAACAAGAGGCAGTCGCTTAAGCCGACGAACGCCACGCCATTAGTTGCCAGGTGCTATGGGTAGCTCAGCGCATCATTGCTCACGACGCTCGTTGCACTCCCAAACCCAGCCGTCCGCGCATGCTCAGCACAGGCAGCACTAGCTGCTGGCCGAGTGCAGAGTCTCAATTCAGAGATGTTCCGGGGCAGCCGCGACGCCAGAAGCAGAAATTCTCGCTCTGGCTCCAGGCTCCAGCGCAGGGTCTGGCGCAGGCTCCGGCTGCCGCTCCTGCTGCAGCTCCAGCTCCAGCTTCTGCTCAGCCCAAAGAGCCTCCACCAGCCTGTGCTTTAGGAAATTCAGCCCCTCTTTATGCTTCAGCCTGCAACGTGAGTACTTCCTCCCTGGCAGCCATGACTGCCTGTTTTGGAAATGGTCAGTACGTTGATTTTTGAATGTTTAATCAAACGTGTTTTTTTTTCTTTCTTAAACCCAAATCGGTCATGATGTGTTATCCTTTCTGTATGTTATTAGATTTGGTTTGCTAAAATTTTGCGTAAAACGTTTCAATATATGTAAATGTGAGAGACGGACCTCTAATTTTCCTTTATTTAATATCCTTGGCAAGTTTTGTGCTTTCCTCATTGAGTGAGCTGGGAAATAGTCCCTCTTTTAATACTCTACAGAATTTGTCAGTCTGATGTAATTTATTCCTTAAATATGTTCACTAAAAAAAAGTGCACAATGTGAGAATTGTGAGTTAAGTTTTATTTGGGGCAAAATGAGTATTGTAGCTTGGGAGACAGCCTATCAGATAGTTCTGAGGACCTGCTCCAAAGAGGTAAGGGGAGAAGTCAGTATATATGTGATTTTAGTGGATACAGTGCAATCAAGCACACGTTTTGGCAGAAGGCTGCTGCTAGTGGCGAGATGCAGATGTCTGCATATGTCCGTAATGATTTTAGTGCTTTTCTAGGTATGAGAAGATGCAAGAAATTGGGCTCATAGAATAAGTTCACCGTAAAAACAACTTTTCCATAAGGGAAAAATTTCTTCAAGTTTACAATCTTCTTATCACAAACTTACACAAGGTATTCCTCTCAGAAGTCCCATTCAGTAGACTTCTTATATCTCAAGGGCCAGAACTACGTTGACTCTTAGATACAAGAGTGTTCAGGGAATTGATCATTTTCACCTGGGCCCACTGCTGCCACAAGCAAGACTGGGGTTCTGTTAGATCACAGCAAAAAGCAATTAAGAGGATCTTAGTTCTTTAGCTTTTGTATTTTTTAAGATTCCTCATAAAAGCAATATCATATGATATTTGTCTTTTCTTGTCTGACTTACTTCACTCAGTATGATAATCTCCAGGTCCATCCATTGTTGCTGCAAATGGCATTATTTCATTCTTTTTAATGTTTGAATAATATTCCATTGTATATATGTACCACATCTTCTTTACCCATTCATCTGCTGATGGATATTTACATTGCTTCCATTTCTTGGCTGTCGTAAACAGTGCTGCAATGAGTATTGGGGTGCATGTATCCTTTTGAACCATGGTTTTCTCCGGGTATATGCCCAGTAGTGGGATTGCTGGGTCGTATGGTAATTCTATTTTTAGTTTTTTAAGGAACCTCCATACTGTTCTCCATAGTGGCTGTATCAATTTACATTCCCACCAACAGTGTAGGAGGGTTCCCTTTTCTCCACACCCTCTCCAGCATTTATTGTTTGTAGATTTTTTTTTTTTTTTTTTGCGGTACGCAGGCGTCTCACTGTTGTGGCCTCTCCCGTTGCGGAGCACAGGCTCCGGACGCACAGGCTTAGCGGCCATGGCTCACGGGCCCAGCCGCTCCGTGGCATGTGGGATCTTTCCGGACCGGGGCACGAATCCATGTCCCCTGCATCGGCAGGCGGACTCTCAACCACTGCGCCACCAGGGAAGCCCCTGTTTGTAGATTTTTTGATGATGGACACTGTAACTGGTGTGAGGTGATATCTCATTGAATGTTTTTTTCAACTTTTTATTTTATATTGGAGTATAGGTGATTAACAATGTTGTGTTAGTTTCAGATGTACAGCAAAGTGATTCAGTTATACATATACATGTATCTATTGTTTTTCAAATTCTTTTCCCATTCAGGTTGTTACATAATATTGAGCAGAGTTCCCTATGCTATACAGTAGGTCCTTGTTGGTTATCCATTTTAAATATAGCAGTGTGTACATGTCAATCCCAAACTCCTTAACTATTCCTCCCCCGCACCCTTCCCCCTGGTAACCTAAGTTCATTCTCTAAATCTGTGAGTCTGTTTCTGTCTTGTAAATAAGTTCATTTATATCATTTTTTAGATTCTGCATATAGGCAATAGCATATGATACTTGTCTTTGTCTGACTTACTTCACTCAGTATGACAATCTCTAGGTCCATCCATGTTGCTGCAAGTGGCATTATTTCATTCTTTTTAATGGCTGAGTAATATTCCATTGCATATATGTACTATATCTTCTTTATTCATTCCTCTGTCGACAGACATTTAGGTTGCTTCCATGTCTTGGCTATTGTAAACAGTGCTGTAGTGAACACTGGGGTGCATGCATCCTCTTGGACCATGTTTTTCTCCGGATATATGCCCAGTAGTGGGATTGCAGGATAATATGGTAGCTTTATTTTTAGTTTTTTAAGGAACCTCCATACTGTTCTCCATAGTGGCTGTATCAATTTACATTCCCACCAGCAGTGCAAGAGGGTTCCTTTTATCTCACACCCTCTCTGGCATTTATTGTTTGTGGATTTTTTGATGATAGCCATTCTGGCTGGTGTGAAGTGGTATCTCATTGTAGTTTTGATTTGCATTTCTCTAATAATTAGCAATGTTGAGCATCTTTTCATGTGCTGCTTGACCATCTGTATGCCTTCTTTGGAGAAATGTCTATTTAAGTCTTCTGCCCATTTTTTTTTTATAGTGTTTACTTTTACTTGTTGACAGTTTGCTTTATTTATTTTTGGCTGTGTTGGGTCTTTGTTTCTGTGCGAGGGCTTTCTCTAGTTGTGGCAAGCGGGGGCCACTCTTCATTGCGGTGCGCAGGCCTCTCACTATTGCGGCCTCTCTTGTTGTGGAGCACAGGCTCCAGACGCGCAGGCTCAGTAATTGTGGCTCACGAGCCCAGTTGCTCCGCGGCATGTGGGATCTTCCCAGACCAGGGCTCGAACCTGTGTCCCCTGCATTGGCAGGCAGATTCTCAACCACTGTGCCACCAGGGAAGCCCCATTTTTTTTATTGAGTTTTTTTTTTTTTTTTTTTTGATATTGGCCTGCATGAGCTGTTTGTAGATTTTGGAGATTAATCCCTTGTCGGTCCCATTGTTTGCAAATATTTTCGCCCATTCTGTGAGTTGTTTTTTTGTTTTGTATATGGTTTCCTTTGCTGTACAAAAGCTTTTGAGTTTAATTAGGTCCCACTTGTTTATTTTTGTTTTTATTTCCATTACTCTAGGAGATGGATCCAAAAAGATCTTGCTGCAATTTATGTCAAAGAGTGTTCTACCTATGGTTTCCTCTAAGAGTTTGATATTATCAGATCTTACATTTAGGTCTTTAATCCATTTTGAGTTTATTTTTGTGTATGGTGTTAAAGAATGTTCTAATTTCATTCTTTTACATGTAGCTGTCCAGTTTTCCCATCTCCATTTATTGAAGAGAGTGTCTTTTCTTCATTGTGTAGTCTTGCTTCCTTTGTTGTAGATTAATTGAGCATTGGTGCATGGGTTTATTTCTGGGCTTTCTATCCTGTTCCATTGATCTATATTTCTGTTTTTGTGCCAGTGTGGTTACTGTCTTGATGACTGTAGTTTTGTAGTATAGTCAGAAATCAGGGAGCCTGATTCCTCCAGCTCCGTTTTTCTTTCTCAAGATTGTTTTGGCTATTTGGGGTCTTTTGTATCTCCATATAAATTTTAAGACTTTTTGTTCTAGTTCTGTGAAAAATGCCATTGGTAATTTGATAGGGATTACACTGAATCTGTAGATTGCCTTGGGTAGTATAGTCATTTTGACTGTACTGATTCTTCCAATCCAAGAACACAGTATATTGTTCCATCTGTTTGTGTCATCTTTGATTTCTTTCATTAGTGTCTTATAGTTTTCAGAGTACAGGTCTTTTGCCTCCTTAGGTAGGTTTATTCCAAGGTATTTTATTCTTTTTGATGTGATGGTAAGTGGGATTGTTTCTTTAATTTCTCTTTCTTATCTTTCATTGTTAGTGTATAGATATGCAACAGATTTCTGTGTATTAATTTTGTATTCTGAAACTTTACTGAATTCATTGATGAGCTGTAGTAGTTTTCTGGTAGCATCTTTAGGATTTTTTATGTATAGTATGATGTCATCTGCAAGCAGTGACAATTTTACTACTTCTTTTCCAATTTGGATTACTTTTATTTCTTTTTCTTCTCTGATTGCTGTGGCTAGGACTTCCAAAACTATTTTGAATAGAAGTGGTGAAAGTGGACATCCTTGTCTTGTTCCTGATCTTAGAGGAAATGCTTTCAGCTTTTCACCATTGAGTATGATGTTAGCTGTGGGTTTGTCATATATGACCATTATTATGTGGAGGTATGTTCCCCCTGTGCCCACTTTCTGGAGACTTTTTGTCATAAAACAGTGTTGAATTTTGTCAAAAGCTTTTTCTGCATGTATTGAGATGATCATATGGTTTTTATTCTTCACTTGTTGATGTGTGTATCACACTAATTGATTTGTGGAGATTGAAGAATCTCCACCCTTCAATACCAGCAGGTAGGTCTGGCCTAGGTTTTAACGAGGTCACTTCTTTTTTTCCTGGGTCCTGGTGCACACGAGACCTTCTGTGCGCCCTCTAAGAGTGGAGTTTTGTTTCCCCCAGTCCTGTGGAATTCCTGCGATCAAACCCCACTGGCCTCAAAGCCAGATTCTTTGGGGGCTCCTCCTCCTGTTGTCAGACCCCCAGGCTAGGGAGCCTGACATGGGACTCAGAACTTGAACTTCTGTGATATAGTTATTTTCCAGTTTGTGGGTCACCCACCCAGTGGGTATGGGGTTTGATTTTATCACAGTCACGCTCCTCCTACTGTCGTTGTGGCGGCTTCTTTGACTTTGGGTGTAGGATATCTTTTTTGGTAGGTTCCAGCGTTTTTTGGTTGATGATTGTTCAGTAGTTAGTTGTGATTTTGGTGTTTTCGTAAGAAGAGGTGAGCTCATGTCTTTCTACACTGCTGTCTTGTCCCCTCCTCTCCTGTATGGGATGTTTTATTTTGCATTCTTGGATTAATCTTTAACTGACTTCTTATATCTGATGTCTTATTCCATTTAGGCTGCTATAACAAAAATACCATAGACTAGGTATTTTATTTTATTTTATTTTTTTAAGTGTAAATTCCTGCAGAGTTTTTTTTTTTTAATGAGTTTCTGGTGACTTTTTTTTTTTAACTTTTATTTATTTATTTTTAGCTGCGTTGGGTCTTCATTGCTGTGTGCAGGCCCTCTTAGTTTCGGTGAGTGGGGGCTACTCTTTGTTGTGATGTGCGGGCCTCTCATTGTGGAGGCTTCTCATTGCGGTGGCTGCTCTTGTTTCCAAGCACGGGCTCTAGGCGTGAGGGCTTCAGTAGTTGTGGTGCACAGGCTTAGTTGCTCTGCAGCATGTGAGATCTTCCCAGACCAGAGCTCGAACCTGTGTCCCCTGCATTGGCAGGCGGATTCTTAACCACTGCCCACCAGGGAAGTGGTGCACAGAAGGTCTCATGTGCACCAGCCTTCCATGTGATTCTAATAGAGTATGCAGGAAGCTTTTTCCCTTTTAAGACCACCTTTAATCCAACAAACTTCTCAGTAGCCCAGCTTTCTTATCAGCTTATTTCAATTTTACAGCCATAGAAGGCTTAAGGGGGTTCCACTACACGTTCATCACCAATTGAGGACTAAGGTCCAGAACACTCTAAACCAGTATCTTTTAACAAAATGAGCACTTAAGGAAAGTATTGATCAGATTAGGAGTAAGTTAATCCAATAGTTTCTCTGCCATGCATTTCTCGACATGCACTTCTAAGTAGTATTCTTACATGCACAACAGTAGCAGGATGGGCAAGAATGAAACTCAAGAGTATTGAATAGGCTGGTCTGTTATATCCCACAGAAACTTCAAGGAATCACCCCCACCAACCTACCCAAGATCAAATAATAGGCCATCTTCAACCCTAGATTATTATTATTATAGATTATTTGGACAAATCATAATGCACACTTCTCCAACAGATTTATTTATTTAAAGGAATGGATTTTGAAGAGAAAAAACATGGGGCAGAGAGGTATGGAATAGAAAATAAATACCAATGTAAGCTGTTTTGCTAATTGCTTTATAACCACAACAAACTAGTACAGAGAATGCCCTGTACAAAACAACACTATAAAGATCGAGGTGTTCCCTTAGGCAAGGCTGAAGATTTCAGTCTCTGGTATTTGGAATTTAGGTGGCAGTTCTTGTGATGGATCACAGGGTATGTGGCACAGTCCATGCTTTTAACCAGATTTGAACAGGAGAATGGCCCTTTTCCCAGGTAGAAGTAGATGAAGTCTTTGGTTTCATGTGTCACATAACTACGACGTTCCTCCCCATGATGCAGTGCCAGGTGGGGTTGTACTTTTTGTCAAACTCCTTCTTGATATGGGCCGCAATGTCCTTCTCTATATTATATTTCTCCAGTGCCTGAGTAGCACACTCCACCAAGTCCTGTTGCATCTCCTCTGATGTATTGGCATTTTTGATCATGGCCTTTTGGTCACACATGGTTACCAATAAGCAGGGGCTGGCCGACTGCAGTGGCCTCCTGGGAGAGGGGCTGGTGAGGCTCAGACACGTTGGGAGTAGCCAGATGGGTCATTTTAAACAACAAATATTTATTTCTCACCGTTCTGGAGGCTGGAAAGTCCAAGATCAAGATGCCAGCAGGCGTGATGTCTGGTGAGAACTCACTTCTGGTTCATAAAGTCTTCTTCTGAAAAATATTCATCTGAAGACCTGTTCTGCCAGTTTTTCTCAGAGCACAGAGTGCCTCATTCCTGATCTCTACCCTAAACTCCTTCCAGAGTATGTTGAAGGTCAGTGGCCAGAGACTTCATCCTTGTAGAGGCAGATGGCAAGTGACAATTTTTAATTGGCAAATATTTGATGGAAGGGACTGGTGAATTCTTCTGGATTTAAGATTCTCATTGAGGGAAGGCTTTAGATTATGGGCTTATTCCTGTAATAGAAATAGAACTATTTGGAGTTTATTTTTGGATTTGGTAAGTTGAGCTTTCCTTAGGGTACATTTCATCTAAATTTTTAAATTAATTGGCTTAAAGTTGTTCATAATAAGCTCTTATGATTTTTCCAATATAGGACCTGTAATGATGTCACCTTTTCCTTTTTTTTTACATTTTTTAAACTTTATTTTGTTTATTTTTTATACAGCAGGTTCTTATTAGTTACCTATTTTGTACATATTAGTGTATATATGTCAATCCCAATCTCCCAATTCATCCCACCACCAACTCCCCCACCCCCCAACCCTGCTTTCCCCCCTTGGTGTCCATATGTTTGTTCTCTACATCTGTGTCTCTATTTCTACCTTGCAGTCCAGTTCATCTGTTCCATTTTTCAAGATTCCACATATATGTGTTAATACACAATATTTATTTTTCTCTTTCTGACTTACTTTACTCTGTATGACAGTCTCTAAGTCCATCCACATCTCTACAAATGACCCAGTTTCGTTCCTTTTTATGGCTGAGTAATATTCCATTGTATATATGTACCACATCTTCTTTATCCATTTGTCTGTCGATGGGCATTTAGGTTGCTTCCATGACCTGGCTGTTGTAAATAGTGCTGCAATGAACATTGGGGTGCATGTATGTTTTTGAATTATGGTTTTCTCTGGGTATATGCCCAGTAGTGGGATTGCTGGGTCATATGGTAATTCTATTTTTAGTTTTTTAAGGAACCTCCATACTGTTCTCAATAGTGGCTGTATCAATTTACATTGAGAAAAGTGTTCCCTTTTCTCCACATCCTTTCCAGCACTTTTGTTTGTAGATTTTCTGCTGATGCCCATTCTAACCAGTGTGAGCTGATAACCTCATTGTAGTTTTGATTTGCATTTCTCTAATAATCAGTGATGTCATGGTGTCAGTCTGGCTGAGCTCTTCCTTGGAGACTCTGGGAAAGAATCTGCTTCCAGGGACATTCATGATGTTGACAGGATTCCGTTCCTTGTGGCCAAAGGGCTGAGGTCCTTGTTTTCTTTCAGGGGCCAATTTCAGCTTCGGAGGGCACCTGCATTTCTTTCTACTTTTCCCCTCCATCTTCAAGGCAGCAACGGTACATCAAATCCTTGTGCTTTGTATCTCTGACTTCTCTCTCTTCCATGAGCTGGAGAAAGCGCTGCGTTTAAAGGGCTTATTCAGTTTAAGTTAGGCCCAGCTGGATAATCTTTCCTTTGCCATATAAAGTAACATAATCACAGGAGTGACATCTCATTGTGTTCACGGATTCCACCCACACTCAAAAGGGAAGGGGTACAAAGTGAAGGTCACGGTGAGTCATTCTTAGAATTCCATCTAACACACTCATTTTACTGCACATCACAGCAAAGTTTGGTCCTGAAAGTTTGGTTTCGGGCATCAGAAATAATACTGATAGAGAGGCGGTGGAACCCACTGTACTTGTGAGACAAACAGTGGACTCCTGAGGACTGTTCAGCCCTGGGGAATTCTAGAGGGATATGGGATACTTATGGGACTGGGAGTGGCAGTACACTTTCAGCTTGGTAGACCAGTGGCACTGGCAGGAATAGACTTGATTATGGACCCATGAGAGCTACCTTGTAGAGAACTATAGAAAGACTGAAGGAAAAGAATTTCCAAAGGGTAGGTGAGCCTGTAGCAGCAGATGGGGGCCACACATGAATCAAATATGAGTAATTACTACTGTTCAGGTGACATGTTTGTGTATATAAGGTAGTGAGGACTGGGGAAATTTCCCCCTGTTGGAGCAGATGTTAGTAACTTAATCTGATGAGGTCTTGAAGATCTGATGCATGGCCTTCTATGGTCTTTCAATTTCCCATGGATGGGAAACAAGTGGCACACTTGCTGTGATTCATCACTCCCATGCCCCAGCATTGGCTGACCGCATAGACCTACCTGCCGGGCCTCAGAATCATCAAGACTCTGCTTGTGACCACCACTGCCAGTGAAAGAGAGTTGAAATCCAGGGTAGAACTCATCTCCCATCTCTGGACTACATTATACCTCAAATTCCAGCCATCCCAGAAACAGAAAATTTCTACGTATTTCTTATTCTAGCTGCAAAATTGCATACTGTAAATGTTAGAGGAATACCTTGACTCCCTCTATTATGTACCATTAGTTGAATCTGACTAGAGAAAGGGAAGTAAGGAGAATTGAAATCTTTTATACATTTTTTTAGGGCTGTTACTCAAACTTATATGAATTCTGGGATTCTCTTCTCCTAGCAGTCCCCTTTTCTAATGAATGGAAAAGGAATTAAAATGATTAGATGGCAGGAATACTGACCCATAGAGGATGTAGTAAAGTCATTTGTGCTATTTAACCTTCTTAGAGAGAACTCAGTATGTTACCGTTAAGAGGTTGTGCCCTGTTGCCATGGAGAAGCAGAACCGGCTTGGGAGAGTTGTCAGGAAGCTCACGCGAAGGCAAGTTACTGAAAGCTATGTGATCTGTTGCCCGGAGAGGCAGAGGGGTCTCTTGGGTGGTGCGGGAGGTACGAAGATAGGGAAGGGGCTACTGGAGCCTTGTGTGGTACTGAGGTTTGAACCTTGAAGGTTAACTTTTTTTTAAATTTATTTTTTATTGAAGTATAGTTGATTTACAGTGTTGTGTTCGTTTCTGGTATACAGTGAAGTGATTCAGTTATACATACATATGTGTGTGTGTGTATATGTATATAATATATACTTTTTCATATTCATTTCCATTATGCTCTATTAGAGGATACTGAATATAATTCCCTGTGCTATACATAGGACCTTGTTGTTTATCCATTCTGTATATATTTAATAGTTTGCATCGGCTAATCCCAAGCTCCCAATCCATCCCTCTCCCACCCTCACCCCTCTCTTGGCAACCACAAGTCTGTTCTCTATATCTGTGAGTCTGTTTCTTTAACTTCTTTATACTGATGTCTCACGGATGGAACTATGCATCGCAGCCAGCTCACACACGAGAGATCAGGTATTTCTAGATTAGACAGTTGAGTCAAAGAGAAAAACCATGACTCAGTCTAAAAGACAATAAACAGAGGTTACCCATAACTTGGCCTTCCAGAGCCCAATGATATAACTCTGACCTATTCCCCATCACTTTTCATGATCTAGGTGGGAGCCACCCCGGTCTCAAGGCTTTCTGGATGGCTGTTCTTTCTTCCTGGTCTGCTCTTTTCTCCCTCTTGTCTGGTTAGCTATGGTTCAGTCCTCAGATCTCAGTTTAAGTGTCATGCCCTGCAGACCTGATCAGATGCCCCAGTTACATACCTGTCTAGAGCCCTGTACTTGGTCTCAGTTACACTTGTAGTTACTTTTTAGTAATTCTTACTAAATAATTAATTACTTGTGGAGTTCTTTGTTTAATAAGGGTGTAGGTTCCTTGAGGGCAGGGTTTAGCTCTTTCTTCTTCACTTCTGTATCTGCACAGCTTACCTCCATATTTAACACTCAGGCAGGGGGCCAGTAAACATGTACTGAATGAATGAAAGAACCAGAACACTAGGACATGGCCTTTGGAGCACTGGCTATGATGAAAGCATGCTGCAGGTGGGTTTTTTTTTTTTAAACATCTTTATTGGGGTATAATTGCTTTACAATGATGTGTTAGTTTCTGCTGTATAACAAAGTGAATCAGCTATAAGTATACATATATCCCCATATCTCCTTCCTCTTGCCTCTCCCTTCCACCCTCCCTATCCCACCCCGGGTCTGGTTTTTGGTATGCCTTCCCCCTCCTGTAGTATCTGTCTTCCTGCAAACATCCACCAGTTCTGAGTTCATGTGCATAGGGCTTACTAGGCTCTCAGTTGGCTGTCTGGTATTTCCCCAGTTAAGGAGCTGAGCTGACATGACCAGGCCTATTTTATTGTTGGAGAATCTTAACAATGTATTTCTAGGTTCCAGGTGCTGGGAAGATTCTAAATTGGTAACCAAGGTACTGATCTAGGAAATGTCATGTGCTTTAGAGGTTCTCCTCAGACTGCTAAAGGAATGTCTAAAATCAGGCCACATGGCAGATGCTGATAGGTGGGAGGGAATTGTTTTGTGGTGGTGATGTGGAGGGAGGTGGACCAAACAACTGTTTCTGTTTTTTTATTTTTATTTTATTTATTTATTTATTTTGTGGTACGTGGGCCTCTCGCTGCTGTGGCCTCTCCCGTTGCGGAGCACAGGCTCCGGACGCGCAGGCTCAGCGGCCATGGCTCACGGGCCCAGCCACTCCGCGGCATGTGGGATCTTCCTGGACCGGGGCACGAACCCGTGTCCCCTGCATCGGCAGGCGGACTCTCAACCACTGCGCCACCAGGGAAGCCCCTGTTTCTGTTTTTTAACAGCAGCTGTGATAGTCAAAAATGTCTGCAAGACATCTGGCATTTTTATTACACCTCTAGAAACTGTACACCTCAATAATATGTGCCTTACAGGCAAAGGCTCTGCTTGTTGGTTGATTGTGGGTGGGTTGTTGGTTGGTTGGCTGGTTGGTTAATTGTTTGTTTTCTTCTGGTCAAGTCTCGACTTTCTAATTGACTAACGAAGTCATGAGACTCCATTACCTTGCCTGAAATGGGACTTTCTTGTCAGAATTAATCACGTGTGCCTTGGTGCTCTCAGAGAGGTTGGTAGACCTTTCATTTCAATCTCAGTGCCCCCCAGCAGGCAGCAGGCCATTTAGGGTAGGAAGCGCATCGCTCAGATCTGTGTCCAGAGCCTCAACCACAGAGCATCACAAGTTTGTCCTCCAGACAGGTGTGTTGGTCTAAAGTGAACTGAATGTGTTAGAGCATTCGCCTGGCCTCTCCGTCACCACCAAGCATGGACTGGCTGTGGAGAAACAGATCTAAAGCATCTGGCCCCCTTCCTTTTTCTTTGTTTCGTGAGTCTTCCTTCTGTCTTCTCCCCTTTCCCTCCCTTCTGTCTTTCCTTCTCTTCCCTTCTCTCTTCGACCTTCCCTCTCAGTTTCATTCTCTGCCTCTCCATTTGTCTCTTTCTGCATGATTCTTTTTATTCTTCTTTCTTTGTCTAATTCTCTCTTCTCTTCCCCCTTCCCTGTGCCACGTAATGGTTTGTAGGTAGTTAACTGCACAAGGATACCTTGCCAAGAAGAGACATGAGGGTGGAAATCCAGCCTACACTGTTGGCTGAGGCCTAAGCACTGGCATGGGGTTTTGTCTGCCCAGAGGAAGCATCTTTTTCTAATTTACAAAACATTTTGGGGGCTAACAGCAGCTCTTTCTTTCCTTAGAATACTCTGAGGGGAAGCCGTCATTCTGTATTTTTCTCTTGACCCAGGCTTCTTCTGAATCTCAACAGGAACCTCCTTTTTCCTTCTTCTCTCACCTGCTGACCAAACCTGAGCAGGTTAGAATTGCATTTGTATCGGAAACATACCATTTAAAAAGTCTTTCTGCAATAGTCTAGTGGTTTCATCTTTTTTCTGCTTATCCTTTATTTTTTATTTATTTATTTATTTTTTTACAACTTTTTTGGAGTATAATTGCTTCACAATGGTGTATTAGTTTCTGCTTTATAACAAAGTGAATCAGTTATACATATACATCTGTTCCCGTATCTCTTCCCTCTTGTGTCTCCCTCCCTCCCACCCTCCCTATCCCAACCCTCCAGGCGGTCACAAAGCACCGAGCTGATCTCCCTGTGCTATGTGGCTGCTTCCCACTATCTATATGTTTGGTAGTGTATATATGTCCATGCCTCTCTCTCGTTTTGTCACAGCTTACCCTTCCCCCTCCCCGTGTCCTCAAGTCCATTCTCTAGTAGGTCTGTGTCTTTATTCCTGTTTTACCCCTAGGTTCTTCATGACATTTTTTTTCTTAAATTCCATATACATGTGTTAGCATGTGGTATTAGTCTTTCTCTTTCTGACTTACTTCACTCTGTATGACAGACTCTAGGTCCATCCACCTCACTACAAATAACTCAATTTCATTTCATTTTATGGCTGAGTAATATTCTATTGTATATAAGTAATATTCTATTGTATATATATGCCACATCTTCTTTATCCATGTATATTGAATTTTATCGGATGCTTTTTCTGCATCTTTTGAGATGATCTTGTGGATTCTGTCTTTTCTTTTGTTGATGTGGTGTATCACATTGTTTGATTTGTGTATGTTGAACCATTCTTGTGACCCTGTGATGAATTCAGCTTGATCATGGGGTATGATCTTTTCTATGCATTCCTGGATTTCGTTTGATAACTTTTTTGTTATTTTTTTTATTGCAGTATAGTTGATTTACAGTGTTGTGTTAGTTTCAGGTATACAGGAAAGTGATTCAGTTACACATAGATATATATCTATTCTTTTTCAGATTCTTTTTCCTTATAGGTTGTTACAAAACATTGAGTATACTTCCCTGTGCTTTACAGTAGGTCTTTGTTGGTTATTTATTTATATATAGTAGTGTGTATTTGTTAATCCCAAACTCCTAATTAATCCTTTCCTCTCCACTTCCCCTTTGGTAGCCATAAGTTTGTTTTCTATGTCTGTGAGTCTATTTCTGTTGTTTATATAAGTTCATTTGTATCATTTTTTTAGATTCCTCATATAAGCAATATGATATGATATTTGTCTTTGTCTGGCTTACTTCACGTAGTCTGATAATCTCTAAGTCCATCCACTCTGATAATCTCTAAGTCCATCCACGTTGCTGCAAATGGCATTATTTCATTCTTTTTTATGGCTGAGTAATATTCTATTGTATAAAATACCACATCTTCTTTATCCATCATCTGTCAATGGACATTTAGGTTGCTTCCATGTTTTAGCTCTTGTAAATAGTCCCGCTATGAAAAATGCAGTGCATGTATCTTTTCAAATTATAGTTTCCTTCGGATATATGCCCAGGAGTGAGATTGCAGGATCATGTGGTAGCTCTATTTTTAGTTTTTTAAGGAACCTCCATACTGTTTTCCATAGTGGCTGTATCAACTTACATTCCCACCAACAATGTAGGAGGGTTCCTTTTTCTCCACATCCTCTCCACCATTTGTTATTTGTAGAGTTTGTTTTTAATTTATTTATTTATTTTATTTTTGGCTGTGTTGGGTCTTCGTTGCTGTGCGTGGGCTTTCTCTAGTTGAGGCAAGTAGAGGCTACTCTTCGTTGAGGTGCACGGTCTTCTCATTGCGGTGGCTTCTCTTGTTGCAGAGCATGGGCTCTAGGCATGTGGTCTTCAGTGGTTGTGGCACGTGGGTTCAGTAGTTGTGGCGCGTGGGCTCTAGAGCACAGTCTCAGTAGTTGTGGTGCATGGGCTTAGTTGCTCCACGGCACATGGGATCCTCCCAGACCACGGCTTGAACCTGTGTCCCCTGCATTGAAAGGTGGACTCTCAACCACTGCACCACCAGGGAAGCCCGTTTGTAGAGTTTTTAATGATGGCCATTCTGACTGGTGTGAAGTGGTACCTCATTGTAGCTTTGTTGCATTTGTCTAATAATTAGCAGTGTTGAGTATGGTTCCATATGTCTTTTGGCCACCTGTATATCTTCTTTGGAAAAATGTCTATTTAGATTTTTTACACATTTCTTGATTGGGTTGATTTTTTGTTGTTGAGTTGTATGAGCTGTTTGTGTATTTTGGAGATTAATCCCTTGTCAGTTGCATTGTTTGTAAATATTTTCTCCCATTCTGTAGGTTGTCTTTTCATTCTGTATATGGCTTCCTGTGCTATGCAAAAGCTTTTAAGTTTGATGAGGTCCTATTTATTTTTGTTTTTATTTCCATTACTCTAGGAGAGAGAGAAAAAAAAATTGCTGCAATTTATGTCAGAGAGTATTCTGCCTATGTTTTCCTCTAGGAGTTTTATAGTATCCAGTTGAACATTCAGGTCTTTAATCCATTTGAGCTTATTTTTGTGTATGGTGTTAGAGAATGTTCTAATTTCATTTTTTTACATGTAGCTGTCCAGTTTTCCCAGCACCACTTATTAAAAAGACTCTTTTCTTCAATGTATATTCTTGCTTCCTTTGTTGTAGATTAATTGACCATAGGTGTGTGGGCTTATTTCCAGGCGTTCTATCCTGTTCCATTGATCTATATTTCTGTTTTTGTGCCAGTACCATACTGTTTTGATGACTGTAGCTTTGTAGTATAGTCTGAAGTCAGGGAGCCTGATTCCTCCAACTCCATTTTTCTTTCTCAAGATTGTTTTGGCTATTTGGGGTCTTTTGTGTTTCCATAAAATTTTTAAATATTTGTTCTAATTCTGTGAATAATGCCATTAGTATTTTGATAGGGATTGCATAGAATCTATAGATTGCCTTACATGGTATAGTCATTTTGAGAATATTGATCCTTCCAATCCAAGAACACAGTACATCTTTCAGTCTTTTTGTGTCATCTTCAATTTCTTTCATCAGCATCTTAACAGTTTTCAGTGTACAGGTCTTTTGGCTCCTTAGGTAGGTTTATTCCAGGGTATTTTATTCTTTTTGGTGTGATGGTAAATGGGATTATTTCTTTAATTTCTCTTTCTGATATTTTGTTGTTACTGTATAGAAATGCAACAGATTTCTGTGTATTAATTTCGTATCCTGAGACTTTACCAAATTCATTGATGAGGTTTAGTAAATACTTTTCTGGTAGCGTCTGAAAGATTTTCTATGTACAGTGTCATGCCATCTGCAAATATAACAGTTTTACTTCTTTTCCAATTTGGAAAAGAAGTCTTTTATTTCTTTTTCTTCTCTGATTGCTGTGGCTAGGACTTCCAAAACTCTGTTGAATAAAAATGGCGAGAGTGGACATCCTTGTCTTGTTCCTGATCTTACAGGAAATGCTTTCAGCTTTTCACTAGTGAGTATGATGTTAGCTGTGAGTTTATCATATATGACCTTTATTATTTTGAGATATGTTTCCTCTGTGCCCACGTTCTGGAGAGTTTTTATCATAAATGGGTGTTGAATTTTTATCAAAAGCTTTTTCTGCATCTATTGAGATGATCATATGGTTTGTATTCAATAATACGGTGTATCACACTTATTGATTTGTGGATATTGAAAAGCCCCTTGCATCCCTGGGATAAATCCCACTTGATTATGGTGTATGATCCTTTTAATGTATTGTTGGAGTCACTTTGCTAGTATTTTTTTTTTTACATCTTTCTTGGGGTATAATTGCTTTACAATGGTGTGTTAGTTTCTGCTTTATAACAAAGTGAATGTTATACATATACATATGTTCCCATATCTCCTCCCTCTTGCATCTCCCTCCCTCCCAGCCTCCCTATCCCACCCCTCTAGGTGGTCACAAAGCACCGAGCTGATCTCCCTGTGCTATGCAGCTGCTTCCCACTAGCTATCTATTTTACGTTTGGTAGTGTATATATGTCCATGCCACTCTCTCACTTTGTCACAGCTTACCCTTCCCCCTCCCCATATCCTCAAGTCCATTCTCTAGTAGGTCTGTGTCTATATTCCTGTCTTACTCCTACATTCTTCATGACATTTTTTTTCCTTCTTAAATTCCATATATATGTGTTAGCATACGGTATTTGTCTTTCTCTTTCTGACTTACTTCACTCTGTATGACAGACTCTAGGTCTATCCACCTCATTACAAATAGCTCAATTTCGTTTCTTTTTATGGCTGAGTAATATTCCATCCTTTATTTTTGTTGGGACTCTTTTGAGTAGAAGAGCTAACCTTTCCATCATGTGCCTTAGATGTTTAACTCTAATCTTCTCTTTTCAGTTGTCTACATAACTAAACCCTCCTAAGCTCTTGTTGATCCATTGGCATGGTAGTGTTTATTTAACAGTGGTGTTGGTTCCATAATCCCTGACAGGAAATCTTAGGATGGGATATCGTTGCAAGCTGCTGGACAGTCAGAGGACTGTAGACTTGGAAGTTCAAGTTCTTGGAATGCTCTTGAGATTAAGGTCATTTCTCATTCTCATTTGTATCTGTAGTGCCTGGCATGTTGCTTGGCTGGCGCGAGATAGGCATTCATCAAGGCTGCTGAATGCCCCCAGAGAAGGGCATACATAAAGCCTCCTTGCACTGAAGGCTGCCTAAGAGACCCATCCTGGTAGCCATTATAAATCCACGTCAAGGCGGTGCACTGATGCTCACATTCAGCTGGCCCGGGGTAGAGTGAGGTGATACCAGTGTTAGGCTCTTGAGAAATGCAAGAAACAGGAGCATGTTAGGTTAAGCCAGTTAAAAAACATAAAGTACATGGGGAAAGCCAGTTTCCATAGAGCAAGGCCTCATGCCAGGTCTGTCAGGTGAGGAGAGCAGGAGAGATTGTGCCTTCATCTCCTGTTCCGCCATTGTGGTGACAGCGGTTTTGGTCTGCCTGTTTGGTTCCTACTGACCGACTTCCTGCTGTCCTCCAGCCTCCCGGCTCCTGCTCGGTGGTTGGTGTTAGAGTGTCTCTCAGCTTCTGGAGTCCCTCCTTTCTGGTGGCCTCTCTCTGTAGGTTCCATCCTCCAGCTTTTCAGGAGGGCCCTAGTGGGGTGCTGGGCCATGTCCAGCAGAGGACCCAGTGCACTGGGCAGAGCCCTGTACCAGGCTGCGGCAGGGACAGTGCCTTGTATATGGTGAGCCCCTCCGACAGGGACTGTGGGGGGCAGGTATTCAAGGCTTCCTAGAAGTGGTCAGAGTGCATGGCCTTCATACCTTGTGAGGATTGCTGCTGTCCCTTGAGTGTCAAACCAGGATGTTTTTAAGTGTACAGTCATATCCCATTCAGCACTGACCCATTTAGTGCAGATTGTCCCAGGAATACTTTTTTTTTTTTTTTTTTTTTTTTGCGGTATGCGGGCCTCTCACTGTAGTGGGCCTCTCCCGTTGCAGAGTACAGGCTCCGGACGCGCAGGCTCAGCAGCCATGGCTCACGAGCCCAGCCGCTCCGCGGCATGTGGGATCCTCCCGGACCAGGGCACGAACCCATGTCCCCTGCATCGGCAGGCAGACTCTCAACCACTGCGCCACCAGGGAAGCCCCCCAGGAATACTTTCAGGGTACATAAACAAATCCAGTATGGTACTGAAACAGTCAGTAAAAGGACAGTGGAGCAAGTCAATCAGTAGAGGGAGCATCATCGAAGCTCTTGGCCACTGGGTACTTGCAAGTCATAGAGACCTAGCTTTGCTTGATTCACAGTCATTTTTACTTGGCTGTGATTTCCTTTTATGTCATTGACTCAAATGACTGACAAAAGGTGTTAGAGGTGCCTCAAAAGTGCCAAGGGAGAGTACCCCACTGGAGTGTTTTACCGAAGTTTGGGTCTCCTTCAAGAAAATGGTTCAGAAAACAGAATTAGGCCATTAGGGACTGGCAGAAATCCTTTGACATTATGAAAGAAGGACATCATACAACTCCCTGCAGCCTGGGAGGACTGACTAAAGATTATATGGAATTGGAAAAAATGATGGTTGGAGCTTGCCAGACTAAAGGGGATTTGATGGGGACAGTCACCGCCTCTTTATGGATTACGCTATCATGATTCAGTTGGTGCTTTCATTTTGGGGAATGTGTTACCTTCAACCTCCCACCACCATGCTGTTTCCCAAGAAATGAACTCAAGACAGTAACCAGGAGAGCCCCAATCTTTCCCTCATCCTCACACAAGTGGCACTCACTGGGATTTTCTCTGCCAGTGTGAGGAATAAAGGGGGCTGAATCTGTCCTCTTGTCCCACAGTGAGTGTCGCCATAAGCCCAGAATACAGTTTTCCTTTTGGAGACTTGGCAGCTAGCCCAAGCCTCCTGCCTGGGATTGGGGTTGGGGGGAACTGAGGAGACGCCGCCCAGGTCATTGTCCTTGTCCCCCTTGATCTCTCCCTTTAAGCGGCAGACTCAGTCACTGACGCCATCCATCCAGCACATTTCATAAACAGTAAATTCATTTAAAAAACCTGCCACTGAGCAGCCATCTGTCAGTCTCCATTTTGGTCAGTCTGCTATTATAACAATGCTACTGTACTGTGAGGCTATCTTTCCCGGAAGATTCCTTGATCTGAAGGAGAACATGTTAAACATGGAGACAAAAGCGATGGGCCGGCTGACAGCATTTCCACCCAGTAGCCTTTCATCACTGGAGCTTGGAATTTAAATCTTGTTTTGGACCTAAGGTGATGATATTGATGGTTTCTACATTTCGCTGTGCTTGATTTATAGACTTTAAGATTACAGAGCGTTCCAACATCCTGATTTATAACATATTAGGAAGAAGGCAGACAGATGCTGTTACCACTTGAGCATTGCTGGTGGATAAACTGAGGCATAGAGTAGTTAAGTTTCCAAGGTCAGATAGAAAAGGAGGAAAAATTGGAATGTATCTTGGAGTTATGATCTCACTCTTGAACAACCAGGTCATCTCCCTTTATCTGTGTGTGTGTGTGTGTGTGTGTGTGTGTACTATTTAAGCATTTCACAAAACTGCTACACATGGACATTTTTCTCTTCAGAGACCAGTCCGAATATAGCAAAGAGAACTGGAACCAGCCCTGGGCTGAGTTGTAAGAAGCTGACCGCTGGATCCCAAGCCAGTTTTTAATACATAACATCCTACAATGTTTCTTCCTGCGGCACTCAAGACCTCTCTTCACTTTTATTAGGGGGGAAAACATTAAACAAAACCCCAAAACCTCAACAACATAAAAATCTCTGAAACCAAGCCAAGGATGCAGACGGCACCAGAAGGGGTTGTAGGCAGTGGGAACTCCTCTTACAAAGGAAGCTTGTTAATTTATGCTGTGTCCCCATGTGCTTGTCTGAAGTGTGGTCTGAAGTGTTCTTCACCAGACTCTTCACCAGAACATGGAAATACGGTTGACCAAAAAGTGACTTAAGAGAGTATTTGCTGTGGATTATTATGAGGATTCAGTGAGGGTGGACCTGCCACACAGTGAATGCTGTGTGTTTATTGAATTAATCTAGTATCGCAGTCTGTTGATGTGATGTTGTAGGCATAAAAAGATGTCCGTGTATGTACTATTGCATGAGCAGGGGTGGACTAAACTGTGGAATGCCCTTCATAGTGTTCCCAAATTGTTGTTTCTAGTTGTTCTGAAGGCGTGTGGTTGGCGTGGTGGTGGAGGAAAGAGTGTGAATGTTTGGAGGTAAATAAAGCCACCTTCAAATCCTTGTCCTCCCACCTGTGAGCTTTATGGTTTACAGCAAATGATATTATCTTCTGGAGACTCCAGACTTTTTATTTTTTTTTTAGTTGAAGTATAGTTAATCTACAATGTTGTGTTAATTTTTGCTGTACAGCAAAGTGATTCAGTTATACATATATGTATACATTCTTTTTTAATATTCTTTTCCATTTATCATAGGATACTGAATACAGTTCCCTGTGCTCTACAGTAGGACCTTGTTGTTTATCCATTCCATATATAACAGCTTCCATCTGCTGACCCCCAGCCTCCCACTCCATCTCTTCCCCAACCCCCTCCCCCTTGGCAACCACAAGTCCGTGGGTCTGTTTCTGTTCCATAGATAGGTTCATTTGTGTCATATTTTAGATTTCACATATAAGTGATACCATATTGTATTTGTCTTTCTCTTTCTGACTTCACTCAGTATGACAATCTCTAGGCCCATCCATGTTGCTGCAAATGGCATTATTTCATTCTTTTTTATGGCTGAGTAGTATTCCATTGTGTATATGTACCACATCTTCTTTATCCATTCATCTGTTGATGGACATTTAGGTTGTTTCCCTGTCTTGGCTATTGTGAATAGTGCTGCTGTGAATATAGGGGTGCATGTATCTTTTTGAATTATAGTTTTCTCTGGGTATATGCCCAGGAGTGGGATTCCTAGATCATATAGTGATTCTATTTTTAGTTTTCTGAGGAACCTCCATACTGATTTCCATAGTGGCTTCACCAACTTACATTCCCACCAAAAGCAGGAGGGTTCCCTTTTCTCCACATCCTTTCCAGCATTTGTTATTTGTAGACTTTTTAATGGTGACCATTCTGACCAGTGTGAGGTGATACCTCATTGTAGTTTTGATTTGCATTTCTCTAATAATTAGCGATGTTGAGCATCTTTTCATGTGCCTATTGGCCATTTGTATTTCTTCTTTGGAGAAATGTCTATTTAGGTCTTCTGCCCATGTTTCAATTGGGTTGTTTGTTTTGTTATTGAGTTATATGAGCTGTTTGTATATTTTGGAAATTAAGCCCTTGTCGGTCACAACATTTGCAAATATTTTCTTCCATTCTGTAGGTTGTCTTTTCACCAGTTTTTATGGTTTCCTTTGCTGTGTAAAAGCTTGTAAGTTTGATTAGGTCCCATTTGTTGATTTTTGTTTTTATTTCTATTGCCTTGGGAGACTGACTTAAGACAACATTGGTATGATTTATGTCAGAGAATGTTTTGCCTATGGTCTCTTCTAGGAGTTTTATGGTGTCATGTCTTATGTTTAAGTCTTGAAAGCCATTTTGACTTTATTTTTGTGTATGGTGAGAGGGTATGTTCTAACTTCATCGATTTCCATGCGGTGGTCCAACTTTCCCAACATCACTTGCTGAAGAGACTGGACTCCAGACTTTTTAAGACTCTCAATTTGACCCTGGCTTGATAGGGGTGGAGGTCTTGGGAAATATGCTTAGGTGGGTCCACAGAGAAAGCACCTTGAGAGGATGCATGCTTTGGTGAATCACCCTAGCTGACAGTCGCTGAGAAGCAAGCCTTCTGAATGTGACACCATGTCATGCCACTGGAATCTTCCCCAATTTTGCCACAAAATTTGTCCCAAGCTGCTCAAGAATGACGGTTATAGACATACTGGAAGCCTTATAAAGAGCTCTAAATCCTCGTGAGTAGAGCAGCAAAAGTAATTGCGGGTAGAGGACAAGCAGAAAACAGAACAGCTGCCTTTGGAAGGTGAAGAAAGGTCTTTCCTGTGAACAGCTGTGAGAAGTCCCAGCTACGCACAAGGCTGGGGGATGGAAGGAAGCTCGACACCCCAGGGACATTGCTTGGTGACGGTGGAGGTGGTATCCATTTTTAACAGCAACAGTAAAATTGGGATTTTTTTTTTCTCATTCTCTTGAGCAGTGGTTCTTAGCCAGTAGAGAGGTTACTGCCCCGCAGGGGACATTTGACAATGTCTGGAGTCATATTTGATTGTCACGCCTGGGGTAAGGGGTGCTGTTGTCATCCAGTGGCATGTAGAGCTGCTAAGCAGCCCGCAGTGTACAGGACAGCCTCACAGCAAAGTAGCTGACTCCAGTTGTGACTAGTGCGGAGATGGAGAAACCCTGCTGTAGAGGCCCTCCCTGCCCTACGCGAAGGGGAGGCTCTCCGAGCGCGTGCTGCCAGGCTGCTGGCAGTGAAAGCACAGGAGGCACATTGCAGCCTGTCGGAGAACAGGAGACCCAAATGCATTTTGGATGTTTCCTCCAAGACAAAGGATTCCATTCAAGGCCGAGTTTGGTGCTACGGGAGCTGCCACATCAAAACCAGATACCCGATCGAAGGATTTGAAACCAGTTCACCTCATTGCCTCAGCGTGATGGTGAGGTGAAGCCAAGATGGATTTCATGACAGTGTAAGAGCTTCCCTGACAAAGTGATCTTGTCTCTGCCATTCATTTGGTGCTTCCTGTGTGGCCTCCTATAGCTCCAGGTTTCATCTCCCCAGTTAGAGGGCAAACTCAGAGCAGCCAAGGGCTACGGATTCTCCCCGTTTCTGGGCCTCCTGCCATTCCTAACAAAGGGCAAGCCCTCAGGAAAGAAATGTGTAATAAAGGCAAGTCGCCATCTAGCTCAATGTAGTCCAAAGGGCTGACAACCTGAAAAAAAAAAAATTAGGACAGGAAGAGGAAAACCATCCTCAGTGATGAATGTTCTAAAATTAGAGTCTGCAGTACAGGTGTTGTATTTCCTCAGAATATTAATGTGCCCTCCCTGTAGTACATCATCGAGATTTCACTGGAAAATTAGGAAGGGCAAGGGAAGAGTTTCAGGCTGGAAGGATTTTTTGAATATCTTAAGTGATTGAAATAAGCACATTTAAAAATGAACTTGTTTTATTCAGGACCAGATTAATGACAAGGCAGTAAGTTTTAGGTCATTTTTGTGGTGGCAGATTGGAAGCATCAGAGGATTCTTGTGTCCTAAAGAGCCGTTCATCAAAATATTTTCCAGATTCTTCAATTTGCAAGGGAACATAAAGAATGGTGTTTCCGGGCTTCCCTGGTGGCGCAGTGGTTGAGAGTTCGCCTGCCTATGCAGGCGACATGGGTTCATGCCCTGGTCCGGGAAGATGCCACATGCCGCGGAGCGGCTGGGCCCGTGAGCCATGGCCGCTGAGCCTGTGCGTCCGGAGCCTGTGCTCCGCAACGGGAGAGGCCACAGCAGTGAGAGGCCTGCGTACCGCAAAAAAAAAAAAAAAAAAGAAAAAGAAAAAAGAATGGTGTTTCCAATCTACCCTGCTTAAGAGGTTGTGACCTGTTCAAGAAAACTTAGTGGCAAAGTCAGGACTAAAACCAATTTCTCAACTGCTAGACTATCATCCTGTGCTGCTTCACTGGCCATTTGTCACGGTGCCTGACACCACTGACGGGCAGGGAGATGAAAAGATGGTAGGTGTTTGGTCAGGCAGATGTAGGCATGCATCCCAGCTTTGCTGCTCCCTTTCTGTGGGGCTTGGTTAGCTTTCCTGACTCTTGGTTTCTCATCTGGGAGTAGAGAAAGTGAAACCCACGAGCAGTTTATTAATCTGTGCCACAAAAGTTCCTATGTCTTCAGAAGTTTTCTCTGATTAACGTGTCTCATGGCTAAATAAGTGTCTGAGACACTAGTTAAACCAAGGTAAACAGACATGGGAATTCTCAGAGCCTTTAATAGGTTAATGGGTACTGTGATTCACCAAAAGGATATAATAAACAGCACTTCACACATTTGTGTGACTGTAGCACTCTTTTTTTTAGTGGAATATCTCATAACATCTTCTGGAACATTCGTTTCTGTGGAAGACGGTTTTGGAATTATGGTAGGTTGATTGCACTGAAGGCCCCACCCCTTGTCTGGGCTCAGCCATGTGACTTATTTTGGCCAATTGGTGGTCAGCAAGTGTGATGAAAACAGAGACTTGGAAAGTCGTTGTGCATTGAGGCTTGCTCCCTTGCTGCTCTTCATAATCATAACCTTAATCATACTCTTCTCTTGCTCCTTCATCATTATCATGAGTATATGCTAGGGCTGGGCTGCTGGAAGGATGCAAGACACTTAACGGAGGAGAGTGGATTTGTCACAGCTGAGGTCATTGAGACATGCCTGCTTCAAGCCAACCACCAGCCAACTACCACCAGAAACATGATCCCCGTCAGCAGCTAGTTGACTTAAAGTTCATGCAAGTGAACCTAAGATCAGGAGAAATTCCCAACTTAAGTCACAAGCCTGTAGACCTTGTGAGCTAAATACATGATTGTTTTAAGCCATTCATTGTGGGGTGGTCTGTTACGCACCATTATGTGTGGCGGTAGAAAACTGGAATGGAACCTGGTACAGAAGTGACGCATGTCTACACGCTGATCCCAGCTATTCATTTTATTCACATGTGCAGAATACGCTTACCCCCTCTCTCCAAGATCCCTGATGATCTCATTTAATCATAGCCTCAGGCTCAAGGTCCAGGGTCTCAAGACACGTAACATGTTCGAATGTGGCTCCTGGATGTAAATTCTTTTTGACGAAGGCCTATGAATGAAGAAGATGAGCTCTTTTACCCCCAAACCTAATACACTAGGGTAAGAAAGGACAGGATAATCCTAGCAGACAATCCCATTCAGAAGGATGAAGGATGGAAGTTACATGCGGTAGTAGTTCACAGCAGTTCTGAAGTCTCTAGTCCTGTGAGTGCTGCCAGGACCTCCTGTTCCAGAGGAGGGGACTGTTCCTTGATTGGGCCTCAGTTCTGCTCCCTGAGAGCGATTCTGCAGTCCACTGTCTTCTATGGCTCTCTGCTCTACCATCCAGGATGGCTTTAGTTATCCACTCTCTGTGTGCTTTGAGCAATCTTCTCACCCTCCTTTTTGTTTGTGGAAATGAGGGACCCAGAGGTTTTCCTACTTCTTCAACAGTCTCAGTTTCTTTTAGTATAAATTGGTAGAACTCTTGCCAATGCAGTACCCGCAAAGTTTTTTTCTTACAAATCTGATGAGCCAAAAGCAAAACCTACACTTCTTTTAGAGCTAGATCTCTCTCTAGACTTAATTACTGTTATTTGGGCAAGTCGGGTTGCTATGGGGCAAGGCTCTTAAGATTCCTAGCAGCCCTTTTGTCTAGCTTAGAGGTTCTGCTACGTTCTGCTTGCTTGCTTTCAGAAGTCATAATAAAAGGTCTTAAATGTTTGTTTGGATCCTTGCTCCAGGCATTATTTTACTTCGAGAATCTTTTGCTGACTGAAGAGACTAGAAGTAAGAAACAATTTTGTTTTCCAACCAAGAAGTTATGGTCCTTCTATAGTCCCTCTAAACTTGCTTACACACTGGTTGGTTATTTCTTGAACCCTTCTCTTTTCTTACAGGAACCTTATCAATATGTACGTAGTGAGAGCCACTGACACTTTCAACATTCTGCCTGGAAATGTTATTACTTAAATCCCAAAGTTCAATAGGTACATTTCCTGTCTTTTGAATTACGAAATGAGTTTTACCAGTTTTTTTTTTTTTTTTTTTTGCTGCTACATAATAAATGTTGCTATTTTCCCATCCTTCTATAGCAGTTTTCTCATTACTTTCCCATACTCTGCCCACTTCTTGGTCTCAAAGCCAATGCCACATGTTTTACTTTTTTGTTATAACAGCACCCTAATTCTAAATCACAATTTCTGTGTTAGTTATCTATTGCCACAAATAATGCTGCATAACAAGTCACCCCAAAATTCAGTGGCTTAAAACAACCATTTATTTAAGCTCACAAGTCTGCCAGCCAACAATTAAGGCTGGGGACTTCCCTGGTAGTGCAGTGGTTAAGAATCCACCTGCCAATGCAGAGGACACGGCTTCGATCCCTGGTCCAGGAAGATCCCACATGCCACGGAGCAACTAGGCTCGTGCACCACAACTACTGAACCTGTGAGCCACAACTGCTGAGCCCACACGCCTAGAGCCCGTGCTCTGCAACAAGAGAAGCCACCGCAATGGGAAGCCCACACACTGCAACAAGGAGTAGTCCCCGCTCACTGCAACTAGAGAAAGCCCACGCACAGCAACAAAGACCCAATGCAGCCAAAAAAATAAAATAAAATAAAAACCCAATTAAGGCTGAATTATACTTATTGTCTTTGACATGAGATCAGCTGGCTATAAGCTGATCTAGGGTGGCCTTGACTCAGGCCACTTGCCTCAATTACTTATATTATTCATCCTCCCATAGGCTAGCCTGATATGTTCTTATAGCCATGTCAGAGTGCAAGAGTGCACAAACCCAGTCATGCAAGAGGGCAAGCAGAAATTGGCAGGTGCTTGTCAAGCTTCTGCTAACATCTCTTTGGCCAAAAGCAGGTCAAAATGACCAAGTCCAGAGTTGGAGTGGGAGGAGGTTACAGAATTACAGGGAAAGAGGAGTAGATACAGATTAGCCATTAAATAGGGCTGTTAATAATCTCCACCTGCTATAGGAATTGTTGCTGTAAATATAAGATTTCCTGGGTTAGAACCTTGCTCCAGGGCCTCCCTGGAACAGGGCTCATTGATGTCCTCATGGGTTAGCTAGCTCAGTTTCCTTCCCTTTTCTGACTCTTCCGTGAATTTTTTTGAAAGTTTTCAAACCCACCTACATTTTTTGCCAGTGTCATGTTTTCAGAATATGTTTCATATATTTATTCTCTACGTGGTTAGTGGCACCTTCTCTTATTTGTCCTAAGTTAATCATCTTCCTGGGAAGAGTGAATACCTGATAGAAATAGAAGGAGAAGAGGGAAGAACCTGAGGGGCAAAAATGATTACTGAAAGCAGAGATGTTTGAGTGTCAGTATAGTTGTTTCTGTGTAATTGTGGCTACATCTGTGTACATTTGCATTGTGTGTGATATACACACGTGTGTACATGAAGTTTTATTAGCGTGTGAACATATACATGTTTGTGCACATGTGCATTCATGCCTGTATATATGCATAGTGGTGGGTGTTTCTTCCCAGTTTATTAAAATATTCCACTATACTTGACCTGATAAATCATGAGACAGTGAGATGAACACTTACAGGGCAAAGCCTTATGGGAAAAGAAGGAAATAGGAGTCCAAAGCAGGGTTATAAGAACAAAGCAGGAGTTGGGTGCTTCGAGGGTTGAGAAATTTCCAGCAGCAGTAATGAGGATTTCCTCACCCCTTCTCCTCCCATGTTTTTCCTTAAACCTGGATGCTGGAGAAACATGAGGTAAAACATCCATGTTGCCTTTCCATAAAGTAATATGAAGCAGAGAAGCACAAGATAGATTTATCCCTTCTATTCTCCCACCAAAATGTCCCCTCCTTACTGGAGATCGAGGACCAGGGATAACCTACCTATTTCTTTCTCAGTCCCAAGATTGGGATGTTGTTCTGTTTCCTTTGAAATATTTTATATTTGAAAAAACACACCAGGTTTGTCTTTGCCAAGACTGTCTTCCAGGAGGTCTGGTGTGAGTTCGGAGCTTTACTGGTTCTTCATTGATTTCATGAGTCCCTAAAACCTCCCAGTGAGGCCACAGGAATCTGGAGTTCTTCGGAGGCCTCGTTCTAGATCCACACAGTCCACCAGGCTCTTGGGACTGTGGGAGATTTCCGGTTACGTTGTGTTAAAGCATTTGTTATTCCAGGGAGGAATCAGGAAGCTGAATCCACTTGATATGTTAGTGGTGACCTCTGAGGGGATATACTTTCCAACTGGCAGTGGACTGTGAGGCCGTGAGATTGAAAACGTTTGATAGAAAACGTTTGCTAAGGTCTATGAACTTAGATGACCTAGTAAGACCCAGATAATGGATAAAATTACAGAAAGACCCTATGAGACAGGTTGTTACTGTTATCCCCATTTCAGAGATTTAGTCACGTTCCTATGATCACTCACTTGGAATGATTCCAGAAAAATGCTCTTGAATGCCTCACTATACTGCCTCTACGACCAGGCAATCTCCTTCCATGGCCAAAAGGCTGGAAGCTTCATTTCTCAGCCTGTAGAACCAAGCAGCGATATATAAAATACTTGACTATTTGTGTGGGTGATGCTTATACTTGTCTTATTTTATTCGTATGTTTAGAAACGTATTGACTGTTAATCCCTAAAGACAGGAATTGGCTAAGAGCAGGGAAAGGACTTGCCTGCTTTGCTTGGGATGATATATCTCAAGTACTGTTTCTGAAGAAACCAATGCCTTCAGTCTCCCTGGCTCTGATTTGTGTGCTTTATGCACTCTCTCTTATTTAATCATCACAGCGATCCTCCGACATAGGTGCTAACAGTACCGTATCATGAATCTGAGATTAGCACCTCACTGGGTTTAAGTAACGAGCTTTAGTCACAAGGCCAGTGAAGGTTAGGGCTGGGACTCAACTCTGACACAGACTGCACGCTCTCCTACATAGTATGAGAAATTGCTAAATGTTTGAAGCCCAAAAATTGAAAAAAAAAATCCACTAGAAAGCAGAAGAGGGAAATTAGAGTTGGTGTAGCTAGAAACACAGTATTTTTAATGATCTAATATATAAACACATTCATTATAAATTAACTCTGAAATGTTCATGTTTGGTGTGCTACACATAAAAGTATAGTTTATTCAGATACTAATGACAGACTGAATATACATGTGAACCTTTTACCATTTTGATATAAAGTGAGCCAGGCTGTAAGATTTTAGGAGTCTAACATCTCTTTATTTTCTCAGTTTATGAGGAGAAACTATGAGCATTATGGTAAAGTAGTTCTTACGTTTTCAGGATAAAACATCTTTTATTGAGTGTAACAAATATACACAGCACCCATTTTTAGAAAAGGAATTAAAAAAAAAAACCGTCAAAGTAAAACATCCCCAACCCTTACCAAGAAAAAACAACGTGTCACATACCATATTTGTTGCATGGATGTTTGTTTAAACAGTCTCGTTTTCTACACAGTTACCGCCAACATTTTCTACTTTTGTCGTTTCTTTTTTATTACCCTCATTGAAAATGAGAGGTTTATCAAGATGGAAACAAACTTCTCTACACTTTCAAATGTTGTTTTTGTTGTGGTATTTACTAAAAGTATTTGAGTACTTTCAAGCATAGACAACTGACTTTTCCTTGCTCCAACAGAAAAAGGATACTTAAGCCAGCCGGAGGAGTTCTCATACAATGGAATATTATTCAGCCTCCAAACGGAATGGAATTCTGACACATGCTGCCACATGGATGAACCTTGACGACACTTAGCTAAGTGAAGTAAGTGAGACAGAAGGACAAATACTGTATGGTTCCACACGTATGAGAGACCTAGAATAGGCAAATTCAAAGAGACGGAAAGCAGAAGAGAGGTTGCCAGGGGTTGAAGGAGGGGGCATAGGGAGGTATTGTTTAATGGGTACCATAACATTCGTTGGGGATGATGATGAAAAAGTTATAAATATGGTGGTGACTGGTTATGTACTATTGTGAATGTACTTCATGCCCCTGAATTATACAATTACGAATGGTTAAAAGATAAATATTATGTTATACATATTTTTCCACACAAAAATTTTTTTTCAAAAAGGCAAGAACGCTGCCGAGGTCTTACAACTGAGGGAAAGAAAGTTCTGGCCTCTGTTACTGGACCTAATATCTCAATATGTTCTGATTCAACAAATTCAGAAAATTCCTGTGTGGGCTTTTCTTTCATGCATTGGGTTCATTCAGTCCATAAGTACTTAAAAGTCATGGTATGTCGTGTCAGTCTGAGGGACTAGAGGGATGAGTAAGGGAGGTCTCCAGCCTGCAGGACGTGGGAGAGACAGCTGCATTCATCAATGGTTAACATACAGCATTAGGGCTGCAGTAGAAATATACTGAAGTAGTAGTGGGAACACAGGAGAGGAGATTCCTGAGGGGATCAGGGCTTCATAGAAGAGTTAATAATTGACCTGGGTTTGAACTTTAAGAAGGAATTGGGTTGCTTTTTGTATTTCAGTAGCATGTAGTACATTATCACTCACATTGTGTGTCTTGGAATCTTGGATCTAAAATATTTGCAGCGTTTTCAAATACTTTGTAATTTTTCCTTTTGTGTCTAAGCAAACTGGTGGTCTCTGGAGGCAGGAAAACATCTTGGTTCCTTCTCTGTCCTGCTTTCTAAATATTTATAAGTAAAACCACTCTGAGAAATAATTCAAAGTAAACGAGACATGCTTGGATCCCTCAAAGAACTTGTGGTCTAACGGGGAGATGAAGCAAAGACAGCTGGGCAGTAAATGCCTTAAGAAATAGTCAATGTGGGATGGCCGTGCAGAGGCTGGAGAAATAACTTCTGGGGAATGGAGAAAAGCTTCACGGCTGAGGAGGGTCTTTGTGTTTTCCTCTTAAGGCTGTGTCAAATTTTGACAACTAGATGTGCATAAGGTCTTTTCCTTCACATAGAAAGATATGAGCAAAAGCAGAGAGGCAAAAAATGTTAGCCCTACTCAGGGGAGCAGTGAAAAAGCAAGCCAGAGAGCCCTGTTGGGGCCAGGTTACAAGGATTTCCAAACTTTCAATGCTCTGCTGCTTCTTAGAATCCAAGAACACTGAATTGTTATTGGGTAGATTTAGGAGAGAAAGGCCGGAGTTTCCCCACTTGTATGCACGTGCAGGGGATGGTGGAGAATAAAGGAGAGTAAAATCGGTGATCCAAAGGTACTGCATGGGCATCGGGCTCACAGGAGGAGTGGGGTAGACTGAACTAGAAGCATGATGTAGTGAAGAGAAGAACATGTGTTGGAGTCATTGGGTCCTGGTTTCAAATCCCATATTCAGAATTTTCTAACTGTGCAAATTGGGCTGAATTGTTAGAACTCCTGAGCCTCATTCTCCTTGTGTGACCAATGAGGACAATAATACTATCCTTGTATAGGGTTATCCCGATGATTAGGGAGGATGGGGTGACAGACATATGTAGACAGCCCTCAAAGGTACCACTGTTAGTTCCTTCCCCAGGTGATCTCTAAAGTCCCATCTGAAACCAGAATGTGGGTGAAATAATTTAGAAGGTTTTTTTTCCTGCAAAAATAAGTTATTTGCACAATTGAAGAAGTTAGAAAGTGGTGTCTTTTTGTCAGATCTAAAATAAGGTTGCACCAACTCTTCCTAATCAGAGCTCTAAGCTAGGTTTACCCTGTGCGGTGTATCCTTCGGCTAAAGTGACTACAGGCAATACTTGGAAGTATGAATGCACATTTGAAAACATCTACCAGACTTTCAATTTGCAGATAGTCTAGATTGTGGTACCTTCCCTTGTGTCCCTACTTTATAACTGCCACTTCACAGGATTCGTTTTTTCTAATTATTTTTCAGGTGAACCTCTTAGGTCTTCTATTTTACAGTAACGTTATCTGTAAATGAGGTCGTCTCCTTTCCGACTGTTGTATCCTTATTTGTGTCTGCTGACTTTTTTTGAAGTCTTAAAATGTTCTCATGTTTTATTTGATATTTTTTTTCTGGTTTTTTTTTTTAAACAAATCGGCACTGTGTACAAAGAGTTCAAGTGGCCAGTAAAACTATTGCTTTAAAATTGCTGGCTTTACGTAACAGAGGTACAGTTTGAATTCACATCAGAGCTTTCCAAAATGGCAATGGTACAAGCATCTGACTTTCTCTAGTATCCAAAACCTGTTCTGGCTTTCCTTTGGCTAAGGAATAGAAAACTAGACAGCCTTCTAAAGCTGCCACAATTTCCTAAAATGCTTTGATAAAAGTTGGCATGCTTCACTTCTCTTGCTTACCCTGATAACGCTGGACTGAACAGAAAATGAAGAAACTTCAGTCAGTAGTAACGTAAGCAGTAGCTAGCTCGCTCTGGATAAATGTGTCGGGATGAGGGTGGTAGTGGGCATTAACAGGTGGTAACGGGAAGGCCTCAAGTATTTCAACATTTACTATGACATTGATATTTAGTTTGAATCCCCTAGCTCTGTTGTCACATCTTACCTGTTACGTGGCTCACATCACATAGACACTTCCGGGAAAATGTCTTTTCCCCATTGAACTGTGAGCTCACTGCGGGTGGGAGGGGGTGGGTCCTTTCTTACTCAGCTCCGTATTCATGGGTTTAGCACTGAGCCTGAACATAACATATGTGTAGATATTTAAGGGAGGCATGAATAAGAACCTCAATTTATCAGGGCTCAATAAAAAGAGCCTGAGGACAATAATGTCCAATAGGGAATTATGAATCTCTTTTCAGAATTTCAAAGAACATTCACTGTTCAGCTGTTTTTCTAAAAAAAAATGTGTCATTTAAAATTAATATCTTGAACACTTGTCTTTTTAAAATAATTTTTACGTAAGGAAGCAGGAAGGAGATACAATTTAAAGCCCTAGTCTACTTGTAATTAAAGAAGGGAAGCCCAAATTCTCTCTAAACTGTTGGTCCAAGTGTGAATTCTTTAATTCCTTTTCTAGCTTGTGTGTATTCCAGAAAACATACAAATAAGTAAATCCAGGAATTAATAATATTAATTGGCTACTTTGTTCCTCTGCATGAGGACACAAAACAATGGTAAAATTTATGTTGGATGTCATATCATCTTGGTATTTTCAAATACTATCTATCCTAATGCTGTATAATCTCCTTTTCTTAGTACTTTCCAGTTTATGATTTTTATATATTCCTGTTTGAAATAACGTTTTGTCTCAATGTCACTCATGCATTTATTTAATCATTTAAAAGTGATGGTCTGTGAGATGGGACTGAATAATGTGAAACATATTTCTTAAGGAAGAATGAAAATATTTCAAAGAACAATTTGCAAAACCAATATGGTAGAAGTCATATTTATTGAAAAAAATTAATATCTTTGCTATAAAATTTGTAACAGGAATATGTACTGAATGTTTATTTTGATGCAGAAACCTGAATTTTATACCAAGTACAAGACAGTAGCACTAGTTTTTCTTTTATTTACATTTTATGAAAAGTGTTATGCAGTCCATGTTAAAAGAACTTATGATGGAGAATTGTTACATTAGAAAAATAATATTCTTGGTAAAGCATTCTCAAGGAGTCCAATCACATCTTCTGCCTCTTCAATAAGGCAGAAGTCCCTAGAACAGCATATAACTTAATTTACAAAATACAGTAACTGTTCAGACACATATTCAAGTTTTCTTTTGGTATGATATTTTTTCCTCACTGTAAAATTACTTTTTTTCTCTCTCTCTCGCTCTCTCTTTTTTTTTTTTTTTACTAAAACAGAAAGACTTTCAGGAAAATGTCATTGAATGATTTCAGCTATAGATTACATATACAACAACTCTGTAGCCTAGCAAGAACCATTGCCACACCATCATTAACTTTAAATATTTTACTTGGTGAGCTATTCTCAAATGTAGCATATTTTAAGGTTTTGCCATCATGACTGTGCAATCGTTGGTTTTCATAGCAAACAGATCTGTCACAGTATGAATCTTTGTTTGTTTTAGGGAACTGGTACACAATTATATTTCCACTCACAAGAGAACGCCACAGATGTAACTAAAGTCAGGCTCTGATGGCTCCATAAAGGTCCTGCGCTGGACCAGCCCCAAACCTCCTGGGCTCACACTGTACAGCCCTGGCTGGGTTCAGGCAGTTTCATATCCAGAGACTTTGCTGCTCTTCACAGTTAGGTAGTTTTAATTCCTTCAAAGGCACACAACTTCCACCTTTTTTCCAGCGTTGCTCCCACGCCTGTGAATTCCTGTTTAAACATGCGTGGCAACCTCATCAAAAGCATTTCGATTTCGTTTGCAGATATCTGTTTGTTAGAAAGGAAGAAAAATCACTTTTGGGGAACAAGGAGGCAGGGGGTTGAGTGAGGACATGCTTTCCCAATGAGACAAACAAGTAGTTTCCTACTAGGCTGTAAAGTAACGTTCTTATAAAAGGAGCACAAGTTAAAGGGCTGAATGTGATTAGCTTCATCATCTCCTGGGCAGCTGGTGGGAGGGGGGCATGAGACAAGTGGGTGCAAAGTTTCAGGTTCACCCTTCGTATGGATGGCTACCTTACTGACAGCACTGTGCCTGAACAGCCCTCCCTAGATAAAAAAAGAGATGGGGTGGGATTTAAGATGGCTCAGAGCAAACTGATCACCACTTGGGGAAAGCTACCACTCCCCTGATACAAAGGGCAGCACTTTTATCTAACTTGGTGAGGGCCAGAGGGCATGTCGGTGGATTTCTTGCCACCCTAACTTTCTCTTAACTTTCACAGGGACCAGAAGACCATAAAGGTTTAGGAATAAAAATGAACCACAGCACCCACAGCAATAAAAGTCTCAAGGTCCATCCAGTCATAAAACCCAGGTAGGTTTTTAAAATGCAGTTTTTTTTTTCTTCTCCCAACTTTTATTACATATATTTTTATATCAGTAATTCATCTTTTCTTAAATAAAGAACAAAACAACCACAACCCTTTTACTCTAATGCATCCATTGCTCTTTTTTTTTTCTTCTGTGTTTGAATCCTAATCCATGCATATATATATAGGGATCTCAAATAGCAAGTTGACTGAGATCCTGGAAATGGAGGTCTGAGATTTCTGTTTAAATTCCATATCATACTATTGTTATGATCCAAATGACCCTACCAAGATAGTTTTTCTAAGTAAGTCTCAACAAGTGGGGATGACAACATTTAGTAAGGATGTGTGAAGACTACTGGCTTAGCACAGATTTGGGCACAGAGAAATGTTCAGTGAATAAGACCTCATTATTTTTCTTGGTACAATCACTGTATGGATATCATTTTACAGTCTATACTTTACTTTCCATTTAACAATTAAGAGAGACCAGGGACTTCCCTGGTGGTCCAGTGGTTAAGACTCTGCACTTCCGATGCAGGGGGTGTGGGTTCGACCCCTGGTCAGGGAACAAGGATCCCACACACACGCCATGTGGCAAAAAAACCCAAAACAACCAATTAAGAGAGACCAAACAAACAACTGATACCACAGAAATACAAAAAACTGTAATAAAAGAATACTATGAACAATTATATACCAACAAATTGGATAACCTAGAAGAAATGGACAAGTTTCTAGAAACATACAACCCACCAAAACTGAATCAAGAAGAAATAGATATTTCGAACAGACTGATCACTAGAAATGAAATAGAGTCCGTAATTAAAAAAGAAAAAAAAAAGCCTCCCTGCAAACAAAAGTCCAGGACCAGATGGCTTCACTGGGCAATTCTACCAAACATACAAAGAAGAACTTATACTCATCTTTCTCAAACTCTTCCATAAGATTGAAGAAGGAATACTCCTGAAGTCATTCTATGAAGCCACCATCACCCTGATACCAAAACCAGACAAAGACAATATAAAAAAAGAAAATTACAGGCCAATATCTTTGATGAATATAGATGCAAAAAGTCTCAACAAAATACCAGCAAACTGGGTCAGAAGACCAGATGGATGGCAAGGTGAGAAGGACTTATCTTGCCATGGCTGGCTTTGAAGACAGAGGTAGGCAGCCATGATTCAAGGACACATACAGCTTCTAGGAGCTGGACAAGGACTCCTGCCAGTGTTGCTGAGGCATCCTGCATCGCTCAGAATCCCAGTGGTTACCCAGTTGGTGCTGAAGGAAGTTCTGTTATGGATGCACAATTAGACTTCCTTATTACTACTGTGAAGGGGTGCTGTTGAGCCTGTTGATATGGCACTGGTTTGTAAAAAAAAAATCTATCAATCAGTAATTAAGAATATGTACATCATGAAGATGGCAGAATAGAAGGACCTTGAGCTCACCTCCTAACATGAGCACACCAAAATCACAACTAACTGCTGAACAACCATTGATAAAAAAGACTGGAACCTACCAAAAAAGATATTCTAATCCAAAGACATAAAGAAGAAACTCAGCGAGATGGTAGAAGGGGCACACTTGCGAAATAATCAAATCCCATATCCCCTGGGTGGGCGACCCACAAACCGGAGAACAATTATATTGCAGAAGTTCTCCCACAGGAGTGAGAGTTCTGAGCTCCATGTCAGACTCCCCAGCCTGGGGGTCTGGCATTGGGAGGAGGACTGCCCAGAGCATTTGGCTTTGAAGGCCAGTGGGGCTTGAGTGCAGGAGCTCCACAGGACCAGAGGAAACAGAGACTCCATTCTTGGAGGGCCCGCACGATTTCTTGTGTGCACCAAGACCCAGGGCAAAAGCCGTGACTCCATAGGAGCCTGGGTCAGACCTACCTGCTGGTCTTGGAGGGTCTCCTGGGGAGGCAGGGGGCAGCTGTGGCTCACTGTGGGGACAAGGACACTGGTGGAAGAGGTACTGGGGAATATTCATTGGCGTGAGCTCTCCTGGAGGCTGCCATTTTGGCACTAAGACCTGGCCCCAAGCGCCTGTAGGCTTCAGTGCTGGGACGCCTCAGGTGAAATGACCAACATGGCGGGAACAGAGCCCCACCTGTCAGTGGACAGGCTGCCTAAAGGCTTCCTGATCCCACAGCCACCTCTAGACATGCCCCTTGACATGGCCCTGCCCAGCAGAGGGCCAAGACCCAGTCCCACCCACCACCAGTGGGCAAGCATCAGCCCTTCCCACCAGGAAGGCTGCACAAGCCTCTAGGCCAGCCCCACCCACCAGGGGGCAGACATTAGAAGCAAGAGAACTAGGATCCAGCAGCATGCGGAACCAAGACAGCAAACGCAGATCAGAACCTACCCTGGGACCAGCTGGTCCCCTGGCCCTTCGGTGACAAGAAGGGAGTGTATTGCTGGGACACATAGGACATCCCCTACAGAGGGCCACTTCTCCAAGGTTAAGAAACATAACTAACCTTCCACATACATAAACATACAAATAGAAATTTAGACAAAATGAGATGGCAGAGGGATATGTTTCAGATGAAGGAACAACATAAAACCCCAGAAGAACAACTAAGTGACATGGAGATAGGCAATCTACCCGAGAAAGAATTCAGAGTAATGATTGCAAGGATGAGCCAAGAACTCAGGAAAAGCATGGATGCACAGAGCGAGAAGTTACGAGTTTTTAATAAAGAGTTAGAAAATGTAAAGAGCAACCAAACAGAGTTGAAGAATACAATAACTGAAATGAAAAACACTAGAAGGAATCAATAGCAGAATAAATGAAACAGAAGAATGGATAAGTGAGCTGGAAGACACAGTGGTGGAAATAACTGCCACAGAGAAGAATAAAGAAAAAATAATGAAAAGAAGTGAGGACAGTTTAAGAGACCTCTGGGACAACATTCGCATTATAGGGGTCCCAGAAGGAGAAGAGAGAGAGAAGGGGCCTGAGAAGATATTTGAAGCGATAAAAGCTGAAAACTTCCCTAACATGGGGAAGGAAACAGTCACCTAAGTCCAGGAAGAGAGTCTCAGGCATGCCAAGAAACAGTAATCAAATTGACAAAAATTAAAGACAAAGAAAAAATATTAAATTGACAAGAGAAAAGCAACAAATAACATACAAAGGAATCCCCATAAGGTTATCAGCTGATTTTTCAGCAGAAATGTTACAGGCCAGAAGGGAGTGGCACAATAGAATTAATGTGATGAAAGGGAAAAACCTACAACCAAGAATACTCTACCCAGCAAGGCTCTCATTCAGATTTGACAAAGGAATCCAAAGCTTTACAGTCAAGCAAACTCTAGAAGAACTTAGCACCACCAAAGCAGCTTTACAAGAAATGCTAAAGGAACTTCTCCAGGTGGAAAGAAAAATGCCACAACTAGAAACAAGAAAATTCAAAATGGGAAAGCTCACTGGTAATGGCAAACATACAGTAAAGGTAGGAAATCATCTACACACAAATATATCTAAGCCAGTAATCATGAGGAGAGTACAAATGCAGGATATCTGAAACACATTTGGAATTAAGAGATCAGTGACTTAGAACAATTATGTACATATATATAGACTACTATATCAAAACCTCATGGTAACTGCAAACAAAAAAAAATCTATAGTAGATACACACACACAAAAGAAAAAGGAGTCCAAACACAACACTAAAGACAGTCATCAAATCACAAGAGAACAAAAGAAGAAAGGAAGAAAAAAGACCTACAAAACCAAATCCAAAACAATTAACAAAATGGCAATAAGAACATACATGTTGATAACTACCGTATGTAAATGAATTAAATGTCCCAACCAAAAGACACAGACTGGCTGAATGAATACAAAAACAAGATCTGTTTATGAGCTGTCTACAAGAGATCCACTTCTCAGACCTAGAGACACATGCAGACTGAAAGTGAGGGGAGGGAAAAAAGGTATTCCCAAATGGAAATCAAAAGAAAGCTGGAGCAGCAATACTCACAGAAGACAAAATAGAGTTTAAAATAAATACTGTTACAAGAAACAAAGAAGGACACTACACAGGGATCAAGGGATCAATCCAAGAAGAAGATATAACAATTGTAAATATATATGCACCCAACATAGGAGCACCTCAATATATAAGGCAAATACTAACAGCCATAAAAGGAGAAATCAACAGTAACAGTGAGGGACTTTTCATCAATCGACAGATCATCCAGACAGAAAGTCAATAAGGAAATACAGGCCTTAAATGACACATTAGACCTGATGGACTTAATTGATATTTATAGAGGATTCCATCCAAAAGCATCAGAATACACTTTCTTTTCAAGTGCACATGGAACATTCTCCAGGATTGATTACATGTTGGGCCACAAAGCAAGCCTCAGTAAATTTAAGAAAAACTGAAATCATATCAAGCATCTTTTCCAAGCACAGCACTATGAGATTAGAAATCAACTACATGAAAAAAACATAAACACGTGGAGGCTAAACAAGATACTACTAAATAACTAATGGATCACTGAAGAAATCAAAGAGGAAATTAAAAAAATACATAGAGATAAGTGAAAGCAAAAACATTACATTCTAAACCCTATGGGACACAGGAAAAAGAATTTTAAGAGGGAAGTTTATAGTGATACAAGCTTATCTCAGGGAACAACAACAAAAAAATCTCAAATAAACAACCTAACCTTACACCTAAAGCAACTAGAGAAGGAGGAACAAACAAAACCCAAAGTTAGTAGAAGGAAAGAAATCATAAAGAACAGAGCAGAAATAGAGACTACGAAAACAGTAGAAAAGATCAATGAAACTAAAAGCTGGTTCTTTGAAAAGATAAACAAAATTGATAAACTTTTAGCCAGACTCACCAAGAAAAAAAGAAGGCCCAAATCAATAAAATTAAAAATGAAAAAGGAGAAGTTACAACCAACACCACAGAGATACAGAGGATGAGACTAGTACGAGCAACTATACACCAATAAAATGGACAACCTAGAAGAAATAAACAAATTCTGAGGAAGGTACAATCTCCCAAGACTGAACCAGGAAGAAATGGAAAATTTGAACAGACCAATTACCAGTACTGAAATTGAATCAGTGATTAAAAGACTCCCAACAAACAGAAGTCCAGTGCCAGATGGCTTTGCAGGCAAATTCTACCAAACGTTTAGAGAAGACTTAACACCTATCCTTCTGAAACTATTCCAAAGAATTGTAGAGGAAGGAACACTCCCAAACTCCATCTATGAGGCCACCATCACCGTGATACCAAAATCAGACAAAAATACCACAAAAAAAGGAAACTACAGGCTAGTATCACTGATGAACATAGACGCAAAAATCCTCAACAAAATACTAGGAAACTAGGGGCAACTTAACCGGGAGAACGCACGGCGTGCCTAGGCTGGTGCAACGTCCTGCCGGACTCTGCCGCCGCAGGCTCACCCCGCATCCTCACCCATCCGTCCCCCCAGCCTGAGTGAGCCAGAGCCCCCGAAGCAGCTGCTCCTTTAACCCCATCCTGTCTGAGTGAAGAACAGATGCCCTCAGGCGACCTACGTGCAGAGGCGGGGCTAAATCCAAAGCTGAGCAGCGGGAGCTGTGCGAACAAAGAAGAGAAAGGGAAATCTCTCCTAGCAGCCTCAGGAGCAGCGGATTAAGTCTCCACAATCAACTTGATGTACCCTGCATCTGTGGAATACCTGAATAGACAACAAATCATCCCAAATTGAGGAGGTGGACTTTGAGAGCAAGATTTATTATTTTTTCCTCTTTTTGTGAGTGTGTATGTGTATGCTTCTGTGTGAGCTTTTGTCTGTGTAGCTTGGCTTTCACCATTTGTCCTAGGGTTCTATCCATCCATTTTTTTGTTTTTTTTTCTTAAAAAATTTTTTTTCTTAATTATTTTTCATTTTAATAACTTTATTTTATCTTACTTTATTTTATTTTATCCCCTTCCTTCCTCCCTTCCTCCCTCCCTCCCTCTCTCTCTTTCTCTCTTTCACTCTTTCTCTCTTTCTCTCTTTCTTTCTTCCTTTCTTTCCACATTTTCTCCCTTTTATTCTGAGCTGCGTGGATGAAAGGCACTTGGTGGTGCAGCCAGGAGTCAGTGCTGTGTGCCTCTGATGTGGGAGAGCCAACTTCAGGACACTGGTCCACAAGACACCTCCCAGCTCCACATAATGTCAAATGGCGAAAATCTCCCAGAGATCTCCATCTCAACACCAGCACCCAGCTTCACTCAACGACCAACAAGCTACAGTGCTGGACACCCTATGCCAAACAACTAGCAAGACAGGAACATAACCCCACCCATTAGCAGAGACGCTGCCTAAAATCATAATAAGGCCACAGACACCCCAAAACACACCACCAGACATGGACCTGCCCACCAGAAAGACAAGATCCAGCATCATCCACCAGAACACAGGCACTAGTCCCCTCCACCAGTAAGCCTACACAACCCACTGAACCAACTTTAGCCACTGGAGACAGACACCAAAAACAACGGGAACTACGAACCTGCAGCCTGCAAAAAGGAGACCCCAAACACAGTAAGATAAGCAAAATGAGAAGACAGAAAAACACACAGCAGATGAAGGAGCAAGATAAAAGCCCACCAGACCTAACAAATGAAGAGGAAATAGGTAGTCTACCTGAAAAAGAATTCAGAATAATGATAGTAAAGATGATCCAAAATCATAGAAATAAAATAGAGAAAATGCAAGAAACAGTTAACAAGGACCTAGAAGAACTAAAGATGAAACAAGCAATGATGAACAACACAGTAAGTGAAATTAAAAATACTCTAGATGGGATCAATAGCAGAATAACTGAGGCAGAACAGATAAGTGACCTGGAAGATAAAATAGTGGAAATAACTACTGCAGAGCAGAATAAAGATAAAAGAATGAAGAGAACTGAGGACAGTCTCAGAGACCTCTGGGACAACATTTAAACGCACCAACATTCGAATTACAGGGGTTCCAGAAGAAGAAGAGAAAAAGAAAGGGACTGAGAAAATATTTGAAGGGATTATAGTTGAAAACTTCCCTAATGTGGGAAAGGAAATAGTTAATCAAATCTAGGAAACACAGACAGTCCCATACAGGATAAATACAAGGAGAAACACGCCAAGACACATATTAATCAAACTGTCAAAAATTAAATACAAAGAAAACATATTAAAAGCAGCAAATGAAAAACAACAAATAACACACAAGTGAATCCCCATAAGGTTAACAGGTGATCTTTCAGCAGAAACTCTGCAAGCCAGAAGGGACTGGCAGGACATATTTAAAGTGATGAAGGAGAAAAACCTACAACCAAGATTACTCTCCCAGCAAGGATCTCATTCAGATTTGATGGAGAAATTAAAACGTTTACAGACAAGTAAAAGCTGAGAGAGTTCAGCACCACCAAACCAGCTTTACAGCAAATGCTAAAGGAACTTCTCTAGGCAAGAAACACAAGAGAAGGAAAAGACCTACAATAACAAACCCAAAACAATTAAGAAAATGGGAATATGAACATACATATCGATAATTAATTACCTTAAATGTAAATGGACTAAATGCTCCCACCAAAAGACACAGACTGGCTGAATAGATACAAAAACAAGACCCATATATAGGCTGTCTACAAGAGACCCACTTCAGACCTAGAGACACATACAGACTGAAAGTAAGGGGATGGAAAAAGATACCCCATGCAAATGGAAACCAAAAGAAAGCTGGAGTAGCAATTCTCATATCAGACAAAATAGACTATAAAATAAAAACTATTAGAAGAGACAAAGAAGGACACCACATGATGATCAAGGGATCGATCCAAGAAGAAAATATAACAATTGTAAATATTTATGCACCCAACATAGGAGCACCTCAATACATAAGGCAAATACCAACAGCCATAAAAGGGAAAATTGACAGTAACACATTCATAGTAGGGGACTTTAACACCCAACTTTCACCAATGCACAGATCATCCAAAATGAAAATAAATAAGGAAACACAAGCTTTAAATGATACATTAAACAAGATGGACTTAATTGATGTTTATAGGACATTCCATCCAAAAACAACAGAATACACATTTTTCTCAAGTGCTCATGGAACATTCTCCAGGATTGATCATATCTTGGGTCACAAATCAAGCCTTGGTAAATTTAAGAAAACTGAAATTGTATCAAGTATCTTTTCCGACCACAATGTTATGAGACTAGATATCAATTACAGGAAAAGATCTGTAAAAAATACAAACATATGGAAGCTAAACAATACACTACTTAATAACAAACTGATCACTGAAGAAATCAAAGAGGAAATCAAAAAATACCTAGAAACAAATGACAATGGAGACACGACAACCCAAAACCTATGGGAGGCAGCAAAAGCAGTTCTAAGAGGGAAGTTTATAGCAATAGAATCCTACCTTAAGAAACAGGAAACATCTCGAATAAACAACCTAACCTTGCACCTAAAGCAATTAGAGAAAGAAGAACAAAAAAACCCCAAAGTTAGCAGAAGGAAAGAAATCATAAAGATCAGATCAGAAATAAATGAAAAAGAAATGAAGGAAACAATAGCAAAGATCAATAAAACTAAAAACTGGTTCCTTGAGAAGATAAACAAAATTGATAAACCATTGGCCAGACTCTTCAAGAAAAAAAGGGAGAAGACTCAAATCAATAGAATTAGAAATGAAAAAGGAGAAGAACTGACACTGCAGAAATACAAAAGATCATGAGAGATTACTACAAGCAACTCTATGCCAATAAAATGGACAACCTGGAAGAAATGGACAAACTCTTAGAAATGCACAACCTGCCAAGACTGAATCAGGAAGAAATAGAAAATATGAATAGACCAATCACAAGCACTGAAATTGAAACTGTGATTAAAAATCTTCCAACAAACAAAAGCCCAGGACCAGATGGCTTCACAGGAGATTTCTATCAAACATTTAGAGAAGAGCTAATACCTTTCCTTCTCAAACTCTTCCAAAATATAGCAGAGCAAGGAACACTCCCAAACTCATTATCTGAGGCCACCATCACCCTGATACCAAAACCAGACAAGGATGTCACAAAGAAAGAAAACTACAGGCCAATATCACTGATGAACATAGATGCAAAAATCCTTAACAAAATACTAGCAAACAGAATCCAACAGCACATTAAAAGGATCATACACGATGATCAAGTGGGGTTTATTCCAGGAATGCAAGGATTCTTCAATATATGCAAATCAATCAATGTGATACACCATATTAACAAATTGAAGGAGAAAAACCATATGATCATCTCAATAGATGCAGAGAAAGCTTTCGACAAAATTCAACATCCATTTATGATAAAAACCCTGCAGAAAGGAGGCATAGAGGGAACTTTCCTCAACATAATAAAGGCCATATGTGACAAACCCACAGCCAACATCATCCTCAATGGTGAAAAACTGAAACCATTTCCACTAAGATGAACAAGACAAGGTTGCCCACTCTCACCACTCTTATTCAACATACTTCTGGAAGTTTTAGCCACAGCAATCAGAGAAGAAAAAGAAATAAAAGGAATCCAAATTGGAAAAGAAGGAGTAAAGGTGTCACTGTTTGCAGATGACATGATACTATACATAGAGAATCCTAAAGATGCTACCAGAAAACTACTAGAGGTAATCAATGAATTTGGTAAAGTAGCAGGATACAAAATTAATGCACAGAAATCTCTGGCATTCCTGTACACTAATGATGAAAAATCTGAAAATGAAATCAAAAAAACACTCCCATTTACCACTGCAACAAAAAGAATAAAATATCTAGGAATAAACCTACCTAAGGAGACAAAAGACCTGTATGCAGAAAATTATAAGACACTGATGAAAGAAATTAAAGATGATACAAAAGATGGAGAGATATACCATGTTCTTGGATTGGAAGAATCAACATTCTGAAAATGCCTCTACTACCCAAAGCAATCTGCAGATTGAATTCAATCCGTATCAAACTACCAGTAGCATTTTTCACAGAACTAGAACAAAAAATTGCACAAGTTGTATGGAAACACCAAAGACCCCGAATAGCCAAAGCAATCTTGAGAAAGAAAAACGGAGCTGGAGGAATCAGGCTCTCTGACTTCAGACTGTACCACAAAGCCACAGTAATCAAGACAGTATGGTACTGGCACAAAAAGAGAAATATAGATCAATGGAACAGGATAGAAAGCCCAGAGATAAACCCACGCACATATGGTCACCTTATCTTTGATAAAGGAGGCAGGAATGTACAGTGGAGAAAGGACAGCCTCTTCAATAAGTGGTGCTGGAAAGACTGGACAGGTACCTGTAAAAGTATGAGATTAGATCACTCCCTAACACCATACACAAAAATAAGCTCAAAATGGATTAAAGACCTAAACGTAAGGCCAGAAACTATCAAACTCTTAGAGGAAAACACAGGCAGAACACTCTATGACATAAATCACAGCAAGTTCCTTTTTGACCCACCTCCTAGAGAAATGGAAATAAAAACAAAAATAAACAAATGGGACCTAATGAAATTTCAAAGCTTTTGCACAGCAAAGAAAACCATAAACAAGACCAAAAGACAACCCTCAGAATGGGAGAAAATATTTGCAACTGACAAAGGATTAATCTCCAAAATTTACAAGCAGCTCATGCAGCTCAATGACAATAAACCAAACAACCCAATCCAAAAATGGGCAGAAGACCTAAACAGACATTTCTCCAAAGAAGATATACAGACTGCCAACAAACACATGAAAGAATGCTCAACATCATTAATCATTAGAGAAATGCAAATCAAAACTACAATGAGATATCATCTCACACCAGTCAGAATAGCCATCATCAAAAAAATCTACAAACAATAAATGCTGGAGAGGGTGTGGAGAAAAGGGAACACTCTTGCACTGCTGATGGCAATGTGAATTGGTACAGCCACTATGGAGAACAGTATGGAGGTTCCTTAAAAAACTACAAATAGAACTACCATATGACCCAGCAATCCTACTACTGGGCATATACCCTGAGAAAACCATACAAAAAGAGTTATGTACAAAATATTCATTGCAGCTCTATTTACAATAGCCAGGGAGCTGGAAACAACCTAAGTGTCCATCATCGGATGAATGGATAAAGAAGATGTGTCACATATATACAATGGAATATTACTCAGCCATAAAAAGAAATGAAATTGAGCTATTTGTAATGAGGTGGATGGACCTAGACTCTGTCATACAGAGTGAAGGAAGTCAGAAAGAGAAAGACAAATACCGTATGCTAACACATATATATGGAATTTAAGAAGGATAAAAAAATGTCATGAAGAACCTAGGGGTAAGACGGGAATAAAGACACAGACCTAGTAGAGAATGAACTTGAGGATGTGGTGGGGGAAGGGGAAGCTGTGACAAAGTGAGAGAGTGGCATGGACATATATACACTACCAAACGTAAAATAGATAGCTAGTGGGAAGCAGCTGCATAGCACAGGGAGATCAGCTCGGTGCTTTGTGACCACCTAGAGGGGTGGGATAGGGAGGCTGGGAGGGAGGGAGACGCAAGAGGGAAGAGATCTGGGAACATATGTATATGTATAACTGATTCACTTTGTTATAGAGCAGAAACTAACACACAATTGTAAAGCAATTATACTCCAATAAATATGTTAAAAAATACTAGAAAACTGACTCCAACAATACATTAAAAGGATCATACACCATAATCAAGTGGGATTTATCCCAGGGATCAAGGGGCTTTTCAATATCCACAAATCAATAAGTGTGATACACCATATTAAAAAATTGAACAGAAACCATATGATCATCTCAATAGATGCAGAAAAAGCTTTTGATAAAAGTTCAACACCCATTTATGATAAAAACTCTCCAGAAAGTGGGCACAGAGGAAACATATCTCAAAACAATAAAGGCCATATATGACAAACTCACAGCTAACATCATAATCACTGGTGAAAAGCTGAAAGCATTTCCTGTAAGATCAGGAACAAGACAAGGATGTCCACTCTCGCCATTTTTATTCAAAGTTTTGGAAGTCCTAGCCATAGCAATCAGAGAAGAAAAAGAAATAAAAGACTTCTTTTCCAAATTGGAAAAGAAGTAAAACTGTTATATTTGCAGATGGCATGATACTGTACATAGGAAATCTTACAGACGCTACCAGGAAGGTATTTACTAAACCTCATCAATGAATTTGGTAAAGTCTCAGGATATGAAATTAATACACAGAAATCTGTTGCATTTCTATACAGTAACAACAAAATACCAGAAAGAGAAATTAAAGAAATAATCCCATTTACCATCACACCAAAAAGAATAAAATACCCTGGAATAAACCTACCTAAGGAGCCAAAAGACCTGTACACCGAAAACTGTTAAGATGCTGATGAAAGAAATTGAAGATGACACAGATTGAAAGATATACTGTGTTCTTGGATTGGAAGGATCAATATTGTCAAAATGACTATACCATGTAAGACAATCTATAGATTCTATGCAATCCCTATCAAATTACTAATGGCATTTTTCACAGAACTAGAACAAATATTTTAAAATTTTATGGAAACACAAAAGACCCCGAATAGCCAAAACAATCTTGAGAAAGAAAAATGGAGTTGGAGGAATCAGGCTCCCTGACTTCAGACTATACTACAAAGCTACAGTCATCAAAACAGTATGGTACTGGCACAAAAAGAGAAATATAGATCAATGGAACAGGATAGAACGCCTGGAAATAAGCCCACACACCTATGGTCAATTAATCTACAACAAAGGAGGCAAGAATATACAATGAAGAAAAGAGTCTTTTTAATAAGTAGTGCTGGGAAAACTGGGCAGCTACATGTAAAAAAATGAAATTAGAACATTCTCTAACACCATACACAAAAATAAACTCAAATGGATTAAAGACCTGAATGTACAACTGGATACTATAAAACTCCTAGAGGAAAACATAGGCAGAACACTCTCTGACATAAATTGCAGCAATGTTTTTTTTTTCTCTCTCTCCTAGAGTAATGGAAATAAAAACAAAAATAAATAGGACCTCATCAAACTTAAAAGCTTTTGCATAGCACAGGAAGCCATATACAAAATGAAAAGACAACCTACAGAATGGGAGAAAATATTTACAAACAATGCAACTGACAAGGGATTAATCTCCAAAATACACAAACAGCTCATACAACTCAACAACAAAAAATCAACCCAATCAAGAAATGGGTAAAAGATCTATATGGACATTTTTCCAAAGAAGATATACAGGTGGCCAAAAGACTCATGGAACCATACTCAACACTGCTAATTATTAGACAAATGCAACAAAGCTACAATGAGGTACCACTTCACACCAGTCAGAATGGCCATCATTAAAAACTCTACAAACGGGCTTCCCTGGTGGTGCAGTGGTTGAGAGTCCACCTGTCAATGCAGGGGACACAGGTTCAAGCTGTGGTCTGGGAGGATCCCATGTGCCGTGGAGCAACTAAGCCCATGCACCACAACTACTGAGCCTGTGCTCTAGAGCCCACGCGCCACAACTACTGAACCCACGTGCCACAACCACTGAAACCCACACGTCTAGAGCCATGCTTTGCAACAAGAGAAGCCATCGCAATGAGAAGCCTGCGCACCTCAATGAAGACTAGCCTCTGCTCGCCTCAACTAGAGAAAGCCCACGCACAGCAACGAAGACCCAACACAGCCAAAAATAAAATAAATAAATTAAAAACAAACTCTATAAATAACAAATGGTGGAGAGGATGTGGAGAAAAGGGAACCCTCCTACATTGTTGGTGGGAATGTAAGTTGGTACAGCCACTATGGAAAACAGTATGGAGGTTCCTTTAAAAACTAAAAATAGAGCTACCACATGATCCTGCAATCTCACTCCTGGGCATATATCTGAAGAAAACTATAATTTGAAAAGATACATGCACTGCATTTTTCATAGCGGGACTATTTACAAGAGCTAAAACATGGAAGCAACCTAAATGTCCATTGAAGATGTCCATTGTCCATTACGAAGATGTGGTATATTTATACAATGGAATATTACTCAGCCATAAAAAAGAATGAAATAATGCCATTTGCAGCAACATGGATGGACTTAGAGTTTATCAGACTATGTGAAGTAAGCCAGACAAAGACAAATATCATAAGATATTGCTTATATGAGGAATCTAAAAAAAATGATACAAATGAACTTATATAAACAACAGAAATAGACTCACAGACATAGAAAAACTTATGGTTACCAAAGGGGAAGTGAGGGGAAAGGATAAATTAGGAGTTTGGGATTAACATATACACACTACTATATATAAATAAATAACCAACAAAGACGTACTGTAAAGCTAGGGAACTATACTCAATGTTTTGTAATAACCTATAAGGAAAAAGAATCTGAAAAAGAATAGATATATATCTATGTGTAACTGAATCACGTTCCTGTACACCTGAAACTAATACAACACTGTAAATCAACTATACTGCAATAAAAAAATAACAAAAAGTTATCAAATGAAATCCAGGAATGCATAGAAAAGATCATACCCCATGATCAAGCTGAATTCATCACAGGGTCACAAGAATGGTTCAATATACACAAATCAAACAATGTGATACACCACATCAACAAAAGAAAAGACAGAAACCACATGATCATCTCAAAAGATGCAGAAAAAGCACTTGATAAAATTCAATATACGTGGATAAAGAAGATGTGGCACATATATACAATAGAATATTACTCGGCCATAAAAAGAAATGAAATTGAGTTATTTGTAGTGAGGTGGATGGACGTAGAGTATGTCATAAGAGTGAAGTAGGTCAGAATGAGAGAAACAAATACCGTATGCTAACACATATATATGGAATCTGAAAAAAAAAAAAGGTTCTGAAGAACCTAGGGGCAGGACAGGAATAAAGATGCAGATGTAGAGAATGGACTTGAGGACATAGGGATGGGGAAGGGTAAGCTGGGACAAAGTGAGAGAGTGGCATGGACATATATACACTACCAAATGTAAAATAGATACCTAGTGGTAAGCAGCCACATAGCACAGGGAGATCAGCACGGTGCTTTGTGACCACCTTGAGGGGTGAGATAGCGAGGGTGGGAGGGAGATGCAAGAGAGAGGAGATATGGGGATATATGTATATGTATAGCTGATTCACTTTGTTATAAAGCAGAAACTAACACACTATTGTAAAGCAATTATACTCCAATAAAGATGTTAAAAATATATATATATGAAGAAAAAAACCCAAATACCTAAAAACTTAATGGCACAAAAAAATTTCAATATCCATTTATGATAAAAACTGTTACCAAAGTGGGTATAGAAGGAACATATCTTAACATAATAAAAGTTATTCATGACAAACCCACAGCCAACATAATTCTCAATGGTGAAATGGTGAAAGCCTTCCTGCTCAAATCTGGAACAGGGCAAAGATGCCCACTCTCACCACTTCTATTCAACATAGTATTGCAAGTCCTATCCACAGCAGTCAGACAAGTAAAAGAAATAAAACGTATCCAAATTGGAAGAGAAGAAGTAAAATTGTCATTGTATGCAGATGACATGATACTGTATATAGAAAACCCTAAAATATCCACACAAAACTATCAGAACTGATAAAATAATTCAGTAAAGTAGCAGAATACAAGATTAACATACAGAAATATGTTGCATTTCTTTACTTTACACTAACAATGAAATATCAGAAAGGGAGGGTAAAAAAAATCCCTTTAAAAATCACATCAAAAAAACCCCCAAAAAACTTAGGAATAAACCTGACTAAGGAGGTGAAAGACTTATGTGCTGAGAATTATAAGACACTGACAAAGGAAGTTGAAGAGGATTCAAAGAAACAGAAAGATATCCCATGCTCTTGGATTGGAAGAATTAGTACTGTTAAAATGGCCACGGTGGGGCTTCCTTGATGGCGCAGTGTTTGAGAGTCCGCCTGCCGATGCAGGGGACACGGGTTCGTGCCCTGGTCTGGGAAGATCCCACTTGCCGCGGAGTGGCTAGGCCCGTGAGCCATAGCCGCTGAGCCTGTGCATCCGGAGCCTGTGCTCCATAACGGGAGAGGCCACAACAGTGAGAGCCCGCATACAGCAAAAAAATTAAAAAAATGGCCATGGTAACCAAAGCCATCTACAGATTTAATGTGAACACTATCAAGTTACTCATGACATTTTTCACAGAACTAGAACAAAGAATCCTAAAGTTTATATTGGAACCATAAAAGACTCAGAATTGCCAAAGCAATCCTGAGGGAAAAAGAACAAAGCAGGAGGCATAACCCTCCCAGACTTCAGACAATACTACAAAGCTACAGTAATCAAAATGCATGGTATCGACACAAAAATAGACATATGGATCAATGGAACAGAATAGAGAGCCCAGAAATAAACCCACACACCTATGGTCAATTAATCTTTGACAAAGGAGGCAAGAATATACAATGGAGGAAAGACAGTCTCTTCAGCAAGTGGTGTTGGGAAAGCTGGACAGCCTCATGGAAGTCAACGAAGTTAGAATACTCCCTCACACCATACACAAAAATAAACTGAAAATGGCTTAAAGACTTAAATATTAGACATGACACCATCAAACTCCTAGGAGAGAACATAGGCAAAACATTCTCTGACATAAATTGTACCAATGTTTTCTTAGGTCAGTCTCCCAAGGCAACAGAAATAAAAAGCAAAAATAAACAAATGGGACCTAATTAAACTCAAAAGCTTTTGCACAGTAAAGGAAATGATGAACAAAATGAAAAGACAACCTACAGAATGGGAGAAAATATTTGCCAATGATGTGACCAACAAGGGCTTAATTTCCAAAACATACAAACAGCTCATCCAACTCAATAACAAAAAAACCAAACAACCCAATCAAAAAATGGGCAGAAGACCTAAATAGACATTTCTCCAAAGAAGGCATACAGATGGCCAATAGGCACATGGAATGATGTTCAACATGGCTAATTATTAGAGAAAATGGAAATCAAAGCTACAATGAGGTACCACCTCACACCAGTCAGAATGGCCATCATTAAAAGCTCTACAAATAACAAATGCTGGAGACGGTTTGGAGAAAAGGGAACCCTCCTACACTGCTGGTGGGAATGTAAATTGGTATAGCCACTATGGAAAACACTATGGAGTTTCATTAAAAAACTAAAAATAGAGCTACCACATGATCCTGCATTCCCATTTCTGGGCATATATCTGGAGGAAACCATAATTCGAAAAGATACATGCACCTTAATGTTCATAGCATCACTGTTTACAATAGCCAAGACATGGAAGCAACCTAAGTGTCCATTGACAGATGAATGGATGAAGAAGGTGTGGTACATATATACCATGAAATACTACTCAGCCATAAAAAAGAATGAAATAATGCCATTTGCAGCAGCATAGATGGACCTAGAGATCATCACACTCAGAAAGAGATAGACAAAAGCCATCTATCATTTATATGTGGAATATAAAATGTGACACAGATGAACTTATTTACAAAACAGAAACAGACAGACATAGAAAAGAAACTTATGGTTACCAAAGGGAAAGGGGGTGGGGGAGGGATAAATGAGGAGTTTGGGATTAGCAGATACAAACTACTATATATAAAATAGATAAACAAGGTCCTACTGTATTGCACAAGGAACTGTATTCAGTATCCTATAATAAACCAAAATGGAAAAGAATATGAAAAAGAATATGTATAGATGTGTATAACTGAATCACTTTGCTGTACACCAGAAACTAACACAACATTGTAAATCAACTATACCTCAGTTAAAAAAACAAACAAACAAGGGAGACTAAATAGACCAGGAAGTCAAATTAACTGTTCATATAATATGCACATCAAAAAGATTTTACATGATACAGTCAATTTTCCTAGGCCTATGAAACAAAACTTTAGTTAAATAGAGGCAGTCCTGAAAGTTGAAATCAATTGTATTCTAAAATTTTTATATGAATTGTTTTGAAATCTGAATGTATTTTTCCATAAAGCCATGTTAACAGGGTTATTAGATTCCCATGTCAACTCACAAAAGATTCATAATGAATTTGAAAAAGTAAGTTTTCTTTCAGTGAGCAATGCCCAAAGCATCTTCACCAGTATCCTGAGTTCCTTCTCACAACAATCCTGGAATATATATGGGACAGACATTATCATCTGTCTTCGTGTTGTAGCCGAGAAAACTGAGTGAGCTACAGAGGGTCGAGTGTTATATCAGAGAAAGAACTGGAGAAGAGTTCACCACATGTGGACTGGCCCCTGGCATTGTTTTGCTCTAAATGCTCCCCATGATTGTCAGAAGCTGTGAGTGAAGAACCAGGGGTATAGTGCATTCTTCCTAAGTATCAGTCACCTGGGGCACCTCACTCTGTATGACAGACTCTAGGTCCATCCACCTTACTACAAATAACTCAATTTCGTTTCCTTTTATGGCTGAGTAATATTCCATTGTATATATGTGCCACATCTTCTTTATCCATTCATCTGTTGATGGACACTTAGGCTGCTTCCGTGTCCTGGCTATTGTAAATAGAGCTGCAATGAACATTTTGGTACATGACTCTTTTTGAATTATGGTTTTCTCAATGTGTATGCTCAGTAGTGGGACTGCTGGGTTGTATGGTAGTTCTATTTGTAGTTTTTTAAGGAACCTCCATACTGTTCTCCATAGTGGCTGTGTCAATTTACAAATACCGTATGTTAACACATATATATGGAATCTAAGGGAAAAAAAAAAAGGTCGTGAAGAACCTAGGGGTAAGACGGGAATAAAGACACAGACCTACTAGAGCATGGACTTGAGGATATGGGGAGGGGGAAGGGTAAGCTGGGGCAAAGTGAGAGAGTGGCATGGACATATATACCCTACCAAATGTAAAATAGATAGCTAGTAGGAAGTAGCCGCATAGCACAGGGAGATCAGCTCAGTGCTTTGTGACCACCTAGAGGGGTGGGATAGGGAGGGTGGGAGGGAGGGAGACGCAAGAGGGAAGAGATATGGGAACATATGTACATGTATAACTGATTCACTTTGTTATAAAGCAGAAACTAACACACCATTGTAAAGCAATTATACTCCAATAAAGATGTTAAAAAAAAAAGAAAGAAGGAAAAAATGGAGAAAAGGAGGGAGGTGGGGAGGGAGGAAGAAACCTTTTAAATTCCCCAGCCCAGCAATAACACCGGCAGGTTCAACTCTAAGCTTTTTCTAAATGTACCTGCATATTGACCACTGGGTAGCCTGCTGTTTTCCTCAACAATTGTCCTCTGTAAGGCTCTCTGCGTAAACCAATATGTATGTAAATATCGTGTGTGTTGGCAGTACAGTGTTCTATGTTAAGAATACACCACAATTTGTATTTAACTGATTTAAAAAAAAAAAAAAAAGCACATTCCCTAGCCTCTTATCTGGAGTCTCTAATTCCGCCCAGTGTGGGGGTGTACCCAGATTATTGTTAATAATTGCCCTGGGTCAGGCATATTTGGGTTTACATTGAGGATTTAAATCAGATACGCTTGAATTTGCACCTGGGCTAGGCCTCGAGCAAGCTGTCTGACCTTGGGCAAGTCATTTAATAGCTGTAACTCTCAGTTTCTTCATGTGTATAATAGAAATAAAAACATCTCTTTCAGTGTAATTGTGAGGATTGTTTGTAAAATGTAACACAGGGCCTGGCACAAATACAATTTCTCTATATATCTGCCTTAGGCGATGCTGATCAAATACACATTAACAATCAAACCTTTTGTGGTAGATGGGTCAAGCCCTGTGTTCATAAGCCAAAGAAATACTACACATTAACAATCAAACCTTTTGTGGTAGATGGGTCAAGCCCTGTGTTCATAAGCCAAAGAAAACAAGTACAGAGAAGTGTGTGGTCAAACCCAGTTTTTAGTTGGTCCAGAAGGCAGTTTTCCTTAAGCTTTGTGAAGTCAAGGTATTCTCTTAACAAGCTCCCTTTTTTCTTTTGGAGGACAGTACAGGTCATCTACAGTAGGTTCCAGTCCCCAAATTCAAGTGATACCCCTGGGATAAGCAGTCTTTTTCCAGATCAAGCAGAGGCCATAGAGAAACTGACAGATGGAAGGAACAGCCATCCCACCACACACTTGTTTCCAGTATAGCTATCACCTTTTTTTGGAAAAGTGGGGAAGAAGCCTCATACTGTTCATTAGGAAGGGGAGAAAAAGCTGAATTCTCGAGGGGAAAATAAAGATCTGATTTAAAGCTAATGGCTTTGTAGGAGGCCAGCTGGGGTTAGGTCAGGCCATCCCACCTAGCAGCCCTGCAGCTGATTGTAAAAAGTGTAACATCTAGGGCTTCCCTGGTGGCGCAGTGGTTGAGAGTCCGCCTGCCGATGCAGGCGACACAGGTTCGTGCCCTGGTCCAGGAAGATCCCACATGCCGCGGAGCGGCTGGGCCCATGAGCCGTGGCCACTGAGCCTGCGTGTCCGGAGCCTGTGCTCCACAACGGGAGAGGCCACAACAGTGAGAGGCCCGCGTACCGCCAAAAAAAAAGTGTAACATCTCACAACCACTGCGAGACTTTTCCTTGCCAAACTCTTCTGAACACACTTTCTTTAATTCTCACCATGCTCTTATAAGAGAGGGAATAATTTACAAATGAGGAAACTGAGGTCCAGAGTGATTAGATAACCCAGGCAGTAAGTGTGGAGCTGAGGTACAGATCCAGGCTCCCTGGCCATGTTCTTTGACACTGATGCCAGTCCCCAAATGGGTTGGGGACTGTGGAGTGCGAATTAGAAATAATCCATTTGGTCATTGCCTCTGTGCTCATGGGTGGGGACCATGGAGGAGGTGTCCCTGTACAGGAGGGCAGAGCTCCTCTGTGATGAATACTGTTTTAGAGTGATATCAACATCAACAGCAAAAAAAAATCCTGAAAGTTCCCAACTCAACCACCATTAGTCATATGCTAATGCTTGGGCATCTCCTCCTGAACCATTCACCAAAAATTTGCAAGCAAATCGTGCGGAATCTTGGCTCGCCTGTACTGAAAAGTAGCAACATCTTGTTTTCCATGGTGGCTTTTGACCTGAGCCTAGACTTCAACCACAAATGAAGCCGAAGAAGGCATGCAGCAGGAAATAGGTAGCCACCACTTCCTGAGTCCTCGCTGTGGGCCAGGCACAGCGTACATGCTTTAAGTGTATTATCTCATCAAAAAGTTCATTAAACAAGCAATTAAACCTTTCACTTGCTGGAAGAAAGAAATGTAGAGGCAAAAGATCAGATTCCAGTCATGGAATGACCATTAACCAGCTTCACCATCTTGCCTAAGCCACTTAATCTCTGTGGGTATTTTCTCATTTGCAAGACAAGGGAATTGGAAAGAAGCTCATCAGATGCTCTCAGGACTTGGATTTGAGTGCTGGCCCTACCATATATTAGCACCGGTCTTTGGGCGAGCCATTTAAAATTCACCTGTCCACTAGGTTGTGGCAAAGATCTCAAACTAAGAATGTAATAGGTCTTTTGTGCACTTTTAAGTACAAAACAATCGGCAACCAACACTTAGTAGCACTTACTGGGTGCCAGATACTGCTGTCAATGCTCTTCATATATTAAGTCATTTAACACACATTATAGCCCATAAAAAAATCCATTTTATAGACAGTGAAACTAAGGTTACAGAGACGTTAAATAAGCTGTCCAAGGCCACACAGCTAAGAAGTAGTGAAACTAGGATTTGAAATTCTCATAATTACTTAGTTTGAATAACCAGTTAGCCAGAAATGAGCATCATGAAAATTGGTGTCCTCCGAAGTAGTGAACTCCCAGTTGCTGTTGGTAGTACAAGGTAACAGCCTGATTCTGCCATGAAGATGTAAATAATGTGGACAGGGATGTGTCACAATTACGGAGCAGTCACCCTCAAATGAAATCCCATCTAAAATATCCATTTTAAAAACAATAAAAAGCTTCTGTACAGCAAAGGAAACCATCCACAAAATGAAAAGACAACCTACCGAATGAGAAAATATTTGCAAAGCATATGTCTGATAAAGGGTAAATATTCAAATTATATAAAGAACTCATAAGCTCAATAGCAAAAAATACAAATAATCCAATCAAAAAATGGGCAGAGGATCTGAATAGACATTTTCCAAAGAAGACATACTGATGGCCAATAGGTACATGAAAAGGTGCTCAACATCGCTAGTCATCAGGGAAATGCCAACAAAACCACGATGAGATATTGTTGTAAATAATCTGGAGATGATTTAAAGCATAGGGAGGATGTATAGGTTATATGCAAATTCCAAGTCATTTTATATAAAGGACTTGAGCATCTCTGGATTTTGGTAGTCACAGGGGTTCCTGGAACCAATCCCCTGCAGAAACCAAGGGACAACTCTACTCGGGGACCAATAAAAGGAGCCTGATGAAAAAAAAAAAATCCACTTAATAAGGCGCTCAGCTAAATTCTAGAGCATTTTCCTGAAGATGTTTATATCTCATGTGAGAAGAAAAATGAAGGAGAAACTGCTTTCATGTTAGTTTGATGGTTTCTAAACCTCTTCCCTACCCTGACAAAATAACCTATACGACATGTGACATTTGGGGATCTCCAAGACAAAGTCGAGAGAAAATTCAATGTGTCCTTCTGTTTTACCCTATGGCCAAAGAAGTTTTACTTTACCAATATCTTCATTTCCTTTACTTCTGTTTTCTTCTCCTTCCTTATAAAAATGTGTCAGCTCTTGTGATACTGCCGTCACAATATCCTTTCTCTTCCCACCAATCATTTCAAGACCATTGGTCTTGAAACCTGAAAGCATCATGGAGTCATCACATACACAAAGCATCCAGCACTCACTGGCTGAGCTCAGAGCGAGAGGTATCCGTTTCCCCACCAGGTGTGCAGGATTCCCTTCCCCATATCCCTTCTGAGGTCAGGGATCCTCTCTAAGCTCCTGTGTGTCATAGATGCAACACCGCGGTCCAGGGAAGGGCTGCTGCCGGCCCAGCTGGTGAGCGGAGGGGCTAGAACTCAGTGCAGGGTTTCTGATGCTGAATCCAGCCCTGCTTTCACAGCACCGGACTCGCTCTCTCACAAGGATACCATTAGGCGAATCAGATACACGTGGCTGAGAGAGTCCCGTGTGGCATTACGATATAGATCAGAAATGTGCCGTGACTATGAAATCTCATTTTCCCATGTACCATGTATTGGTGCTGTAGAAACTGGGGAGGACTCTCATGAACATGATGCTTTTATTACCCTCTTACCCAGCTGGCTTTTATTCTAAGAAACTGGTGGTCTGTGTCTTTTTAGTCTTTGATGTTGTCAGTGGATTCCCTCCACTCCTATTTTGTTTAAAATTTTCTAACATTTATTCTTTTAGAAAGGATTGATTTGCTCTAATTAAAAAGAAAAGGAAAGATGAGAAGGAATAAAGGCTCCGTGGAACCAAGGGGCTTGTGTGGTGGCAATACCACTGAGGTAATTTGTGATTTGACTTACTTTCTGATTTGCTGACTCTAGCTCAAGCCCATTGCCTCCTTGCCAGGCCACTAAGCACGTGTATAAATTGACACGGGCCGGCATAAATCAATTCTTATGCGGGTGGTCGGCTCCATGCCCCATATCAGTCAGGCAAGGGAGGCAAGTGGAGAGCGGTTCCTGCTTGGGGGACTGTAAAGACACCGACGTAGGCTTTGTCAAGGCTGGAGAGGCAGAGAAGCCAACTGCAAAACCAGATTTCCTTCCATAGGATAAACTGACGGTTAGCCTTTAGCGCACATTTAAATCTCGTTCATCCTCATATCCCTGGGCAGAGCACACAGACACCTTGCAATAAACATCTGCAGAGAGAGATACAGAATGTAGGTGGGGAGGGAGGAAGGACACAGAGGAAGAGGTATGAGAGGAAAAAGGAAAGAAGATAAACAGGAGTGAGGACTTAGGAAAAGAGAAGGAAAGGACCGGAACAAAGAGGAACAGGGAGGAAGGCAAGGAGGTACGAGGCAAAGAACAGGAAAGAAGGAAGAAGATAAATAGAAGGAATTAGAAGGAGGAAAGGAAGGATCTGGATGGAAGATGAGAGAAGGAAGGAAGGAGAGAAAGAGGAGAAAGGGGAGACATGCAGCAAGGACAGCGAAAGTGCCCCAGAGCAAACCAGGAGAATGAACGCGGACTTAAGGGCACCGCCTGGTGGTCGTGGCCCTCACATACTTCACCTTCTCCAATTCCTATTTCACTCAGTATCTATCTGCCTGCCAAGTTTAGCACTTCATTAATTCACATCTGATTCTCAAGTTAGTTCATAAATATACCATTTCCTCATTTTGACTACAAGCTTTTTTTTTTTTTTTAATTTTTTTTGCGGTACGCGGGCCTCTCACTGTTGTGGCCTCTCCCGTTGCGGAGCACAGGCTCCGGACGCGCAGGCCCAGCTGCCATGGCTCCCGGGCCCAGCTGCTCCGCGGCATGTGGGATCTTCCCGGACCGGGGCACGAACCCATGTCCCCTGCATCGGCAGGCGGACTCTCAACCACTGCGCCACCAGGGAAGCCCCTAGACTACAAGCTTCTTGAGAGCAGGGTCTTTTCTTAGATTTCTTTTGTGCCCTGGCCACTCCCCGTCCTGTTCTGCCTAGTCCCTAGACAGTGCTGGGTTTGTGAAAAGCAGTGATGTAGCCAACCAGTCACTGGGTCCCTGGTGACCGTGTCAATTTCTCTTGCTGTGAAAGAGCAGCTTCCTTTCTACTCTTCACGCAGCCAGATGGAAGTCTCGTCACCTCCCAAGTTTCATATGCTTTATGCTTTCCAGAGGTACTGTGATGTCTAGAAGACACATTCACGGTAGCCTGTCTAAGCAACTGAAAACTCATTCACTCATTAACATACTGTGACAGGTGGCTATTTAGGAGAACACCAGAATATACATACTATTAAAGATTATTCAGGTGGGCAATCTTACAAACACTACTTGGAACATTTTCTCCAGCCTTACTGCCTAGCTAGCTGTCATCTGGGAAAGAATGCTCTTCAATTAAGGCTGATTTAAACCTCCTTGGAACTGACAAGATAAGCCTGTGTTTCAGAGGTATGCTTCTAGTATACAAATGCCAATGGTTTGCCCCTTTGGTGGGAAATGAACACTACACAAGCACCCAAGCCTGTTACCAGACACGGTGTCATGCCAAAAATGGCAGCTCTTTCTAAAAAACTCCAGTCTCTGTGGCCACATTACATTGAGTCTGGTTTCAGAATCAAATCTTCCACTTTGTGGGTTTTGGGAAGAGGCTGCCGGTATGTAGAGGCGGGAGCCAGACACACTTGGAGAACTGGGTCTTAATCTCTTAGACAATATATAAATTGGGGGGAGAGCAGAGGTCTCCCTCCTCTTGACTGTAAGACTGAAAATATTCATCTGCCGCTGTTCAAATGTGACTTCCTTGCTGCTTAGGATCAGCGAGTGACCTTGAACGGCTCTGGGCTGATGTGAGAGGTTCTAGATACTGATCAGAAACCATTTTCAAGATAGTGTTGCCTGTGTGAAAGAGGCAGGAAGAGCTTACCTGCCCGTGCCCAAGGCATGAGTTTTGACTCAGCAAAGCTTCAAGAAGCCGCCATCTCTGACCACCCCGGCCCTTACCTCCCTCTGAATGCATCTTTCTGACTTGGTCGTGTGTTTCTGATACAAGAAAGCTGAGCGAATGAGAGTGAGTGGTTTAGAAGAGGCAGAGAAGAAAAAGAAATATGCGGGCCTCCCTGGTGGCGCAGTGGTTGAGAGTCCGCCTGCCGATGCAGGGGATACGGGTTCGTGCCCCGGTCTGGGAGGATCCCATATGCCGCGGAGCGGCTGGGCCCGTGAGCCATGGCCGCTGGGCCTGCGCATCCGGAGCCTGTGCTCCGCAACGGGAGAGGCCACAACAGTGAGAGGCCCGCGTACCACAAAAAAAAAAAAAAAAAAAAAAAAAAAAGAAATATGCAAGTATCGTCCTCAAGAGCGGACATAGTATGTAACTGGAAAATGGCCTGTTTGGGGACACACAGTTTTAGGGACCCATGTGCAATTCACATGCCCAGCCTAATTATATCAGTTCCTGTCTCCCCTTCCATTTCTGACCATTCATATACCCAGCTGTGGCCTTTGGGGAAATCCTAAGAAAAGCAGCTCTGTTACGGGCTGGACCGAGCCTGCTTTCCTTCTTCCCGTCAGCACGGGAGGCAGAACCTAAATGTTAATAACAGTCGTGGTAACAGTGATGCTGTCTGATCTCAAGGAAACTGTTGTGCTAAGTGGAAGTTTTACAAAGCTGTTTCGGGGCTTCCCTGGTGGCGCAGTGGTTGAGAGTCCGCCTGCTCATGCAGGGGACGCGGGTTCGTGCCCCGGTCCGGGAAGATCCCACATGCCGCGGAGCGGCTGGGCCCGTGAGCCATGGCCGCTGGGCCTGCGCGTCCGGAGCCTGTGCTCTGCAACGGGAGAGGCCACAACAGTGAGAGGCCTGCGTGCTGCAAAAAAAAAAAAAAAAAAAAAAAAAGCTGTTTCACCAGAGTCAGCAACCCTCCTCTGTTGCGAAGGCCAGGCCGAGTCCCCTGCTTTAATGCAGCGTCCCCCTGACACTCGGTTCGTTTCTGATTAACCAGAGCAGGTGCCCCAGGCCGCTGTGCAGGAGAACCTCAGCATCGGAGTCTGGCGACAGCTCCAGGATTATGAGCCTTCTGGCAGTCAGTGCAGGTACAAGGCCCTGGTGGATACTTAGGGGGCAAACCTCTCATTATTTTGTTTTCTGCTTAAAGCCCCAAGGATATGGAATTCCAGTATATAGCAGTAATTTGCTCTCTGGATTAAAAAGTCTTAAGTATCCTCTCAGCCTCACTGGGATAGAAAGAATATTCGGTCCAATCCCTGGCACCCAGGAGATTTAGTCAGAACACTTTTTGATATATTTTCGGCGTGAGGAAAGAATTTGACAGCTCCACTGAGCATTCTGTCCAGGAGGTGAAGGGCTGTCTGGGAGAGACCGAGACCCTGTATATTTCCTCTGTGAGGGAAATACCTTCCTTATTATCTTCTAAAATAAAGGTATCAGGGATTCCCTGGTGGCGCAGTGGTTGAGAGTCCGCCTGCCGATGCAGGGGACACGGGTTCATGCCCCAGTCCGGGAAGATTCTACATGCTGTGGAGAGGCTGGGCCCGTGAGCCATGGCCGCTGAGCCTGCACGTCCGGAGACTGTGTTCCATAACGGGAGAGGCCGCAGCAGTGAGAGGCCCTCGTACCGCAAAAAATAATAATAATAATAAAAAAATAAATAAAATAAAGGTATCAGTCTGAGATGACATGGAATTCCCCTTGACCGAATCCCTTCAGGAAGGGCCCATCATCTAAGGACCAGAGACCAGGCGTGTGAATTCTCTCCTTACTGAGGGAGACCACACAGATCTCACCTGAGCAAGTGAATGATGGACACCGTCCTGAGAGTAAGAATAGAACAAGAGCTCCTACCCATCAAATAATCAATTATACCTGGATGTGCACACACACACACACACGTATGCAACTCACACGTGCACGCACATTTCACAGACATACAGATCATCAGCCTGCACTGATGGGCCAGAGGGGACAGGAGCCCTACAATTCTTAGATGAATGAGGAGTGGATTCCTTGACCACTTCAGCTCATACTGAAACAACCACTACTTCTTCACAAAGGCTTCCCACTTGGGATTTCCAGAAAGGGAAGGAAAGAAATGTCAACAATACAAGGGAAGGATAATAGCAACAATAGGAATCATTTCCTGAGGGCTTATTCTATGCCAGGTACAGTGGTGCAAGTGGCATTTCATTTAATCCTCTAGGCAAAGGTAGTGGTGATATTATGAAGAAGCATATTGGAGAAGGAAAAACAAACAAAGTAGGTCTTCAAAGCTTTCTTTCAACAAAGTAACATCGTATCATTCCTCCTCACTTCATCTGAGTTCACAGGAGCGTTTTCTGTCACCCTCCCCTCCCCAATGGAAGTGAGGGGAGGCCACAGGGAAGGCAATGACATGATTCTGAACGTCAAGACTCTTCCAGGGCTTCCCTGGTGGCGCAGTGGTTGAGAGTCCGCCTGCTGATGCAGGGGACACGGGTTCGTGCCCTGGTCCGGGAAGATCCCACATGCCGCGGAGCGGCTGGGCCCATGAGCCATGGCCGCTGAGCCTGTGCGTCCGGAGCCTGTGCTCCGCAATGGGAGAGGCCACAACAGTGAGAGGCCCCAGTACCGCAGGAAAAAAAAAAAAAAAAAGACTCTTCCAGTCTCCTCCTTCCATCTCACTCTGTATGGTCTACCCTGTCACCAGCTGCGGGAGAATAAGAGGGCATGGATCTCTATGACTGAAAAACACTTTTTGTTCCAGAGGACGTCTCTCAAAGGTGAAGTATAAGACCCATTAGAAAGGTCAAGCGGTTGTGGGATTGTGAATTGGTAAGATCATCTGAATCAAAATTAGATGACAGTGTAGCAGTGTAATCGATACTGGCCACTGAAGATTCAGAATGACTGTATGTGTGTGTATTCAGGTCAGCGAGCTGTGGGCCTGGTCCTGCACATCCCAGGCGCTTTGCTGTGCTCTATGGAAGAGCTTCTTGCTTCCATTTTCCTTCTCAGCAGGACACTTAGCAAACTGCCCAGTGACAGGCCTAGCATCTCTGTCCCCTTCCAGGGCTCCCCAAGGCAGTACTGGTTAATGCCATCACTTGATTTTCACAGAAGCCCCTCTCACTCTTCACTGGAATTTGATACATAAATTGAGCTCTTTTTGCCTCTTCTCTTTTGGCGCACAGACACTCCAGTGGGCTAGGAGGGTAGCTGGTCTGCAGAGGAGAAAAACTAGCCTCACAGAAATGAGGAGTGATGTCCTGACCCTGTGTGACCCTCGAGGAGCACAGCTGAGAGGAACTTTTGTAGTCTTTTTTTTTTTTTTCCATTTGGAGAATGATGCTAAAAAACCACCATTAATACAGTTCTCTTGAGAGTCATATCAGATTTTTATGTTATTTGAGGTGATTTTTCCTCTACTGTGTGGAGCCCTTAACATAGAATCCTGTGAGAATATGGTCTAAGGATAATGCCCCATCAGTCACCCTGACATGAGTTCTCCCTTGTTGTGGGAACTTTCAGGCCAACCTGCGCTTTTAAATCCCTCATATGCTTTTTTTTTTTTTTTTGCGGTACGCGGGCCTCTCACTGTTGTGGCCTCTCCCGTTGTGGAGCACAGGCTCCGGACGCGCAGGTTCAGCGGCCATGGCTCACGGGACCAGCTGCCCTGCAGCATGTGGGATCTTCCCAGACCGGGGCATGAACCCGCGTCCCCTGCATCGGCAGGCGGACTGTCAACCAGTGCGCCACCAGGAAAGCCCCCCTCATATGCTTTTCAAAGTAATTTGGCATGTGCTGAAAGTAATTGTTATTTTCGATGACTGCTTTTCTTTCTACAAAGACAAAAGCAAGTGAAAAGAAGACAACTCTCTGCCAGAAACTGAGTTCTTGTGAAGAAGTACAGATAAACCTCCATACACCATTATATCCCTAACGCAGCTCACGCAGCTTCGACCTGCAGCCAGCAATCAACATGCTACATTTTAGCAATGCAAGTTGAGAAAAAGGACTTACCTTGGAGTCCAGCTGCTGCATGTATGACCAGAGATATTCTATATTGGCTCCAAAAGGGTGGACGTGAAGAAACGTTGATATGATGCCTGAATTAAAAATACAAAACACTGGACATTATTGAGAGGCAAATAAAAGTCTCAGGCGAATAATGTCATCTGACCCCAGTGACAGTTTTGTCAGGCTGAGTCGTGGTCTTGCCATTACTAAAAGCTCTCGGCAAGTATTCAATAACTGCACATTTTGAAGACGGTAATGGTAACGTGGCCAACAGAACACTGTCTCCTGGAACGACAGTAGCTGGAAAAGCGAGACTCTGAGAAAACACAGAGATGAATGAAGGTATTTCTAAACAAAGACTCCTGGAAGCATTTCAACTACCAATTCTACGCTTGATTCGCCAATAAAAAATTGTAGTTATTGGAAGGATAAAATGATCCCTTTTCTTTCCCTCACTAGACTCTGCAGTATGAAAACGGCTCCTACAGCTGTGTCAAATTCCCCTGGTAATTACAGCTGCTAGTTACAAAGAGTATTTAATCCATATTTCCCCTCACTGCCACTGAAGCACAAATCCTTTGCCGTTTCCCCCTGGATCTTGCTGCTGTGGTTTTTTTTTTTTTTTTTTTTTTGGCTGTACGCGGGCCTCTCACTGTTGTGGCCTCTCCCGTTGCAGAGCACAGGCTCTGGATGCGCAGAAGCTCAGCGGCCATGGCTCACGGGCCCAGCCGCTCCGTGGCATGTGGGATCTTCCCAGACCGGGGCACGAACCCGTGTCCCCTGCATCGGCAGGCGGACTCCCAACCACTGCGCCACCAGGGAAGCCCCTTGCTGTTGTTTTAAGGGAGCTAGCCTGCTCTCTCCTTCTCGCTGCTATAATTTACAAGATCATTTTAAAAGGCCCAGGAATGGACGGTTTGGCTGGAGTCTGATTATAAATCAGAGGGCTTTTCCATCGTGAAATTCAGCTGTCAACACTGTACTGACAAATGAAAAGCTGAACAGTAGTGTCAGGGCTGACGAAAAAGCATTACCCTCCTACCCTCCCTGCTCTTGTAACCAAAATCAAAATGGTGAAAATGAGGACATCAACTCCATAGGCTGTATGCTCCTATTTGTTAAGAAACTGTGTTCAGACTCACATTTTTGCCTTCTCTTTGAAACAGGCTTTGAGATGAATCAAAGTTGAGGATAAGGCCTCAACGTTCTGTTTATTGTGATGCTTTGGTGCTCGAAAGCCAAAGGTCAGAGGGAAGACCCACACTTGTATGAAACGCAGTCAGGGCAAGCATAGGCCGAGCACATCGTTCTGCATTAAGTCATGCTATGAATTGCAGGGTGGCCTTGGATCGACCTGGGATAGGGTCCCGTGGCCCCATGATCTCCTGTGTGATGCTTGGGATGCTCTGGATGAGTGTCAGTTTTTAAAGAAAAGTTCTCAGTTTATCCTTAGGCTGAGAACAGAGAACCAAAGAGTCTACACAAGTACTTTCAAGACCTATCCTCAGAACACTGCTTTTATGTGGGTTTTCTTGGTGGACAGTGAAATGAGGAACATAGAGACGATTAGATACGTTTCTCCATAAAGCCAGAACCTCACTCAGTCTTCAGAGATTGACCTTTTCCCTGAAATATAAAGAACTACTGTTTTATTCTGAGATTATGTTCTTCGTTTTTTGTTAAAATGTCCTTCTCTTATGAAGTAATGGTGATGATAGAAGGTAACAATGGTAGTTTTAATCTCCTTAAGTGGCAAACAGCCATTTTTAATATACGTAAGTGGGATTGTTTTGTCCCCCTCCTACCACTTTGTTAATTTATGTTTTAACTGTATAGACCTGGCAACTACTTCCCTGTGTCTGAAATTCTCAAATCTCGCGAGGTGGCACTATAAGTAACTGATTACCAAGAGTTAAAGTATAGAATCTCATGAATGATTTACTTAGAAAATAAATTAGAACAGAAGTATTAAAAAAAAATAACATTTCCATTTGCATTCCTTAAGTGGGAGAGAGGGGGCAGAATTCTTATAGGGAATTGATTTTTTGGGGGGTTTTTTTGGCCTCACCATGCTGTGTGGCTTGTGGGATCCCAGTTCCCCGACCAGGGATTGTACCTGGGCCCTCAGGAGTGAAAGCACCGAGCCCTAACCGCTGGACCACCAGGGAAGTCCCAAGGGGAACTGCTTCTATTTCAGGATGGTGAGTGGGGCTTTCCCTGCTGTCCCAGGCTGAGGACAAGTGGTACTGTGTCTACTGCTTTCCACAGAGAGCCTCCAACAAGTGGTAGGCAGACCCCTGCCCCCTACAAGGAGGAAAGGAGGAGGACGGGGAAGGGAGAAGGAGTGGTCAGTGCTGGCTGGCTTTGTGAGAAGGCGAGGGTGTTCCTAGTGAGAAGCTTTTCTCTTCTCTTAAATGCGATGCTCCCAGGGAGGGGAGGAGGCGCCTCAAGAGAGTGGCTTGTAGAGACTGGAGGGGCCCTACAAGTCGGCGAAGCACAGTCCTTTCCTTGGCTGGACTTCCGCTTAGGCAGCAGACTGACTAATCTGGCTTTGTGCCCAGCCGAGCACAGGGGAGGCGGTGGGATGCTGTAGCCTTTGGGTGACAAGAATGTGTGAGCTTCCCATGGGACAAGGGGGTATCTCAGAAGGTAGATGGGCTACAGCAGCCTTACAAGTATCCCAAGGGCCCCAGCAAATACAGAAAAACATTTTTTATGTTAATATCCCTACAGGACAAAGAATCCTCAACATCTCCTGGATAACCTGCAGCCTCTCCTATAAATGCCCTTGGGAGTGTGACATGAAGTTAGTTAAATGCCTCCAATAGAATGAATAGGATGGTTCAGAAGAGGATGGGGGTGGGGGCTATGGGGGAGTGGCTGACAACTCTTCTTTTTTTTTTTGTGGTACGCGGGCCTTTCACTGCTGTGGCCTCTCCTGTTGCGGGGCACAGGCTCCGGATGCGCAGGCTCAGTGGCCACGGGCCCAGCTGCTCCGCGGCATGTGGGATCTTCCCGGACCGGGGCACGAACCCGTGTTCCCTGCATCGGCAGGCGGCAGGCGGACTCTCAACCGCTGCGCCACCAGGGAAGCCCAGACGACCTAAGAAGATGAAGGAGGAAATTCAGGGATACCAGAAGTGGGAGGACCTGGAGTGGCCGCTTTTCTTGCCTCTGTGATGATGGCCTCCCTCACCGTTCACTGTCCCACAGCCCTAATCTTGGGTCTGTAACCCCAAGGAACTCTGCCCTTAGACAGTATTTGTGTGTTCTGGTTCAATAGCAGGAATATAGTATACAGTTACAACAAATGTATGTTGAATGAATTTATCCTCTAGAACTGAGAATGGCCAGTGTACTTCTTTAAAATTTCTACTGTTCTATTATTGACAAATCAGGAGAAATAAGAACCTTAAAAATTGCTACCAGTACTAACCAAGGATGTAGTACTATTTCAAATACCAGGTAACTTCGAGGAATTACTCATCAGTGATTCCTGCCCTTAACTCATCCTGTTCATCCTGTTACGAATTCAGGACAGAGTAACTTGGATATTTTGGGCATGGAAACTTTTTATTGAAACTGTTTTGCTCATAAAGCTAAGGGGAAAATGCACATGTGATTTCTATATATCTTTCTAAAATTAGATTAGAAATCCTAATCCGGACATGAGTATTTTTCCCTAGGAGAGTATTTAGAACCATCTTAGTGGTAGCTGATATTAACAAGCCATTAGCTTTTCTTTATAAAAGTTTAGCAATTGCCACTAAAGACATGTGGGGTCAAAGCAGGTAGTTAAATAAAGGTTTTCCAAGCTTTTCCTCTGGATGGCAACCAAGTTCTTCAGTATCGCTAGAGATGCAGTGGAAATGGGAACCTTTAGTCATTATCCCCCAAGTACTGCACCCCTCCTCCCCCCCTTGATCCTGCCCATGCCAGTGGCATCACAGAAGAATCAGTCATGGCGTCTGAGAAAATGTAGTTTCTAGACCCTCGCTCTGGATCAGATTCACTTTGGGGAAGCTTCCTAAACAAACTAAAGCCTCTTAAAGCTCCTTTAAAGGAACTGGGATATTTCCTGAGAATGGGGAAGAAAAAAAAAAAAAGGATAGTTGTAACTCAAAATCCAATGAAAAATGCTATAAACCCAGAATTGGAAACTATTTATGGTTCTCTGGAAGACCATAAACACTGTAAAGGCTGGGTGAAAGAAACACTAGGAACTGAGGGTGGAGAACTCAGCCATTACTGAACTGGTGGATCTCCAAAGGGATGACTCAAGAATTGGTCTTGGCTGGTTCCATGGAGAAGCGAGGTCTCCACATTGAAGAATGCGTTTCCCAACAGTGGAAAATACAACTGTAAGTAGCTAATTTAAGAAAATAAAGAAGGAATAGAGGAGGCTGTCAGTACTCTTGAGTTTCCTGCACAGTTCAGGGCCTGAAACACTACTTTAGAAAGACACACAGACCAGCTCCAGACAGCATGTGGCAAATCCCTCATTAGGAAGGCCCATTTAAACAAGCACATAAAGGCATTTTGAGCTTTTCCCATCAACATCATCTAGTTTTTTCTCATTTTTAGATGTCACCAAGACCAAGGGAGTGACATTTAAATTAACCAAGTAGTGCTAGATTTTTACTGATGCATTTCCTTAGCAGCAATTAGATGCCAAGGTCCTAGGGACACGGCATTGCCCAGACAGACAAGGCGCCTGCTCTTGGAGAACTTATATTCTAGGCAAGCAACACAGACGATAAATGCAAAGATTAAAAAGGGATATTTTCAGGGCTTCCCTGGTGGTGCAGTGGTTGAGAGTCTGCCTGCCGATGCAGGGGACATGGGTTCGTGTCCTGGTCCGGGAGGATCCCACATGCCGTGGAGGGGCTGGGCCCGTGAGCCATGGCCACTGAGCCTGTGCGTCCAGAGCCTGTGCTCCGCAACGGGAGAGGCCGTAACAGTGAGAGGCCCGTGTACCACAAAAAAAAAAAAAAAAAAAAAAATTTCAGAGAGTGGTGGGCATATTGCAGAAAACAAAACAGGTAATAGGACAGGAGTGGGGAGTATCCTCAAGCTTGGTGGAGGGCTGCTTTATAGGAGGTCAAGGAAGGTGAATTTGTCCGTGTGTCAGATGAAGAGGAGTCAGCCACAGAGAGCCTGGGGGAAGGTGACTCAGGTACAGGCACCAGCAAGTGCAAAGGACCTGAGGTGGAAATGGGGTGGCAGGAACAAACTTGGCTTCAGAGTGGTGCAGCATGTGTTTAGAGGTAGGTGGGGAGCCAGATCACATAGGGTCCCAGTTTAAGGGGGTTGGATTAAGCTCTAAACATAGCAGGAAACCAATGGAAGGGTTCTAAGCAGGGGCATGATATGAGCTGAATTATGTTTTCAAATTTTCATTCAAGCTGCTGTATGGTGAACAGACAAAAGGGAAACTGGGAAACCAATTAGAAGTGTTTGCAACAACCAATGGATCACTGAAGAAATCAAAGAGGAAATAGAAATATACCTAGAGACAAATGACAACAAAAACACCACGGTCCAAAACCTATGGGACACAGCAAAAGCAGTTCTAAGAGGGAAGTTTATAGTGAGATAAGCTTACATCAGGAAACAAGAAAAATCTCAAATAAACAACCTAACCTTACACCTAAAGCAATTAGAGCAAGAAGAACAAACAAAACCCAGCATTAGTAGAAGGAAAGATATCATAAAGATCAGAGTAGAAATAAATGAAATAGAGACTTAGAAAAAAATAGAAAAGATCAATGAAACAAAAAGCTGGTTCTTTGTAAAGATAAACAAAATTGATAAACCTTTAGCCAGACTCACCAAGAAAAAAAGAGAGAGGGCGCAAGTCAATAAAATCAGAAATGAAAAAGGAGAAGTGACAACTGACACCACAGAGATACAGAGAATCATAAGAGACTGGTATGAGCAACTATACACCAATAAAATGGACAACCTAGAAGAAATGGACAAGTTCTTAGAAAGGTACAACTTCCCAAGACTGAACCAGGAAGAAACAGAAAATATGAACAGACCAATTACCAGTACTGAAATTGAATCAATAATTTAAAAACTTCCAACAAACAAAAGTCCAGGACCAGATGGCTTCACAGGTGAATTCTACCAAACATTTAGAGAAGAGTTAACAGCTGTCCTTCTGAAACTATTACAAAAATTTGCAGAGGAAGGAACACTTCTGTACTCATTCTGTGAAGTCACTATCACTATCACCCTGATACCAAAACCAGACAAAGATATTTTACAAAAAAAAGAAAACTGCAGGCCAGTATCACTGATGAACATAGATATAGAAGTCCTCAACAAAATACTACTAAATCAACTCTAACAGCACATTAAAAGGATCATACACCAGGATCAAGTGGGATTTATCCCAGGGACGCAAGGATTCTCCAGTATCCGCAAATCAATCAATGTGATGCACCACATTAACAAACTGAAAACTACAAACCATATGGTCATCTCAATAGATGCAGAAAAAGCTTTTGATAAAATTCAACATCCATTTAGGATAAAAACTCTCCTGAAAGTGGGCACAGAGGGAACATATCTCAACATAATATACAGATTTCTTTTTCTCTTATGGACTCTTATTCTTAAAATTGTATTGATACTGGCACAAAAACAGATACATAGATCAATGGAACAGGATAGAAAGCTCAAAAGTAAATTACTCCACACACTTATGGCCAATTAATCTATGACAAAGGAGGCAAGAATATACAATGGAGAAAAGACAGTCTCTTTAACAAGTGGTGCTGGGAAAGCTGGACATCGACATGTTAAAGAATGAAATTAGAACATTCTCCAACACCATACACAAAAATAAACTTAAAATGGGTTAAAGACTAACTGTAAGACTGGATACTATAAAACTCCTAGAGGAAAACACAGGCAGAACACTCTGACATAAATCGCAGCAAGATTCTTTTGGATCTGTTTCCAGGAATCTCAGCTCTGCAGAGGAAGAGATGTCTCTAGACACAGTCATATTTGCTGGAAACCTACAGAGGACTGACCAGAAGTCTGGAGAGCCATCAGGGAGGGGTTATGTGAAATCTGGGTCTCCCACTAAGCCACTAGGGGACAGTTGTCTGTGGGTGGTTGCAGAGTGACAAAGCATTTATGAGAAGTGGAGAGAGACAAGACTGGGAGTGGGTAGCAGAAGACTGATCAAACACTTGTGGTTTGGTCTGATGTTTCTAAGTGCCTTGGGATTCTAAAAACCTTTAATTTTCCAAAAAGCAGTTTTTTCTACTTATTTGGTGATTATAATACCTGATCTTGTACAGTTATTTTAGTTTTTTAAAAAAATATCTATCTTTCTGTCTTATTTTAACTAAACTCCTGAGACTGTATTTGGGCCTTTCAGTAAATTGTTCCTTGTATCTGAAATGGCCTTGACAACTCCCCATCTAACCAGAGGAAACTCTATTCATCCTTTAGGGCTCCCTCAACTGTCCTTTCTTCCCACAAGGCATCTGCAGCAGAAATAGCTCCTTCTCTGTATTTCTGATTTTAGTTTCATGGTCATTAACTACTTTCTTTCTCACTAGTCCATAAAATTCTTGAGGGAAGAGATCACCTTATCACCATCCGCTAAGATACGTCTTGGTACATGGCAGGCCACTAGCTCCCAAAACACAGTCCCAGAGCTGACTGCTTCAGTATCACCTTGGATGTTAGTTTTACAATAAACAGAATCTCTGTGTGTGAGGACAAAGCTTCTGTCTTTTAAACAGGCTGCCTACATGATTCTTTTCCACAATGAAGGCTGGTAATTTTTAGAGTAGGCTCTTGACAAATGTTTGTTGATTTACTGATATGGACATTTGTGTCTTGGAAACAAGATTTAGGTCAATGACTCATTCTTTATGGTCAGTAGCTTTCAGACAAGAACACACTCCCCAGATTACTTTTCTCAGGTGCAGCCTAAATACAGCCTCAACTCTATTCACTGAAAACACCAAAAAGTCGCCACTCAACCTTCTTTAAGTGTTTTTCTCTACATTTCCTTCATCTGCTTCCTAATACCCATGTATAAGGGGGGACATTCCAATTCAGATATAGGCTGGCTGTGAGGAGATGGGTTAAATGGTGAGAGTGATGGAAATGGTGGTGGTGGTAGGAGGGGAGGGGCTTGATGTGAACCGTCACCTTGGTTACCCATAATATGTATGTCCTGATCCGCAGAGGAGTCACGATGGTATGTGAAGAAGCTTGCCTGATCATTAAGAATGTGAGGATGGTTCTCAGGGGTCTGGGGGCGTTTGGAACAGCAACTTTATAAACAGAGTTGTTGAGAAGGTTTTGACTATATCTGGATGGGATTTACAATGATGACCAGCATTGACAGGGTGCCAGTCAGGGCTGCTGGGACTGGAAATGTGTTGTGTTGGAATTAATTAAAAAGCAAGAGAAGATGGAGTGATACAGACGCAGGGTTAGACTGTCAACACCTCCTCAGAGCTGTCTGCCTGTCAATAAAAAATTTTGATCCATTCTCCTTCCTAACAATAGCCAGGGGTTTCCAACCAAACACAGCTCCAAAGCTTTGGTCCTAAACCAGAAGTATCGACTCATCCTCTCCCACACAAGTTCAACGCATGCCAAATCCAGCATGTAGGGCACATGTGAAAGGAACCAGGAGTTCTGGCATAGACACTAGGCAATGTCAAGCTGACCTCATGTGTGGTTACCATACAGTTTTGAGATATAAAATGCTACCCTCCAAAACTCCCATAAAAATGTAATTCTTTTAGGTTCAATTATATGCCAACCTGTCTTCACAAGGATTGATTGCATAATAAATAATCTAGCAATCAATAATGAAGTGCTTCCTAAGGGCCTAGCTACTTTAGTTGAGTTGGAACATAGCACTCGATGCCCGTTCATTGTCAAGCAGAAAGTTTGATAGAATGGTGGATCTCCCAAGGGACTCAGGATCGAAATCTGCAAAGCTCCAAGTAGTGTTACTGATGAAATTCCATTGATCTTCTGTAATGTATATATAATTTATATGTCTTAAAGACACCAATTTTGGGGCTTCCCAGGTGGCGCAGTGGTTGAGAGTCCGCCTGCTGATGCAGGGGACACGGGTTCATGCCCCAGTCCGGGAAAATCCCACATGCTGCAGAGCAGCTGGGCCCGTGAGCCATGGCCGCTGAGCCTGCGCGTCCGGAGCCTGTGCTCCGCAATGGGAGAGGCCACAACAGTGAGAGGCCCGCGTACCACAAAAAAAAAAAAAAAAAAAAAAAAAGCCACCAATTTTATAAAATGGTAGTGAGAATCTCTGGAAAGAATATACTCTTTTGCCCAGATAAATTAATGTCACAAATAACTAGGATTGCTCATTATTTAGGAAGCTCTAGCCTCAGTTTTATGTTTTCTGTAGATGAAATCCATTTGAATAGCTTATCTTTCACTCCCCTTTTCTCTTCCAGGCAATCAAGATTTGTGCCACTGTGCATTTTTTATATACCATCTGTGTGTCCCAAGAGGGTGTTACCTGAATATATTCGCGTATAGCACATATATAGGCATCTACACGTGCTGAAGATTTTGCCAATAAGCATTTCCAATACAAGGGAGATTTTCTGCTGTGCCCCTAGCCTTTTAGAGTGACTTAGAGCAGGCCTACTATATCCTATATATGGGTTTAATTATTCCAAGGGGAGATTCCAGGGAAATTGCAGAGTATTCCTGACCCCTCCAGATGTATCAGAAGTCCAGGGGGCTCCCAGAATCATTCTCCCCACAAGTATGCTTCAGAAAAGAGTAGCCCCGGCACCAGAAACTCCTTTCTCTCTCTAGCCTGGTCCAGAGCAGTTTTGGACCCATATTCTGTCATTCCATCTCTATCACAGTCCTTATCTGGATTCCAGAAGCTGCAGGAGAGGTCTTTATGGTCCCAACATTTAGATTTCTACAAAACATGAACAGCCAAACTCAGTTAGCAGACAGGCACATTTAATGCCGGGGACAACTGCACCCTTTGACAAGATCCATTTAGCCAGTCTTGGAAACTCTTCTCTACCCTGGCATTCTTTTGGATGATTACTCTCTCTTTGACTACAAAACAGTGTAAGTACCTAGGAATGTGGGGGTAGGGTTTGGGCAGGAAGTCACATCTGTAATAAAACTTCCATTAAACAGAGTAAAATAAAATATTGTGGTGGAGAGGTAATGGAGAAATGGAGGGAAAATTAAACTCCTAAATTTAACCAAACCTTAGACTTAAACAGTCTCATATATTCATTCAAATTGAGTGTCACATGCTGTTTTTGTTTTGTTCAATGCTGAACTTCAAATGCTAATATGAGGGACCAGTTTAAGAGACCAAAAGTGAGAGAAAAGGCCTGGAAAATTTGGAGTTGGTTGTACCTAATTTTTATTGAAGATCCCGACTTACTAAATTTTTAATTTCAAACACAGTTGAATTTACCAATTTTTAAGTTTTTTCTAATATTAGAGACCTCAGCAGAGTTGACATGTTATAAACGTAACCCTCGTATTTACTCCCATTAACCTACAGTCTGTAAAGCATATTGTTTTTAAACTTTTGAGGTGGCTGATTGAAAAAAAATGTTTGTGTTATGTGTGTGTGTATACTCATGGTCCCCAACTTACAATGGTTCAACTTAACGATTTTTTTGACTTTATGGTGGTGCGAGAGCAGTACACATTTAGTAGAAACCACAGTTCAAATTTTGAATTTTGATCTTTTCCCCACCTAGTGACATGCACTATCATATTCTGATGCTGGACAGCGGTATTGAGACGAAGCTCCCAGTTATAGCAACACGATCATGAGGGTGAACAACTGACACACCATTCTGGACCCACACAACCAATTCTGTTTTTAACTTTCAGCAGGGTAGTTAATAAATTACATGAGATATTCAGCACTTTATTATAAAACAGGCTTTGTGTTAGATGTTGCCCATCTGTTAGCTAGTAAGTATTCTGAGCATGTTTAAGGTAGGCTGGGCTAAGCTATGAAGTTTGGTAGGTTAGGTGTATTAAATGCATTTTTTGTTTGTTTTTTTTTTTTGCGGTATGCAGGCCTCTCACTGCTGTGGCCTCTCCCGTTGCGAAGCACAGGCTCCGGACGCGCAGGCTCAGCGGCCATGGCTCACGGGCCCAGCCGCTCCGCGGCATGTGGGATCTTCCCGGACCGGGGCACGAACCCGCGTCCCCTGCATCGGCAGGCGGACTCTCAACCACTGCGCCACGAGGGAAGCCCTAAATGCATTTTTGACTTACATATTTTAAACTTAAGATGAGTTTATCGGCATGTAACCCCATCATAAATTGAGGAAGACCTGTGTGTATGTGTGTGTGTGTGTATGTGTATGTGTGTGCGTGTCTACACCTATAGTAATTTATATATAATATAAATACTGTAAAATACATTTATATATGTAAAATAACATAAATACTGTGTGTGTGTATATATATAATCTATCCATCTATCTATATATACAGTAACTACTCAGCAGATATTGTAAATGAACTATGTTCTCCAAGTAGAACATAAAAGGAGAAGCAGTCTATTGTGAGAGGACGGAAATAAAGAAAATGGATACCCATTTCCATTTTTTTACCATCAAGTGGTCTATATTATTCAGACTTAAAGAGGGAGAGTTTACTGCTGATCATTAATTATGTGCTCTGTTCATACCCTGAAAGTATCATGGGGGAAATCACAACTTTGTCGCACTGAGCGAAAGAGAAACAGTTGTCAGAGTTTGACACATTTTCCAATAGAAGAAAACTCCAGTTGCTAACTACATACAGGTTCATTTTGGGTTCCTGGGACTGAAAGCACATCAGCACGTCTTATGAACTTTGTGCACGGCACGTTATCACAGCTGTATATCATCCCAGAGGAAAAAAATTATTGGTTTTCCTTGGAGTGGCTCTAAGTTGATGTCATATTCAATAACCTTGTAGTTGAAAAATCTATAGATGATGGATGAAGTTGGGACTATCTTTTGAATTGAATTCCTCCTGGGCCAGCTTCTACAGGACCTGATGTACCTGTCATTCTGAGGTGAGTGCCTGCAGTATTTAGAAAGTGCAACCAGGCGGTACTTCTGCCAGATAACGAACTACAGGAGAACAGTTTGTCTCATGTGTACAACAGCCTCGTTCCTCACTCTTAATCAGGCCATAGAGGAGCCAGGCTAAACTTGGAAGCTCACACTGGGGTCAGTGCCAAGGTGCAGCCTGAATCAATGCTGTGCATCAGGGAGTGAAGCTGGTGGCTTCTCCTTCTCTGGATTTGAAAACTCTGGAGACAGCTTTAAATATACAGGCTTCGAAGGTGGGGTCCCAGGCACGGTACCACCACAGCCCCATTGAGAAGACTTCCTTATGAGACTAAAGTACTGCTTTTGTATACGCTGATCACTATCAAGTGGGGACAGGGTTGGATTGGGAGTTTGGGGTTAGCAGATGCAAAGTGGTATACACAGGATGGATAAACGACAAGGTTCTACTGTATAGCACAGGGGACTATATTCAATATCCCATGATAAACCATAATGGAAAAGAATATGGAAAAGAATGTATACATATATGTATAACTGAGTCACTTTTCTGTACAGCAGTAATTAACACAACATTGTAATTCAACTATACTTCAATAACAAATAAATAAATAAGAAAAGAGAGAATATTTAGAGCTGTCTCAGGTCCTGACAAAGAAAAAGCCAACTTAGATATATTTTGTGGGGCAACTGAATATGTTTAGGTGAACAGCAACTTCCTTGCTTCTTCTTTCCCCTTCCTTAGTGGCCAGCTCGTCTTATTTACCTTGGATAAATGAGTCCAGACTTGGGCAGGGAAGCCTGGTTAGACTGTTCTAGATTGGCCTAGCACTGTAGTCTAGATGTCCCTGTATCATCAGCATTTCAGGTTTGGCCTTGGGACTGACCTCAGGACGTGGCCGCTCCTGAGCCTGGGGATCTGGCTTGGTGTGGGACTTTTGCACTGAACCCAACCTGGCATCCAGCTGTGTCCACATTTTGAAATTCAGATTTATAACATGTGAAATGCAAGTTAATCTGTTTTCTTTGTACTCAGTTTTATGTTGGATAACCAACTAATATACATAGTTACAGAAGAGCAAAGTCCCCACTGGCTTATATGCCCCTAATTTGAAATGTGTGTAATACAATCTCGATGAAGTTAATACTACCTCTGACAAAGCTTTTAAATCATTAACAAGTTGGAGGTGAATTACTTAAATATTGTTTAAGTGAATTATTACCTATGAGAGAACAGATGAGGAAAACAGAATTTCCTTACCGATTAGCAGAGCTTCTTTCTCTGATTTTAAGCCTTGGCTTCTTTTCTCAATATTGTTCTCTCGGTCTTGGTTGACCAATGCGACTGTCAACACATTAATTTCCTATAAAGTTAAAAAACAAAAACATATAGGTGTTTATGTAGATTCTGTGCATTCCAACAAAAGCCACCAGGTCTTTTAAACTCTATAAAAGAGGTCATCGCTTCCATTTATAACTGAAGATCAACTTTTATAAGTGATTGATCTATTTGCCCAAGAGTAGAAAAGTAATTCTAAAACTTAGCCTCCTAGCTACTGCTCCCAGCAAACTAAGTAACTCTTTGCAAAAGTGGCACATTTTGTGCAATTATCTTACGTTTTTAATCCATGTTTTGGTAAAACTCTGTTAGCAAAAACTATTTGACTTTAGCTACTTTAACAAAGTTGTTACTTCAAATATGAAAAAATTTCCTGAAAAGCATATACAGACTCATTTATAATACTGTGCAAGTAATCTATGTGAGTGTGTGGGGCAACAGGGCCTATTGGGAAGGTGAGATAGAACTGTTGTTAGGAGTGTTTAAGGTGAGTAAGTCTACATGTCCTTATACATAACTGCAAAAGGTAGATAAAGCAAAGGTTGGGAAATTGTTTTCTCTGGAAACTAGAAATGAAGAATTGTACAGCAAGCCAGTATGTGAAACATTGAGGCTCAACTATTTTTACTTCTTTTAGTATTTATTTATTATTTTTTTTGCGGTACGTGGGCCTCTCACTGTTGTGGCTCTCCCGTTGCGCGCAGGCTGAGCGGCCATGGCTCACGGGCCCAGCCGCTCCGCGGCATGTGGGATCTTCCCGGACCGGGGCACGAACCCGTGTCCCCTGCATCGGCAGGCAGACTCTCAACCACTGTGCCACCAGGGAAGTCCTCTTTTAGTATTTTTAATTTAAAAACAGAGAAAAAGATTTAACTCATATTCTCCCAGACTTGATATTAGGACTCAAAATGGAGAGTGATTTAATAGGAGATCAAATTTAATGATCAGAGACCTGCAATATATGGGATGGTAGAATCATTAGGGTAGTGGAGTCTCATTGGAGGGAAATTTCTCACTTAAGATAGGTCTTAAAGAAGGACTAGCACATTGGACAAAGAGTTAAGGATACTGTTTCCATTAGATGATAAGGACTCTGTCAGAAGGACAAAGGGTAGGTAGGGAGGGACAAAGGGCAACTTAGATGGTTGGGCAGCTGTTCCCAGGACTGGAACTGGTTACAGGATAGATATTTAGCTAGTTTATATAAATTAACAAAGTTGGCCAGGTAAAAGAATATAGGAAATTATTAGGAGCATTTTGAGCATGTAAAGATTTTACCTGAAGGCATTCAAATTCAGACTGGTCCATGGCAAGTCGAGCCAGTTAGACTTAAAAGGTCATTAGAAAGATGCTCTTATACTTCTAAAAAGGGATCTTGGGAAGCAGTCCCAGTAGAAACACACTCCAGAACTTGAAAACAACAAACCCAAAAGTGTGTGTAGATGGGATCAGAATATTTTATACAGAGAAGTCACAGAGAATTCCTTCTGTGATGAAATAACATATGGATGTGTTTTAAGGGCTTGAAGAGGTATAGGAGGAAATAGAACAGAAGGGGAACTCTCAGTTCCACTATAGTCAAAGGTGTGTCCAAAAAAATAGTAACTAGGATGATGATTGTATTATTTAAGAAAAATATAAATAATGAAGCTCATGGCTGAGTGGAAACAGTCTCTCCAGGAAGGGGTGATCTGTTAACAGCCTGGATGATAACTGGGGCCAAATGAAATTACTGAGGAGAGTTTAGCAGACAACAGGCCCACATTAATTGCCAACACTGAGTGGTGTCCTGAGGCCATCACACAGTTAAGGATCCAGGTTTATTAAGGAAAATGAACCACAGAGGGCAGGCAGCACATCAGGAGCCATCAAGAAATGGCAAGGGCAGGCCAGACTAAGCCTAGTCAAGGTGCTGTACGGCACCTGTCCCCATGTCCAAAGCTGGAGTCATAAAGAAAGGGCACTTTGAGCAGCTCCAACAGAAGCTACTGGATCAACAAGTCTACAAGGAGCCAGATAGGCCTTACCAGTGACTGTTACTTTGATGATGTTTTAGGGCTGGCTACATGAGGATGGAAAACTAAGAGTCTGTGGAAATATTTCTTGAGACTGAATATTGCAGCCTATGCTCTGCCGACCACAAATGGTGCGTTCCTGCATGGTCATTGTCTGTGACCATGGAGTAGACACACCTCTCTGCCAGGCTCCAACAGCAAGCAGTCCAGCAGGCCTGGCCCAACAGAGACCCAAGGCTTGGCAGATGGCTCAGCCTTTGGGTACCATTGTGAGTTCTGTCCAGGGTGGAGATGTTGCTGCTTTTCTGACTCCCCCGGAGGGAGAAGAAGAACTCTGCCAGGAAGCGGTACAAGACTTAAGCTCATCAGGCAGGTTCCAGTTACAATTGCATATTGTAATAAGGTGGCCTCAAGAGCCTACAGAAGGGGAAGTCTCATTTCCATTATAGTCAAAGGTGTGTCCAAGCATGTAAACAGGAGACTTGGGTCTTTAACATCATTTAGTGAAGTGGACCAACTTGTGACCATTCAGAAGTGTTACTACTGACTCAGCGTCCTAGAGCCTAAGCCTGCCTCAGGCATGATATAAAAGCTCAGGCCCTTCAGAAAGAGACAGACAAATACCATATGATATCACTTATCCGTGGAATCTAAAATATGACACAAATGAACTTCTCTACGAAACAGACTCACAGACATAGAGATCAGACTTGTAGTTGCCAAGGGGAAGGGAGGAGTTGGGGGAGGGATGGACTGGGAGTGTGGGATTAGCAGATGCAAACTGTTATTTATAGGATGGATAAACAACGAGGTCCTACTACATAGCACAGGGAACTATATTCAAGATCCTGTGATAAACCATAATGGAAAAGAATATGAAAAAGAATGTGTGCGTGTGTGTGTGTGTATGTGTGTGTGTGTGTATATATATATATACACACACACACATATACATATATATATATACATATATATGTATAACAGAAGCACTTTGCTGTACAGCAAAAATTAACATTGTAAATCAACTATAATAAAAAAAATTTTTTTTTAAAGTTCAGACTATTGCTGACAGAGTCACAGAAGTAATGAGATGGGTGAATGGTTTTGTTACACATTTTGGCAGAGACATAATTTAAAGTTAAAGTGGGTGTGTTTTAAGGGTTAGAAGACAGGACAGTAGTTTTAGACAGCCACTTGATGTGCTGTGCTTTTATCTTTTTCCACTATAACAAAAAAGGCGAGGAGTATTGTAATGACTCATGACTCACTGGTTCCTTAGAAAAGTAAAGTTAATTTGATTTGTCTGTATTTGTAGTACAGTTGTTTAATTTAACAAGAGAATTACAGTTGTTAGTAGGTGGCGAGTTTGGGGTTGTCTTCAAAGTACAAAGTAGATAGAAGCAATATCCATACCCTCTTTTTGTGTTTTCATTTAGCTAAATTATCATCCAATGTCTGTCAAAAGAGCTCCATCATTAAAACTGGTTAAAGGGAGTACACAGAGAGAAGGTGGAACTAAATAATTCCCCAAGTCAAACCCTTCTTGCATTTAAGCTAAGCCTATTTTTACTTTCAGCCACTCAATAAATATTTATGCTGCATACACATATTACGTGCCTACCGCATGCCAAGGAATGCTAAGTTTTAAATGATACTGAGTCTAAAAGTGGCAAGAGGTGCATGCTTACCAGCAAGCAATTCTTATAAAAGGTCTGTAAGAAAGCTTACAGGAAAATGTCAGTAGATGAAGCTGGAGAAGTAGGTGGATCGGGATAAGGAGCTTGGATTTTACCTGGAAGGCTTAATGAATGAAGAGTGTTCAACATAGGAGTTACATGAACAATTCTGCCTTTTAGGATATTGGTTTGCAGGAAGTGGAGGCAGCGATGCCATGTTAGAGCCTATTGCAATTGTCTATTTAATTCTGACCTTTTTATAACAAGGGTAGAACCCAAGTCAGTGATGTGCAGAGGGCAAAACATAAGAGATATTTAAGAGGTAGAACTAAAAAAAATCCAATGACCTTGTGGATGAGGAAAACGTTGAGAATGACTAAGTGCCTCAGTGAAAAGGAAAACAGAGAAAGAAACAAGTATGGGTGAAGATAATTTGTCCAAATTTGAACTTAAGGTTTCTATGATACCTGAGAGAAAGTAGGATCCACAGGTTTTTGAACTTAGAAGCAAGGCCCTGACAGCTCTTTTATGGCCCATTTCTCAAGTTAGTGTTTGTAGCACACAACCCTGATGTCTCCTCTGGGACAAAGAAAAGGCTTGCTTATTGCTTGATATAAAACAGATGGCTCCCCCAAGCTCACTGCCACTGTTCCTCTCCTGTAACATAATCCACTGTATGTTCAGGCTTCCATCTGGGCCCCTCTTTGGGGGCATGATCAGCCTGTAAGATCCATGAGGATAAAGCTGGTGAAGCCAGGACCACTGTCTTGGGAGCACAGGATAGAACCTCAAATGGACATCTGCCAAAACCTTCTCTGAGAACAACCCATCACAAAAGGGACACATTGACCATACGGGAGCACATTTTCAAGGATATCAGAGGATATCTAGTTTGTGCTTCATCTCTAACTCTATAAATCCATGCTTCAAGTCTAAGTCCTGGTCCTACCTTAAGAGTTTCACATTCTCTACCCAGAATGTTCCAACCTATCTCTTCAGTAATTGCGGAATACCTTTTACTGGGATGTTGGATCGTAAGTTAGAAAGACTTAGCCCCTTTCTTAAAAACTTCACTGTTCTTTGGACTCATTCCTACCCCAAATCTCTGGAATATAGAAGGAAACTTTCATCATTAGAAACATAAAATTAGTAGACTCTTTATCTTTTATCACATACGCATCCTTTACCCTGATAGTTGTAATGTGCCCTGAAGAATTACGTGTCTACTGGTGAAGGTGTTCCAGATGCTTAGAGATTGCAAAACTGGACGTGGATCAGTGCAGATGGAGGTTATTAAGGACAAATTGTTAATGGTGTACAAAGTATACAGTAGGGAGGAGACATTAGGATGGGGATCAAGAGTTCCCGCACAGTGAGATCAATAGGATTATGAAATAGTATTCCAAAGGAAGTGGTAAGAACACCATTCACTTGACACAGTAAAAAGCACTCCAGACTAGAAAATGCATAATAAGTAACAATTCTGCACTTGGCAGGAGAATGAACAAGATTATCTAATAAATCTTTTCTCAGTCTACCTTTTAACTCTAATTTCTGTGATACTTAGAAGGAATCATTAAAGGGCTGGAAGAAGAGGTTTTTCAATAACTGAAACTAGATATCATGCAGGTTTTCTTTAGACTTCTTAAAGGTTAAGCTACTCAAAGGCAGAAATTTCCCCTCTAAGAGTCCTTGTCAATTACTTTAAGAAATGGTCAAAGTAATTTATCCATTTAGAAAAGCTCTTTTTTAATAATTTACTGAGCTAGAATTGTGCTTTGCTGTTGTTTTGTTTTTGTTCCCCTACACCTACCCAAGCCCCTAAGAACCAAGAATACAGTTTCTTCAGCCTGATAAAATCCTTTCGTTACTCCTTTCACTTCATTATTCCTGTGACCTGCTTTAGTGCTATTTGCTTTCTGCTGCAAAGCTTCTCGAACACATGGTGCATACCCACTGTATATACTGTCTCACCACCTGAAACCTCAGCTTTCTCATTAATCACCCGATGAAACTATCCTTTGAAAGGTTTTCAGTGACTATTTTCTCAGTCTTCGTACCATGTGATACTTGACATCACTGACCCTGCCCCCTTAAACCATCTGCCCCATTTGCTTCTGTTACACAAGAAGTCCTGGTCTTTTTCCTCCTAATTTTTTGTTGTTGTTGTTGTTTTTTCGGTACGCGGGCCTCTCACTGTTGTGGCCTCTCCCGTTGTGGAGCACAGGCTCCGGATGTGCAGGCTCAGCAGCCATGGCTCATGGGCCCAGCCGCTCTGCGGCATGTGAGATCCTCCCGGACCGGGGCACGAACCCGCGTCCCCTGCATTGGCAGGCGGACTCTCAACCACTGCGCCACCAGGGAAGCCCCCTCCTAATTTTTTATTTCATCTTCATTGGTTTTCTTCTTCTCTCTGCTGGCCCAGTACACATGGATAAGAAGGTTACTTTCTCCTTTTATACTCTAACTTTGGTACTTTTGCCAAAGCTCAGTCACCACTTTTTCTTCTCTGTTTCCTATGATCAGAGTTCTTTCATTCTCACGGGTTCAACTATCGTCACACTTAACTCTTTAACTTCTGTTCCTTATCACCAAGTGACCACTGGGTTTGTTTGCTTGAAATGATCACTTCCCATTTCAAATTCAGAATGAGAGGTGGTCATGAGGTGGTAGGGGACATACTACATGCTTCAGTTTTAGCCTTGGCTCTTCCACTAACAGCTGACCTGGGGCAACTACATGCTTCAGTTTTAGCCTTGGCTCTTCCACTAGCAGTTAGCTGACCTGGGGCAACTACATGCTTCAGTTTTAGCCTTCGCTCTTCCACTAACAGTTAGTTGACCTGGGGCAAGTTATGCAACATCTTTAAGACTCAGATCAGTTGTCTAAAAGTGAGGGTGCTGGGTAGGGTCCATCATCTCTGAATAATGCTTTATGGAACCCCATCAGCTCTACAGACGTGACATGGAAGGTCCAAGGAGCGGATCGCTAGAATTCCCACTCCATTACTACTTGCTTCTGTTTTATAATCCAGGACTTCTATTTAAGGCTTCATTGAAAGGAATGTCCTTATTTTGAAAAATGTGTGAATCCAAGTCCTTCCTGATGTGGTGGTTCTTGGAAAATTCTATAATTTTATGGCTAAAGTCCCATTCACCTCCCACGTCAGACTGCAGTTCCTTCTCACTTTTCGGTTTCTATTAGTAGCACCGTCATTCTTCCACTTGCAGGCCTTTGATTCATTCTCTTCTGTCCCCTAAGGCCTCTCTAGATCTGCATCCTATCAAGTACCTGTGAAACGTCTCCCACTCCCCTTCCCCAGTTCCCCTACCAGTGCCCTACTATCACAGTTCCGGGCCACCGCAAGAACCTCCTACCTCGTCTATGCCTTTGGTTTCTTCCTCTTCCAGTCCACCTTACATGAAATTGCCAGATCAGTTTTCTAAAATGCCGCTTTCATCTTGTCAATCTCCAATTTAAAACTCCGATGCTTTCTGATAACCCATAGGAAAAACTCCGATGCTTTCCAGTAACCCATGGGAAAATGCCAGATTGAGCCTGGCAGTCAGGTTCAATCCCACTGATACAGCCTGTCTCCTTTAGATGTTCTGTCCAGATACGTTCTTAGAAAGCTCTCTCCTTTCCTTCACCACCTCCTACCTATATGTTTATACACAGCACAAGTCCCATATCTCTTAAGGGCATTTATTCCAGGCTATTTGTACATTGTCCTTCTCTCAGCACATTGCCCCTGTCACTTCTGTGGCAGCTGGCCACTTATACCTTTGGAATAAACGGAGTCACCTGGGTTTGTTTCCTCACCGAAACCGCCAACTCCTTTAGGGCACTCACCATATCCAAGCACGTGAGACAGCATGGCCGAAAGGGATCCGTGTTCTAATTCTGTCCCCATTCTTTATGTGCTAGGTAACTTTAGGCAGGGTATCTCTGAACTTTCTTTTACATAAATCGTGGATAACAACCTATACCTGTCCCCCGGCGGGGGGGGGGGGGCGGGCTGTGAAGACCAAATGTCCTATGTGACATGGTGCTTTTGAAAACTCTAACCTTCCAGGAATATTGTGGCATCACTATTATTATGATTGTTAGTCACTTTTATTATCCTCAGGACTGAGTGGATACAGCACAGGTACATAATAAATACTTGGGGTACTAAATCTAGGTGAGAATTCTGTATAAGACCTCGACTACAATTATATAAAAACATGTATGCAGGGCTTCCCTGGTGGCGCAGTGGTTGAGAGTCCGCCTGCCGGTGCGGGGGACACGGGTTCGTGCCCCGGTCCGGGAAGATCCCACATGCCGTGGAGCGGCTGGGCCCGTGAGCCATGGCCGCTGAGCCTGTGCATCCGGAGCCTGTGCTCCGCAACGGGAGAGGCCACAACAGTGAGAGGCCCGCGTACCGCAAAAAAAACAACAACAAAAATATGTATGCGAAAGTGATAAACTGTCATGGGATTCAAATTGTACATATTTTCTGTTTTCTAAATGTTCTGTGGCACTGTTCTTCTACTGCTATCCTTATACTTTAAAAAGAAATAACAAGAAGCCTATGACAGGCAGATGCCATTTTGAAGAGCTATATGTAAGCACAGCCACTAGCTGACTACCTCACTGAGTAACATACCAAACGACACCCTCCCCATACCACACACATATGAAATCTACCCTGTGGCCTTCCAAGGGCTGGCGGGCCCTATAGCTCCTAGTGCAAGGTGAGGGGGGCAGTTGTCAAGATCCGCATGGTAAAGATTCCTCATGTCACTTCCCACACCGTCCCCGCCACACCATAAGGCCTTACTCTTAGACATCACACTCCATGGAATCAAGGGCCCCGTACACTATGGTCAAGACGCCAGTTAGCTACTTCAGTATCCTTTACTCAGAATTTTTTCAGAGTACCCAAAGCAATCCATCAAGGGATAGGCCAGTCTCCACTGACCTTCAGGGGTTCCTCGTAAGATCAGAACCATGGTCAGAGGAGGAAGGGGAATGGGGATACATCTCACACTTTCCTTTATGAGCCAGTGACTGTCACGTTGCAGGTGCCCAGTGGCTGATAAATGAAGGAATGGCCCACAGACAACGGCCTGGAATAGTGAAAAAAAAATGATGGATTTGGACACAGAAGACTGGTTCTAATTGCCACTCGCTGTGCACCCTTGTTTCATGATTCCTGTTGGTAAAGAGAGGGATGTGAGGCAGATGAGCTCTACAGTGTCTTCTTGCTCCAATATTTCATCTCTGCTGTGTGCCCTTTCCCCTGACTTGGAGCTTCCCTTCAGAGTAAGGCAGCCAACTTGGTACTGACAAGATTCACTTATCCTGGATTTCAGTGCCACTAAAATTAGAAGGAAGAGAAGAAGAGGGAGGAAAAAAACATTTAAAAAGCACATGGATGAGAAAAGGATTGATGAGAATGAGTAACTGAGTAAAAGCTTCAAAATTTCTTACAGTTCAGGGGAATGCAGGAATGCATCAATCCCCAAGAATGAGCAGGATCTCAGGAATTGTCTGTGGCTTAGAAGTCCCAAGGCCTCACGAATCTTACCAGTTGCTGAAGCTTGGTACTGCCAGTCCTGAGGGTCATGGGTCCCCACCCACCTGTCCCTTTCCTCAGAAGCCTTTGATGTCCAGGGTCTGCAGAGGGGAGCCTCAGAGGCCCAACAGGCTTCAGCCTCAGAGAGACCATCTGAGAGCAGATGTGCGGAGCGCCCGCCCTCAGCCAAGAGTTAGTGATTCATCGCAACGCTAGCACATTTTACACACTGGGATATGAGCCACCGCATTGGGCTTCAGTTGCTGGACTCAGACCCAGAGTGCATGCATTATGTTCTAAGACAACTCCAAGATTTTCTAAGATTTCCACTTGTAAAGATTAAAATCAGTGAGAACTGGTTATGCATTATAAAAAGGACCCTTTAAGGGCTTCCCTGGTGGCGCAGTGGTTAAGAATCCGCCTGCCAATGCAGGGGACACAGGTTCGAGCCCTGGTCCAGGAAGATCCCACATGCCGCGGAGCAACTAAGCCCATGCGCCACAGCTACTGAGCCTGTGCTCTAGAGCCCGGGAGGCACAAGTACTGAGCCTGTGTGCCACAACTACTGAAGCCCGCGTGCCTAGAGCCCGTGCTCCACAGCAAGAGAAGCCACCACGATGAGAAGCCCGCACAGCTCAGCAAAGAGTAGCCCCTGCTCTCCACAACTAGAGAAGGCCCGTTCACAGCAACAAAGACCCAATGCAGCCAAAAATAAATGAAGAAATAAATTTAATTTTAAAAATCCTTTAAAAAAAAAAAAAGGACCCTTTAAGAAAGAGAAAACTCACCGTGGTTTAGTTACTAGAGATATCCACGTAAAGCATTTCTCCTGGTGGCTTTCTTTTTAGATCACTCTTAGTTATATTTATTTAATAAACACAGAGTGCTTAATTTGTGCAGGTAGTATTATAAGAACTTTACAAATACGAGCTCACCCAATCCTCCTAACAGCTCTAGGAGGTCAGTACATTTTACAGATGAGGAAAATGAGGAATGGAGAGGCCAAGGACTTGTCTAAGGTCACACAACTAGTAAGAAGCAGACTGGGGATGTGAACCGATGCTCACTCCAGACTCTTAACCACCATGTGGGGCTGCCTCTCTTGAATGGACTGTAATGTCAGCCTGTTACAGTCCTTGTCAACTGAAAAATGCCTGTTGAGCACTGGGACGCCATCCCCTTCTGAGGGCTGCCGGCAGTCCGGGACTCTTGGGGGGCCAGCAGGGGCTCCATGCTGGCTGATGAGCGGTGGCTCGGGTGCAGTCGTGAACGCAAAGGGGAGGAGAGCAGAAAGGCAGCAGGGGCCGGGCCCAGGAGCAGTGGTAGCTGGGATGGGCCTGGCTCTCTGCTGCTGTTAGGTGGTGACACCTTGTCCTTTGGACAAGTGTGACTTGTAACCATGGTGCATGCAACAGGCATGCAGTTTGGAAGATGTGTGCAGGGGAAAGCCGGGGTCGAGGCAGCACTCCAAAGACCAAGTGAGGGCCACGGGCAGGACCGGCCAAGCAGGTGAAGAGACTCGGGCGGGGGACTGGGGGAGCCCCAGCCACACCCCAAGTATATGATAATAAAGCAGAACCACTGAGGTGATGGGATAAAAGAGAAAAGCGGGGGATACAGAAGCCATTCTAAAGGAAGAATGGACAGATTCTGTGTGTGAAGCAGAGGATAGAAAAGAATTAAAAACTTTTCAGCAAAGTCTGGACCACTAGCAGAATAATGATGCTAGAATCAGAGGTCACAAAGAATGAGAAGTACTGGCTCCAGTATTTCAGAAATACTGGATGTGAGGTCTTGGAAAGGTAGCTGGAAATATGGGTCATAGGCTCAGGATAGCATCTGGGCTGGCAGGGGCTCTCCAGCCCACCTGCCGTCTCTCCCCCCTCCCGCAGGTAACAGGAGGCGTTGTCCTTGCCACCCTCAGAGTGTCTCTGCCTGGACTTCATGTGCCTGCTCTACCGGCAGTCATTTCTCTACAAAGCGACAGCGTCCTTAGTCGCTAGCACAGTCCCCTGCATGTGGTAAATCTTCAACCAATATTTTTTGAAAGAATAAATGGTAGACTCTCGGTAATATCTGTTGAATGAATCTGTCATTACCCAGAGAGGATAAGCTTCACAGGTGAGACCGACCGGCCGTCACAGGATCTGGTCAGTACCCTTGGCCGGGAGTGATTTCCCAGAAGTCTAGGAGGACTACGTATAATGGAGAGGGAAAGAAACAATGCAGTCGCTTTGGGTATTTTACATTCTTCTGGTGCCTAAATGTATTTGATGTAACATCATTTTCAAGTAAAATAATTTCTTTACTACTTTAGATTTAGACAGTAAAAAGTTAACTTTGAGTTTGTATCTATTATTAGTGCTTTCAATATGTTTTTAAATTAAATATTAACTTTTTTTTGGAGACCATAATATAAGCTTATAAACTTTTCCCTTTCTTTTCCTTTTTAAAATTTAAGATAATTCTCTAGTTCACGTTAATTCTTTTTTTTTAACATCTTTATTGGAGTATAATTGCTTTACAATGTTGTGTTAGTTTCTGCTGTATAACAAAGTGAATCAGCTATACATATACATATATCCCCATATCTCCTCCCTCTTGCGTCTCCCTCCCACCCTCCCTATCCCACTCCTCTAGGTGGTCACAAAGCACCGAGCTGATCTCCCTGTGCTATGCGGCTGCTTCCCACTAGCTAGCTATTTTACATTTGGTAGTGTATGTATGTCCATGTCACGTTAATTCTTTTCTTTTTTTTTTTTTGCGGTACACAGGCCTCTCACTGTTGTGGCCTCTCCCGTTGCGGAGCACAGGCTCCGGACGCGCAGGCTCAGCGGCCATGGCTCACGGGCCCAGCCGCTCCGCGGACCAGGGCACGAACCCACATCCCCTGCATCGGCAGCATCGGCAGGCGGACTCTCAACCACTGCGCCACCAGGGAAGCCCCATGCCACGTTAATTATTAATAATAACATTTCTTGGTTTTCTCTTTACAAATATATATACTGGCAGAAAATTTACAGAATATAGATTTTTAAAATTAACTGGAATTCTACTGCTCAGATATAAGCACTATTAACATTCAGATATTTACCCTTCATATTTTATATATAACCCTCCTCCCACATACTCATATATATAGTATTATGTAATATATATACACACACATGAATGTATATATATATAGTTGTGTGTGTGTGTGTATATATATATATATATATGTATATATATATATATATATATATACACATATATATATATATAGTTGTTTAATTCTTATTTGAAAAAACAGGATTATCCCACATATACTTTTAACAAGAGAACCCTGATAGGAAAGAGTAATTTCAATTTTGTAATGTTTTCCATTAAAAACTAAGAGCATACTGCTGCCTGGATCATAACTTAATTATGGCTATCACAGTTCACACCAAGCTTAAACTATGGTTTCAAGCTGGTGATTAGATGCCTTTCTTTTGGCATAGTTTTGTGACAATCATATTAAATAAAACCTATGTAAAAATGAGAAAAAAATCTTTTGTTTTCCTTTAGCTCCATTCATTATTTAAAGTGTAGGTTGTAGTGTTTTATTTTAGTTTTATTATATGCTGCCATAAATGTTGCCAAGTGAAAAAAAATACACTTGATCTCAAAAACAGTTGTGTGTTTCTCTTCAATACGTAAAAAATGGAACCCATACTACTATATCCACACAAGTTAGGCTACCCTTCATAGCCTGAAAAAGTACTGACAGGAAAAATCTCCTTAACCAATAAAAATGGAGCAGCAAACAGAAGAAACTAACGTGAAATACTTTTAAATGTATGTATGTGCATCCAGAATTAGTCAGTTTGATTCATCTTGTACGATACTGACTCTGTTGTTGGTAAAGATTAATTGTATTATGGTGCTCTTGGCAAGTTATTTTCCCAGTCCATTTCTGAGTATGACATTTCGTATTTTTCTCTGCTACAAAGTACTCACTATCATAATTTTCACCTGCTGAGTTTACGTTACTAATGATAATATTAAAATTCAGAGTCTTTTTGACCTGTATAGAGGTAAATTAGGTCATGAGAATAGATGGGATGCAATCTGATAAATGGGAAAGAGAGACATTTAATTATTATTACAGTAAAATCAAATTTTACAAGGTTTGCCAGCCATACTGTGAAATTTTAGTAAACATTAGATAGTCTCCCTTCCCTAACACACCAAAATCCAATTCTCTCTTCTCACTGCATTCTTGCATATGCCACCTATGAGAAATACTCCAAGAACAAAGTGGTCTGGATTGCTGATGCATGGTTCATGATGGATGTAGAATTTGGGGTCCTCTGAATTAAAAAATAGTATGAATAAGGGCAATGATTATAATACTAATAGTTAGCTCTTGCTGAGTGCCTGGTAGATGCCAGGTGTTGGTCCAGCTATTATCCCCATTTTACAGATGATAAAGTCGAGGCACAAATAAGCTAAGTACTTTCCTCAGCTCACATACCTAGAGAGTAGTGGCTGTAAGACCGGGCCCCAGGTAGCCAGACTTTGGAGCTATTAGTCTATACTGCCTTCTGTCCAAGTTACTTCTCAGGGAATCACAACTTCTGGACTTCATTCAAGCCCCTAATCCCAGCCCAAGTCCTTTCCTTGCTGAGAACACTGAAGCCAGTGTTTGGTGATTCCCCTTTTCAGCACCTGCTCTCTCCACAATGGGCCATGTGTTCCTTGAGGACGGTGACCAGGCTGTGATCATATGTGTTCCCAATACACAGCACTCTGTCTACAACACTGCACTGCCCATCGTGTGGACTTGGGTGGACGCAGGAGCAGCTAGTTGTGAGTCCACCTATCTTTTGTGTATTCTCCAAATGGCTGTGATTTCTTACAAACCAGAGTCTGGCAATTAGTAACTGTATATTTTCCTTTGGGGATTGAATCACAGCAAAGTTCAACATTTAGACTAAAGTCTCTGGACACCTCTGTTCAGTATAATTCGATTCGAATTTATCGAACCTCCACCACTCTCTCACCCATCAAATATGTATTAAGCACCTACTATATGGTTGGTTTTGTGCTAGATAAGATTCAAAGATGAATAATAGTGGTTCCTGCTCACAGAGAACCTAAGAGTCTAGAGTATGGACAGGCACGTAAAATATATTGAAAGACAGTGTGATGTAACTATGACAAGGGTTGGCCTTGGGGGCTGTGGAAGCACCTAGCAGCACCTAATCTGAACTGGAGTGGACAGCAGGCAGTAGTTACCCAAAGTGTGGTCTGCAGACTGATGGCCCTGGGAGCTTATTAGCAAATTCTCAGGCCTCAGCCCAAACCTTCCCAATCTCAAACTCTAAGCGGGGAGCCCAGCAATCTGTGCTTTAAGAAGCTCTCCTTTTGATTCTGTTGCTTACTAAAGTTTGGGAAGTATTGCCTTAGAGAATGTAAGACTCACAGACGCATAGCCATAGGCAAGAAAACTTACACCAAATTAAAGCTGTAAAATAAGAAAGTTGGATGAGTGATCCCTCCTACATCAATTCTAATTTACACAGTCAGCAAGACTTCTGTACACATCTTAAACTGAACTGCAGCGAGATGTGCTTAGTCCTCAAGATCACCTGCAGGTAATATAGATAAGGAAGTGTTGGCATTTCTCACCTAATCAGGCCAAACAGATTCACAGAGCTGTCTGAGGTGGCTGGAATTTCTACCTCCACTCAATCATCAGTCAACAAGTGTTATAAATGTATTACAAATGTGCCCACCTACATAGGCTCATTACTCTGTTAGGTTCTGTAACACATACCTACACATTACCTGCCCTTAAGGCACTTACACCTGAGTTGAGAAGCTAGACGTATCATAACTGGGTTGTTCAGAATGTCTGGGATAATGATAAATACTGTGGGAATATTTAGAAGATGGTAATTGATTTGGGCTGATCTTAGGATAAGACCCCCAAGAAGTAGGAAGTGAGCTGGGCTTCAACACAGCAGAATTTGCATTGCCAGTAAAAAGCATGACATGATAGATGGAGGAAAGCTGAATTACCAATAAAAAAATCTAATTATTTATAGAGTTTTTCATGTATGGTGCACCTAGCCGAATTCTACCTGTTGATTAAAGTCGTTTATTCAGGATCCCAGGTGAACAGTTATTCCCAATAGCAGGCCAACAGTTGTTCTGTTCTTACCAAGGGGACCAATTTGAGTACTGCTGTGTAAAATGTCCAGGAACAGGCTTCCCTGGTGGAGCAGTGGTTAAGAATCTGCCTGCCAATGCAAGGGACACGTGTTTGAGCCCTGGTCTGGGAAGATCCCACATGACGCGGAGCAACTAAGCCCGTGTGCCACAACTACTGAGCCTGTGCTCTAGAGCCTATGTGTCACAACTACTGAGCCTGCAAGCTATAACTACTGAAGCTTGTGCACCTAGACCTGTGCTCCACAACAAGAGAAGCCACTGCAATGAGAAATCTGCGTACCATAACAAAGAGTAGCCTCTGCTCTCCGCAACTAGAGAAAGCCTGTGCGCAGCAACGAAGATCCAACGGAGCCAAAAATAAATAAATAAATAAATAAATAAATAAATAAATAAATTTATTTATTTATTTAAAAAAAAATGTCCTGGAACGATACCTAAGCTTACAGCGGTAAGACATGTTACACCCGTGTGCATGTGTGTCAGTGTGTGTGTACGTGTGGTGAGGGGAGTGAGGGACTACACCCACATAGGTTTGGGGGCTTTACATAGGTGGCACTTGCAGACCTTTCTCCTAGTTTCAAGTCATCTTTCTCAAAGCTGGCAAATGGCAAGAAACTGCAAATTAGATTCTGAAAGTCTCATAAACATAAGTAGCTCATCAGCATACACCGAACAGTCTGGAATCTGTCCAGACAAAGAAAGGCACTCTGAAATCTCACAAGGAAGCTGACATAACAATAAAAATGATGGTGATGCAGCATCGTGGCCACAAATCTCTCCTACAAGGGCAATTTCAGGGCTGGCAAGGCTGAGGCTTAGAGGATTTTCTTGGGGGAAGGAAAAAAAAAAAAGAGAGAAATCTTAAAACAGCAACAACAACAAAACCTATTAAGTGTTCCAAGGCTGATGAGTCTTTCTAGAAAGAACGTAAAATGTGAAGGCCTCTTCCACTGGGCAGGGGCAGTAGCTTTCCTCCCCAGCCCAACGTCTGCTCTGCCTGAATTAGGAAGAAAGACGTGGAGGGAGTTCAGGCTGAGGTGTGGCCTGAGGAAGTTCCAGGTGGCTACAAACAGGGTGCCTGGTGCCTGGGAGAGCAGTGTGGCCGGGTGCTCCTCTGGGTGGGGTGGGCAGGCCGGGAGGGAGGGAGGGGAGGCTGCATTTGGCACGAACTCACAGCTGGGGCCCCTTCCCACCTCTCAGGTCCTAGACAGGGTGGGGGGAACGGAGAGGGGCACCTCCGTCAGAGCAAGGCTGAACGAGTAGAACTCACTTCACTTGCTCACGGGTCGTCTGAAAGGTCCACGTAGTATTTCCAAGTCTGACCTTTGTAGTTACCCCCAGGAAGCCCATCAATATTGCATCTGCAGATGAATATCTGAGTTGTTTGCTTCGAATTCCAGGATAAACTTCTTTTGGGGTAGTTTTCATTATGTGGGCATAGTCGTGCAACTACAAACACACCTCTGGTGAAGGCCGTTTCGCTCCTCCAGTTGGCAGGGACGGGTGGGATGGTGACGGCAGAAAGTGATGAAACTTAGGAAGACTCTTCCCGGCACAGTCTTCTCCGCCCCCCTCCCCCTTTTTCCTTCTTCCCACCTACTTTCCTTCTTTGTCCTCTTCCTACACATTTTCTCAAAGCAATACCACAGTCTAGTGAGCTCTGTGGCACTGTGATGGATGAGGTCTGGAGACGAGCAGTGTGTGTGGTGAGGGAATGACTGCCCTGCGCAGCGTTACACAACCCTCCTGAGACCCAGGGAGTGCTGAGCAGAGAATCCTCGAGCAAGACCAGCATCAAGACGGTGAGCCGAGCAATGCTCGCCCCAGCCCTGGCCGGCACATTTCACACCTCTTCCTTTCCTGGTCTCTGTGGTTAGCAGAAACTAGGAGTGTAGAAAGCACTGTAGAACATTTAATATTCTAAAAACAACAAGAGTCCCAAGATGGCGGCCACCATGAAGAAGGCGGCTGCAGAAGATGTCAACGTTACTTTTGAAGATCAACAAAAGATAAACAAATTTGCACGGAATACGAGTAGAATCACAGAGCTGAAGGAAGAAACAGAAGTAAAAAAGAAACAACTCCAGAATTTAGAAGATGCTTGTGAGGATATCATGCTTGCAGACGATGACTGCTTAATGATAGCTTATCAGATTGGTGATGTTTTCATTAGCCATTCTCAAGAAGAAACAGAAGAAATGTTAGAAGAAGCAAAGAAAAATTTGCAAGAAGAAACTGATGCCTTAGAATCCAGAGTGGACTCAATTCAGTGGGTGTTAGCAGATTTGAAAGTTCAGTTATATGCAAAATTTGGGAGTAACATAAACCTTGAAGCTGATGAAAGTTACACATTTTATAATACTTTTTAAAATTTGTTTAATAAACTTGAATATTGTTTAAAATAAATAAATAAAATATAAACAACAACAAGTGTCTAGGAAGCCCTATAGCTCCTGAGAAACATAGAGAACTAACAAGAGGGGACACTCATCTCCTGGTGAATTCCTGTTCCCTGCTGTTTTCAGGTCACTAATCCTGGTGATATGTCAGCAGGAACCGGAGCTGTGTGAGAGAAGGAGGCGCCCCACTTTCCCCTACCATCTCCCAGAGGCACTAGAATGAAGTACTTCTGTCCACCTTTTGGGCTCCTGGCTTTTTTCACAAATGCTCCTCAACTTTCTTCCTGTTCCGTTTTGAGCAGCACATCAGGCAGTGCTAAGCTGTATCTCCTGGGAGGCCCAGTTCCTGTGACTGAGCTCTCTAGGTTTATTACACTTTAAAATGATATTGCCTGCACTCAAGTCATGTCTGTATATTCCTGTGTGCATCTCTTGTTGATGGTTTTGAGTTTCCATGTATCTTCTTGGCCATATTAGACATAAAATGTTAAGGTTCTGTTGGGGCTTAGAACTCATGTTGTCCTTTTACTTGGACATTCTTCTCAATCTCATGTGTTCTCTGGAGAGGGTGGACAAGCCTCATTTGGGTAGGGGTGGCCTGGGTTTGGGATCCACGCAGAGAACAGGTTCTGCCATCCCTGGACCACCAGGAAGACGCTCTAGTTCACAGCACAAAACCCCCAATAACATGTCTCAGTATCATTCTTCTAAATCATTCACGAAGGCTATACCATTTGCCTTTCTCTTCAGAATGCAGACATTCTTGGGAGCTATTTTCATCTCCTGTTGAAGAACTCAGTATCCTCTCTATGTCATTACATCCAGACAATATTACTGGTTGTTTATCTCATCACTTACCATGTAGGGGCTGAGCTTTAATCTTTTTAAAGAGTTAGTGGATCTCCCTCTATCCCTAAGTCCCATTCAAATGGAAAAGCATCCCCATTTCAAAAGTGCTTAAATGGTGGATGGATTAACTAATACATTGTTAAAGAATACTCATTGTACACTATGCATGACAGCAAAAACAAATAATATTTTAAAGTCCTACAGCAGGGACTGGTGAAATACACTACAGCACACCTGTGGCATGAAGTATTAGGCAGTCATTAAAAGTTGTATTAAGAAAACATTTAATAACATGGGGAAATGCTCATGATTTACAATTTAAAAAATGTATGGCTATAAAACTGCCCATATAATATGCTCTTAATTTGGTAAAAATGTATATATGTGCACATAGGCGAGGCTGAAGGAAACACAAGGAAGTGTAGACACTAATTTCTGAGTGGTAAGATTGCAGATGATTGTTTTCTTTATATTTTCCACAAAAAGAAAATGGCTCTTTTAAGATAAGAGCATTTGTGTGTGTGGAGGTATTGGATTTATAAAAGTTACCCTCTTCCATTCTAAACAATTGCTTTTGCTTCTGCATCACGTAGGATTATCATTAACCTTTTGGGGGAAGTATATGTGTCTCGAGTGGAAAATTTTGGTTTCAGATCTTGATTTTAGCTATATAGGTATTCATGTCTGTGTCAGACCATTTCAGTCAGCACTGAAATTTATGTCTACTTTGGCTGTTTTCATGTCTCCAAACCGAACCTGTCAGCTTTATTAAACATGCGCTAATCCTATTACATGCTCCAAATCCTCTAATGGTCAAGCAGGTCCTACCAGCTCCCGTCCTGACAAAAAGGACTAACTGTAGGCCCTGCTCCAGCTGTGGAAACACATGGCGGGTTGGCAGTGAGGCTCCTGGTAAGGAAACTTCTCGAGTGTTTACTGGAACCAAAAACACTAACCCTGAAGCCAGCTTTGTCCAACTTTGACAGCAGTTCCCTCTCTAATCCTTCCTTGGGGCACATGCTGAGAAGAGAGTTTATGAACAGGGTCTCCTCTGACCATCAGTCCTTTCCGAGGGGGCTGGGTTGGGATGCGCGTGGTTTTTTTCACATGCAATTCTGGATTTCACAGCAAATGGCGGGGATACGGCTAATTCACAGCAGTAATCGTGGTAAACTAGCTGGAAGAAGGCAGCTGGGTGGGCGCAGGAGGGTGGAGTCGGGGTAGAGGTGGGAATGGAAGCACCAGCAGGAGAAAAGCAACGTTACACAGGCTGTAACTGGAACAAAAGGCCAGAGTCCGGGTGTGAGCATTTAATATGTGAATGGGGCCATATATTACAGGCTAAAGGAAATATCAGTCCATGAAAAGTCCCCCTTCTTGATTTTAGACATCTACAGAGCAAGGGTGACCTCAGGCAGCTACAGACATGGGTCCATCTCTCCCTGAAGGAAGACCAAGTGGCTACTGATTTTCCAGTTGAGATTTTCAGGGGTCTCAAAGCTCCCTACATACCCACACGTATATACCACTCCCTTCAGGCTCCCCTCCCCATGGACCCAATCCTTCCAATAAAGGTCTCGTCTCCAGAGAGTTTAGGGAAACGTGCAAACCAGCTACCTCAAGCCCATTCATTATTCGCACTGTGATGTTGACCCAAAGGTGGAGAATGAGTCCTGATGGAATGAGACAGAGGACAAGCAAGTTTTGCTGAGATCGGGGCACGATGACAGAGTCAGCTCCATGTGGGGCAGGAACCACGTCTATATGAGTCACCGATGGATCTGCAGAACCCAGAACAGCACCTGGCACGTGGAAGGATGGAGCAATAATAATACCCAACGCTTCCCGGCCACGTCAACACTGCTTGGCAATGCTCACAATAACCCTGTGAGGTAGCTGGAGTCACTACCTTTGTTTTAGAAGTGGACAGGATGGCGGTGCAGGGTGCAACGAATGGCCCAGGGTCCCCCAGACGGTAAATGGCGGAAGCAGGACTGAAGCCAGGCTGCTTGGTGCCCAGATCTGTTCTTAATCTCTACTCTCTGCTGCCTCCTTCAATGAAGACTTGTTGACTTACTGAGTCAAAAGGGGATGGAAGGTGAAGTAAGTCAGACAGAGAAAGACAAATATAGTATGATATCACTGATATGTGGAATCTAATTTTTAAAAAATGATACAAATGAACTTAGTTACAAAACAGAAACAGACTTACAGATAGCGAAAACAAACTTACAGATACCAAAGGGGAAACGTGGCGGGGAAGGATAAATCAGGAGCTTGGGATGAACATACACACTATCTATGGATAAGGTAGATAACCAACAAGGATCTACTGTATAGTACAGGGAACTCTACTCAATATTTTCTAATAACCTATATGCGAAAAGAATCTAAACAAGAATGAATATACGTATATGTATAACGGAATCACTTTGCTGTACACCTGAAACTAACACAACCATGTCAATCAACCATACTCCAATAAAATTTTTAAAAAAAGGGGGGGATGGAAGACTGTGTTGGAACACAGACTGGGGGCCTTCGTACAGCCTCAGGCAGTGAGATGGTGAGAAGAAAGACCCCCAGGGGCCGGAAGGACTGTGGCGTCTGCAGTCTCACCCCTGGTATCTGCAGGCGCACGCTCCCTGGGCCGGTGCTCCAGTTCCCTGCCATGGAGCCTGTGGAGTGGGGCGAGGGAGGGACAGACCTGTGTGCTGAGGTGTTCCTTACTGTCTCGTCAACTCCTCCTCCAGTTCAAGATTGGGGCCTCCAAGAACAGGCCAGAAGTTACAGGAGGGAAGGATAGAGCCTGAGTCGTCTTTGTCCTGTGAGACTATGGTCCCAATTTCCTGTGGGGTTTTTCTTTTTCTTTAGCCTTGTTTGATACATCAGTACGTATATACTCTCCTGTGCTTATGTACCCGAAGGATGGTAAGCATGTTCTGCAACTGGGCCAAGGGCTCGACGCTAGCAGAGGTTCTGCCATAGGCATCATTAGAATACACGGTTAATGGTAGCTTTCTGCCGCAGCGTGTACTAAACTTGAAGACTGTTCTGCACACAGTATCTCTTCCATATGCTCTTAACATCTTGACTCTGACAAATTTAGAGACAACTTGAGGATTTACTTACTTACAGAGGCAACGTGAAAAACGGAAAAATCGTTTCTCTTTTGTGTTTTTGTTTTATTGTTGGGTGGGAAAGGTGTTCCACTCAACAGTGGTAACCTTCAGTGCCACAGATTCAACCTCTTTCCAGGCTGCAAATGATTTTTGTAACTCCAGTGTGTGAGCCTGAATTATGCAAGTAGAGGAGGGGGAGGTAAAAGCTTTCCTGTAGCAGAAACAAAGGGGGGGAGAAAAAATTCATGGAAAGCTTCTAGACCAAATTGTTCTATGCTGCCGGCTTAAGTAGCCACTTTATTTGATTCCTCCTGGTTGTTCCTGCATTTCTTGTATCCTCTCCTTTCCCTTCCACTTCCTCGCCAAGCATATGCAGGTTAAGGATCACGGGTGGTGATACCTCTGGGAGGTACCTGGGAGGAAGGTCGTCAAAAGAGATGCAAGGTGAGGACAGATATCAAATTAATTACATTCAATAAAGTAATGAATTAATAGTAAACTTAAGTTTAAATTAAATTTTCAAAGTTTTTAATTTAAGATTTTGATATCTGTTATACATAATGACCAGGGACCAGGTTAGTTATTCAGCAATCCTAGGGGTGAAGAGAGAGCTCGGAGACGGAGACCAAAAGAAAAATCATAGCTTTGCTTTTGAGGAAAGAAAATTGGTTTTGGAATAACTGAAATCTCTGAAGGATCTGTACTAAAGGCTAGTTTTAAACTTGGGTATACTAAAATATATCCAGTTCCAAATACAAGAAAAAACCTGCTTCAAATCTTCAGTGCTGTCCTCTTGGAGAGAAGGCCTTTGCAATTGATCTCAGCTTCTGGCTCTAATGCTTTTAGATTAGCCTTTCAGAAACTTCTTCTCATGGGCGTGAGCTCACAGAAGGTCTTGCGCATGGGGACAAGGGTGGGCTTTGTAAGGGTGCCTCTGTTTGGGGACCTCAAGAATATTGAACAAGGTGTTGATCAGATACTGTCCTTGCCCAATAAAATATAAAAACAATAGAAAATAATTAGTAACTGACTGACTCTAGGTGTGGCTACGTCTCATAAGCTTGGCTCCTGAGACTAAAGAGGCAAAAGAGTTACTAAGTTGCAAGACCGGACACATCTTTTTTTTTTTTTTTTTTCCTGACACATCTTTGAGCGGCAGGTGTGCATCTGTCACACCAACATTCTGAATGCCCTACAATTCTGTTAAGTCTGAATCTCCCTGCCAGACTTCATGACACAGCTATTAATATACAGAATCAACCAGAAACAAATATGAGCAATGCAGACCAAGATCTATGGACGTGTTAATTACGGCATTATTTATAAAATTAAAAAAAACAGGAAGTTAAATGCCTAACACATAGGCACGTGGTTCAGTTAGTTCACATCTACATTACACAGCCATTAAGAACCATGTCTCTGAGGAACATTTACTGACAAGAAGAATACTCATGGTATAATGAGAAATCAATAAGGTACAAAATGGAAGACACTGTGATCATATTTATTGGTTCATTTATTTATGGTTTTTTCCCCTCTGGTCATATACATGCACGTGACTGGGAAGAACTAAAATAAAATACTGATGGTGACTTATCTCTGAGTAATGAGATATTAACTTATTTTTCTCTACCTTTGTATACTTTTCTGTAATTTTCCAGTTTCATACAAACCTTTTCCTTTTCCAATAAAATATATTGCTTTAAGAAAGCAATTGTTAATTCTCACAAGAATACCCAGCTAAGCCAGCACCAGTCCACTATATAATTATTATTAATAAATGATAATGTACTCAGTTCCTATCCCTGCATGTGAATAATCATGGTGAAAAAAATCTGTATGTCTCAGTCTGTAACCTCTGAGCCAGAAGCTTTAAAGCTCATGATCTGCATTAAAATTCATCCTGTCAAAGCACTACCTACTGTATTGAATATTCCTGATATTGATGCATGAAGAGGGAATTGATACTTGTCAAGGATGTACTCTGGGCCAGGTGTTTATACATGGGGTTTCGCTTAGTACGCTTCTGGATGAGGAAACTGAAGTTCAAAAAGGTCAAATCACTGGCTCTGGTCACATGGCTACTCAGTGATCAAAATGGATTCAAACCCTCTCAGTCTGGCTTGAAAGCCCCCTCTCCTTTCACCACCACAGGGCTGGAGAAAACTTCAGATGACACGTAGCCTTCATTTCAGACATTTAAAAATATCTTAAAATATTTTGCTAGCACTCCGACTGTGGGGCCAAAGTAACTGATCTTTGTTTCTTTTTCTTCACACAACCTAGTGGAGGTACTGGGGAAACTGCCCAAAGGAGACAACATGACAGACAGAAAAGAGAACAGGTGAATAATCCACCTACTGGGAAACCCTTGAAAGAACAGGCAATTTTTAGAGTTGCACAAACTAGCCTAGCCCTCTGCTCAGTGAGAGAGGAGGCGGCCAGTTGAGATGTCGGGCAAGTGCTACCAGACTCCATCAGTCCACAAATCTCTCCCAGAACCTGCCCCAGTGGGCAAGGTACTGCTCCCTTCTCCTGCTTGGCCTGACTGAACCCCATTTCTCAACAGTCATTTTTTTTGGGTTGATTACAAAGCACACGTCATGGATTCTAGAGAGGTTTTTGTTTTGTTTTGTTTTGTTTTTTGCGGTACGCGGGCCTCTCACTGTTGTGGCGTCTCCTGCTGCGGAGCACAGGCTCCGGATGCGCAGGCTCAGCGGCCATGGCTCACGGGCCCAGCTGCTCCGTGGCATGTGGTATCTTTCCGGACCGGGGCACGAACCCGTGTCCCCTGCATCGGCAGGCGGACTCTCAACCACTGTGCCACCAGGGAAGCCCTAGAGAGGTATTTTTAAACGTTAAAAACTTTCCTCTAAGAGAGGACAACAGACCTTAAAGATGATCTCTTTTCCCTCTTTCCACTTAACAGTATATACCTTTTGACATTTCTCAAGAGCCTACAGACTAGATATTGTGTCAGGCCTATCTTTCCACGTAGCATCTAATTGAATTCAATCAGCAGATGAGTCTGTCATCCTAACAACATCCCATGTAGTTAGAAGCTCACAATTACAAACTGCTTCCACGTCAGTGATGTCAGTTGCTTCTCACAGTAAACCTGAAGGAAGGAAAGGGAGGTAATGTCACCCCCATTTTACAGATCAGGAAATTGAGACATACTGCCACTTTGTCTGGCTTATTGGATTAGACAGCAGCTTCCTGGGGAGGCACAGAGGGACTGGCTCTGAGGGGGGGGTGCGTATGAAAGTTTCAAAACGTGGCAGTAACGTGACTCTGGAAAACAGAATCCTGAAAAGGGGTTTTCGGGTAAGGATGGGCTAATGAAATACTGGAGCGGGAAGACAAACACTACTTAGGTCACACTGCTGCCTGTGGAGAGCTCTGCGTGAGTGGCTTCCTTCCCTAACTTGCTGCTTTCTCAGTCCTATCTATTCTTCAAAGCCAAACCCAAATCCCACAGATCCAGGAGCCGTTCTTGAGTATCCAGCACAAAGAAACCATAATAACAACACCTTAAGACTTCCATGTGACTTAGCTCATTACATCATGATAAGCTTTTGAGGTAGGCTGCATAGTCAGTTTTACAAATGAAGAAAATGAAGCTCAGAGGGGTTCAGTAACTTGTCAAGCTGACACGGCTAGTAAGCAGCAAAGTCTGGATTTCAAACTACATCACATCGCAGCGGCCTCACCTTCCCGTACATGTATCACATCTTGTATATTGCCTGCCCACGTGTCCCTTAGTTCATCAGCCTTTTGTTGTAAGTTCTTTGAGGGCAGACACCAAGCCTTGTATTTCTTTCTAACCACCCCCTCCCACAATGAGCAGAGCCCCATGTACACAGTAGGTTCTCAATAAGCATCATATGTTAAATATCTGTTTGATAGGAACAGTAGTTATTAAGGAGGGTTTTTTGGTACTCTGAATGTCAGGGTCTCTGCTGTATATAATTAAAACAAGAGTGAACACGGAATGTATAATTTCTCCTCGCTCTAGCTTAATCAGGCATTCATTACCATGTCTGTCTGATTCTGTGTTATGTGAACAGAACTGTTCAGTAAGCATTTTTTATGAAGAGGATAGTCAAATACATACAGATATCAAAGAGATTTTTAAAAAAGGCGAAAACAAAACCATCCAACACATGGAGAGACAACGATCTACATGGCGTACTGTTTCGCCTGAGACTAAAGAATGTCCAAGGCAAAGAGAGTACTTGACTAATACTGGGAAATTCAAGGTGCACCAAGGAGGAAGCGGAGTGCCAAGTGGGATCCTGTACCATTAGACCCTGTCTCAAGAGGATGGATGCTCTATGCAACTGATCGGGGTCAGAAACAGAGAAAGGTAGGCTTTCAAGGGCTTTTCTGGGAGAAGGGGTTTGCTTTGAAACCTCTTCAGCATAGCAGCCATTTCACTACCCTCTTCGTTGCCAGGCAAACTTAATAAAAACACATGCAATATACAATTTATTACCCTGTTGGGTCTCATTCCATTTGCCCTGCCAACACCTCATTGGTCTATAGCTTTGAAAATATAAAGGGCTCGAATAAATTCACTGAGATGAGAATTTTTATGATAGAGCTTAGCTCAAGTACTCCTATGTCGACATCTGGTAACCTAAGCTAACAGTACCTACCATATTTTATTGCCAAACCACACATTAGTCATCTTAATAAGCCGCTGAGACGCAGGGCTTCTGACTTCCTTTGTGTTAAAAAGTGCCACATTCTCGTGGGCATTCAACCAACACCAAGCAAGAAGAGCAAACACCAGGTTTGTGGTACCTACATTTGTGTCCTCATGGCTGTGGCCATTGGTCTCGACCAACTCCTTGGTACCCTTCAACTGCAGATTTTAAGAAAAAACAAAACACAAGAACCCAAATGAATAAGTAAGCATTATCTACTAAGTGTATATCATCCTGTTGACCCTGATTTATCTGAGGCTGCACTTTATGAAACTTCCAACAAGAAAAAACAGATGGAGCACATAATTCTAACGAGTCTTCCTGAAACCAGTTTGAGACCAATATTTTATGAAACCTGATGGCTGGTAAGAAATAAATGGGCCTTGGTCATTATTTTTAAATAATAAAATTAGAAAGCAGTTCCATAGGCATAAAATTGATTCTTGAGAATAATAAATGATTTCATTTCCTTGTATTGCTATTCATTTAAACCCAGCAGTGTTTGCAAGTTGCCACCAGCTAAATGATGTCATACTAACAATTATTCGAGAATTATGTATTTCCCCTTGTTTTAACATGCCGCAGTGTTACTGTACGTGTCCTCCTTGAGACCCTATTTGAATGACTGACATGGTTTCTGGAGGTCTAAAACAAGATGATTTGCTTCTTTTTGGAACGGAAGAATTGGGAACACATCTCCTTGGTCACCGAGGCATTAGAAGAAAAGCTATTTCTCAAATGAGATTTTTAACAGTGAACATCTGAAAATGCCTCTCCCTCAGAAGGCTTAGGAGTAATCAGTTATTGGGAGATTTCTGGAAACCTTTAATTGGCATTGTATCCTAGCCTGACTTGAAGCAGACACATGAAGACAGAGAATAAGGGCAAAGGGGAGCAGGCGTTGCAGCTGTTGGCCGGTATTTCTTCCTGGCTTATTATGATGCTTAGGAAGCAGCATCTTCTGCATCCTCATTTTTATGCCTAAAATATTCATGGTGGGATATAAATGCTTAAAGTTTGAAAGAAAATAAATGCACCACCAGTGTGTTTGATTCAAATGTTGGTTCCTTCGGGCTCTTGGTACATGTTAAAATGAAAGCTTCTTTGATTTTTGTCAGGCGATCTCAGACTGCCAGCAAGAAAACCACATGCTCTGCACGCCAAGAGAGAGGCTCTGCCAAAGCCACGGCACCACGGAAGAGCTGAGTATGGGGCAGCTGTCTGTGGGCCAGTGGGGCAGACTGAGACTCACCTCCACAGCATGCTCCTGCTTGAGAAAGAGGCATGCTGCCCTGTGTTCTCTGGGGCTACAGCACTGATGCTTCTATACGTAACAAAGACAAGGGAGCACAGGCCACGTGTGATACACACGAGAAGAAAAAGTGCACCTCAGTGACAGCAGTGCCATCTGTTATCAGAGGGCACAAAGGGACTTAAAAACCCCTCTCTGTTGTCCTGCCTTAAGGTTTTCTTTCCATAGGTGTTCCTTATCTTCTCCTTTTCATCAACCCTCTCTGCTTGTCCCACCTTGTAACTCGTGCTTCTGGGAGCAAAGAGCGGGGTCGGCTCAGAGGAAGGTTTTGTTACTTCTGCCCTCAGTGGCCTGCCTCCCTGTTCTCTCCGGAGCTGCTGGTCTCCTCCAGACGGAGGGGCTAACATCTTGTCTGAGGATTCCTGGGCTTGGGAACAGGCTGCAGGTGTTGGAAGCTACCACCTCTGTGAAGCAAATGAAAGGCAGGAGCCAGTGGGGTCTGGTGGGACCTGGGGAAGCTGCATCTTAGCAAACAGAGAGCTTAGGGAATGAGCCTGCCTTCCCTGGGCTGAGGGTTACGGACGGTAAGGGTCTGCCCTCACGACCTGTTCCTTCTTTTCAGGATTTCCATCAAGTGGCAGTCACCTTAAAGAGCAAAATTCCAAGTCTTCAGAGCAGGATATATCTTTTCCTGTGTGTGTGTGTGCGTGTCTATATAATACAGTAAGTCCCCTACATACGAACGAGTTCCATTCCGAGAGCGCGTCTGTAAGTCCAATTTGCTTGTAAGTCCAACAAAGTGAGCCTAGGTACCCAACTAACACAATTGGCTATATAGTACTGTACTGTACTGTAATGGGTTTATAATACTTTTCACACAAATAATACATAAAAAACAAACAAACAAAAAACAAAGAAAACTTTTTTTTTTTTTTGCGTTACATGGGCCTCTCACTGTTGTGGCCTCTCCCGTTGCGGAGCACAGGCTCCGGACCCGCAGGCTCAGCAGCCATGGCTCACGGGCCTAGCCGCTCCGTAGCATGTGGGATCCTCCCGGAACGGGGCAAAAACCCGTGTCCCCTGCATCGGCAGGCGGACTCTCAACCACTGCGCCACCAGGGAAGCCCAGGAAAACATTTTTAATCTTACAGGACAGTACCTTGAAAAGTACAGTAGTACCGGCTACATCACGGCTGCTTTTATGCTTGCTTTCGGACATCCTGGGCTTGAAATAAAGATACTGCACTACTGTACTCTATACAGTACTGTAAAGTATGCAAAAGCACGACCACTTGTAGAGGATGCACGCACGTGACAATGTACGCCAGACACGTGAACTAATTTATGTGATTCGACAGGCGAACGCACATTTACATCTTCGCAAGTTCTCAACTTGAAGGTTCGTATGTAGGGAACTTACTGTAGTAAGAGTCTAGGCCCAATCAAATCTCTGGGGGTGAGGCCATCTATTTAGGCCCTATCTATGCAGGCACTGAAAAGGTAAGTTTGCACGTATAGCTACTCTACACAAGTCCAAAGAAAGCTTTCTAAGGCATTGTTCAGAGAGGCAGAGGTGTGGTTTTTTTTTGTTTTTGTTTTTTTTTTGTGGTACATGGGCCTCTCACTGTTGTGGCCTCTCCCGTTGCGGAGCACAGGCTCCGGATGCGCAGACTCAGCGGCCATGGCTCACGGGCCCAGCCGCTCTGCGGCATGTGGGATTTTCCCGGACCGGGGCACGAACTTGTGTCCCCTGCATCGGCAGGCGGACTCTCAACCACTGCGCCACCAGGGAAGCCCCCAGAGGTGTGTTTTTAAATGTATGTCTGTGTGTGGCGGGAGGCTACAGGGAGACGGAGGGAACGTGTCCATTGCCTGCTGTCATCTACAAGGATGACAGGGGCACCAGGCAAGGGGCTCTTGGGCAAACAGTCTGGTGGCGACAACAGCACCCAAATACATTTGGCTGCTGTGGGCTCTCTTAAGCTTATGTATTCTCGGTGCCTTTGCTTGAAAAAGAGCCATCCCATTACTACAGCAGATTTAAAAATGCTTCCTTTCCAGTCATATTTCCTAGGTGTTTAATGATTTTAGTTGTTCTGAATCTTGTTCACGTTCCCCATTTATCTTGTTTTTTTTTTGGAGAGTGAAGTGTGATGCTTTACCAAAGCCTGCGTGTGCACATTGCTCTTTAAAAACGCATGCCATGACGACAAGGATACAGCAATGAATTCTGCAAAACTTAGCATCTATTTTTATGACTGGAGTTTGGACTTCGAATCAAAATAAAGGATTTGAGTCATTTAGAGAAAGGAATTCACCCCTCCTCATCCCAGGAACTCAAGGAGGCAGAGAGAGAAAATGTAAAACAACAAAGCTCAGAGCTATGTCTGTTTGATCAGGAGCAAATCTGGACCAAATCAGCTCTACTTTGTTGAAAGCCTTTTAATAATGTAAAAGAAGAAAGAACAGTGACTGCAGGTCTCTTAGACAGTAAGTCATTGTGAATTTAGTAATATTTTTCCAGTTCAATCTAACTTATCCAAAATCATATAATGTAAGCCTCAGTCTAAGTTAACTGAATCTATCTTAATCATATAAAGGTAACGATTAGCTTTAGAAGGCATTTTCCTCCAAAGCTATAAAAGCTTATAAACTATCTAACATCTTCACTTTTCCCTCACAATTCACTTATACTTTTAGGGGAAAGTGACTGAAAATATATTTTCTTGAGTCCAAACCATTAAAAAGTTAAAAATCACTTGTAAAGTGACTGAGTCACAGCTGACTAAGCTCATACTCTCCCAACTTCATAGTTTTTTTAAAAAAAAAATATCACTTTTGAAGTTATATATGTTGTACAAAGGACCACCTCATATACCACTGTGAGTGAAAATTTTAAAGCAACCTAAATTTGACTACCCCCAAAGGGCTACGGTTACTGTATGTGATTTTTTTTCCCCTTCCATTTACCATTCATTACATCATGGGCAGCATGTGAAGGCCAGAAATAGGAAAGCATTTCAAGAGCTTTCTCAGCTTCTCGCATGTAGATAGTGGGCTTAGATTTCACTCAGCTGCTGAGCGATCCATCTTACCCTGCTGTAAGACAATAGTTTCAAATCTACTTATCAATGTCAGGCCACACTTTAGTATCAAAGAAAGCCAGGATGAAACGTTCAGATTTACAAACTTCATATGAAAGGTTTGTTGCTCACCCTGGTTAGATAAGTGCCCTGATGCACAGGGGAGAGATTTTTTTTAATGTCGCTATGAATCAGTCCTTCTGATTCAGATGTCTGCAGGAGGACTGTGGGCTATGCTAAACTCATTTTCCTTGCGACTAGACTTAAGAGGAAACTAGCTGCTTGCTGTGAAATGTATCTGCATTGCCAATGTTTTAAAACTTTATCAAAATTCATTTGTCTTCTGGAAGAAACTTTCACACATCGCTGGGGGGCTTGGGTGGTCTAAAGAGGTACCAGAGTGAAAACAGAGATGCTGGAGATGAGATTATAAATTCTACCCAGCGAAGCTGCTAAGAGGTGGGGAGGGTCCAGGCTGGTCGTTTCGAAGATTAACTGCAGCAGTGTTTGCATGTGTGTTGAAGACGGGGGAGGCGTGTGTCCGTGTTTGAACTAATTCACCAGGCAGAGCTGTTGCATTCACTTACTTGTTCCTGGAGGACTTTGAGTAATGCTTGTGTGTGTGACTGCTCTTCCTTTGCTTGTTCCAATTCTGACTTTTTGTTGTTTAACTCCTCCTGGATGGTCAGCAATTGCTGTGAAAAGGATATTTAGGATAAGTAGGATTGAAGGCCAATGGAATACTGTACGATATTGAAAACATCCATTCCAAAACACGAGGGAAAGGTTTGTACGTGTCTTAAGGCTTAATCCAGACTTCAGTTGACTTTTTTAAAATGTCTATTTCACACCCCCCCGCCACGTACTGTAACGAGTGTGCAGTTAATGCCGCAGTATCAGGCTGTTTGTGATACTGATGCACGACGCTTGTTTCAGTGTTTGTGAAGGCACCTTTATATTCCTTTAAACAGATGAGTATTTGTAAAAATATGTAGAATAGTGGTAAGAAACTAAGGCATTGACAGCTTAAGAAATTAAATCATAAAAACACTTAAAGTAATGAGTCAACTTGTCCAAGGTTACATCATTTTACGTATGACCCTAAAGCTAGCTTTACAGTAAAGCTGCTTCACCAGGTGGCTGGGAGCACAAAAGAGCCTTTTACCTTCTCTGTTATGATGGTGATGTTTTATTAGATCAGCAGGACTGAAGTCCAAGCTGCAATCAATATATCAGTCGAGAAATCTGCTGATACAAGCCGTCAAAACACTCAGCTATGGCCTGCACTGTTGTTTTGAAGCAGGGCCACTGAACGGATTGCTGTTAAGCCTTGAGCGTTCCTTGCCCTGTCAGCTGTAATGCATGGGGAGGCTTACCTGGCCTGCCAGGAGGACGGGGCTGCCCAGAACTAACTCTTTGGAACATGGTTATATGTTAATATATACACAGGCTGGAGAGCACATTCAAGAGCTTCAAAACAGGCCCTGGAAGCAGCTATGTCTATTCAGAGCTTCTAGACAACAAACGGCTAGTTTGCAAAGACGGAAGTCTATTTCTTCTGCTCCTGCATGTGACAAGTGCTGCACTAATGATATGAGAATGTCATTGCATTCCTGCCACGAGGGTAGCTGTCTCCACACCAAGGCTGCGACTTCTGGGGCTTGACAAGCTGGCTGCAGAGCTGCCTGGCCAGTTCTGAACTATCAAGGCTGGAATAAACACTGGCACTGGATTCCTGATGCTTAAAGTTGCCAAGTGAAAGGATTAAATTAAATCTTCAAACCTGCTAGTTTCGCGGTACGTTGTCGGGGAGGAAGTACTCAGAAAAACACACTGTGCCTTAACCCCTGGGCTTACTTGTCCTGTTCCCTCGTCTGGTGCTGGCTGTAGATTTAAGAACCTGCTTTGGTGCCCCAGCATAAACAGTGATTTCCTTGCAGTTTTCAAAACACTCAGCACCCCTTATTTTACCACCTGCCCGTATCATACTCACATATGATGCAATACACACATCCCACACGGGCTCCCTTCACACGTTATGTGATTCAATTGTGCACCAATTAATTAAAGTGCAGAAACCAGGGAGCCATATCGTACTCTGGCACCAGGATAAGTAATGAAAATGACCATTTCCAAACAGTGGGGAATGACCCTGTTTCTTTATTCTCATTCACGACCAGCCCCAGAACAGTTCAGAGAGGATCTGGTGCTCTGACTTCCACGATGCCGAGTGGATTTTTATGTCATTAGACAATTTCGAATCCACTCCTTAAACCTCCTTTAAAAATGAGCCAAATGAAGGACAGGAAATTGTCTTCAAACCTGGGTAGCTTATGTTCACTCAACTGCAGCACTCGAAGCAGCAAAATTTAGAAATGACTGATGTCCGGCAGAGGGGGACTGGCTACAGTAACGACGGTGCATCTGTACAATGGAACACCATGCAGCCATTAAAAATGAAGTTGCACAAGTGTCTCTGGACATGGAATTAACTCATAATATACTGTTCTCCACATGAAAAGTTCAGGCTATGAAAGGGTTTCACTGAATTTTGCAAACTATTCATAGAAATGAATCTGGATACTGTCTCTGGGTGAGTGGGCTTATGGATCTTTCTGTTAGTTTTGCTTGTAATTTTCTGGTATGTCTGTAAAGGAGCAGACACTGCTTTAGTAAGAACAGCAACAAGAGCAAACAAATGAACTTAATTAAGGTTGGGGAAAGGACAAAGAAAGGAAAACCACTTGGACACAGCTCTCAGCTGTTATTACCAATACTGTTAATAGATCAGAGGGGAAGTGAGAACTCCACTGAGCCTGCCATTTCATCTACACATTTACAGCACTGCTTCATGCTATTAAAACGTGCGTGCACTCGTGTACACACACACACACACACACCCTTCCCCTGACCTCACTTCCCATGTAAGCTTCCATCCGTTCTCAGTGTTCCTTGGAATCACACTTTTTTTTTTTTTTTTTTTTTTTTTGCTGTACACGGGCCTCTCACTGTTGTGGCCTCTCCCATTGCGGAGCACAGGCTCCAGATGTGCAGGCTCAGCGGCAATGGCTCACGGGCCCAGCTGCTCCGCGGCATGTGGGATCCTCCCGGACCGGGGCACGAACCCGTGTCCCCTGCATCGGCAGGCGGACTCTCAACCACTGCGCCACCAGCGAAGCCCTGGAATCACACTTTTAAATTTAGAAAAAGTGTGATTCCAAGGAATCATCCCCAGTTCCTTTTCTTCTCATATGTAGGCAACCGCTTTCAACGGTTTCTATCTTTTTTATTTGAATGCGTTTTTCCAAAATATATACTGTTGTTTTGAGAGTATGCATTTGTATGTTAAGTGATAGCTTTCATATTTCTTGTTTACTATGTTTTTAAGATCCATGTTGATATGTATATATATCTAACCATTGCTTCTGGTGGCTGCATACTATTTTACGGGGTACATCCACCCAGTTATACCTATTCCACTCTCCCAGTGAAGGCCACTCAGATTATCTCTAAGTCTCCTCCCCCTGTATAAGGTTGTAGTGGGAGACGCTAGTGCTTGTCCCTATGGACCTGTGGGAGACTTGCCCTGGTGCATATCCAGCAGTGGAGCTGCCGGTCATGGGGCATGCCTGAGGGGTTCACTGCCAAAGCTGCGTCACAGAATGGCTGTACCAGCCTACCTGCCCACCAGTGCTATATGAGTTACTGTACCCCACACCCACACTAACATTTTGCATTATCCAACTTTCTAACCTCTGTCAGTCTAATAATATCAAGATTCTTCACCTTGGGATTTCCCTGGTGGTCCAGTGGTAGAGAATCCGCCTTCCAATGCAGGGGACGCGGGTTCAATCCCTGGGTGGGGAACTAAGATCCCACATGCCACGGGGCAACTAAGCCCACGTGCCACGGCTACTGAGCTCATGCGCCTCAATGAGACAGCCCCGCGTGCCACAAACTACAGAGCCCATGCGCCACAACTAGAGAGAGAAAACCCGCATGCCACAACTAGAGAGAAGCCCGTGAGCCGCAACGAAAGATCCAGCGTGCCTCAACGAAGACCCTGCGTGCTGCAACTAAGACCTGATGCAGCCAAATAAATAAGTTAATTTATATATTTTTTAAAAAAAGATTCTTCATCTTTGAAAAATCTCGTACTTCTCTGATCCCCTGGGGTTTTATGCAACTCACATGTCTGCCAGCTTTTGAGGTTTATTGACACTTCTTAAAGGGAGAGTCAAGGGTAGTGGTTCTTAAATCTGGAGAACTTTTCAAACACACTTATTCCTGGGTCCCACAGAAGACCAATTAACTCAGAATATCTAGGGGACGGACCCAGGCAATAATATATTTTTAAAAAACCTCCACAGATAATTTTAATATGCAGCTGGGAAGGAAAACCACTGTCTCTTTAAATGCTTATTTAATCCTGCTACAACGTTGCTTCTGTCCAGAGTACCCTACTCAGACTCTGCTCTTACTAAAGTCACTAACGCTTTTCTTTTTTTTTTTTGCGGTTCGCAGGCCTCTCACTGCTGTGGCCTCTCCCGTTGCGGAGCACAGGCTCCGGACGCACAGGCTCAGCAGCCATGGCTCACGGGCCCAGCCGCTCTGCGGCACGTGGGATCCTCCCGGACCGGGGCACAAACCCGTGTCCCCTGCATCGGCAGGTGGACTCTCAACCACTGTGCCACCAGGGAAGCCCACTAATGCTTTTCTAACTGCCAACTAGGATGCCAGGTTCTATTTGCCTTGGCATATGTCCTCTCTCTCCAGGCGATCCTGTTCACACCCATGGCTTCAACTGCACGGGCTCGGCTCCTGCACTCCTGCTTTTCAAAGCTGACCTCACAGCCTCCGCCCCTCCTACTGCCCTCCAGACCCTTTCCCTACAGTGTTCCAAACCGTGCTTACTATGACCCCTCCCCCACAAGGCTAATTCTATTCCCCTGGTAACCAGAGTTAAAACCTTGAGGTCCATGCCCGCCCTTTCATCACCCTCACAACCTCTCTGCCCGTTCCTCTGCCTTCTCTCCAACCATCTTCACTGTCATGGTTAGGATGAGCATCTCTCTTCTGGATCTGCTTTTTCCTCCTGTCATTCACCCTACACTCCTGAGAAAATTGGCCACCTAAGAATCAAAGTGCTCCTGTGCTTAAAAAATACCATTGATCCCCCAATCTCTACTGATAAAATCCAAACCACTGGCTGTGTCATCCTTCCCCAGACATGCTAGGTCCTTTCATGACTCTATGAAAAGCTCACTACCCAGAATTCTGCCTGGCAGACTCCTATTCATTTTTTAAGCCAACTTAAAGAATGGTTTCAGGCTGACGTCAACCCATATGATGACTTTATATGATAGAAAAGAGCCCCATCCTCTAGGCAGACAGGACCCTTCACTAAGGCACATGGTTGGGCAGTAGAGTAGGGGCCTGATTTCATTCCCTTTCACCCATTTGGCCTGGTGCCCTTGTCCAGGGCAAAACCTGCACAACTGTAAGCAGTGGTCTTGGTTTCTTCCTCAATAAAGACCCCCTCTGATCACCCAAGCAAAGTTAGCTGTTCTAACTTCCATGCTCCAAAAGCACTTTTATATGATATATTACATTTCATATGTATCTCCCTAACTAGCCTACATCCGCCAATGATAGGGTCAGTAACTGGGTTACCTCTAACACACAGCAGGTGCTGAATGAATGAATGAGTAAAGAGGTGAATGAATGCTTGCTCTGGTTTCCCCAACTCTATGAGATTAAGCCATGATCTAGCAAAAAACAAAACAAAAGAAAGACAAAAAAACCACACATACACACACAAAAGCCAAAACGAGAACAATAACAACTACCTGAGGATCTATCACTGGGTCATTTATTGTTCTAGACATATGGGTATATGAAATCTTCAGAGGAAAATAGCACTTAAGACATTCTGATTCTTTACTCTGGAAGTTCTAGATACCATCCTTAATCTATAGGGGAATATTTCTTAAAAGTCTAAGAAAATCCAATCAGTGAATTTATAATTATGTAATTTCTTCCCCATGTTCCACCAAAAAGCAAACAAATAAACCAAAACCACTACTAGAGGAAAAACAAAATAGACATCCCTAGACTATTTTCTGCATTCTTTCAAATGAATTGTTTATTTTGTTTACAAAGGGTAAACTCACGAATCTAATATTTATGTATTCAAAACAGTGATGATTCAAAACTGTGATTGTTCATATGAGTAGATGTCTTTTAAAAACAAGGAGATAGTCTGCAACTAGATAATTTAAGTCAGCCTTTCTGGTCCTTTTTCACTTGAAATCTGTGAGACTGTATAATACTCCTTTCCAGTTTCAATTTTTAAGTTCCAGAGTGCCTCAATTACAGAAATTCACAGGCAGCTAGAACTTATCAGAAGAGCCTCTCGGTTGGACTGGCTGACTGCAGCATAATTTTAATTTAACACTGGGAAGTGTGGCATTAAACAGATGCATTATTACATTTTTGGTGGTTACAACTGAGTGTGTTCCAATTAGGCAATTATTCATATACCAATCAAGTGCAAACACTCTGGCGGACAATAACAGGTAAATAAACGCCGTACCTGACACATCTTCATATTTCCGGGCCACTGATTTAATAGGATCATTCGTAATGCTCTTTGGGGATGTAGACTTCCGTGTGTAATGGGTCTTTCTCTCTGACAAATCCAAAGAGCATTACCAGTGTTATCTGGAGCCCCAGAATAAGTGAGGTCATGTTTCCATTTTTACAGATGGGCGACTCATAGGCACCCAGAAGTTAAGTCATGTATCCGAGGCCACAGTATTGGGGAAAGACCTACCACTTGCACAACTCGATTTTCCTACTTCACACTGTGGTTTCTACCCTGACGACCACACTGATCCGTCAATCTGAAATGGAAATCAGGACATGCCAGACTTAAAACCCTCCTAGCAACGACTTCTACCTAGGCCTTCACCATTTCCACTTAAGACCGAGGCTGCTGGAGATGTGCCTTTGTTATCCTTCTGTGAGCGCTGTGGTGGATTTAACTTTCCTTTAAAAACTGTAACCCTTTCCTTGTCTTTTTCCCTTAAATTTTATAATTCTGTTACTAAGGTCAAGTCTTTATATAGCTAACGTATCAGATAAGGTTAGATTCCATGAAAGCCGCAGACTACGGTGCAGATTCTCTGTATGAACGAACACCAGCAACGTCTCATGACAAGCTGACACTCACTGCATGGTGCCGCCTCAGGAATCTCTTGCAGGACTGGTGAGCTGCTTGGGGATGGAGCTGCTGGGTGGCATGAAACTGAGAGCATCTGACTTTGTGTCTTCCATGGTGGTGGAGGAGTACTCGTTCTAAATTCACGGTGGTGGCAGGTCACGTGAACTCGTGCCACTAGGTAGATATAATGTATACTGATAGTGACTGACACCTACACACACACACACACACACACACATTTTCTCTCTTTCCCTCTTCCCCTCATTTCAAGATTTCCCCAGTGACTGGCTCTATGTTCAGTTCTTTTAAAACAATCCAGTAGGGCTTCCCTGGTGGCGCAAGTGGTTGAGAGTCCGCCTGCCGATGCAGGGGACACGGGTTCGTGCCCCGGTCCGGGAAGATTCCACATGCCGCGGAGCAGCTGGGCCCGTGAGCCATAGCCGCTGAACCTGCGCATCCGGAGCCTATGCTCTGCAGCGGGAGAGGCCACAATAGTGAGAGGCCCGCGTACAGCAAAAAAAAAAAAAAAAATCCAGTAATATTCAAGTATCAGTCAATCAAGCAATCGTTCATTTATCCATTCTTTCAATCATCACTTATCTCCTAAGTACACAGTGCTGGGCTAGACAGTATGGAGGGCACGGAGGAAACAAAGTAGCCTGTCCTCAAGATGCTAGGTCACGAGGATGCTAGTCTATCCACTAAAATGAATTTAGGGTGGCACAAAACCACAACCAATGTGGTTTCCCTAGGAGATTCTTGGGGCTCAGTTCAGGTGTTAGGAGAACATGAGCTCAGGGGATCCATTTTGAATCAGAACTTGTTCTCTACTCATTAGAAATGAGCCACCAAATACTAATGCTTGAAGTCTGGAAATATTTGAGCCCATACAGTGTCATCAATTTTTAATGTGTTTTTGCTCTTTTGATTCAGGTTTAATAAATGTTATTCCATCTCCATAACTTTGCTATAAATTCGATGCCCTACTTAGTGGGATAAGCCTTTAAAGGCCAGTAGGATACCGCCTAAGGAAACGAGGTCCGCTGGCTTCCAAAGAGAGTTTTCCACCAGAGGCCAGGGTGGGTGTGACTATGTCTGGACAGACCAATCAGCAGTTGTTTTAATGTCTAGCCCGTGGGTTAACGCCTGCGGGCATCCAGCATCACCACTGTCTGCACACCTTGTCTCCAACCCGATTACTCCGTGTATTTCAGCCGGCTATCTGAAACCCCCCCTGTGGCCAGTTCTGCCAGATGCTTGTCATCTTGTCCTGCTACAAGGTGAGGGGATCCGCTCATTCGTCCCTTCCTCCTTGGTGAGATCCTGCTACCCAAACACAGCTCCCGGCTTCTGCTGCTTTTCTCCCCAGGCTCTCCAGACCTTCCACCCCTCAGCCCGGCTTTGCTTCTCACAGACTTAGAACCACTTAGGAAGGGTAGTCCTAGGTCCCACTGCTGAAGTCTGCCTGTTCCCACCTCACATCTAACACTGAATCCTGAGCCAATCCCTGATTGTTGGGAAAAGCCTGAGATGTAAAAAATCAAGTGCATATTACCACAACCTAAGAGCGAGGCTGTACCTAAAGACAAACACATCTAACAGTATTCCTGAGAAAGGGGAGAAACCTGGCTCAGGGGAAGGACAGTCATTTACTACCTGGTACTCACAACGTTCACTTTTCTCCTTGGGGAAAAAAAAAAAAAAAGATGGAATTGAACTAGTTTGAATTTTTTTGTCGCACGAGGTGGTAAGACTACTCCAAATTTATTCTTGTTTAAAATGTCATCTGCTTCTACCTGCAGATGAAACTGCACTTCAGTTTATATCAAGGTCCAAGGGTGACCAAGCCTGTGGCCTGGTTTATCCATCCCAGTGCCTCCCTCTCTGCAGGCAGCTCAGTGACCCCGGGGGGAGGGGAGAAACATCTTTTGGAGAGAACCCCATCATTTAGATGACTGAGAGCAGGAACACCAGATCATAGGAATGAAACTGTGCTCAGAGCCTAATATCCTATTACACCAGGCTATACATATTTAATTCCTTGGGTCTTTCCGCATAAATCAGTTCCTTCAGGCCCTTAATCTCGTCAATATCTTTTCTGATATTGAATTTTAAATGCCATTCTCATTGCTAGGCAGAAAGGCAATCTCTTATTCGTGATGGGATCAGGTTTCATTTACAAGTGAGAGATGCTTGGAGGAGCCTGGCCCCGTTCCCTGACCCTGCTGTTAAGATCCTCATGCCGGTCAGAGCCAAACAGCCCAGGTGCAGGTCTGACAGGGCTGGCCCTCCAAGAGGTCAAGACAAGGAACCCTGGGGTCATGCCTATTGGTACCCTGGGAGCCTGGGACAGCTCTGGGAGACTGGGGAGAAGGTGGAAGTAAGTGTTTTCAAGGGTGTGGATCCTCAAGGGGGTCCCTGAGACATGAGGCACCCTGCCACCCACCCAGGGTGGTGTGCTCTGACAGGGGTTTCCCTCCTCTGAACAGACGAGCAAGGGCCTGACCGAGGACACACACAGTGTGCATACACTGGAGCAAGATCTCGCGGGACGTGGGCGAAGGGAGGCCATGGGCCATGGGTTCTCTGGAGGGGAAGCGTACAACTCAGAGGGCAAGGGTTTGGAGCTGGACCGTTTCCAGGTTTCCTGAGGCTGGCCCCTAACACTGGTGTTTCCCAAGCTGCGGGGAAAGGGAAGAATTCCTGAATTCTGTGAGCTGTGCAAAATTTCCGAATGGAAGCAGAAGCGATAAATGTAAGACTTCAAGAGTGATCGAGAATTGGGAAACGCAGGTAACCACTGAGATGCAGATTTGGGGGCCTAAGTCTGCAGGCAGTGGAAGGACTCCAAGGGCGGGGCTCTGGGAGCTGTCGACCTCGGTGCAGGAAATAAGCAGGTGCAACCGCACAAAACTTAGTGGTAATCAAACTAACCGAAGGTCCATCCACTGATTATCAGCGTGCACCAGCAATTCTAACATAATCAGTGATAAAATCCTTTGTTGATCTAAAGCCTAACCAATTGCTGCCGTTACTGATAAGAGTCAATATACATGTGCAAGCTTCAAATGAGCAGCTTCACTTCTTACCCTTTAATAAACATACTCGATGTAGAAACGAATTTGGAAAATGTCAGTATCATAGTCTGCTCCCACCCTCCCCCTCCCCCGCCCCCATATGCTCACACGGGACTCAGCTACACCCAGTTTTTGGATTTTGAGCTTGTCTCAGACAGTGTCTCCAATCCCTGTAGCACTACATGTATTCTTACCTTTCTACAGTAGATTCGAAATAAACAATGGTAGCACAGTTATTGCAAAGACTGAGAGCTAGAACTGAGCTACTTTATTCCACAGGACCTCTTAAAGAATTTTTAGGTCTAAAATTGGAAACAGTGAAACATGGTGAGAACCATGAGTTGTATTACTTTTGTTGAGCGCAAATTTTAGTTCTTATGTTACATATTTTTACTGAATTTTAATATTTTACAAGTTGAAATGAGTTCTTTCAAAACTGTTGACTCTTTGCCTTAAAACTAAACGGCGGATCAAGAAAATGTTACCAAATCAGTGGTACTATTAGTAGTTGCCTAAATTGTATCTTTTGCATTTGGATTTGTTAAGATTCACATATTTACTGCACAATTTTTTTCTGCTTTATAACAAATTTAATCAGTTATACATATACATATGTTCCCATATCCCCTCCCTTTTGCATCTCCCTCCCACCCTCCCTATCCCACCCCTCCAGGCGGTCACAAAGCACCGAGCTGATCTCCCTGTGCTATGCGGCTGCTTCCCACTAGCTATCTACCTTACGTTTGGTACTGTATATATGTCCATGTCTCTCTTTCGTTTTGTCACAGCTTACCCTTCTCCCTCCCCATATCCTCAAGTCCATTCTCTAGTAGGTCTGTGTCTTTATTCCTGTCTTACCCCTATGTTCTTCATGACATTTTTTTCCCTTAAATTCCATATATATGTGTCAGCATACAGTATTTGTCTTTCTCTTTCTGACTTACTTCACTCTGTATGACAGACTCTAGGTCCATCCACCTCATTACAAATAGCTCAATTTCGTTTCTTTTTATGGCTGAGTAATATTCCATTGTATATATGTGCCACATCTTCTTTATCCATTCATCCAATGATGGACACTTAGGTTGTTTCCATCTCTGGGCTATTGTAAATAGGGCTGCTATGAACTTTACTGGACAATTATTTACAGACTGTAATATATTAACTATAATCAACAGATCAAAGTTCAAACTGTTAGGTGGGTTAAAAAAATTATTTAACAGAGAGTTGTGATTTTTCCCTTACATTGTACTATTTTATTTAAAAATTTTTTACAGGCATAATTATATGTGAAATTCAATATAAGAAAAATTTCACTGTATTTCTTTCTTGGCAATTATTATTACTTGTTTCATTTCATGATTATTACTGAAAATAATTTTGTCGTGTAGCAGAGGAGGATGTTTAAAAAAGGACCCCCTCGGAGTGTCAAGTTACACTAGGGACACCTCTGGCACGCAGCCCAGTGTCTGGGCAGGAGAGGAGATCATGACCTTGGGAGGGGAGAAATGTGTCATCAGACATGGTTTTAGAGACCATTTCCTTTACTTGGATATCCTCCTGGGAGGGCCTTGTGTAAAAGACAAGATACCCTTTGGCATTTGTATAATCCAATGGAGTTACTTATCACGATACACTATACCCCAATAAGGCAACATTATTATGAAAAGAAACACAGCCAAGGATTGGAGAAAAGGCAAAAAAATAAGCCCCAGGTCATTGTTTCAAGGTTCACGTGGTTAGCTCTATCGCTGACTTGCTGTGTGACCTCGAAGAAGCCACTTTACTACTCTGGTCTCCTCTTTCCCTCACAACTTTCTCATGAGGAATGATTTATCATTTGCAAAGCAACACATCAATTAATGTCTTGCTTACTGAACGCAGGAAAAGAAGATGCAAAAGTGGCTTAGAAGACTCAAAAACCTATTTTCTCTTCTTCAGATGATTTTCTTTTTAATAGTGTACTTTGCAGTGTCGTTTTAGCTTCCTGTTTTTCACTTTCCTCACATGTTAAATAAAGATGACAATACTCATGAGTGGGATATTATGAGACTAAAGAGCATCCATTAATATGTGAGGCTCCTTAATGGAATAGGGTACTAAGTTAAATGAAAGGGCTGTTACTATCCTCTTTGCAAAAATGCACAGACTAAGGTCAAGTGAGCGGGCCTTACATGAGTGGGCACTCCTGGGGATTAATATTCATAGCAGAAGGTCTATTGTTCAGTCCCATCCTGGCCATGCTGGTTGTCCTCCTTCAGCCAATTTTCAAAACACAGGGCCAGCCAACTTGAATTAACACCATTCATGCAATTCCCAGGAGAAGGTGTCAAATGCGTTGCTGAAGCAGGAATATAAATCAGTGATATTCCCTCTGTTGTCTCTGCTGGCAATTCCACTGCAAACGATCATCCAATTTGCTGGGATTTATTTATTCTTGTCACTTTTTTTTTGGCAATTATATAAGGTGGTCATCACCCCAGCCTCTGGGCACATGTACAGCTGTTAATGTAGAAATTTAAAATATTAACATGCTTTCCAGCCAGGTTGGCCCATTTGCTTCAAACAAGAACCTAATTGCACAGCTGGGTCTTGCATTGTGCCCCAAAGGCCAAAAGAGATTTGTTCTTTTTCTGCAGGGTTTACAACCCAGTCACGATCAGAGCTTATAGCTAGAAAACCCTTGATGGGTGACTTGTGACCAAAATCCTGTGGCCACCTTTGGAGTTGGCTTATGCAAAGTGATCTGGGGCTAATTCAGGTCAGCCCGTGGAGAGCCAAACCATGCTCTTTCTGGCATCAATAACAGATACTACCACTATCAGTGACCACCTTGACTGCAGTTTTAGGAAAGCAGCTTTTGACTTAATGGTTACAGAGTAAGAACGTTGAGTTGTGGTTTTGAGAGCTTTTAGTTGAATCCTAATTGGTGAGAAAGTTGTAATGATCTAACACGTAAATGAAGAGAGAAAATACAGCTGAAAGTTCTATCTCTACATCAGCCACAGATGTCTGACTAAGGATGGACATGGGTCATCACCTATGTTGCTTAACTCTTGATTAATGGTAGAACTTGAGTGAAGCTAATTCAATGATAACAATATTCCCAATTTTCCTTTGTTAGTGCAAGTTGACGTTTTTATGGCTGGGAGGCTCAGACATCTAGGGGCAAGGTGAGGAGAGGAGAACTGTCCCTGAACTGAGTGCTTTGAATCTTCAGTGGCTCTGCAACAAGGTTTGCAATTAATGGGCACATTCTTCTGTCACAGAGGAGGTGTGAGGCAGAGGATGTCTGCTCGTTCCCCAAAGTCTCCACGTTATTTTAATACACTGGGGCTGGTCTGGGACCCCTCATTAGGAGTCTCAGAGTAACCAGAACCTCGTGGAGGTTTCCAAGTTTCACCTATTCCCTGTTCCAGAGCCAAGCCCTGGGGAGACGGGTGAAGGCCTCACCAGATAAGGACAGTCTCCCTGAGAGGCTTTAACCACCTGCAGGTGGTCTCTGTGGCAGTTACTTAGCCTCTGGACTATCTCAGGTTTGCCCAGTCCCTGAACTGCAGACTGTCTTTAAGGAAAAAAACAAACAAAACCGCAGCAACAGTAGCAGCAGCTGCAAGAGAAAAGCTCAACAGAGACTGCCAGTGTGCAATGTGCCACATATTCTTTTTTTTTTTTTTCTTTTTGCAGTACGCGGGCCTCTCACTTTGTGGCCTCTCCCGTTGTGGAGCACAGGCTCCGGACGCGCAGGCCCAGCGGCCACAGCTCACGGGCCCAGCCGCTCCGCGGCACGAACCTGTGTCCCCTGCATCGGCAGGCGGACTCTCAACCACTGTGCCACCAGGGAAGCCCGCCACATATTCTTAATATCTGGGGCTGAGATCCATTGGGTAAAATAAAATATAGCACCACCCATTTTGCATAGATCTCAAGGATGCAGACAGAAAATTACCATTTTAAACCAATCTTCTCTGCTTCTGGAACATTAAACGTAGGAAGCACTAAAGAAGTGAGCTGAATCGCTCAGACCCTTTACAATAAATTGTGTCAGCATGGCCATGAATGATAACAGCAGAAAAGGGTCCCAAGGTATAAAAATTAAGAGAAATTAAAGCTGTAGCTCTACACTTAATATCAATCTACCCTGTGATGATGTGTTCCTCCAGCCTTAGCAATCCCTCAACTTGAGATCAGCGATTGCATGCAATTTAACATTACATGTGGGAAGTGTACCCATGTCCTTTTAATGAAAATTTCAGTCACAGGTTTTGCTGAAGTCAGCTGAAAGGCCAGCTTCTAACAATGATGGCACAGAAAAGATCATCTTGTGTGATACACAGCTAGTTACGTGTGCATTCTAGAAACAGGGAAATCAACACCAAGATTAGTGTTGATGACTTTAATTTTTTTCCAAAAGAAAGAATAGGGAGACCACGTTTTTAGGGACTGCCAATAGACTCTATATAGCAGTGATTTTTACTTCCTGATGACAATTTGAAAAGGTAAATCATGATACAAGTAAGTGACATAAAGCAGTTATATTCTAGTCCAAGTGATTATATCAGGATTAAGAAGGATTATGTGAGAATTACTTTGGGAAGTTTAAAGAAAACCGCCTGTTTTGCCACTGAGTTCACTGTGGATAATCTTTAACAACATATGGATAATCTTTAACAAGATATTCATAAAGATATGAATCTTTAACAAGATATTCTGTAGTTTCATATTATGAATGGATATTCAGTGGCTATTAAAAAGACTGTATTATTCGGGTTTAACCTGTTAATGGGATTGTATCATATTAATAGACTTCTGCAACGTTGAACCAAACTTGCATTCCTGGAATAAATCCAGTTTGGTGGTTTATAAAATACCAGATTAAATTAGCTTTTAAAAAGGAATTTTAAATCTATGTTCATAAGTGAGACTGACATGTAATTTCCACCCCTCTTTTTTACTGCCTTTGTCCTGTTTTGATATCAGGTGTACTAGGTACGCTAGCCTTATGCGTTAGTTGGGAGGCGTTTCCTCCTTTTCTATTCTCTGAACAATTTTGCAAAAGATTGGCACAAATTTCCTTGAATGTTTGGTAGAAACTTCCAGTAAATCCATTTTGGATCTGTGGCTTTGATGTAAGATTTTAAGTTTCTAACTCCAATTTTTTTATGAGATCATCCAGGCTTTCAATTTTTTCCTGATTTAATTTTGAGACGGTTTTTTTTTTTTTTAGGAATTTGTTTATATCACCTGAGTTTAAAAATTTGTAGTAAAACTATTCCTGATTTTTTCATAGTTCTTCAATCTCTGTCACATCTATAGTTGTAACTCATTTTCTTTTAAAATATTGTTTATTAAGTTATTCTCTTTATGGTCAGTGTTGCCAAATTTTTCCATTCTATTAGTCTTTTCAAATAGCAACATTTGGCTTTGTTGATCTTCTCTAATATATGACTCTTTGTTATTTTAGTAATGTCTATCCTTATCTTTATTTATCTTTCCTTCTTTGTGTTTATTTATTTTTTTTGTAATAAGAGTTGGATGCTCATTCCTGTTTCCAGTTTTCTTTTTTCCTTAAACAGACATTTAAAAGTTTAAATTTTTTCCTCTAGGTTCTGTTTTAGCTGCATCCCACAAGTTTTAATATGCTGTATTTTAATTATCAACTACTTCCAACTATTTTAAAATTACAACTCTGATTTCTTTTTAGACCTGTGGATTTAGATGTGTGTTTTTAAAATTTCTAAGTATACAGAATTTATTTTAGTTATTTTTTGTGACATTGATTTCTAACAATTTTATTGTGATCAGAAAATATTATCACCCCTTTGAAATTTGTTGAGACTTGCCTTAAGGTCTAGTATGGGATTAATTTTTGTAAATGTCTCACATATATTTGGAAAGAACAGTTTTCTGTACAGGTCCTGCCAATCAAGAGTGAGCTGAGTGCTATGTAAATGCTTCATCAACTGCAAACATGCAAACTGCAAACTGCAGGAACAGCAAGAAGAAGGGAACGGCAGAGCTGCTTAGAAAAATGTCCTCACTCCCTGACATCTTCTAGGGTCTTGCATTCAAAGTAGGCTTGGCATGTTGCCACTGTCCTTAAAGTATCAACGTGTGATGTAATCTCACTTTCAAAAGATTAGGAAAAACAATGAGGAATAAATTTTAAGCACTCTATTGCCTGGTTTGGAGTCTTCTTACTACTCTTTCTAAGCCTTGGTTCCTTGATAAGCATGATAAAAATGTCAACTCCCAGGATGCAAGGCTCTTAAAGCATTTGGATAGTAGAAAACATTGTCTGAACAGAAACATTTGTGACTGCACATACACACACTCAGTGTAAGTAAAGACACAACAGCTTATTTCCCAAGGTTGTAGTCATTCTTTCATAGCCCTGGGGCCACACCAGATGACGTCAGTGACTAATAAGCTCCTTAGCATCTAATACCAGCAGAGAGCATTCATGACCCCTGAAGACAGAAGGGCTCCATCAATCCTTACACTTCAACAAAGATTTGTCAGAAATCTGGTTCTATTCAATCAATGAGATGAGATTATTATGTATTCAGGCATGAGTAGGAAGAGCAGCAGAGATTATGAATGAGGGAAGTTGGGGCTTCCCTGGTGGTGCAGTGGTTAAGAATCTGCCTGCCAATGCAGGGGACACGGGTTCGAGCCCTGGTCCGGGAAGATCCCACATGCCGCGGAGCAACTAAGCCTGTGAGTCACAACTACTGAGCCTGTGCTCTAGAGCCTGTGCTCCACAACAAGAGAAGCCACGGCAATGAGAAGCCCGCACGCCTCAACAAAGAGTGGCCCCCGTTCGCCGCAACTGGAAAAGGCCCGAGCGCAGCAACGAAGACCCAGTGCAGCCAATCAATCAATCAATCAATGAATTCTTAAAAAAAAAAAAAAGAACGAGGGAAGATGGTTTACAGTTTTCAATAGCTGAGAATAAAATGTGTGGCGACTCAACAATTTGTTCTTTTCTTCATCTGTTTATTCAGAGAGCTGTTGGCTATAAATGACTAAATTAGCCATGCAAGACTGGCCTTAGGTGCCAGAATTAGTCTCTACTCTAATATCAGAAGGAAAAAGAAACTAACAGTTATTTAACATGCTGGGGGGAAATCATAACCCCTGTGTCTAACCTCCTTTTTCAGGGGGCTAGGAGATTGATATAAATGGATGTAAAAGGAAAAGAGTCTCAGAATGCAAGCATGTGGAGGCCCAGTAAGGAGCCAAGAACCAGGAATGAGGAGCCAGGAGCAGCAGAGGTGAGAAGGGGGGTTGGGGGAAGGGAATGCGGCTAAGCTCAGTGACTTAAACTCTATTTGATTAAAATCAGGAAATAAGTGGGCTGGTCTAGGGGCTCACCAATGCTCCTCCTAGCTTCAGCAGTCTGTATTCTGCAGTTCTCTTGAGGTAAAAATAGTAGTGAGGGCTTCCCTGGTGGCGCAGTGGTTGAGAGTCTTCCTGCCGATGCAGGGGACACGGGTTCGTGCCCCGGTCTGGGAAGATCCCACATGCCACGGAGCAGCTGGGCCCGTGAGCCATGGTCGCTGAGCCTGCGCGTCCAGAGCCTGTGCTCTGCAACAGGAGAGGCCACAACAGTGAGAGGCCCGCGTACCGCAGAAAATAAAATAAAATAAAATAAAATAAAATAAAATAGTGGTGAAATTGAGCCCATCTCCAGTCCAAATTTTATATGTAAAGCAGAATTCCCATTATCATCACATTCTACCTTGCTTTTTATACTGTGGGTGGACCATGAGAAATGGCCAGCAAATCATGGACTTAAAATCAAGCACATCAATCACCAGCTGGGCAGAAAAGCCGACTGAAAAGACCAGACCCATCAACTAAGACCCAAGGACCCATGAGGGAAAGGTCGGACCTCGGAGTGCTCCTTAAGTGACCTGGCAACTCTCAGAAATCTATGTGAGCTCATGTTATCCGACGTAGAGCGGTGAAACTACATCACAAACACCTCTTTTCTCCTTCTCCCTAAATGATAAATAGGAGGATTACCTGGGGAAAATTATACTGTAAAAAGAAACTCAGCCCAACAGCTTTTTTATGGACTTTACAGTTAGGTCATTACCAAGATCTTCCTGAAATAAATTGTGAGTAGCACAGAAGAAATACAAACCACCAGGGAAGAAATATAAACCCAGGAGAGAAGAAAACAAGATGCACAGAGAATTAGTGAAGGACAAATTTGCAGAGTCCCACTCTGCATTTAAATGACTGAAAAATGTGCAATGCACTGGTTCAGGAAATGACTTAGGATAAAATGTAAATCATGGGTGAAAACATACATCTCTAATACCGTGAATGACAGTGCCGGTGCTTGCCAATGAAAGCCTTCTGACCGGAATACCTGAGTGATACCTGGCTTAAAATAAATTAAAGCGGTGGTGTGGTGGACATAAAAAATGGAATGTGTATGCATGGGGGACAGCAGAATACATTACAAAGGTAATTACAGTAAACTACAAAACAAACGAAAGAAGAAAAAGGTGATAATAAAGGTGTGGAGTGTCCTTTTGCTCATCTTTCATTTATAAGCACCATTTGTAATGCCCCTTCCTTGGAAACCTATAAACAGGGTTCAAATATACTTTCTCCTTTTTTATCTTCCGCAATACTTCCAGAAAATAAAGCTGTTGTGGCCATTTACTTTGTGTGTGTGTGTGTGTGTGTGTGTGAGAGAGAGAGAGAGAGACAGAGAGAGAGAGACAGAGAGGGAGAGGCACTCAGAGACATACAGCGATGAAACAGAAAGCACCAAAGCTGGAGAGGTAATTACCAAACTGAGGAAGTCGCATCAAGTTAAGAAATTCAAGAGGCAGGTCTTTTCAGTGATCAACTGAGTGAAGTGGGTGGTCTATAAAGTGAGCACCAGATTGGGCAATAAATTGGTTTAAGTTTCCCTTGATGACTATTCAGGGTGCTTTGTTAAACAGAGGAGAAAACTTAGTCTTTAACTAACCATCTCACATCCTGGTACTGAATTCCCAATTCCACTCTTTGGTTACAAGTCCAGAAACGTTAACTGACTATGTCTGGCTAGCCCACTGGTTGATCTTTAAAATGGGTAACACTACATGTTTATGTGCAAAGAGAGAAGGAGACTGAAAGAATATATGTAAATGTTAACCACAGTTATATCTGGGTAGTGACACTCTGAATGATGTGTTTCCTTTTATATGCTTCTTTTAGGTTTCCAAGTTTTTTTGCATTGAGCATATACTCTTTTGTATGAAGAAAAATAAAACAAAAATCAAAACGACAAACCTGGACCCAGAAAAACTGCAGCTCCCACCTACGCTTCTCGGCCTCTCTGTTTATTCTCTTGCTCAGATAAAGAGGATTCTTCTCCCTCTGAGTCATTCTTCTCCTTCCTCTTTGTTTCCATGTTGTATTCTTTCACCCCCCCTACACTTCTCCCTGTTTTCTCTTCACAGCCTTCATTTCTGATGAGAAGGAAATGGGCTGCTTTTCCTAATCCTCATGTTTCCTCTCCTAACCAGCTGCACGGAGAAAGCCCAGGAGCACGACTCCCTCGCAACCGCAGCCCAACTGGAGATGATGGATAATTACATCAGTCTGGCTGGGAGCGTGACACCTGCTATACACAGGCGGCCATGTGTGCGTCTGGGTTCAGGGTTTCAGCGTGGATGAGGCTGCTTCTTTGCATGGTTAGACTATAAAGAAATGGAGTCAAGGCCAGAACACAAGGATTCATTTTAGTGTCTGTGGTTGGAGGGAGATAACGACAATGGCCGAACAGTACGTGTCTGCGGCCAAAGCCCATTTTGATTTGCTGCATTCAAGAAAAGATCCATTTTACTATAAAGCTGGTACTCTTGGCCTGGAGGCAATTTCTAAAAGAGGTGGTGGAGGGGAGGGTCATTCAAAGGTCATCCACCAACTAGGGCTGACAGTGTGCAGGAAAAGCCAAGTTCCTTTATCCTGGGAATGGCTGCAAATCTCCCAAGGGTCCATATTTCCTACTGCAGACACCGGGGAAAGCAGCAAAAGGTAGAAGCCAAGCGATTTTAATGGTCTGCAGGGCAATGCCATTATTTCTACCCCTGGCTCCCACATGCGTTCATCTGCTAGCCTCGCTGCTTTCAGAAGAGACGATTACTAATGAGGGTGCATTTGATAATCAAGTTAATTACGGGCTGAACAGGAGCTCTAATGGTGAGCTGAAGCCTCCCAGAATTAAACTTTATTGGGCTTCTCTTTCTCGTCCCAGAAGTGAAGAGATTTCTTTTCACGGTTCAAATTTAATAAATAAAAGCCACGTGTGTGTTACTTTCTTCTTGCTAGCTCTTCCTCTGCTAAGGTAAAAACCACATTAAGGGCCTTGAGAGAGTCAGAAAAGAGGCAATGGGTTTTTGCCAAAAATATTTCTCACAAGCAAGGAGCGCTGGAAGGGTAGAGCTTCCCCATGTCCTGCTCCCCTGGTCACTGTGGCCCTGAAGCCTGGTCTTCTGGTCACTTCTCCACCTGGTCCGCTGTGGGGAGTTACGGGGTGACAGAGAGAATGCAGGGGCCGCGGTCAGGCAGGCCTGGGCTGGAAATCTGACTCTACCGCGTCCGTGCTGGACCCTGGGCAAGTCACTCGTCACCTCCGGGTCTCGAGTTCTACCTGAGAAGCCGGGATAAGCTCATACTGCTGAGATGTGAGCGCGGAGTGGAGTAACGAAGAAGTTTTTGAGAGTAAACTGGGGCGAGCAGGTCCTCCGGCTGTAAGGGGCGGAGGGGCAACAGCACTGGCCACCCCAGGGTCAGGAACCTCAGCTCTGGATTTGTCCAGACTTACTCTGCAAGTCCTGAGTCTTCTCTGAAAACCTCTACATGTCTTCACGTTGGCCCCAGGAATGTGGCGATTGCAGTTTGCATTTGCAGAACAGCTTTTCCAAATGCGTTCACATACGTGACCTCATTTTACGGCCACAAACGCTGACCGAGGCTGGCAGGGTCCATTCTCCAGATGCAGAACCTGAGTGAGGCTCAGATAGGCTGATTTGTACACAGTTGTGCAGAAAACGGCCAAGCCGGAAACCCTCTCCCTCCTACTGCTTTGGTGTTTCCATTTTCTTGGGCAGAAGCTCGGTGCCACTCACATCCATGAAGGCAGAGTATCTCCTTCGTTATCTGAAGGTCTCTGTCCAGTGAAAACGGCAAGATGCCCATGGTCCTCCCTTGTTTGAAACTGCTAAAACCTCAGGGCCGTTTCCTCTCCATGAGCTTCACTTTTAGTCCTTTGTATCTTGCCTGGAGTCAAATGGGAATGTGCCTTAGTAACTCCTAAGCCCCTGAGCAGATGTCAGGTGCGATCATTTCAAACGGGTTGGGCTTTGCAATGTGAAGCCCTGAGCCAAGAACCGGAACACTGGTTACTATTTCTCGTTCCAAATGTCCCCAGCCATCCCTTCAAGAGTCTCACACTGCAGTGGGTACAGACATTCTGAGAAGTGCCAGGGAGTGTGATCTGCAAATGTTACAAAATGCACATGCTGCCACCAAGACAGCTGACGTCTAGCAGCCACAGGGAAGGGGCACTGAATTATAAATGAGGATTATCATCACCATCACGCAGGCTGCTATTACAATGCATCATCCCAAGGTACTGGTTGAAGAACAGGTAGAAGATGAAATGACAAACTGGGGTAGTTAAGGAAGGACAACCACTGTAGACCCCAAATTAAGCCGCGTTGTGAACCTTGATATCCTGCCCTGGAACCTAGGTAAAGCCACATCTGAGAGACGTACACGTTTTTTTGATTGTTCTGATTCTAGCAAAATATCAAAGACTTTTAACATGAATGTGGGAAATGCCTTGTAAGTTGTTTTCTATTCAGAAAGAAAGAAACTTCATCTGGGTAAGTTGAAATAAAATAAAATAAACATGGATTATGTCTCTGCAGCCACAGCTCGTAAAAATTCCAGATATGTGTGTGAATATATCTTTATGCATACATATACTTTTTGAACTTTTTTATAAATAAATTTATTTATTTTTGGCTGAGTTGGGTCTTCGTTGCTGCGTGCAGCCTTTCTCTAGTTGTGGAGAGCGGGGGCTACTCTTCGTTGCGGTGTGTGGGCTTGTCATTGCTGTGGCTTCTCTTGTTGCAGAGCATGGGCTCTAGGCACGTGGGCTTCAGTAGTTGTGGCATGCGGGCTCAGTAGCTGTGGCTTGCGGGCTCTAGAGTGCAGGCTCACTAGTTGTGGTGCACGGGCTTAGTTGCTCCGCGGCATGTGGGATCTTCCCGGACCGGGGCTCAAACCCGTGTCCCCTGCATCGGCAGGCGGATTCTTAACCACTGCGCCACCAGGGAAGCCTCCCTGTGTCAAATTTTTAAAGAACCCACTTAGGGCTACCCTGGTGGCGCAGTGGTTGAGAGTCCGCCCGCCGATGCAAGGGACACGGGTTCGTGCCCCGGTCCGGGAAGATCCCACATGCCGCGGAGCGGCTGGGCCCGTGAGCCATGGCTGCTGAGCCTGCAGCGTCCGGAGCCTGTGCTCCGCAACGGGAGAGGCCACAACAGTGAGAGGCCCGCGCACCGCGAAAAAAAAAAGAACGCACTTGAAAACCCAACTTCTCTCTTGTTATTACATACTGCAGCCTCTTCCTGTCACCTTTTTCAGACTACTTATCTTCCTTTCCTCCTCCCTTAAACCCCGCTAATTTGTGGATCTGCTTCTTCGGTCTGAAGCGTCTATCTTCCAAAATATGCTGCCTTAGGTTCCTGTGTTCTTGTCTCTTAGACATTCAGAAAAGGTGCTCACCAGTCTTCCTTTCCCTTGTTTCTGGAAAGCCAGAATAACATGTAATATTCTTCCCCCACCCCCTCCCCGGGCACCATGCTAACCAAGGATTTCTTCAACAACTGGATTAAGCTAAAAGCCCCTGAAACAGGTTCTTGTTCAAAATGTCAGACCTGGCCCACGTGTGTTTGCTTTTGCTCTTTCCTTCCTCCACAGGCAATTAAAATGTCTGTCAGTGACTAAACGTAACAGAGCAGAGCGAATGGGAAGGGAATTCGTGGAGTTCTTAGTGTAGGACAGAGTCTGGCCTTTGTGGAGTTCCCAAATGTCCTCAAAATGAAGCTCGCCAGTCAGTGAGCCACCGGGCAGGAGAAAGACTCAGCTGTGGAGGTGACCTGGACTCAGCCATCGGTAAGCCACACGGAGTCCTAGAAAAGCGACCCCAGCCCTTCATCCCCGACACAAACAGGCTACCACGCATTACCTCACGTGAGAAGGAACCTGGAGCATGAAAGAGACGGACGGAGACACAGAAACCAAACAACCAGTCCTGGAATAAATAGAAATGATTCAGGAACAATAAGAATTAAAAAAGACTAATTAGTATTCTCAAAAAGATTTGAGAAGATACTGCAACCAAAAAATAGGGCTGTGTGAAAAGATAGTAAACAAAGAACAGAAATAACATTTGCAAATAAAATAACATGATTATCAAATAGAAACTTCAGTGGAAAGGATAAAAGATAAAGTTTAAACAGATAATATGAGACAAAGGACAATGGGCACAGAGCATCAGCCTCGTAGGTCCCTTATATGACTGCTGGGCATTTCAGAAAGAAAATGAAAACAGAAATGACAAGTGAACAGTTATCAAGAGAACGGAGACCCCTGTTGCATTTATCCGTGTTATCTGTCTGCAACACCTCACCCAAGTTCTTTTTTGTTTTTGTTTTTTTTGTTTGCGGTACACGGGCCTCTCACTGTGTTGTGGCCTCTCCTGTTGCGGAGCACAGGCTCCGGACGCACAGGCCCAGAGGTCATGGCTCACAGGCCCAGCCGCTCCGCGGCATGTGGGATCTTCCCGGACCAGGGCACGAACCGGTGTCCCCTGCATCGGCAGGTGGACTCTCAACCACTGCGCCACCAGGGAAGCCCACGCCCAAGTTCTTTGTAGCACCACCTGTGAAGGCCACTGGGAGCAGTGGGCTGCTGGCCTTTCTAGGATTTTCAAATTTTTTAAGGGACATGCTTTTTTTTCAGAAATTAAAAAGAAATTATCTAAAGTTGTCTTGGGTAAGTTCATTTCACCTGTCTTCCCCTAAAGTTTTCTGATGATCAACCCCCCCCAACCAGAGCCAGCGCCCCCCACCACAGTCACCATCCCCACCACAGTCACCATCCCCAGCACAGCCATCATCATCGCGATCCTTGATATGACTCCTGCTGCCATAATAATGATCCTGACTTTGACACGTACACGTGAGACTTCATTACATATGAAATCAGGAGGGGAATCGAACACAAACTTTCCACTATCTCTAAAAATGTACTTACTAAGCAACTGAATCGTTTAAAGAAGATTTCACAAGAGATGCTTAACTTCCCTTAAGTGGTCAGATGCGCTCACTGATGTTCTCATTTCAACATACTTTCATTTATTTCTTAATATATAACCCAAAGACCAATCCTTGACCAACTTTTGGCAAAACTAGCTGGGGTTACTTTGTGTTTTAAGAAAGTAACATTATTGTATTTCTCTGCCCTCTTCTACAAAATTAGTCTAGCTTAGCTTTTGTAATACATATACAGAGAAGCCCACATCTACCCTCTCTGAGCATAAGGGAAAAAAACCAATTACTTAATTTCTAAAATGGTGTTGATTGTAATAGTCCTCTTTCCCCCAATTTTTTTTCCTGGTCTCCCTTGCTGAAAATTGTCAAGACAGCTGACTACCCCTGGTCTTTAATAATGGCAAGCCAAGAGTGTTAGAGAGTTCTACGTGGGCTGATGGTTTACTGGCCTAAGACAGCTGGTCTTCAGATGACATTTGCTAACAGCATGAAAGACCATAGGCTGGAAGTATGTATGAGGGACCCTTCTGACATAATCACCATGAGTCACTCACAGTTTTATGACCAGCAGCTTATAATGGTATCCTCTTATCATCTAAATATTTACCAGTCTTATCAACATGATTTACACATGGCTTCAAAAAGAATTCTGATTTTGAAGTTGGTTATTTAGAAATATGACACACTGACTTATCCTTGTGAATAAAAATACAGATCCTGTTTAAACTCAGGTGTGGTTAAAACCATAACGAGATACTAATATACACGTATTATAGTGGCTAAAAAAGACAGAGTAAAACAGAACCAACTGGCCATTCCAAGTGCTGGCTGATAAGGACACAGAACAATTGTAATTCTCATGTAAACCCTCGGGAAAGCACAATGGGACAGACGCTTCGGAAAACAGTTTAGCAGTTTCTTAAAATGTCAAACACACTTACCATATGACCCAGCAATCCTACTCCTAGGTATTTACCCAAGTGAGATGAAAAATTATATCCAAACAAAGAGCCTGTAAGTGAATGTTTATAGCAGATTTATTCATATTGGCCTCAAACAGGAAACCACCCAAATGTCCATTAACTGGTGACTAGATAAACAAAGCACGGCCCTTCCTTACCATGGAATGCCATTCAGCATAAAAAGAACGAACAACAGACGCACACAGCAGCACAGATGAATCCCAGATTCGTTACGCTGAGGGACAGAAGCCAGACTCAAGAGGCTGTACACGGTACGATTCCACTTATATGACTTTCCTGAAAAGGCAGGACCATGAGGGTAGAAAACAAATCGGTGGCTGCTGGGAGCGGGGTGGACTAAAAGGGGGCATAAGGGAATTTTGGGGGGCGGTGATGGAATTATTATTATTATTATTATTTTTTTTTTTTTGCGGTACGCGGGCCTCTCACTGTTGTGGCCTCTCCCGTTGCGGAGCACAGGCTCCGGACCGCAGGCTCATCAGCCATGGCTCACGGGCCCAGCCGCTCCGCAGCACGTGGGATCTTCCCGGACCGGGGCACGAACCCGTGTCCCCGGCATCGGCAGGCGGACTCTCAACCACTGCGCCACCAGGGAAGCCCTGGAATTATTTTATATATTGATTGTGGTAGCGATGGTTACATGACTGTATGAATTCGTCAAAACTCAGAGAACCCTCAAAAGAGTATTTTTATTGTGTGTAAATTTTACCGCGATCGACCTAAGAAAATAATTCAGTGTGGTAACCTGAAGGTAAATAAGAATTTCAAATATGGGTACGCTTTTCTTGGATACCTAAAGATATAAACGAAAGCCTGCAACCTTACTCTCCCTGCGGCAGAGACAGGTTAACTTTGTTGCCAGCTTCAGATCAGGTTAAGGCTACCATGTTACCATGGATACAAGCTATTATTTCCTTTTGTGTGAAACCTCTAATATTAAATTGTGACTCACATGCAACGCAAGGGGAGACTAAGAAACAACCAGACGGAGTCACCGAGGCTTTTTCATTTTTCAGAACCCTGCCCTAATGTTTCCTCCATGAACTCATGAGAAACCACGTGAAGTCAGTGAACATATCCTTCAGGGATGAAAAGAAGAAAAGGGTAGAAACTTTTTGGCTAAACTTGAAGGCAATTCTAAAAATTGTATGCTGGTCTTAAGGCTGTTAAGACTGTTTATATTCTTCTGTTTGCTGCAGAAATAATTTCCCCCATATGGACTGCTAAAACAATGACATATGAGAGACCAGCCCTCTCCTCTATCTGTTGACTGGCCTGGGAGACGATGCTTTTCTGATTTATAAAGTGGACAGAGGGCAGATGGAGGGTGGGTTTTCAAGTCAGGAGAATTCTGTGCAGTGGGGCTCAAACTGGCAAGTTGCGGGGATTCACTCAAAGCGGGTAAGGTAGAAAGATGGCTCTTAAATAAGCACATATATTTAAAAACTATATGAAAGATGTGTTGCCACAGTGATCGCCATGCATCCCCCTAACGACCAGTGAAAATGAAAATCATAACTGCTGCCTCTGAGCTAGTGCTTTCCGCACGCTAAGGAGGTGCTACGGGGACCCCTAGGGCATCACCTCTCCCCACACCCCACCCTGTCCTTTATGATCCAAGAATCCCAAACAGCCCAGAGCTCCCCAGAGGCACCAGGCGAGCTCTTGCCTCTGTGCCTTTGTCCATTTGTTCCTCCATCCAACAAATATAGTTTGACTATCTACTCGTGTCTGTTGCTGATTGAATTGTGTCCTCCCACATTTATATGGTGATGTTCTAAGGCCTGTACTTCAGAATGCAAGCTTATTTGGAACCAGGGTCACGGCAGATGTCATTAGTTAAGATGAGGTCACACTGGCATAGTGTGGGCCCCTTAATCCTATACAAATTGTGACCTTATAAAAAGGGGAAATTGGGACCCAGGCACACACGCAGGGAGAAGGCCATCCGAAAACGAAGGCAGAAAGCAGGGTGATGCAGCTACAAGCCAAGGAAGGACAAAGCCTGCCAGCAAACCTGAGGAAGAAAGGGGAGAGTCCGGAGCAGACTCTCCCTCGCCGCCCACAGAGGAACCAACCCTACCAGCTCCCTGATCTTGCACTTCTGGGTCCAGAACTGTGAGCCAATAACTTTCTGTGGTTTAAACCAAACCAGAACAAACCAAAACAAACCCCCAAACAAAATTCCCCCCAAAACAAAACAAACACAGTAAAGTACATTTTCCTATGGACAAGGAGATTCTGCAAATGTATGAGAAGCCGCAAGAACAGAACTGCTCCTTTAAGGGGCTGGAGCTCAGTGGGGATGCACAGCGGGGCTCCAGTGTGGGCCAGGGCGGGGCGCTGACACCCCTGCATGCTTCTTCCTGATTGGCTAAACTCACCCTCGCCTCCTGACTTCTTTCAGATTTGAATCTTCAACCAGCTTAAAGGTTTTATTTTTTTTTAACATCTTTATTGGAGTATAATTGCTTTAAAATGGTGTATTAGTTTCCACTTTATAACAAAGTGAATCAGCTATACATATACATATATCCCCATATCCCCTCCCTCTTGCGTCTCCCTCCCACCCTCCCTATCCCACCCCTCTAGGCGGTCACAAAGCACCGAGATGATCTCCCTGTGCTATGCGGCTGCTTCCCACGAGCTATCTATTTTACATTTGGTAGTGTAAGGACACAGACGTTGAGAATGGACTTGAGGACACGGGGATGGGGAGGGTCAGCTGGGACAAAGTGAGAGAGTGGCATGGACTTATATATACAGCTTAAAGGTTTATATCAACTTTTCATGCGACCAGAGTCATCTTTCCTGGAGGAAAAGAGGGCCCGGCGCATGAGGTATGAGAGACGGCGGACGCTCCTCCTCCTGGCAAGGGCGCCACTCACCCCCAACGTGTGGACAGATGGACAAGCCCCGGGAGCTCCGCGCGGCAGCTGTTAACACCGATTTTCAAGTGCAGGGGCCTGAGCCCCACCTGTAATGACATTTTCCTGGCTGGTTCTGACCTCTGAGTCTCGCTGATTTGTCTGACACACACTGTGAACATCAGGGAGTTAGGACTCAAAGCCCAGACGCCAAAATTGCTTTTAAATGGCAGAAGATGTTTAAGATAGAATTTCTGTGACTTGGTCATTAACTTGCTTGTATCCCGATCCACGCTTTTTTTACATCCCTTCCTCTCAATTATTTTTTCCCTGCTTGGCGGAGGTTTTAGCAGCAGTCACCTCTAATCATCAAGACACTTTTGTAGGCAATTCAGGCTCCTGCTCATAGACAGCAGTCAATATTGGTGGGGGAAGCTGAAAAAAATATCCTACTCACTATATAATTGCCCACTGTCTTGCTTATATTTTCCTTCTTTATAGAAAACAATCTTTTTTTCCAGAAAAGAGTGGTTAGATTTATATATTCAGAGGAATAATACAAATAACCATGTGTGATGATAATTTAGGCTATATTATTCTAAGATAACTCACACACCTTAAGGGTATCACGTATCAATCAATGTTTTCAGATATAAACCCAGCTATGACTCTTTGATTCTACCCTCTGCTGGCAGTGCCCAGTTTTTTCCCACCCCCTCAGGCCCTCATTTCCCACAGTCCACGTTCCTTCTGCTTCCTCCAAAGCCCACAGCTTCTATCTCTTTCTTACATGAGCTGGAAAGACCCAGCTTTAACTTGAGTGTGCCAGGATGAAGCCTGTCGATCTTTAACAAAAGCAGAGATGCTGGCCTGTTTCTGAAGTGACCTATCGCCCCAAAGTTTAGTGCTTCATCCATCCCATCTACAAACATTTCTGAAATACACAGTGTGTTCAGAGAACCGGTCTACATCCTAAGTATCACCCAAGAGAAATGGAAATAATACAGTTTACGTATTCAGCGATCTCAAAAACAAACTCGCCATGCTTCTGTAGAAATCAGTCTGCCTGCTGTTAAGTTGAGAAGTTCTAAGATTACAGAACACTGGTGTCACAACTGGCAAGGATTTTCTGACCTTTTGCCATGAGGCTAAATTTTATGTACGGAGCTTTCAAACTCCTAGATTCTCTTCCTTTGCTTCCCACTTCGAGGGTGTAGTGCTTCAACCTATTTCTTTAGCGTGGCTTCTCCCCCGACCCTCCCCTTGCACGGTCATCAGCACTTTCCTGACCTAGCCACTCAGCTTTTCTGCTGTTCTTTTTTTCTCCTCCACCTTTCCCAGCAAACAGCCGCCACTGCATACGCACGTCCCTTTCTCTCGAGAACAGAGACACCAATGCGGGCGCAGGTACCTGTTGCATGCCTTGCATGGTCTGCTGCAGGAACTGCACCTGCTGGTCCTTGGTCAGGTTTTCTTCCGTTCGAAACAGCTGCTCTTTCTCCTGCTTCAGCAGCTCCACTTCGTTCCTGTAGGCGTCCAGCTGCCACCGGAGGCTGTCGTTCTCTTCTTTAAGTGCGTAGGCCTGGGCGGCCAGGGCTGAGGGGCAAAACAGAATGAGTTCAAGTGAGTGACCTTCTCGCTTAGATGGACAGCCTTCAGTGCGACAGGGATTCTAAACCGGATTCTGAACGTTTGTACCAAACCCAAATGAGCTACCCTGGGGTGCTTTATTTTGCAGCTGGCGAGCATTGCTTCTTTGGGAATTTTTCGCTATTCTATTTGTCCTGTCTTATGTATGACTGTGGGCACAGGATTGACTCCTTCCAAATCCTTGTCTCTTGACCTCTTCCCCGATCCTAGGCTCCCTCTCAGAAACTAATCCGTGTTGCTAGGTGATGAGAGTGCTCAGAATTGCAGGCAATCGTCGTATCTACCTCGTGGCTGCCCTTTCCCTTTCGGCAGGACGGCAGGACGGCTTAGCTCCTTGGAGGGCCACTTTCTTTCAAATTATCAGCGGCCCCCCAATGGAGGCACGCAGCCGCAGCCGCCCAGGGGAGCTGGGGATTGATCCACACACACACTGTTCCTTCCTGATCTACTGCCGGGTCAGATTGACTGCATGAGTCAGCTAGTTAGTTAGTTTCCTCTGACTCCTATCAGAATGCTGACCTGGCTCCATCTGTTTCACCAACTGATTCCTACCCTAATACTCTTTCCTGAAACCTGAAATTCTCTATGTGCAGATTCAGAGCTCACTCACACCTCCACCTGACTGAGAAACCGAGACACTTAATTCAGGGTCTTATGCATCTCAAGGCTCCACAAACAACTGAAATGGAATAAAACAGAGTGAATGGTTCAAAACAAAATTGAGGAGGGCGACTCCCTTCCCTAGTTTCCAGCTTACTGCTTGGTGGTCTCTGCAATAATCACAATAGCTTTCTAAGCACTCTCTGTAGAATAGACGCTGGACCAGGAACTAACTCACTTCATCCCCCCATCAAGCCTCTGATGTGGGTGCTGCTCTTAACCACCCCCTCTTTAGAGGTGAGAAAAATGAGGCTCAGGGAAGTTAGAGAACTTGTCTGATCCCACAAAGAGAGTAGCATCAACAGCCTTCAAACCCAGATTGGGTTCCAGAGTCTCTGCTCCCTGTCACTGGGCTATTCTGCCAGCCAGATGAGTTTAGTTCTTACCAGACTGTTTGAAAAGAACTCCAAATGCTCCCCCTCTACTTTCTCACCAGTTTCCCATGCTTTCTTCCCGCCTCCTTCAGAAAATCCATTCTCTACTTTTGTAAGCAAGAGAAAAGTGAAGATATTTTAAAAGCTTGTTATCAGAAGCTTCTTTAAAGAAGTAACTTCCGGTTGGTAAGGGCATGGCACGGAGTCCCTGTCCAGCAGGTTCTCGGTCCAGGATCATTTCCGCACCCCACACCATGTCCAATCCCAATCCCAGAGCCAAATCGAGGTCAGCCTCTCAGATGTTCCAGCCACACATTGCCGTGCAATGGTGACAGATCTGTACGGAGGTGCTCTGAAACCCCAGTGAGTTCTCTCCTTAAATATCAACCATCAAGGGCTTCCCTGGTGGCGCAGTGGTTGAGAGTCCGCCTGCTGATGCAGGGGACACAGGTTCGTGCCCCGGTCCGGGAGGATCCCACGTGCCGCAGAGCGGCTGGGCCCGTGAGCCGTGGCCGCTGAGCCTGCGCGTCCGGAGCCTGTGCTCCACAATGGGAGAGGCCACAACAGTGAGAGGCCCGCATACCGAAAAAAAAAAAAATCAACCATCAAATTACGTTAATAGTAGTTTTATAGTTGAGTGTTTTATGGTACTCTACTTCGCAAAATGATTATGTATAGTACACACTGAAATACTAATCAAATAGAACATGCAATTAACCAGAAAATTCCCTACCTCAAACCATCAGGGATCAATTAGTCGACAAGCAGTTACTGCAAATGTACTCCATGCCGGAGCCTGTCTGGGCATCTTGGATCACATGACAAGGAGACAGAGTATGTCTCTTCTCTCAAGGAGCTTGAAATATAATAGAAACCAACACGTTTGAAAGGAACACACTCAAAGCAAGAGAGAAGAGCCTGATGCCTGGCATATAGTAGGCACTCAATAAATGTTGGTTGGATAAATAAACAAGTGACTAATTTAGTGTCAAGGTTTATTGCAAGAGAATCCATCCTACAGGAATTCAGAGAAGAGAAAGGAAAAGGCAGACTGGATTAATAAAAGAGGGCTTTGGGGCTTCCCTGGTGGAGAGGTGGTTGAGAATCCGCCTGCCAATGCAGGGGACACGGGTTCGAGCCCTGGTCTGGGAGGATCCCACACACCGCGGAGCATCTAGGCCCGTGAGCCACAACTACTGAGCCTGCGCGTCTGGAGCCTGTGCTCCGCAACAAGAGAGGCCGCGATAGTGAGAGGCCCGCGCACTGCGATGAAGAGTGGCCCCCGCTCGCCGCAACTAGAGAAAGCCCTCGCACAGAAACGAAGACCCAACACGGCCATAAATAAATAAATAAATAAATAAATAAATTTAAAAAAAAAAAGAGGGCTTTGAAGGGTGAAAGCCCAAGAACTGGGGAAGGGCACCTCACTCAGGGGCAAGAGCAGAAGCAAAGGCCAGAGATGAGAACTGAAGATAGAATATTTGGGGCAGGAAGCAGAGAAGCTTGACCAAAAGGCAAGAGTCTGTCTGGAAGCAGTGAGAGAAAGCTGAGCCATGACGGGTGATGAGAGAGGATGGAGGTTCAGAAGTCAGGCTGGAGAGGTAGGGTCAAATGGGGAGGCCAACTGAGAACCACTGAAGGTGCCCAGGCGGCAGAGGGACGTGATGAAATCGGTGATTTAGGAACATTGGCTTGGCAATGGTGCATGGAACGAACTGGAGGCTGAAGAGGATGGATAAAGGAGATTTTATTTGGTGTATATGTGTGTGCAAAACAGAGGAACTGCCAATTTTACAGTTTTCAGGGACTGACATAAAATCGGAAACAGGGCTTCCCTGGTGGCGCAGTGGTTGAGAGTCCGCCTGCCGATGCAGGGGATGTGGGTTCGTGCCCCGGTCCGGGAAGATCCCGCATGCCGCGGAGCGGCTGGGCCCGTGAGCCATGGCCGCTGAGCCTGCGCGTCCGGAGCCTGTGCTCCGCAGCGGGAGAGGCCACAACAGTGAGAGGCCTGCGTACCGCAAAAAAAAAAAAAAAAAAAAATCGGAAACGACCCAGGGTATACCCAGGAGTATGAGCTAGTGCTTTTTCAACACTGCACAGCCCAACTTCAGATCTTGTCCACACCCTGAGGTACCAACTCCTGACAATTCAGTTTACCAACCCCTAAGGAAATGGTTATGAGACATCATTTAAGAGAGGGATGTTGTAATAGGGCAAAATTACAGAAAATGCAAATGATGGAAAAAGTGTTGGCGCTACAGAAGCACATTACTACATTTAGTAGCATTCAAAGACACTTAAGTCATTTCCTTAGGAAGCTCTATCTGGCCCTTTCTCAATTCAGAGTGGCATTTTTATTATCATAACTGATAGCAGGTGTTTGTGAAGAAATCGATTAGTATGCAGGGATGGAAATCACATTTTCCAAATGAATTGCATAGTCTGCAAGATATGCTGAAATCTGTGTAGCAAAATGCAAGCAGCTATAAAGCATGTGCCAGCAACATTATTTCAATAAATTGTCTGAACATAAATACATATAGGGAAGTGCACCATCCATTATTTTAGGGCTTCTCTTATAAGCCTGGGGAATGGCACCGCTGACATTTCTTATTCTTGGCTTAAGCCAACTGACCACTGTTCCTACCAAGTAGGATGCAGTGTCATTAGCATTTCTGGAATACGAATGTGATATCATCATATAAAAAAAGATGAAAAAAACCCAGCAGCTGTAACTCCATCCCCCGCCCCCAAATCAATACCATAGCCAATCCCATCAACGTTTTTATAATTGGGGCATATAACTGATTTACATTCCTTATTAAATAATTTCAAGCTTGATATTTGCAAAGAAAATGTTGGTTACTCATGTGGCGGCAAAGTGGTTTTCTTCTAAAGGGTGAGAAATTATATATTGACTCCACTTAACTTGTGGTCACCTGTTTGTAAACATTATTCAGCATCACGCTGCATGGATCCACCCCTCAGATGAAGCTTCCTGGAAGAAGCTAGATTATGTTTCTTGGACCAGAGCGCTAAAGGAAACAAAATCCTAATACTTTCTAACTTAACATCATTTCTCAGTGTATTCAAAATTCAGAAACTTGAAAGGACCACCCTTTCATTTCTCTCTTTCTCTCTTTTTCTCTTTCATTCTTTCTAGGACACTGTATTAAAGTAAACAGTTTTGAACAATGTATAATCAAGCTTCTGTGATAAAACTGACCCCTGAGAGACAGCACAACCAATCCACTATTCAAATAAGAAGGATTAAAAATAAACAACATATGCATCTTTTTGTAGGGATCCCTGTGGACTGCACTGTGTTCCAATAAATAGAATATTTAGCTAACATGTGGATTACCAATTTTCAATAAAATTAAAAAAAAAGATTACAGTGAGACACTTTAAATGTAAACTATTCTGAACACAATTGAATTTTCCTTTGGTGATTTTAAAGGCACTGCTGAATCCAGGGATGCCTCTGGATTATCATTCATTCATTCACCAATCAGCTATTTATAGTGAAGCCATGTGAGGAGAGCTGTGGCCTCCACGAGGGGAAGGCCAGTGTAGGCATCAGTTTATAGTTGCTCAGGACCTTAGGAAAATTCTGTTACAGGGATTTTCTGATTGGATCAAAACCTAAACGACGACGTTGGAAAAACTCTGCTAAACAAGATTAAATTCCATTTCAAAACTTAGCACTAGACTACTAAAATTACCAAATTGTATATAAGCTGATCCAAAGATTAAATTGCACTGCTGAAGAAGAGGCTTAAAGGCATACAGCACCTTGCTGCACCCTTGACTAGACCCTATATAAACCATTAGTCTTTGTATGAATTATGGTCAGAGTGACCTGCTCCTCGGTCTCCTCCATTACTTACTGTGTTTCCCTGGGAACAGATAATGGCATGCTTAGCTTCTTTAAGTAAATACTCTGCTGAAAGCCTTGAAATCTCTCTCTTAGCAGCCTGAGCCAGCCTCAGAAAAAAAAATTAGCCCTATATGGAAATATGTAAGTTATTTTGGGTTATGTCCCTGTAAGCTGACAGTATGTTAATATCTCTTTCATGCTCAGGCAAGATGCAACTAAATAATCAAACACTTTAACATATTGCTTCTAACAATATCTGGATTTCTCGAAAACTGTTTGTCTTGGTGTCGTTGTGGGGGTCCCCCCCCCACTTTGCCAGATGTCCTCCTGAAATGCTGGGAGGACGCTGCCCAGCTGTGCATTTCCTCCCCACGCACAAAGAATGTCTTTTTCAAGGTTTCCTTCGGCTGCTGCCCCGAAAGGCACTTGTGCTGAAAGGTCCAGAACCCAGGACGACTGGATGGGTCTGAGACCTGGAAGATACGGCCACCATATCAGCTCGCCTTCCAGCCCCCATGGCCTGGGCACCTAGGGACTGTCCCCAGGCTCCGTCTGCCTTCCTGCATTCTGCTCCTCTTCCGGCAGGGTGCCTGGGGTGGGGGGCCCAGTGGCGCTGCTGCGGCACGGACAGCACACTGTGTCGTGCTTTTCTCTGCTTAGTGAAGCTTGTTCCTGAGAGGTGACTGGCCCAGGGGCTGCCATCTGACTGGTTCTCACCGATGCCGCGGGAGGTGGGTGTGAGGTGTGCCTTCTGCTCAATCCCTCGTTATCTTCCTGCTGCCGGAATGGGCCTGGGTCTCTGAGTCATCATGTGGAGGAAAGGTGCCCACAGACCAAGAATATCTGCTTTGGACTCTACTGTGCCCAAGAAATGAACTTTTTTTCTTTGGTAAAGACACTCGGAGATTTGGAACTTATTTGTAAAACAGCTGGCATTACTGTAACCCAGAGTTTCCCAAATATTGGCTTGAATCTGAAATTCCTGGTGGGTGTGCTAAACACGTATTTCTGGGCCCCTTCCCCAGAGTTTCCAATGGGGTATGTCCAGGACGCAGCCTAAGAATCTGCATTCCTCCAAGCTCCGAGTGGTGCTGATGCTGCCAGGGCCGAGACCACACTTGGAGAGCGGCAGCTCAGGCCACGGCCGCTTCTATCCCCCGGCTTCTGAACTGGAGCTACAATTGGATTGTTTGGACAAATACGTCTGATGGCACCACAGGCTCAGCTTGGCATTCTGGTTCCGTTCCTCGACCTTCTGAATGAGCCTCAGCCCCATGCGCTGCACCTGTGAAGGCAGTCCTGTCCCAGGCCTGTCTCCATGACCCAGCCACCTCCTTATGGAGGGAGGGGGAAATCTGGGCAAAAGGCACAGTCACTACTGTCTTCCTTCCCCCGTTTTCCCCCAATAACAGTCGCAGGAGCAGCAGGAGTAACTGTAGTCATAGGAATAGTAACAGTGGTAGTAACAGCTAACGATTTTATGTGCCGGGCAACGTTTGCACAATCTCCTTTCGCCGTCACAGAAACGTGACACAGTAAATACAACTGTTATTTTTATTTTCCAAGTGATGGGACTGAGTTTGAGAGATGTGGAGGCTTGCACAGCTGGCTGGAGGTGCAGCAGGGTTTATCCTCCGCAAGGGGGACTCCAGAACCTACACTCCCTGATGTGATGGCACTGGGGTGGCCCCTCGCAGGTAAGTGCTGCAGCTCGAGCACGAAGGAAACCAGGGGCCCTGCTGTGGGGCCTGATCAGCTCCTAACAGAGGCAAATATTCCCTTGCTGGGTCTTTTTGGGGACTGTTCTGCAGGAGAGGGGCTCCACTACGGAGGCAGAGAGGATAAGCCTATTTTAAAACGAACACACACAGATCTTCTGCAGGAGGAGTCTGGGAATGAGCCATACAGAAGTTAACCTCAGGCTTCTGGAGCCTCGAGGCCTGACTTGATCTGCTCAGGGATCCCGCCTTCTATGCTGTGTCCCCCTCCTCTGAAATGGCTGCACTGAGACCAGCTCCTGGGCCTCGGCTGGTTATTAAGGCTCCATGAATTGACCATAAGTGCGTGGGTTTATTTCTGGGCTTTCTATCCTGTTTAAATAAATCCTATTCCATTGATCTAGATGTCTGTTGCTGTGCCAGTCCATACTGTTTTGATGACTGCAGCTTTGTAGTCTAGTCTGAAGTGAGGGAGCCTGATTCCTTCGGCTCTGTTCTTTTGGAGAAAACTCTAATTTGAAAAGATACATATACCCAACGTTTACAGCAGCACTATTCACAACAGCCAAGACATGGAAGCAACTTAAGTGTCCATCAGCAGATGAATGGATAAAGAAGATGTGTCACATATATACAATGGAATATTACCCAGCCATAAACAAGAATGAAATATTGCCATTTGCGGCGACACGGGTGGACCTAGAGATTCTCATACTATGTGAAGTAAGTCAGACAGAGAAAGACAAATATCATATATCACTTATATGTGGAATCTAAAAAAATGATACAAACGAACTTACTGACAAAACAGAAATAGACTCACAGACATAGAAAACTTATGGTTACCAAAGGGTAAAGGGAGAGGAATAAATTAGGAGTTTAGGATTAAAATATACACACTACTATATATAAAATAGATAACCAACAAGGACCTACTGTATAGCACAGAGAACTATATTCAACATCTTATAATAAACTATAGAGGAAAAGAGTCAATAAAAAAGAATGGATATATATATATTATAACTGATTCACTTTGCTGTACAACTGAAACTAACACAACCTTGTAAATCAATTATATTTCAATAAAAATTTTTTTAAAAAGGCTCTATGTAGGAAGAGAGCCGTGTCCAAGGACTCTGCCTGGTCTCAGGAGTCCCAAAGGACCAGTGTTCCAGTGCCTACCCCACCCAACTCCTCTACGTTCTGCTTTTCTAGGTGTCCTGCGCCTTCAGCTGGAGTAAAGGCAGTGAAAACCCTTCTTCCCACAGATTCCCCAGGGTCTGAATAGGCTCAGGAAGGCCCAGGACAAGCATCAGATGACCCTCAAGTGACCAGACAAAGCACGGGGTCCTTGGAATGCTGTCATGTTGGTGCCCCCCAGCGTCCAGGCACAGAGCTGGAGAGCGTCAGAGACGCCTGCTGCACAGTCTCTTGCCAGACAGCCTATCGTGGTCCGGACGAACTATAATCAATCTGTTTTCCAGTAACACCTGTATCGCCACTGAAGCAGCAATCTTCCTCCCACTGCTGGCGGAAATTCCTTCAGCTACAGTTTTGCAGGATTATTATTATTACAACTTAGCAATGACATAACATTTTCTGTCTGTAGTGTGTATTATAGTCTGCGCATTAGCTATGATTAGGGAGAGCTCACCAGAAGCATAATGCAGGGTCTATTTCCATCTTTGTGTGAGGCCAGTGGAATAAGGGTAATTTGGAGAGTGCAGGTAAGCTGGATCTTGTTATTATAATGGCTTAAATGCGAGTCTGCGGGCACAACCGGCAGCAGGTGACTCAGGAAAAGAAAATCCTCTGTCGCCCTGTCCACAGAACTCCTCTTAAGGAAGTGGTCTGCACCGGTGGCCATCACCGTGCGGTGCCTCTGGGCCACTGACGCTGCTGAGAATTCACCTCATTCACGCCTTACGGCTTTTCCACTGATGTTATTATATCTAATACCTCCCCCAACTCTCCCATTGTCCTTGGAGGAAAGTAAGTGAAGGAAAGAGGCATGCTGGCTTCTTCCAACAGCAGGGTGTCTGCCATTTAAAAGGCTGAAGGATGCTCTGCTGGGTGAGGGATGCCCTGAGAGTCCTCAGGGAAGCACAGCTGCAGTGAGCCCCGCAAACCTCGGCTTAGAGCCTGCTCTAGGCGAGCACACCCGCCTGACCGCGGGGGCTCCACGCCCAGCGATGGGGAAAACGATACAGGTATGGACGTGGGGAGGCCGCTTCCCTGCTCTCCCCACCACGAGCCGTGGTGGTCAGACCGAGGAAGAGGCTGGGAAAGGAAAGCTGGGGGTGGGTGAGGCTCCTTTCTGAAGAAGGCGGGGCGGGGCTGGGCCTTGAAGTCAGGCTCACACTGTGAAAAGCTGCAAGGGGTGGCATGGGGCCGTCCTACCGTGAGGACCGCTTTCCCAAAGGACCCTGCCAACTCCAGAAGGAGCCAGTGCCCAGGAGACAGGGCAAGATGGGTGCAGGGAGGAGGGGAGGCTGGGTTGCTAAGGGCCCGACGTCTCGGGTCCCGGCAGCAGACACATGGAGAAGGGCACTTCCCCCCAACTCTCTCTCTTTTTTTTTTTTTTTTTTTTGCTTAGCCTTCAGTTTTCTTTTTCACTTGCAATCGCTATTTCGATTTCCAAAATGCAGGTACAGTTTTTTCTAACTCTCTGAAAGCTGTAGAGAGTCTTTTTTAGGGCCATCAGACTTAGACCAGGATACATCACAGAATGACATGGGTCTTCAGATACAGTGCCCCCTCCCTGGCCATGTTCCCCCCTCACAGACAGCACACCTCCCTGGGGGCCCGTGCCTGTGCTCCACCCTCACTAGTGGTTGGGCTCATCCAAAGAGAGTAGCTTTAAACAGCAACCCTTCCCCCGAAGGCATTACTCTTCTCATTTCTCCTCTGGCTGCAATGCCAGGGCCCGGCCGACACCTTTCTCTCCTCCCAACTGGCAGATTTCCTTCCCTTTTAACAAATGGTCCAGTTTTCTTCAAGGAAACTTCCCCTCAAGGAGTGATGTTTTTCTACTCCTTCTAAACCCCTACACACACACACACACACACACACACACACACACACTTTCTCTCTCTCCCTCTTTCTCTAACAGCTGGTTTCTACTACATAAAACATATCCCTCTGAAATGTGCAGTGGAGGTCAGCCCACACCTGAAGTGTGTTCTCAGTCCCTAGGCACTGCCCTTTGCAAGGAAGAGTGACATTTCCCACAAAGCTTTTCTTTTAAGACACCAAATACTTGGGATAACAAAGATGAGTTGAATAGAAAGGCTTTCTCTTCCCTTGGGTTTTGTGCTGCACACAAACTCTATCCAGTCCTCGGAGTGGGAACCAAGGCTGGTGGGAAGTGGTGGGCAGTGAATTCCCCTCCTTACCAGCCTCCTCACCAACGCTGAGACTGGTTTATTTAAGCCCGCATGTTTGTGCCTGGCATCAGGGAAAAAGATTCCCATCCTCTCTAGATACATAACCATGGGAGAATGACACTGGTATGAAAAAGTAACTGGTGTCTCCAGGCCAGCAGTCCTCGAAGTGTGTTCCACACACGGCCTCCATCTGTCTCACCATGGTATCTCATATGTGAGAATTCCTAGACCCATCCCAGACCCTCTGAATCTGAGTTTCTGAAATGGGGGCCCGAGGTGGTACATTCCAGCAAGTTTCTGGAGTAACGCTAATGCACACCGAAGTTTTGGAACCTCTTCACTAGCCTTTAGAGACCAGATTCCCACTTCTTCATAACTTTTTTCCAGGCTTGTGTTTCTTTCATTATTTTTTGACACCTGCTTTCTCTCAGCCTTTTCTAACGGCTTCTCTGTTATTGAAAGCACCTACTCTTCTCCAGCTTTTACCATCCAACACAGCCTTCCAGGGTTCCCTGCCATCTGCCTTGCCTTCTCACATTTCATTCATCTACCTCCCTGCTCCTCTCTGAATGCTGGTTACTGCCTTTCCCGTGATGATACTGTGACTGAATGCCTTCATAAATCCTCCAGGCAGTGTCTCCAAGACACATTTTTCTGACCTACTAAGTTGTGTATTACTTTTCTTTGCAGCCATATTTCTGGAGAAAGCGCGGCTGCAGCAGGTTTGTGGCCTGCACCCAGGACAGGCTGAGCTATACCTCCGTGCTCTGTGGGAACTAATCACTCTTGACCAAGGGCCCTTGGATCAGCCTCTCAGTGGAGGAGAGGAAGCCCTTCCTGCGCACACACTCTCCCCAGACCAGTCGCTAGGTCCTCTGAGGCTTTTCTCTTTGGCAAATGCCCAGGCATCCCTGCTTCTCTCTCTCACCACTGATGGATGAGAAAACAGTCCTTGGCTATTCTCCAGCATCAGAGAAAAGCAGGGACTCTGTCTTTCTGCATCCAGGCTACTTTAATTTTTCCTTTCCTCCCAGCTAGTCTTTTTTCCAATTAACCAAAGGATACTTGGATGCATCTCACACAGATATGATGAGGGGGGTTCTCCACCCGTGTCACGCACGCCATATTTAAATGAATAAACTACCTCCCTTTCATTTCTTCTTTCTTTGGTCCTTTAACATTGCCCATGTCACTCACGTCCTCTCCACTCATCATTTTTATCTTCTACTTCATTTTAATTTTCTTCTTGTTCTCATATTTTGTTACCTTACCTCTACTTTTTTTTTTCTTCTTTCCCACCTATAATTGACAGCCATCAATCTTCATGTCGCACGCCAGGGGTTTCCAATCTTCTGTGCATCAGACTCGTCTGAGGAGCATTTTAGTAACACAGATGCCTGGGCATTAACCCGCAGGCATTGGTGTTTGTTGTATAAAGCTTCCCAGGTCTTTCCTGTGTACAGCCAGGGCTGGGAACTGCTCATTTTACCTTTGTTACTGCTTAGCAGTTTCCATTCCCCACATTGTCACAGTACCATTTGCAAAATGCCATGGAAACCCTTAACCGGTTATTTCTTACAACCTCAAGGAAATCCTCTTAGGATGAGCCTTACGTTACTGCTAAGAAAGCTGAGGCTTAGGGAAGGGACATCATTTGCCAAGCCACGCTGGAAACAAAATGAAGATCCCTCAAGGCGCCTCTGACCTCATCTGCTTCAAAGTTATTTCTGTACTCTGTTTGGTGACTCTAAAATCTCTCTTCCAGGGACACCGATTCTCACTCACGTAGGCCACTTTCTCAGAGCTTTTCTAGTGGTTTGACCACCTCTCTTCAAAAGAGCGTCAAGGTGAGCTCGGCATTTCTCAGTCAGGCCCAGAAAATGGGAAGGCAACTTGGAAGAAGTCTCTCAAAAACTTATTTTCAGAACCCTTGATTTCTTCTCCACTTGGATGGCTCCAGCTCACATTTGTCAACTGGACACCTCTTCTCATTACTTCTTCCTATCCCCAGAGCCTGAGTGCGACAAAATCCTGCTTCGACAAACTCAGAGTCCTTGGGCAGGGAAAAGTGCATGCATTTTATAAACTGTCTGGATGGCTAAATTATAGCAATTTTTCTCTGGGTGAGAGTTGTTCGGGTATCAAAACCCGCTATATATTGACTACGATCATCTTTCTCACATCCCCATAAAAAAAGCAGTTTTTGCCTCGTTCATTAAAATGATTTGCTTTTGGTTTCTGAAGAGTACGCTTTTCCAGGTAGCAATGTCTTATTGTTGCGACTCCTTAGAATCCCTCTGCAAGTGCTGAAGCCCCAGTTCAGCGCTATTAATCAGATGCTAAATGCTTTAAAACAGCTCTACCCCCTTTTTCTAATTGAGGAATAGTGCTGTCTGGGCAAGTGTAGGAGGTGACCTTGATTGAATTAAAGAGGTCGGGGATGGAACAGACTTCAAATTCATATTCAGTGATTTTAAAGAAATGACTTCCCTCCAATTAAGCAGGAATTCGCATGAAATATTTTGTTTTTGAAAGGTGAAAAGAATTCCTCTGAGAAAGCAGCTCTCTCGTTACTAGCTTTTTCTTGAACGTGGAGGAGAAGGCACCATGGATGGTTTTATATCAAGTGCTTTGTTAACATGGTGCTGATGACCCGGCATCGATTACAATATTCCTTAGGAGCCTAAATGTTATCTAGCTAGGGCAAAAGGTCCAATTTAAGTTTTGATTTCTATTTCAAAAGCCCAAGGACTTAACAACTTTCGATTACTAAAAAAAAAAAAAAGCTATACTTTCCATCTGCAATCATTTCAATGTAGTTCCAGGAAAAAAGGTTTCAAATGTTAACCTCACTTATTTCTTTGTTGTTTCCCCCTTTAGCTCCATCCTTCACCTTGCCAAGTCCCCCACCTTTTAATGACCTGAAAGAACGTGCCCTTCTTCCTGCTCTAAAGAGTAACATGGAGAGTCTCTCTATATAATTATGGAAGCAGGATTCCACAGAGGAGTGAGGAGGGACAAGACACACGTGGTAGTGCAGGGACTCTCGGGGGTATGTAAGGAGCAGCGGTCCTGGGAGGATGCCGGCCGGGCCGTTCTGTATCCCACGGGTCTACTCTTGTCAACCTCAGAGAGTTGTGCAGACACAGATTATACATAGGAGGGAGGTGGGGGGGTTGCAGACAGAGAAGGGGCTTTAAAGCCATACACCAGGTATGAGACTTGGGGCAATTTAGTTAACTTCCATTAGACCTCAGGGTCCTCATCTGAAAAACGTGGTCAGTGCTGTGAAGATCAAATAGGTAATTTTTTTTGGTCTAAGCTGAAAAAAATATCCTTCAACAGATTAAAGAAAAAAAAGTTCTTCCTGGTTTTCATTTCTTATCCATTCATTTAATGAATTCTTGTCTACCTACTGTGTACAATGCAACACGCTGGCCGTTCAGGGAGGAAAAGATCCCGAGCTAGTCTTGAAGGAGCATATTGGGTAGAAGGTCCTCCATCTCAGCATGTGTTCATCTTTATTTGCTTAAAACAAACAAAACCTTCTACAGGGTTGGTAAGAGTTCAGATGAACAGATGTACACAACTTCTTCTCAGATACTCTCAGCTCTCACAGCTCTGCATGTTAGAGTTTGTCTGCTAGTTTTGGCTCTGACTTCTGAGGGCAAGAGCTTTATGGACCCATGATCCAGTGCCATTCCAGGAAAAGGAGAACTCTGGTGAGCTACTAGGATTTTTCAGAGCAGATAAACAACACTCTCAGATCAAAGACTAAGTCTCAAGTAGTCTTACAAGACTTTGCTATTTTTCCCTCCTTAATATGGCACTGCAAGACAAATGATATCACGGTCCCATACAGGTCATAAGTAATTCACTAAATATTTGTTTTCATTTTATCATTGCTTTGTATTATGGCGTTGCTTAAGACAACTTCACGGAAGCAAAGAGCTAAGGATAGAGAAATGGATGGCTTTACGACGTTCGGATTATATAAGCTATATGAGAGAAGTCTAGTATGGCAGGTGGAGACATTCTTAATCAACCGACTAGTAAATCACTAAAAGAAGAATTAAATCTCTTATCCTACTTCCAAGAGATTTGCCAAATATGTGTTATCACTTAAGTTTTACCTGAAAACTTGTAATTACAAAAAAAATATATCCCCAATACAAACTTGCAGACATTATTCAGCATTCCAGATGATTATTGTTTGGGGGTAAAAACACCATTTTTCTCATTAATTTTGAACATGGGGTAAGGAGGGAGAGGACACATTACTTCTAAGATCTCTTCCCGATCAAAACTTCCCTGAGTCTGCGCATCTCAATAACATTGATATTATTGTAGGTGCTCTCCCTCAAACTTTTATTTTCAAGATTGACTGAGGGGTAGATCTCCTAAAGAAAAGCCTCAGGAACAAGGAAGGACAGAGAGCGCTTCAGTAAGTCTTGAAATTAGATGGAGAGTCAATGAATGATTTTCAGGTAGGCTCTCCCAGGCCCTGGGGATGCAGGGGGAACATGGAATGAGATGGGAAATCAAAGAACTAATATTGTAGCTCAGATCATTGCAGGTCCATCATCACATCTGTGCTCGTGTTTAGAGAAGTAGTTTTATTTTTCTCTTTACCTTTTTGGAGAGTCAGGGAATGGAAGACTTGGGCTGTGACAGTGTGGCCAGTTTACCAAAGGGATACATGACACGGCATGATTCCTTCCCGATGTCCTTTGCCTCTTCAAAGCAGTTCTTCTTCTTGCCCAAAGCCATAGAGCTGGTTGTTTTTTTTTTTTTTTTTTTTTTTTTTTTTTTTTTTTTTTTGCGGTACGCGGGCCTCTCACTGTTGTGGCCTCTCCCGTTGCGGGGCACAGGCTCCGGACGCGCAGGCTCAGCGGCCATGGCTCACGGGCCCAGCCGCTCCGCGGCATATGGGATCCTCCCAGACCGGGGCACGAACCCGTATCCCCTGCATCGGCAGGCGGACTCTCAACCACTTCGCCACCAGGGAGGCCCGAGCTGGTTGTTTTTGAGGAAATAAATATCATTCAGCTAGAAAAGGGACTGTGCCAATTTCCTGAATATTTTTAAAAGCTGGCATTTCTGTTGGAATGAGCTAGAAAACAGTTTGCTGGATGCACTGCCTATGTTGAAGCCAATCTCTTTCTAGTCAGTAGAAAAATCCAGAAAGTAATGGGAAGACTAAGCAAAAGCCCCAGTCAGCCTGATCTGGATGAACATTTTAAGGTAATAAACATCTCCAGCCTACCTTTGTTTCCAAATGGCGTCATGGTGCCATGCACATAGCAGGCATTCAAAATCCTTGGTTGATTTTACTGACTCTTACGATGCCACTTACGGCATTTGAGGGATATTTTATTCTGGAGCTTTTTTTCCCCACATTTAGTGGTGCCATAGAAAGGTCATTAACGTGGAAAGAAGGAAATTAGTACTGAGTTCTAGTACTAATACCTAGTATTAGTACTAGCTCTAGTTCTAGTACCTTCCACTTACTATCTTGGGCAAATAACATTACGTGCTCAACATGGGACTGCACATTCCTGTTTGTGAAGAAAGGAGATGGTTATGCAAGGTGCTTTCTAAGGGTCTCTTCATATCTGAAGAGACTCATGGTTGCCAGTCTCCTTGTGGGTAAGAATTCAACATGTCTGCCTGGATCAGAACTTGAATTATTTCTTGGATCCTTAATTAAATAGTTATGCAAATATGATCATATTTGGAATAGGAAACTGCAAGACGATGTGGTCTAGGAAGGTAAAATATTATGGAAAATTAAAGGTGATTATTCCCCAATTTGAAGCCAAAGAGGGCAATTCGATAAACTTCTATCATCTGATACCAGTTACTATTCATGACTACTTTCTACTTTCCCGTGATTAAAAATGGCCCGGTAGTATTCCTCAATCAATACAAATTTCACCACAGATTCTCCTGGGTAATTTTTATATTAATATTTACTGTAGTCCAATTATTTAAATAATACATGTATGTGCTGTAGAAATTTTTGAGATGCAAAAGTAAGAAATAAGATCACTGGTAATCACACCATCTAGAAACAGTCACTCTGAATATTTTGACCTATCTCCTTACAGATTTCCCCCTAACATATAAATTGTGAATACAACACATACACAAACACACAATTGGAATGATCTGTACATTAATTTGTAACTGCTTTTTTTTTAATCACTTCGCAATATACAGAGAACCTTCTCTCATGCCATTATATAGTTTTCTAAAACATGGTTGTTTTCAAGGCTGCTTATGGATATATGATTAATTAACCAATACCCTAGTGTTAGATATTTACATATTCCTAAGGTAATTCTGATCACTGGGAATCTGGGTAACTGCGTCAAGCGGCAATGACCCACGCAGGAAGTGGAATGCAGAGGTCTCTGGGACATAGCAGCTCTAGAAGTTATCAGTACAATAGGCTCATTAAAGAACCTGCAACACCCGTCCTGAAGCACTACGATGAATGGACTCTGTTTTGCAACTTTTGCTCCAGAAATTTGTCTCCCTACTTCTCTGCTGGTAATGGGGAGTCTCAAATAAAATGTCCCTTCTCTAGCCCCTTCCCAGAAAGCTTCCCACACTGTGTCCTGGAGCTGGGGAGAAAGTCTGCTGAGCACTCTTTGGGATCAAGGACATGCATGCCAGTAAAAGAGAGGAGTCTCTAAGCCATTTAGACATGGGAGCGCTCACTATAATAATAATTTTTTTTTTTTTTTTTTGCGGTACGCGGGCCTCTCACTGTTGTGGCCTCTCCCGTTGTGGAGCACAGGTTCCGGACGCACAGGCTCAGCGGCCATGGCTCACGGGCCCAGCTGCTCCACGGCACGTGGGATCTTCCCAGACCAGGGCACGAACCCGTGTCCCCTGCATCGGCAGGCGGACTCTCAACCACTGCGCCACCAGGGAAGCCCTATAATAATAATTTTTAAAATTGCTATAAACTTCCACGACCAGCACTTCTAAGTATCATAAATGGAAGGTGGAATTTCTAAGAAAGGGGGGAAATAACTACTGCTACTTCTGTCAATTACTTTTTCCATTAGTTATGGGGCATTTAACTGAGTGTGGCTCACTGGAATTCAATTGGACATCTGCCCTCACTTTCTGTATTCCTTCAGTAGATCTTCAGGCCTTGGATTAATGAAGCTTATGGGCAACAGTGTTAGGAGTCAAGGTACAATAACTTTATGTCGCCAATTGTGTCTTGATGAACGATGCAGTATAAAAGCACAGGAGAATTAGGACAATGGTGTTCATAAACAGTACATCAGGGCCAAGAAGCTGGTAGCAGCATAGGTTTAATATAGTCTGGTATCGATTCTTTTGGCCAATGTCCCACTTTAACAGTGTTAAAGTCACACTTTAAGATTTCAGATGGAGAGGTAGAGAAGAAAATCAATACATACTATCTTTCCACTACTAACCAGCTACGTATCTATAGTTCTCTGCCACACTCACATTTAAGGGACCTAAAAGATGCTTTGGGGAGGGCTGGCCCAATTTTCAGGCTTTAATGACCTCAGGTATCTACTCTGACCACCTCAAAGATTACAGCTTGAAGTCCTAAAGGTTCACGGGAAGGAGCCCATGATCCAGAAAGGATACACATGCATTTGCTCTATATTTTCTATTTCATTAATATATAAAAAAGCTTTAAAAAACCCCACTTGTTATACAAAAAGGTCTGACTAAAAACATAATCATGTATATGTTAAAAAATACATACAAAAATGCTTATATAGTTAGGCTGTGAAGAAGAAAACGAATCAGAAACTAAAGAGTCTTTTGTAGTGTTATAACTAACAGTTTTATCTTTTATTATCCTTAATCATTAGACTTTCCAAAATGAATGGGTATTTTTTATATAAAAATAGATTTCATTATCAAAAAGTCACATGGTGCTGGAGGGCAATGAGCCGATCTACTAAAAGTGTTTTCTATAAGCGCCAGCTAGAATCATAGGTGAGCACTTAAAAAATTACGTCAGTGTTGAAAAGGATAATCCTCATTTGGTAATCAGAAATTCCGACTCATTAGTTACCAACTAAGAGGAAAAACTAGGAATAAATGCCACAAAGGAATTCTTTCGTACATTTAGGAAAGAGAAAGAAGGGAGTTACAAACTTACCCAGATTCTGTCATCTAAACTCCCTCGAAAATATTCTGCCTTTTTCCAGAAGGTGTGCAAACCCCACTTAAATTCCAACAACAGTGTGTTAATTTTGCTCAGATGCAAGCTGAAAACATATTTTAACATCCTGTCAGAATGAGATACTAAGAGTGTTGATGAAATGACACTAAAATAAATGTAAATTTAGATTGCTGTTATAAGTGGCTGCCTGGCTCTGCGAAGATGTTAGGTTGCTATAGTATTTTCCATAGCAACTTTGCACCTTATTACATAAATATTCCCTCAGTGTCCTCAGAGCCTGCTAAGAAAACAGGATTAAATCTACTCCCCTACGGAATGATCCTGCATCAAAACTTATCAGAATGAAATGCCCCGAAAACATAATAAACTGCAACCTAGATCATGGTGCTCCTGGCAGTGGAAAGGCATCACAGCGCCGCAGGCTGGGCACGGGCGGCTGTGCCGTGACCTTGTGCTGCCCACTGGCCATTTGTCTCCATTCCTCCTGGGTCAAGGTCTCCGCACTTCTCCCTTTCTGAACATTGGTAAGTTCCTCACTTTTCTCCTCTGCCTGCTAACTACCCATCAGCCCAGGAGCCCTTCGCCACACTCCAGGGGCTCCGGTCACCAGGCCAGAAGCCAGGGCTTGACAGAGCCGGAGTCCTCTCTGCAAGGTGGTTGAGCTGGGAGCATGTGCTGGGCTGTCACACAGAAAACTACTCAGAGAACCCAGCCGGCTCCAAGCTAGTACTGACCAGGCGTGAACTGATGGAGACCCTCAACGAGGGCTCGCCTGGGTTTTCTGGAGGCGCCGCTCGGCTGAGTGGCTGGAGCATTAGGGAAAAATCTGTGGTCTCCGAGACACAACACAATTTCAGCAACCCAAATCGATTGGACACGAAACACACGATTATGGAAAATTTGTGCATATATGAGAGCGATACTGGGAATACGGCACTGTGGCGGGCTACAGAAAAACAAGATTATAAGGGGGCTCCGCTTAAAGACAGTTTAGCCTCCAAATGTGAATTTACAGAACAGATCAGCACAGTCTGGTTGAACAGGAGTGCTGCCGGGACAAAGGAATCCTGCTGCACGGGGTCAGTGTAACAGCATCTGCCTCTTACATTTAAAAGGTAAAGAAGTGATTTCTACACTGTTCAGAAACATATCCATTACGAAATGGGAACTGTAACTGCACATGAAATCAAGGAACTGAAAATCTACCCCAAATAAACAATGATTTGATTTCCTTCGGCAAGATTAGCAAGATTTTAAAAAAATAAATAAATAAAGGGAAGGGCAGAAACAGAGGAAAAAAGCCTTGTCTCCTTGCAAATGAAGCTCTATTTCAAGAGATTAGGAATGAAGCAGGCTGCCCAGCCCACCTCAGAAGACTGATTTCATCATCTTTAAGCCATATAAGTTTTAATTCATCACACCTCCTTGTATGGCCCTTGGGTTCCCAGAAGACATTCTGTCATGGTTGGAAATAAAATGCTCGTCTTTACCTTGGCGGTGACTGACGGACACACGTCACTGTTCTACTTCTCCTTCCGATGCTCGTCACGTGTGAAAACAGAAGGTCTACAAACAGCCTATCCTTCTCACCACTGGTGCTCCTGCCTTTGGGGGTCCGCTGGGCAGGGAGCACAGTCCCAGGCATGGGAGACTGAGCCATCTCACTTTGCATGTCCGAAGGCCCTTGTCCCTCTGCCCGGTTCTGAGCGACCCCAGAGTAAGCCTGCTAGGATCACACTCAATGTTTCCTAAAAGGAAGCTCCTACCAGCTGCGAGATAGTGACATGGCTCCCATCAGGCCCCCATCAGTCGGCTGCAGGACACTGAACTGGAATCCAGTAGCCCTTCCCTTCTGTGCCCAGGCTGGTGCTGGGGGCTGCAGCGAACCTCTTCTTGGACTCATGCCTAATGGTAACCTGTCTGTTGGGCATTCTTATGCCTTTCAAAAGCACTTCCATATAGGAGATAAACTGAATCAGAAAAATGAAGGCAGTCCTGGTGTTCAAAGAGATCAGGGGATAGCCCGAGACAGCCTTATTATTAATTTTTTTAACCTAAGACTTCCAGCCATCTATGAAACTGTTTAGACAGACTGAATACTGCTGATTCCAAGTGAACTTAATTATGAGTCCCTAATTTGACTCAGTTGGCTGAAAGAGCTGGAAAATCTTTGACTTCTTACTGGAGTTAAAAAAAAAAAAGTCCGTACCTATTTTGTGGTGAGTTTCCATGGGAACTTGACAACCCAGGAACCATTCTCCATAATTAAAAGAGTATTTGCTCCTATAAGGAGCTCAGAGTTTAAATAAGGTATAATTAAAACCCAAGAGCATTTGTGCATATGGAATGGTTTAAGGGTCGTCTATTAAGCAAGGGCTGTTTTAGATTTACTCTCTTCTAAAATCTGTGTTCAATGTACAATGTATACTCACCAAATATTGGGTTAGGGACATACACTGGAGAGTGATGTTCATTCTGCTTTATCCTGAATTTAAATTAACAGCTTAAAATATATTTGGCATCAGGCACTGTATTTCTATTAACTTGAAATGTTTATTTATCTCTTTAAAAGTATCTCACACCTCAGAGCGCAGGGTAGGCTGTGTCTAGCTCTCTCCATACCCCCTGGGTCCACAGTGTCTTGAACACAAGAAGATGCTTGACAAGTGTTTGTCAATCATTAGAATGATGCTGAGTTTCAATTCTCTGGTCCATAGTCTCTTCAGCATGTGGCACTGAATTCTGGGTGTGCAAAAGTTCTGAACGTTGTGGAGAAAGGAACCATTCTTGTCTGAACACGCTTCTTAATGCCTGCCATTTCAGTTTAGCCAGAGCAAGTGTTCTCAGGGCTACCATCTTCTGATCAACTTATGCGACGGAACCATCAAAAACAGGGACCAGAGGAAGGGGATTATGTAACTGAAGTCAACCAACTTTTACTGAGCACTTACTTGGTGAAGGGCCCAGGACTAGGTGTTGGGGGATGACTAAGATGAGAAGCACAGTTACAGTCACTGAGTTACTTGTTACGTGCTCCACACTAAGTACTGTTGGAAGGGCTTCATAGGCACTGACTCACTGAACTCACAATACTGACACTAATCAGGTTCTGCCAGGGAAGCCTTACCATCTAGGACAGACTTCTCTTCTCCCTTCCTTCCTGTGCAACTCCTGGCCCTCCCCCACTGCCAACCTGGAGGGAGGGAGAAAGGAGAAAGGGTGAGGGGAAGGAGAGAGGGAGAATAGAGGTGAGGGGAGAGAGAGAAGGAGAAGGAGGAATTGATCTGGCTTTTAAAGTTTGGCTTGATTGCAGCAGGAGACAGACTATATGCAACAATACATTTGAATTTTTATCAAAAATTATCTTCGCAGACTTTGGAGCAGGATGCCGATTTTCTTGAATGAATGCTTCGATAGATCTGTCTTGATTTTCAAATGTATTAGCAAAACTCATTTTCATTTTTCTCAGCATCTTAGTTTGGCTCCAGCAAACTCCTTTTTCCCCTTTAAGAGTCACCGGCTGAGCAGCAGTGACTGGCCCGCCGCCCAGAGGGATGTGGAAGTGACAGCCGGTCTGGCGGAACTCTGGCCAAAGACACACTGTAAATTACTATACGTGGTAAACAGCAAAAGTACAAGGAAGTGGTCTTCATAATCAGAAAGGCAGAGATGCCCTGAAAAACTTTTTTTTTTTTTTTTTTTTTTTTTTTTTTGCGGTACGCGGGCCTCTCACTGTTGTGGCTTCTCTCGTTGCGGAGCACAGGCTCCGGACGTGCAGGCTCAGCGGCCATGGCTCACGGGCCCAGCCGCTCCGCGGCATGTGGGATCTTCCCGGACCGGGGCACGAACCCGCATCCCCTGCATCGGCAGGCGGACTCTCAACCACTGCGCCACCAGGGAAGCCCTGAAAAACTTTGATTAAAAAAAAAAATTGAACCCAAGGTATCATACAAGTCCTCACATAATAAACCTTGCTTTTTCTGAAAACCAAAGTCAATTCTCTCCACCTCCCCCTCAGAAATGCAATAAAACCTGCGCAGGTTTTTGTTCTAGGAGGAAGATGGAGGGCAGGGCAGGCCGGAGGCTCCTGGGAGGGAGGGTATTATCCCCTGGGATTTCCAAGAATTCCTGGGTCGGCTGCTGCCCCGTGAGGCAAGGTCTCACTGTTTTGGCAGAAAAGGAGGGGGCAGGGATTCCTTAAAGGATGGAGAAGTTTACTTCTATTTCAGGTCTGGCAATTCCCCTGTCCGTTCAGTAGAGTGCTCTGTTTTCAGAGGACTGCTTGGAGGTGACTAGACTAACACATGCAAATTTGTACCTAAAAAAACCGAGTGGCCTGTCACCTAAGGAGATGCCGCTGGAAGGCCTGTTTCCCTCAGGCTGCAGGGCCTCAGTCCCCCCTTTCAGCAGTTCACATGATCTTGTCTGAAGCTTGGTCAAAAGACAAGATGGGATTCTTGCTGTTAGGCTGCGCCCCCCGAACATGCACGGCTGAAAGAACCACCACCACCTACCTGCCTTTTGGCAGGATCTTGAGGGCCCAGCGGAATAAGGAAGGTCAGTTGCTTTCCCTTCCCTCCAATCAGTCTTGCGCTTTCCTCATAAACCACACACCGCATTCTCCGGGTCCGTCTCATTTCCAAAAGCACAAAAAAGACTTTGAACTCCTCAGGGCCTGGCATTTGAACCCCGGTTCTTTCATCTCTGCCCTTGGCCTGGTGTGGAACATGCACTGTATTGTGTTCATTAATTCTGCCGACCAAGGAACGAGCCTGGAGAAAGTTGTGCAAGTTCAAGTCCTACTTCAGGCTCTTATCAGATGCCTGGGAGGAAAACCACAGAGGTCTGGGAAGAAGGCTCTTCAGTCGAACTTCCAGGGAGGACCCCTGTGGTCCCCACTGAGAGGAGAGGTCCTTGGTATCCCTGCAGATTCTTCCGGAGCACAGATCAGGGGCCAATCCTGCAGGTATATGCTTGCTGCCATGGTCTGTAAGATCTCCTCTGTGGCTTATTACTATTCTTGAGTCATTATTATTCTTGTCTCATCCCAAGCAGGCTATGAAATTATACATAATTCTTACTTGAGAAATTGACAGGCTGTTTAAAAAGAAATGCCACTCCTCCCAAAGTAAGGGAAAAAAAGCCACAGGTTCAAATCAGAATTCCTGACTGATTCCATTCTTTTTTTCTACACCTACCTTATAAAGATGTTAAGGATCCGGGTTTTGTGTAGACTTGCCCCTCATCTAGCCAAAGACACACTATAAATTACTATACGTGGTAAACAGCAAAAGTACAAGGAAGTATTCTTCATAATCAGAAAAGCAGAGATGTCCTGAAAAACTCTGATTAAAAAAATGATGGAAGCTTTTTTTGAGGAAAAAAGTTATTTATTTACTTATTGGAAGAGCTCATTGAATTTAAGAAAAATCACACCCAAAACTCACTTTCTTCTTCTGATATATGAAGGTCTGCAGAATAGAAACGCTGCGTGGAAGGTGGTTTCCTCAAATAAACAAATCCAAACCCAATAAATGAGCAGTCCTGAGAAATCTGATATCAGTTTAATAAGAGACATACATTGACACATAAACGCTTGGTTCATTTTTCAGACAAAGGATATATGGCTTCAAAAAATAGTGGTGGTGCCTGCTTTCATGCTGAGCTTCTAAAAGATTCAAATGAACGGAATTTGAGGATGAAAGGGAAATTTTCTAAGGCAGTGGTTCTCAAACTTTAGCCTGCATCAGGATTCCGCCGAAGGCTTTAAATCACAGATTCTGAAACTCACATCTCCCCTCCCCCATCCTCTCGAGTCTGATTTAGTAGGTCTCGCTCGAGTAGCACCCGAGAATTTACATTATGAATAAGTTCCTAGGTGATGCTAACATTGCTGGACTGGGGACCATGCTTTTAAGAACCACTGTTCTAGGGAAATGAAACTCCCCTCTGTATACGTCTGGATGCAGGAGCTTTTTCTTGTGATCATCTTATGCTTCTGGCATTCTCTTCTAAAGCCCTGCAAAAACAGAGCATTCTGACCGCTATTTATTTATTTATTGAAGTAGAGTTGATTTACAGTGCTGTGCCAATCTCTGCTGTACAGCAAAGTGACTCAGTTATACACATACAGACATTCTTTTTTATATATATCCTTTTCCATTATGGTTTATCCCAAGAGACCGGACATAGTTCCCTGTGTTATACACTAGGACCTTGTTGTTTATCCATTCTAAATGCAATAGTTTACATCTATAAACCCCAAACGCCTAGTCCATCTCTCCCCCTCCTCTCTTCCCCCTTGGCAACCACAGGTCTGATCTCTACATCTGGGAGTCTGTTTCTGTTTTGTAGATAGGTTCAATTGTGCCATATTTTAGATTCCACATATAAGTGATATCATATGGTATTTGTCTTTCTCTTTGTCACTTACTTCACTTAGTATGATAATCTCTAGTTGCATCCATATTGCTGCAAATGGTATTATTTTGTTCTTTTTTATGGCTGAGTAGTATTCCATTGTATACATGTACCACATCTTCTTTATCCATTCATCTGTCAATGGACATTTAGGTTGTTTCCAGGAGGCATAACTCTCCCAGACTTCAGACAATACTACAAAGCTACAGTAATCAAAACAGTGTGGTATTGGTACAAAAACAAACGTACAGATCAGTGGGACAGTATAGAGAGCCCAGAAACAAACCCACACACCTACAGTCAATTAATCTTTGACAAAGGACGTAAGAATATAAAATGGGAAAAGACAGTCTCTTCAGCAAGTGGTGCTGGGAAGGTTGGACAGCTGCATGTAAATCAATGAAGTTAGAACACACCCTCACACCATACACAAAAATAAAACTCAAAATGGCTTAAAGACTTAAATATAAGACATGACACTATAAAACTCCTAGGAGAGAACACAGGCAAAACATTTTCTGACATAAATCATACCAATGTTTTCTTAGCTCAGTCTCCCAAAGCAATAGAAATAAAAATGAAGATAAACAAGTGGGACCTAATCAAACTTACAAGCTTTTGCACAGCAAAGGAAACCATAAAAAAAAAAATGAAAAGACAACCTATGGAATGGGAGAAAATATTTGCAAATGATGCGACTGACAAGGGCTTAATCTCCAAAATATACAAATAGCTCATACAACTCAACAACAATAAAAAACAAACAACCCAATTGAAAAATGAGCAGAAGACCTTAATAGACATTTCTCCAAAGAAGAAATACAGACGGCCAGCAGGCACATGAAAAGATGCTCAACATCACTAATTATTAGAGAGATGCACATCAAAACTATAATAAGGTACCACCTCACAAGGGTCAGAACGGCCATCATCAATAAATCTACAAATAACAAATGCTAGAGAGGATGTGGAGAAAAGGGAACCCTCCTACACTGTTGGTGGGAATGTAAGTCGGTGCAGCCACTATGGAAAACAGTACGGAGGTTCCTCAGAAAACTAAAAATGGAATTACCATATGATCCTGCAATCCCACTCTTGGGCATATATCCAGACAAAACTATAATTCAAAGAGAAACATGCATCCCTATGTTCATAGCAGCACTATTCATAACAACCAAGATGTGGAACCGACCGGTCAACCTAACTGACTGCTTTGTAATCTTGATGACTTGACCATTTTGGAATCTTGATTTTGGCTTCTACTAACCAAACTAGCAAAGATCCTCTGTTCCTGGTCACCCAAAAAGGCCTGGGAGAGGTGAGTGTTTTATTCCCTTTTTGGCAAAGGTGGCGACTGTGGTTGTTCCCAGGCCCTTTAGGAAACACTCCTCCCCTCAGACAAGCAGTCTCCCTTGGTGCCTCCTACGTTTGAGTGAGCACCTCTCCTGCTTGCTTTTACCACATCAAGGGAATTACATACAATTTGAGAAGAGTTTTAAATCAGCATCTCAGATGAGGCAGAGAATATCAATCAAGGTTCTCTTTAAGCTTCTCTCCTTTTTATAACTCAAGGATTGATGCCCCTTTCTTGGTACCAAATGGGACCATCCCTTTGATTACAGGTTAGGAACTAAAATTTATTGGAAAGCAGTCTAATTCTCCAGCACATTGCTTCAGAGGCTAGAAAGCTTCTTTAGGGATTCAACATTTCCCATGTAAGAAGTACACTGATTGAAACCAAATTTTATCTGTATTTCAGCATCAGAGGTGGCTGCCACATTCTGGAAAAGGATTTTTAGGGGAACAGGCAAATATCCCCGAAAATAAGTGTGGCTCCAGACCCACATACAGAGAAACAACTGGAACAATTTAAATCATTACGTTCCCAAGAAGGAATTTCAAGTTCTATTAATACAAGGCAGAGTCAGTCAAAGATGAAAGTTTAGTTTAACTCAAATAAAAGTGAGCTATGTGGCCATTTCTCAATCTTTATGCCCCATCTAAGATTAGGAAGATCACTAAGGTATCTCGCAGGGATGTGGCAGTTATCCACGTTACCTGATTCATCAACTCTCATTTTTTTAGTAGGGCTGTCACAGTTCTCATCATCCGACATTTCCATCTCTTCTTCTCGGCGGATGCCCATAAGCTGCTCACTCTGAGCGTTCCGGAGCTCCTGGAAGCAGAGGACCCATGGGCGTCAGAGTCAGCTACACATGACACACCTTTCCCAATGGTCTCTCCATGTGTTATGACTGACATAGGAATGTCTTCACCTCCCAAACACTGCCCCGCCTAATCTAGAGTGAAGTTCTGAGGGGTCTGGGGTGTGGACCAATCGAGGGATTCGGTATCAGACTTGGGAGAAATTCCTGATCACCAATGGTGAGTCAAGGGCTCTTCAGCAAGTTACTTAATCTCTGAATTTCCTCATTTGTAAAATGGGGGACAATAACGTCCAACTGGTAGGGCTGTCGTGAGGCTCCCATAGAAATGCCTGTTACCAGAACTGGAACGTAGGGGTGGATAGGAATGTGAGCAAGAGAGTTTTTTAAAAGGCCGGTCTACCACTGACCCACTGTGTCGCTTTAGGGATGCTTCTTCATCTTTCTTAGTGTCAATTCACTCACTGAGATAGTGTGACAAGGAGAGTTTTGAGGATAAAAAAGTTAATGCATGTGAGACACTTAGCATCATGTGAGAGACTTGGTTCATTAAGTTGAAAATGTTGACCACTATTATTATTCATGCAAAATAGTGTCCCTGCATGTATGTGCCCATGTGTGATCACATACAACACACACATACATACACACACACACACATTCACATATCCAAATGGTGAAATTCAAATGATGTCGGAAGACAAAATGAAAACAGATGCCTTCTTTGTTGGTGTTTTACATTATCATGTGGGGTTTATTGTTTATGTTGTAATGGTTGTTTTGGCATCCCTTTAAGATCTAAGGATCATTTCTTTCTCCACTTCCTAGAAAAGTGACTGCAATCAAGGCATTTAATTTCCTGAGCCTTTGTCTATTCACACAAAAATGGGGCAGTGGTAATACAAGGCTGTTTGACTGCAAGAGTGTATGTGAAAACTCACTGTAAAAAGTAAAGAATTACACAATAAATTGTTTACTACTGTGCTTAAACATCAGGACACTAATTGCTTACATTAAATAATTATATTATTATTTTGGATCAAGCTGTAAATTATATATTTGCAAATCCTTATCCATTGTGTTCTTTTATATGTTCTGTCCTCAAAAAAACACACAAAAAAAGTGGGGTGGGGTGGAAAGAGCTGCATTGTTGTTTTTCTCCCCATTTATATTGGAGTCTCTAAAAAAATGTCAAACAGTTAAAATAATTTCACTTTATAATAAATCTATGAATAAGAATAAAACTAAATTACAACACCTAATGTATTAATGGCATGACTTTAAACACAGTTTAAAGCGCTCATTCGATGGATGGATGTGTCTATATCATTCTGTTATACGTGCTCTCAACTCTCTTCTCTCCTTAGCACACAGATTTTTAACTGTAGCACGATGGGAAGGGAATTCTGTATTGCTAACCACATTGGCATGGTCAGCTCTGAACCCTGGGAACCACAAGTGCACAGACAAAGACAGGGAAGTCACCAAAGACAGGGAAAGGGGGAGGGCAGAAGGCAAGGTCCCTGGGACAGGGCCACCCATCACAGGGCAGTCCTGAGAGGCACCAGGATGACAGGCAGTGTCCCCTCACTTGACCATGCCACCCTGTAGAAAGAGGTGCCAATTCCGCCTTAAGTAACACCATCGGGTCTTGGAGGCGGATGTCACATGTGATTAGTGGGGAAGTTTTTAGGTTGTGGACAACTAATCTTTCTACTGACAAAGAGCCCAGTTCCCGAGGAGGTGGCCTGAAAATACTTGGAGCAAAGAAACTTCAGGTGGAAAGAAAACACAAGGCTAAAAGGGCCTGTTGTTTAGTTCCTACAGTTAATGACGAACTGTCATACATTAGCTGTTCTCGTGGGGAAGGGTGGCAGAAAGGAAAAGATGGGAGAAAAAAAAAAAAGCTGAGGCTGTTTCCACAGGGTGCCTCTGGTTCAGCAGTAAATCACTTGTACACTCTAATAAATCTGTAAAGGTGTTGCAGATAATTAACAGATGCTGTTCACAGGAACGTGGAAAAATCAAGCCAATTATCAAGCTCATATGCAGCTGAGAAATCATCCACAATGTTAAATTGCCAACTGGTATTTAATCAATCAGGCAACATGTAGGGGAGAAAATCAAAGGTAATTTAGAATTCTATTTCCTACTATATCAGAAGAGGTGGTGGTGGGAGTGGCAGGGAGACACAAAGATCCTTTACAGAAGCATCTTTCTGGGCTGTGTCCCTTTCTACCTCCCAGTAGGGAGCAAAGCAAGCAGGCTTCCTTGGAACAAGGCTGGAAGCCTTCGAGTGTCCTGCTCAGCAAGGGAGGGGATGGCCCTGCACGGGGGAGGCGGGGCTGGGGAAACAGGATCCGACGTGGCAGGAAGCGTGATTTAGATCAGTAACAGATAGTTGCCACCACTCCCAGATTAACGAGTCTTTTTTACGCCGGGGTTTATTCAGCATCATGCCACCTGCCCTTCTCTTAACATTTCTTTTAATCATGTCTGGTTTTATGTGAAGCCAAAAAAAAAAAAAAAAAAACAATTCATAGGCAGATCATTCCCAAATCTGAATCATAGTTTATGGATTCCAATTAGTGTTTCAGAACCCTCGATTCACGTATTTCATCATTGATTTTCGGGACTCTTTCCTCATGAAAATCAACCTTGACATGGGGCTCAAGTCAGTGTCTGGGAGAGCACTGGGTAAGCATCCTTTGGTTTTCTGGCCCCCGAAGAATAAAAGAGAAATCCCACCTCCTGCATCAGTCACCAACCACCTTCTCGGTATTTGTGAACAAAATAAAAAATGTCCTTCTAAATAATAAACTGCACTAGCCTTTTAAGTGTCCCATTATTGTGCAGTCATTCAGTACTCATCATAGTAACAGTGATAATAAAGAATTTACTTGGTATGCATATGGATGCTACATCAAGTGCCATTGGTATTCAACTGTAATTTAGCATTAGTTAATGGGCACTTAAAATGCTACCCAAATGATTGATACTGCAGTACTCTGTGGTTCCTCAAACTCTACATAAAACACTTATTTTACAAGTGTGAGCCAAAATCATTAAATTAATAAACCTTACCTTCTATAAGTTTGGGATTTGGACAGAGGGGATTATCATTTAGAGAACTTTAATATTAACATGCTAGAGACGGAGAGGCATCCAAATGAAAACCATTCTCTCGTTAAAAAAAAAAAAAAGAAAGAAGCAAACAAAGACAGTATACTTACTTTTAACTTACAGGTTCAAAGCGTACACTACACTGAGGAGTTAAAAATAACAGCTGGACCACCAATGACTAATGACACAATCTGGTCCTTCTAGGTGGCAGTGAAGGTTAAGTTCTGAACTCTTGCCTTGGGGTAGATACTCACACTTCACACATGCATTGATGCAGAAGGGTGGACAGGGCTAGCCTGGACATTCACTTCCCTGAGGAAATGTGCTCTGGGGAGAGGTCTGATAGGACCTGCTGGCTAGCACAGGGGACGGAGACATTGCTTAGGATGAGAAGATGTGGATGAAAGGCATACTTGCCATCTCTAGCCAAAGAGCAAACCGTCACCATCATGCTGTAGAACACTGAAAAGAAACTCGGTAATTTAAAAACTAGTTTTCTATTTTACGTTACACTTTTTTTTTTTCTTGTTTTGCACAGTGATTAGGCAAAGTGTCTTAGCTTATTTCTGAGCTCTTTACTATGAATGGGAGAGATGCTTTTCTCCCTTTGCAGGGGAGAAAAGCACTCTGTCCTCTAAGCATTAAGTCAGCTGCTTTTCTGGATAAGGAACAAATCTGAGCTGGATTTGGAGTGGACAGTGAGGGCAGGATGACTGCCCACTGTAACAAAAACCATCATGGCTGCAGCCACACTATTCCCTGCCAATCCAGCTGTGTGATGGTGGTTAAAAGAGTAATAATAAAATCACCAACCTCAGAATGCTTTCGCCAAATGTCTATGTTCTTGCGCTGAGCTTTCGAGAAATGGTCCCAAGCTTTTTGTCTGGTAGAAGCGTTGAAAACGGCCACAATCTGCTCAACTTTGGTGAACAAGGAAGTCAAACAAGACAAGTAATTTATGTTGTGATCACTATAGGGAAGCAAAGCAAAGACACTAGGAGTCTATGGATGATGTCGCAGCAGAAATAACATCATCAATATCCATCCAATTTGTGCCTTTTTGTACTTACATGTTAGCAAGGTTGGGGAGGTCTCCCTTCATGTCTGTCTCCATAACTTTAGGTTAAAACAAATTCTAAATACGACTGGGAAAGGTTCATGGACATCTGCTTCCAAGCATTTGTTACCTCTTGTCTAAAAATATGACTTGGTGCATCTATACACCTAGATCTATAGATATACAGGTACTGGTGTTGACACACAAATATAGATATACAGATCAAAAAATGCCTGGATTGGGGCCTTAGAAGTGAAGCCCGGGGGGAGTGGCTGAATGAGGAAGAGCCAAACATCCCTTTTTAGCTTTTGGTCTCCATCTCAAGGACCCCAGTGCAGCCCGCTGAAGACATTACCGTGTCCAAGTTCCAAGTTGGGGCAATAAGTAGTTGTGTCATATCTCCCTTCAGTCTCAAGGCCATTTTTACTCCTTGGTCCCCTTTTCTCCCCGTTGCGCCCATTATAGCCAGCCCTCCAGCCCTCCGGCAGAAAATGGGAGCCACTGCCTTCACTTCAAGACAGACCAAGGCTCACCCAACCAGCAGCACCACATGCAGATCTTATTTCAACACCATATGGTGTCCTTCGTAGTTCATCACGGCCACATACCATTCTCTCTTACTCCATTTTAACTTCCATAAGGCTCTCATCCCTCTGGCTCCCGACACCTTGGAAGTTCTAACTCTAACAATTTGACTTAATTTTGCACTTCTGTGGCTTCCAGGGGAGGCGCTACATCCACGATCAATGTTGAAGGGTGGTGAACAAACGTAGATAGGGAAAGGGACGGGCTCTTGGTAGTGGATGTGAGAGGCGGGGGTCAACCAACTGCAGATTCAATCTTGCTTAAGCAGTTATTGATCTAGTAAGCAGGGATTAAGGAAATTACAGCACTGAATGAGCCGTATGATTAAACCTGAACTCCTAAATATTTAGTTAGGAAGGCACAGTCAAAATGAGCTTCTTAGGGATGCTAATGCTCTACTTAACATAAATCTTTCTAAAGTGATTCCCAAGGCTCTATTCTAAAAAAGGACATCAAAGCTCTTCCAAATCTTCCAGGTGCCCAAGGAATGTCAAAGAGTAATAGAAGAATCCCCACAGAAGAGCAACACCTGGTGCCCCAATTTCAAACATTAGAAATAAACAAATGTGTGGTGGAGGAAAGGAAGAAAGCAGATTCCCTTCACTTACTACATGGTAAATATCTTCTAACGCTAATAAGCAACTACTTCTCAGTCTATGGGTGATTTTCGCAGGGGCTTTTACATGGACCGTTTTCTAACTCAAGAAGATCGCAACTCCAAATCTCCTTATTTATCAAACTTGATCATCATGTCTCCTGATGAATTTGCTGCACTTGCCTGTAACAGGAGGATTTAAGCTAAGCTCGCACTGCCCTTGAGTGCATGCAGTTCCCCTCTCCTGCCTCACCAGGAGGAAGTAACGCTGCCAGGTTAGTCACAATGAGCTGCTCCCAGGGCTGACTTTCCCCTGACCACCGACCCCCAGGGCTCTGCTCGGATGCACTGCCCGTGGCTGGCCGAGGAGAACTGGTTCAGCCCCACTGCCTGGGCTTCCTATGGCTTTGCCTGCAGGGAGGCTGGGATCATCTGGGGCCTCCAGATGCCTGCTGCATGGGCAGCACAGAGCACCCGGCCCAAAATGCCCATGGTGGAATCCACTGCCTGATGAGACTATCTGGCGGGGGTGGTGATCACGGGATTGTTAAAGAGTAATGGGTCTCATGGCTTTTAATAGTAGACCTCTTTGATCAGCATCATTTAGAAGAGTAAGAACTGTGGTGTCCTGACACCAGGCCTGAGGAGAGAGGACAGGAAGGGTCGAGGCTGAGTTATCTGGGTGACAGAAGTCAAAATTCTGCCATCAATCAGAGAAGGCTGTTAATAAAGGGGATACACGAAAGAGAAAGTTACGTGGTCATACATGCGTGTGTGGAGTGGGAGGAAGGTAAGAGAGACCAGTAATGCACTTGGAGGAGTACAGAAGGGAAGGTACTTAGAAGAAAGACTCTGCACAGGTTCAAGGGTAAAAATGGATCCCCTAATATCTACTCAAGGCATGTACTCTTGCAGATATTCCCTGTTTGAGGATAAATGCCTCAGTTATTTTTATTTATTTATTTTTTTTGTGGTACACAGGCCTCTCACTGCTGTGGCCTCTCCCGTTGCGGAGCACAGGTTCTGGACGCGCAGGCTCAGCGGCCATGGCTCACGGGCCCAGCCGCTCCGCGGCATGTGGGATCTTCCCAGACCGGGGCACGAACCCGTGTCCCCTGCATCGGCAGGCGGACTCTCAACCACTGCTCCACCAGGGAAGCCCCAATGCCTCAGTTATTTAGAACATGTTATTACCATATTCCAGGGTTTAAATTCCATTCATTCATTCATCCATCCATCGAGAAAACATCTGAGACCCTCCTAGTCACCAGGCATTTGACTGATTGCTAGAAACATATGATTAAGACAAAGGCCATGCCCTTGATGAGACCATGGTCTCTAGGGAGCAAGAAAGACAAGCAGATAATTATCCTATGCAAGAGAGGTATGGATGACAGCTATGGGGACACGATAGCTAACTCAGTAGATGGAGTCAGGGAACACCCCCAAAGAAAACAACATTTGCTAAGTCTTAAATGATGAATCAAGGCTTGCCCAGTAGAGAAGGCAGGAACGTCCGGTTCAGAGGTCGCCATGGAATTGTGAAAGGACTTTGTGTGAAAGGAGCTGGCGGGGAGAGGGCTAAAGCTGGGTGGGAATAAGTCAGGAAGGACCGTGTATGCCAAGCCAGACTGTGACTTTATACTGTAGGCTAGAGGAAGCCTATCCGAGTAGGATTTGTTTGGGAGAGATGATGAAGGCTTGAATTAAGACAGCGCACTGGAATGGAGGGAGGGGCAAGGAGTCGACAGGACACGGTGGCTGGCGTGCTGTGAGGCTGGAGAGAAGAGAGACCAGGATGACTCCAACTGGAGAAGCACATCAGAGACCAAGAGCACGGGTGGAGGTCTGAGAAAGAAGATAAGGAGTTTACTTCTGGACAGGCTGAACTTGAGATGCCTGAAGGTCATCCAGAGGGAGCCAGAATACACACTGGAGGTTCAGAAAGCAGTCAGAATTCAGAGATTTATCTTGACTTTTCTGGGCCATTCTCAATTCCATGTAATTGTATTCTTTCCAATAGCATAATTAATTCAAAGCAAAACTAAATATGATTACTTTTATACTTCTTTTCTTATTGAGTTTTATACTTTCCCCCCACATATTAACAAGTTAAAAAAAAACCTCAACCCCAAAAAACAAAAACCGTGTAACTCAGCTTAGGTTTAAAAAATACTCGCACAGTACTTCTATGGTCCAGTTGACGTCTCTCACTTCTGTGCAGACTGTCCCTGAATCAGCCATTCGTCTTGCAAGTGAAAGATCTTGGGCACACAAAAGGACACAGAAGAGTGCCAGGTCAGCAGGAATTCATCATCATTAGTGAAAAACTACCTCAAAGAGTATGCCGTAATGAATGTGATTCAAAGACGGCATACTTTTAAAACCATACATCAGGATGACCGCTACGATTGGTGTCCCAGGGAAAGACCATACTCTCTTCACCGTCTGCAGCAGGAAACACCAAAGAGCAAGTCCCTGAATCCGACTACCACTCACTGCTTCTCCAGTATAATTCATACTGCTTATTCTATACACAGTGAAGCTACAGGTAGTTACTAAGCGGAATCTTTACCACTCTACTTCACCGCTCAGAGAAGACAGAAATAGTAAACAAGATGGCATTGGCCTTTGTTCAAAAAGGTAGTATGCAGACGCCAAGCTGATAGCAGAGCAGATTCACGTCAACCGCCACCGGGGCCGTCACCACCCAGGGGTCTACAGAGTGGCGGCTTGCAGGGCCCCTGAAGAGCCCATAGCAATTAGAATGCTTCAGCAGTTTGGAAGTATTAACAACAGCAAGAGCGCTCCGTAAGAGAATGAATATTTACCCTTCACACCTTGCCAACCGCCCTCCCACAATTCTATGTATGAACTTTGCCTAAATTAGGTTGAGAGAAATGAAAAAATTAAAAGGGACTGATTTTTCTAAAGGATGCTTGAATGTCCGTCTTAGGTGTCATAGTAGAGTCCCTAGTACATTTCCAGCAGGTATAAGTGAACATTAGCGGAGGATAAATAGAGCTTTGAGGAAATTGCTGATCACTCTTGGCAGAGACAAACCTCTTGTTAAAAGATAAACTGAGGTATATTAAAATTTTTGAAGTTTATTTCAACAAAAATGGATTCCAGTCGAGCGGCACCAAACCGGAAGGGTTTAGGAGTGCACCATTGACAGGAGGTGGGGAGAGACTTACAGGGAAAAGGCAGACACAAAGCAAGGAGATTACTGTTTGGTTGTCTCTCAAAGCCTAGTTGGTTATTTGTGATTGGTTGTCCTTAGGTTTCCATTGCTTAACCTTGAGGCATTTACAGGCTTAGGTTTCGGTTTGCATACTTAAGCCACCACCACATTAGAGCCTCCTCTAATGGCCTCTGTGTTTAATTAATTGAACACTACTAATGATTATTCATTCTCTTATACACATAACGTGGACACATGTGTGTATAAATTCTTCAGCATTTCAACAAAAAGTCCGAAGACGAGGTAATTTAACAACCTTTTTTTTTTTTTTTTTTTGTACTTTCCCACCACCTCACAATGTCTGGACATCGGCTGACTTCAGAACAGACTTCTTACATGAGAGAGAACTTTATCAATTATCTTGAGAAGCACTTGTCTTCAGTCTTCTCAGAAAAGACAGGCTCAGAACAGGACATTCTGGGTAAACACCCAGAGATAGAACACACTCAAAACAAGCTCCCTGGGAAGGGGCCGGGCACCCAGCACAAAACCTCAGACTTCTTGGGGGTATGAGGCTCCTGATTCTTGAGCTCTGGGCAGAAAAGCCTTGGAAGCAAATGAAAGAGAAAGGGTAGGTTCCTCCAAAGAACCAACCCAGACCTTTTCCTCCACGTGCTCCTGAGTGTGTGTCTTGAGTCCCCACACCTCCTGCATCTTTTGTTCCAGCTAAGCAGCTGTGAAAGACTTTTCAATCCATTTAGTCTCCCAAATATCAGGAGAAACCGATTAAGTCCTTATAGGCAGTAGGCCTGCCTAAATAGAGCACCTGAAACGAATCTTCCAAGCTGAATTTTTGTTTTTAATGTTATCTAGGCTCCTGATAGAGCCTTAACTCTGTGGCGTTCAGAGGAAATTTTATTTTCCTTTAAGGGATAACATTTTCCCAAATCCTCTGTGAAGAGCTCCTAAGAGATTTTCAAAGGCGTGTAACAAATGAAAGAGCTGAGTTCCCCCACTAGCGTTTTAGTGTTGTTTTTAAATACCAAAAGCTAGGGTGGGATTGATGAGCCTTGGCCCTGGATTGCAGAATTATAACAGAGAATGGAGTAAGTGATCTGGGCCCTGTGGATGCCCAGAGGAGTGAGACAAAGCCAGAGGGAGGGGCCGTTAGTGTTGAACAGGACAGGGAAAGCTGCTAGAGTGATTCCCAGAGAGATTCCTGTGCCCTCACTTGTGTTCTGGGTCCTCACTCAGGAGCCAGTGAGTCTGGCGGGAAGCCCAGGAAACAGAATTAACTCCATCAAACCCACACATTAAGGAGGCATGGACCGGAATTTCAAGTCAAGGAGGAAAAAGGGCATTCTGGGGTTTTTGTCTTGAGATGAGTAAAAAGAGCCATGCTGTGTAACCCTGTGGATCCATTACAGCCCTGTTAAACCTGAGGCCAGAACGCCACCAGCAGGTACCACGGTTCTGAACTTCCCGACTAGACGAGGCCAGAAATCTGGTTCTTTTGGGGGGTGGGGTGCGGATAGGAAGAAAAACATGCTGATCAAATTATACAAAAAGAAACAGGGTGCTTTTGGCAAATTTTGAGCAAGCAGGAAATGGTGACATTGTTCCAATAAATGGTAAGATATTAGGCAGACAGTGACTTTTGAAGCTCTGTATAGTATAAATCCCAACACACTTCAGGGAACTGTAGATACCCTTATTAATGCATCTGTTCAAATATTCTGTAAAGTAATGGAACAAAAATCCATGAAGCTATTATAATTTTAATGGTTCCTTACAATATATAGCATCTATTAGGCTTTTGAAAATCCAATCAATCGCCCTGCCTGGATTATCCCTATTGACTAAATGAAAGTAATATACGTATATAAGAAAAAAATGAACAAAAAGAAAAGTCTATCTTCCCATCCTGACTACCGCCCATCCAGTGTCTCTCTTTAAAGGTAACCACTGTTAACAGAGTATCCATCCAAAGAAAAAGTTATACATACAGTACACTATGTGTAACTTTGTTTTACTTACATAAAGTGCTAATATTATTGATATATACACTGTGCTGTATCTTGCTCTTTTTTACTTAACGTATCTTGGAAATCTAGTTCTACGTGTATTATCAATAAGGCTGCAGTGAACATCCTCAGACATATTTTCTGACACATTCTTACCTAAATATCTTTATAAGAAATTCTCAGCAGTGGAAAAAATATATAAAAGAGTGTATGAATTTTTAATTTTTGAGAGCTATCGCCAAGTTGCACTCACATTTTATGCCCGCAAGTGCCTTTCAGATTGTTTTCCTATCCCTTGTCAACAGTTGGTTATCAAATGTTAAATTTTGCTATTGCTGATCAATGAGAAAAGGCCTGAATTACATGATGACCCCAATTCTCTGAACCCAAGCTATCCACATTTGCAGTTTCCATTGTGAATCACGGGAAGAAGTCCACAGACTCATCAGAACTGCCCTTTTTATCAGTAACTGGCTTGTTGTGAAGACTGATCGTCCAGCAGGAAGGGAAGAGACCTGGTTTCTGGGTATCCCTTCTCCTTTGTGACCCTCAAAATGGTGACCCTGCTTTCCTCTGGGTCACCATCAACTCCATGAGTGGTGCTAGGAAAATCAGGTAACAGTAGCTGGCTATTTCTGATTACTTAGGCTTATTGGGCCAGGCACTATGCTTGATGAGTTAAAACAGTGGTTTTCAAAGTGTGGATCCTGGACCAGCATCGTGGGCATCACGTGGGAATTTATTAAAATGCAAGTAGCCCCTAGACCTACTGCACAGAAACTCTGGGGGGTGGGGTCCAGCAGATTCTTTTTCTAAAAACATTTTTCCCAGTTTTATTGAGATAGATATAACTGACATACAACACTGTGTAAGATGAAGGTGTGCAGCATAATGATTTGCAGTACGTACGTACCATGAAATGATTACCACAAGGTTAGTTAACATCCGTCATCTAACAGGGTTAGAAGTTTTTTTTCTCGAGATGAAAATTTTTAAGGTTTACTGTCTTAATAACTTTCAAATACACAATACAGTACTGTTAACTATTGCTGTCGGGCCGTGCATTTCATCTCCGGGAATTACTTATTTTATAACTAGAAGTTTGTGTCTCTTGCCCTCCTTCACCCCTTCCCTGCAGCCCCCAACCTCTGCCTCTGGCAACCACCGATCCAGCAGAGTCTGTTTTTCCAAGGTCCCCGGGCCATTCCAATGCATAATGAAGTTTGAGAACCTCTGATTTAAAACATTACCTCATTTAAATTCCCCAACAACGATCTGAGGCAGGTGCTATTATTATGCCCATTTCACTGAGAAAGAAACTGAGATTCACAGAGAAGGTATCACTACCAGTCATATACTTAGCAAGTGGTGAAGTTGGGAATGGAAAATAGCATCTGTGCAACTTCAAATCGTGCATTTTTACCCATTTGTATATGCATTTGTACTATGGGCCAAAGTCTTACGAACACTGTGGAGCCTACTGTGCCAGACCCTGCACTGGGCACTGGGGACAAAAAGATCCAGAGATGCTGCTGGTCCTCGCAGCCCAGGCGAATCCCAGCATGAGAACTGCCGAGAGGGAGGCTGCAGAGAGCGCCAAGGCAGGCAGGAAAGGCTTTAACAATGGCTGGTCCAAAATGTTAAGGTGACCAGAATTTTCTACTGCAAAGAAGACAAAGATTTGCGGCTGTGATGGGGCAGGAAGCTGCACCGAGCCCTCTCCCAAAGTGTACTGAGGAATGTGAAAGACAGCAAGGAAGAATCCCAGGGTCTGGAAAGAGGGCCCCTGCTCACCTGCCTACCAGACTGCAACTGACTCCTTTCGGGGTGCGCGCTCAGCACACGCTTTCATCTAAAATCCGAGCTGTCCTACTTTTGCTTATCACTGTTGTTGAATAAAAGCCTCAGCAGGCGAAGCCTGAGGTGGGGCTGAGGGAGAGCTTTTAGGGGCCGAGGAGTCGCACAGGGTTTCTGGGGGCACGTGGGCGGGCAGGGAGGGTCATGCAGCCTGCATTTCTGAGGCCGTAGCTCCACCTCTAAGCAGCTGTGTGGCCTGCGAAACCTCCACCTGTTTGAATCCCAAGGTCAAGGGGGGTCAGTCCTGAATATCCTTCCTACTTCTGCCATCCCATGGCACAGGGGTCTGCGAACTTTCTGTGAAGGAAGAGACAGGATATATTTTTGGCTTTGCGGATCACAGGGCTACCTGCTAGAGCAGGGGTCTGCACACCTAAGCAGTTTGTCTCCTTAAGTAGATGTTCTCTCACGTTGTCTGTGGCTACTCTGTCACGAGTCTCCCTGGACAGTGTTCTTTTGTTTGAGCACAAAGACTAATCGCTACTTCTTTTTCAGTTGCACAGAGAGTCAAGAACACATCATATCTGCCTTCAAGAAACTTTCCTAACGCCTCACTTTTCCTCGGATCTAGCTTGAAAGTGTCCTGGCTTTAAAAGGTTTTCGTGAAAGATTTTTTTTTTTTTCACGTGTGATTCCTTCCAAAGTAGCTCAGAGACTCTTTCCTCACATGAGTCCCCTCCCCCTCCCCCTGATACTGGGCAGTGGCTTTTTTCCCAAGTCCCTACAACTGGGCTGGGATCAAGGTAGCAAGGTTTTCATCCTTAGCTCCCAGGAGTTATGTATTTCCTGAACTTCTGTGTTTCACTCAACATTTATATGTTAATTCTTGAAACCTAGTCTTCTACAATGCTTTATTGTTCCACAGTATAAGACTTAATTTCTCTCTCATATTTTGCTATCATTAAATTTTAAAAGAAATGCAAATATCAATAGTGTATTACTTGGCTCAGTCACATATATATATATATATATGTATATATGTATATATATATAGAGAGAGAGAGAGAAAGAGAGCACCTATATATATATACATATATATACATATATGTATGTATGTGTGTGTGTATATATATATATACATATATATATATACATATATATATATACATATATATATATATATATATATGTATATATATATATATATGCAGGCTGAAAGCTGATACCAAAAAAGGCTCAACTCGGTTCTGGCAGGCTTCCAGAATCTTCTGCTATCAGCTTTGCTGTCCTGTGAAATAGAAAATTCTGTGCTCATCCTTGATTTGGAAGTTTTTACAGAAGGTATTTTCTCTGGACATTTTGTCCCTGAGAACAAAAAGGTATATTTTTTTTAATGAAAATTATGTTTGCAGCACTTAAAACACTGGTGAACACAGCCATCTGTATAATTTTGAGGAGAAATAGAAGACCTGCCGAGTCGCTAAGGCAGTCATGGGGAATTTTTTTCCCATGGATACACGATAGCGATAACGACCACAGACATCGGAAAACATTTTAACACGTCATAAAATTCTTTTTCGACAGCAGGGACATGGGAGCCAAATTTCCCCTAGCGGAAATTAAAAAACAAAGAGTTTAGCTGAGATGTTCCTAAGAAGGAAGTGATTTCAGAAAGAGCTTTTCAGGCAGGAGAAATGTGGACGACGATGCCAATCTGCCTGAAACGGGGGTCGAAGTTTACAGGGAGGTCAGACGCCCCTCACACTTCACTCCAGCACTCAGTGCTCTCCGTGGCACTTAATGGGGACCCAATAAATATTGTGGATGAGTTTCATCATTCATTCAAACGCCTGAGGCTTTTACGATTTTAGTCAAGAAAACAGATGAGGACGTGGCACAGGAGATGCAAGATGCAGCCTCTCTGACACGAGTTTTGGCGCATCTGCCGCACCAGCAGGAGGTCACACACACTCTCAGGGGGCAAAAGCGGCTTAAAACTTACAGTACTGCCCGGAGATGTAACCTCCGCAACCAGGCAGAGTCCGGACAGGCACGGAGAGTGTCATCTGATCCTCTGTTCTATGATCAGCTCCGGAGTTACTGACATCCTGGCAGGTACTTGTTGTGTGTAGACATTCAGAGATGTTCAAGGGTCGAAGTTGTTGATACGATAAGGATAGCCGAATTTTCAGAGTGGGAAGAGAGCCTAGGGGACTGCCTGGTCAAACCCTTTCACCGCAGAGATGAGAAAACGAAGACTTAAGGAGCTTCAAGGCCTTTCCTAAAGTCACCTGGCTAATTCATGGTCAAGCTGGGATCACAACCAGGATCTCTTGGCGCCTGGTCTCAAGTCTCTCCACTGTCGGCTTTTTTCGAGATCTAAGATGAGGTTGATGCCATTTCCTATCATAAATGCACAAAACAAATCTGCACGATAGTTCTAACCTTCCCAATCTCCAGGTTAAAATAACATCAATGACAGTGCTCTAATACTACTTCTGCAAAATTCTCAACTAAAGTATATTCTATGTATTTCACTTTTAAGGAGAATGGTATATTAGATCAAAGCCAGTTAAGATCACCGTTTACCCCCAAAACCAACATTTAGAACGTGTTTCGCAGTTATTAGGTTCCAGCCCAATTGCCAATACTACTTTCATTTCCACCTGTGACATATGATCAACAACCAGTATTTGTATACTGAGGTGCTTACAAGAATGTTGCCTGAAAGTGGGGCAGTGAGGCGGGAAAAGAGAACAGCAAACGGTCTCTGTCTCTGCTTAGCCTAAAATCTTGCTGGAGGAAAAAACCAAAACCCCAAACCTGATGCTTAAAAGAATAATTAAATGCCCAAGTAGACAGTACCGACAAGCGCTACAGAAGGGAGGAGAAAGGGAGGTGGTTATGCGTAGAACAGACAGAAAAGATTCATGGAGGAGGTGTGATAGGAGCTTCGGTTCTGGCCTGGGGAGGAGGGGAAACGCTTCAGACAAGGGATGGGGAGGAAGTGCGAGTGCGGAGGGGGGAAAGAGGGTCGTGCTAGAGGCTAAGACTTTGTTTTCTGACCAGGTAGCAGCTCTTACATTCAGTGTGATGCCAGCACACTTCTTCACACCCACCTGTAAACTATAAACTTATACTTATCCTCCTCTGATCATTTTCATTTTTCATAAACACACACGCACACAGAGAAAGCGAACTGTCCCAGGAGCCAAGAATCCTGGGTTCTAATCCGCCCATAAATTGCTAAATGACAGGGACCTATCAGGGCTGCTCTTGGAACCTCAGTTTCCTCCTCTATAAAATGAGGGGGCTTAGGCCAACAAGGGTCTGAGGTCCCCTCCACCTCTGACACTCAACAATTTCTAGTTTTCCATCCTGCTAATACTTACGGCACATAATCTTTTTTTTTTTTTTTTTTTTTTTGTGGTACATGGGCCTCTCACTGTTGTGGCCTCTCCCGTTGCGGAGCACAGGCTCCGGACGCGCAGGCCCAGCGGCCATGGCTCACGGGCCCAGCCGCTCTGTGGCATGTGGGATCCTCCCGGACCGGGGCACAAACCCGTGTCCCCTGCATCGGCAGGCAGACTCTCAACCACTGCGCCACCAGGGAAGCCCCACATAATCTTAAATTAATATTACTAAGTCCTTCTCCATCACCTTCTGCTTCCCGTTTGCCTTTTCCCCACTTTACTCCCTTCCCTCTCTCCTCTCTTACCAGGAAGTATGCTGGGAAATTACCAGAGTGGGATGATCATGGAGTGTTTAAATTTTCATCAGATGTGTGTGTGTGTTGTAACAAGGCATGGACCATTGATCAACCTGGCATGCACATTAATAATTGAGTGTTGTGGAACATGCTTCCTCAACTTTATAAACAGCTCTTCTCTGAGCTTTGAAATGACAAGCTTTGCTCATAACTGAAAACCTGAATGTGGGCAGGCCTATGGGGAGTTCCTCTGATGTATAAATGTTTAAAAAGCAAGGAAGATCAAAACCTGAAAGTCTCTCAGTTGGGAAAGTTGGGGGAGTTTCTGCCCAATGGATAAGTTGAGAGGTAACATAAAGATGAGATAAGGATGATATGAGAATAAAATGACTCACCTGTACTGAACTTTTTTTCCCTTTCTTTATATATAGTGAATGAGATCTATCCAGCTGGCCCAGAAAGGAAGGGAAAGCCCTAGGTGCCCCACCAGTTTAAAGGATGCTCTCATCTAACATCTTTGAAAACTGCACATCCGTTGTCACAGGTGAAAAACGATCCAAAGTAGAAGTGAATGGATGCCATACTCCTCAAACTCTTGGTTGGGTTTAGTTGCTGCCCTTTGACACTTTATGCCAAGGCTCAGATGGAAACAATGCCTATTTGATTATATTTACACAGCCCATCCTGGGGTGAAGGCCAGAGATAGGAAGAAGGTTAGAACTTAAACAAATGTTGGCAGAACTGAACACCAACAAAGCTAGAAGGTAACTGCTGGCCTTTGATGTAGACCTTGAAATAAATCTCAACCTTTGAATTATTCATGGCTCCTGGGTTTTTTGTCCCTTTGAACAAATGCTATTTGTTCAAATATGAAAGCAAGGATAAGCAAGGCAAGGAGATATGTGCATTTAATCCATTTTAATGGACTAACATGCACTGGAATTTCCCTTCTCCTGGTCAACCAGTTGGCTATTTCCAACGAAATCTATATAGGGACCCACACTTTTACTGTGCTTGGAGCTTTGTAATGTACCGGAATTTTCCTGGAAGTTGTTCAGTGGGCCCTCTCTTCAGGACACCAGGCCAGCCCCACTTGCTGTAATAAACTAGTTCAACAATAGACCTGCTTCCAAACTGCCTATGAACGACTCCCCGAAACTTGACTTTCTAATGGAGAGGCTGCCGTGGAATGCTAGAAGCATAACATTGACATTGTGGGGATCTTTTACATGGGAGGGAGCAACCGTCAAATAACCGGGAGATTTCCAGCCACTTTGGAGAAAGCAAGCTGAGATGTCATTGCCGAATCCCAGTGCTTTACAATCCTAATCTAATTCTAAAAGAGAAAGCCAATGTGATTCCTGTGGTGTTGCCAGCAAAAATAAAGCCGATAAATGGGGGTATGACTGGTTCTACTTTTGGAAAGTATGGCAAGCATGTCGATTGCTGTGGACTTCTGCAGCTATTATTTTAGAGGCAGCTCTGTGTATGGACACCAAACTCACCCTGAAGCCATCTGGGGAAGCAGAAAATGCGGTGGAGACAAACAAACATAACTCCACCAGACATGAAATGAGATATATTTCAAAATTCAAAGGATGAGGAAATGTACACACACCTGCCAGGCTAGTCAGGTTACTGCTAATATTTTTATGGTGAATTTCACGGTAGAATTTGGTTCCCCTTTGCATCCGGGGAATTGTCGTCTTTGTAAAAGCACATAAAAACGAATGGAAAATTCTGAGATTGCTCAGTGAGCTACGTCATGTTCCCGTTCTACCTCACAGGCTTAACTCCAGCTGAGGCTCACACTGAAAGTATCTGCCATCTTCAAGTCATCCTGAAGGGTCCTAGCTACTGAGGATTCGCACGAAGCCCCCTCAGGCCCTCTGTGGCTGGGGCGTGTACCCCTTGGACAGCTCTGGGGGCTGTCAAGTTCAGCTGGGGTTTTCACAATCCCTGTTGATATCTGCTGGCTGCTGAAATACTTCCCAGAACCAAATTATAGGGTTAAGGGGGGAATCTCTTAAACAGTAATAGGGAGATGGGGAAGGTACAGGTTGTCAGACAGTGACAACTGGGGAGATGTCAACATGAACTTTTGTGTTTATTCTACCCCAACTCTCCTAACATCCTCTAGCCTGTTACCAAGTGTCTGGTAAAATATAGCAGTTTCCAACAAGAGCGTAGCTGGTGAGCTCTTTCTTCGACTTGTTTGATTACACATGCAACTTGAAACTCTGTTATCCACAGACAGTGCTAACACTGATGCCAAACTGTTCTACAAGGTTTCTGGAAACTTCTGAGCTTACTGTTTCAGGCTTACTTCCTGCCTTCCTTCCAACGTACTCATTCATTCACTCACTCATCCACCAAATATTTGTTGCATATTTCCATGTTCCAGGCACTTGATATATAGCGATGACTAGGAGAGACGTGTCCTTTCCTTTGTGACGTTTATCATCATAAACCAAAACCGGAGAATTCATTAAGTCATACCCATTTGGATAAGTGCCCTGAGGAAGCTGATGAGATGCAGGAATGGTGAGCCTGCTAGGAGAGGATGGATCAGGATGGCCTCTCTGAAAGGGTGGCCTTACAGCCAAGACCTAAAGGATGAGAGGGATGGAAGCATGCAGAGTACAGGGAAGAGCACAGCAGACAGGGGGAACAGATGTGCAAAGGCTCGGAGGTGGGAGGTGGCTTTGACGAGCTCGGCAGGAAAAAGGCCAGTGGAGATGATGCCTCATGAGGTGAGGGAGAGCTGACGTTGAAGAGGCAAGCACGGAGAGCTTGAGGCTCGGGAGGATGAATGTCATTGTAAGTGCAATGGGAATCTACTCAAGGGATTTAAGTGGGGAAGATGTGCTCTGAATTATGACAGACAATGTATGAAAAATAGATTGAGCTGGAGGAAAGGTGGAAAGGGAGGAATTACACACAGCAGAAACTGCAAAATGTCTCTCTCTCTGTAGCCATTCTCCCCTCCTTCCTAACTCGGAGAACTCCAGTTTTATTCTGGAGAGCAATGGACCCAGTCAAAAAAGTATATTTCCCATTTTCCTTGTAGCTTGGCATGGCCACATGTAATAATTCAGCACAACAAGACATAAATTGAAGCCTATTGGGGATCTTTGGGCAAATTTGCTTTCCTGCTCTAAAGGTGCAACCCCTTCCTCTTCCTTTCTTCCTCTCCTTTTTCTTATATGATTCCAGCTTGTAAAAACAAGATGTGATGGCAGGAGCAACAGCAGCCCTCTTAGACAACTATCTAAGAAGGTTAATATTGATAGTATCACAGAAACCTCAGGCCTGACAGCCTTAAACCACTGAATCAGTGCCAACAAATCTGGGTTTCACTGTGTATAAAAAGAAAATGCTCCATTTGTTAAGATGAAGTTTGCTTGGGTTTTCTATTACTTACAAGTGGACACCATATTTAACTGACATACCAGGCTCTTATCATCGTTCAGGCAGCCTGCACTTGAATGGTGGCAGTGAAAATAAATAAAAGTGGGTCAATTTTGAATGTTGAAACAATGGGATTTCCTGCTGTCCTGTATGTGGGCTTTGGTGGTGGGGGATGGTGGGTGTGAATATTACTTACAGGACTTTGGTCTGCGAATGTATTAAAATGGGAAGGAAGAAACCAAAGAAGGACAGGTTTGAAGGTTAAAAGCAAGAATTTAGTTTTTGGTATTTTACAGGTGGGGTACCTAAGTGTTATCTATGACAGTAATCTCCATTCTTGCGGTCTCCATGAGGTGGGATCTTCCCCCAAAGTTCCTGGCCCGGCTCTAGCCCTGCATTCTCTTCTCTTTCAGGGAGCAAGTGAACCAGCCTGTCTGTACAGGGTACAGTGGGCCCTTGAACAACGCAGGTTTGAACTGTGCAGGTCCACTTATATATACTACAATACTGCATCATCCATGCTTGGTTGAATCTGCGGATATGGAACTGAGCACAGGGAGGGCCGACTGTAAAGTTCTACTCGGATTTTTCATCTGCAGAGGGTCCAAGCCCCTAACCGCTGTGCGTTGTTCGAGGGTCACCTGTACTCATTCCCGTCTGCTTCTCCACATGTGATGTGGTACATAGGGATACAGGCTCCACAGGGAGAAGCCTGTGGTCCTCGGAGCTGCCTGTGGCTGGATGCTCAACCCTCAGGTCCAGCATCAGGAAGCCCATCATGCCTGCAGATCTCAACCCCATTATCCAATTAGCTTTTATCAGGAGTAAAACACTGATGTTTGTATCCCCACGTGCTGGACTTCTTTGTCTATCTCTCAGTGGTTTTACACTTAGGTTGGCTTCTACCTGTATAATATTAGACACATCCCATTCTTTCAGCCACATGATGGGGGGCTTGTTTTTAACGAGTGTTTCTTTCAACAGGTATCGCAAGAAAAAAACATAATCCCTCTCCTATTCTCATGTGTGGCTGCCTTCCTATCTTCCTTGTGAGAGTCAAGGATTGAGTCTTCCCTGCCCAGTGGGAGTGTAAACCGCAGAGGAATAAGGATTTATTTAAAACTGATGCTATTGAGCAAAAGGTAATCAGTGATCATTCTGCTGTTCAGGCAGTTGGCTTCTTGCCATAACTTTGCAGGAATTGTATTATTAAAATGGTGTGGCCTTTCCCTCTCTCCCTTTTCTCTGCTACCAATCCACCCTACCCCACCTACTAATCAATTCTCTGCTTCCCTCCTTTAAAAGGTGGTCTGGGTGTTAGTGGACTTTAGCCTAGCTCTAGTAACCCCAACTTCAGAACTGCTGGGCATACACAGTCGGGTAAAAGGTCATGGCTCGCCACCAGGGAATCTGGGTAAGGTGGTCTGACAATGGTCTCTATGAGATACAGCAGTTCCGTTTTTCCTTTTTTTTTTTTTTTTTTTTTTTCTACAAAGACAGGGTGTCCCAGGTTGGTCTCATACTGGATATTTGGTCACTTATCAGAGTTTATGTTTGGGAGTTTCCTTATGTGACATTTTACGCTGTGGCAAAAATGGTCTTTTGACAACAAAGTTATATAAAACACATTTACAGTTAAGATTCTGGTTTTTCATCCCCTCCTCTCTTTCCATCCTAACGGATACATTATGGCTGGGGTTTACACTGATGAAAGAGGTGATGGGCGTTTTGGCACATTATGTCATTGAAAATAATACTTATTCTCAGAATGAATATGTAAATTGCATATGTTGCCATCCCGTGCGGGGTCCTGCACCTGGTGTGGAATGGAGCGCGGCACCATTACAAGTGTCATTTAATAGGTTTTACCAAGCAAGGGCACATCAGCAGCTGTGAGGCATGATGCCACTGTGACATTAACTACAGACACAGAGTGCCCATAAAAAAATATATGTCCTTTGTTTTGAATAGAGCCCTGGGTAATTTCCCTAACTATTGTTCTATGAGAAAGCCCCGTTTACTCCCTTTCATCAATTTAGGATCTGGACGTGAAAAATCACTGGCATCCAGTGGTTCAGGCAATTTGCTTTCCAAATGAAAAAAGGACAAAAAATAATACTGCAGAAAAATCTCTACTCCTGAGTTGCCTGTGTTGACAGCCAAGGCTCACCTCAAATAAAGGATCCTGAGGAGGAGTCCTTCTGACCTTCTTTCTAAACAGAGCCCAAGGACAATGCGTGACAGTGTATTCAGGGGCTGCTTCTACTCCCGGCTCGGGGCCCGCAGGTGAGGGTGGCCACCCTGCAGGGGCGGTGTGAACTGCAGTGGGTCCAGCAGGCACCGAAGCGTCTGTCTGCCCCGCCCTGGGGCCCAGGCCGGGTGTTCTGCGGAAAAGCTACAGAAATGCTGCTCACCTTGAGAAGTAAGCTCTCAGGGCGGGGTCCGTGCTCCTCCAAGTTGCCACAGGACATGAAATCGGTTATGAGGTTTTGCCATTCGATATGGAGTAAGATGGGAAATTATGGGACTACTTACCCCCAAATGAAAAAAAAAAATGAGTACATAAGAAAAGGCAACATCATGACAAAAGAGATGGCCCCCCCAAATCTTACTTACATTGAGTGAGGATCCCGGTTAAGGCATTTTTGAAATTCTCCTTGGCCTCCTCCATCTCCTGCTCATGGGTGGCTTTCTCGTTCATCAGCCGACGGACATGGCTGTTGGCCGACTGCACCATGGAATAGAACTGGTTTGCAGACCGCCGGTTTACTTCCCCTCGCTCAATCCAGGACAGCAGCACTGTGATGGCCTCTGAAAACTTGCTATCGTCTGGAAATGCAAAACCACCAAGTCCAAATCACGCCCAGGAAAGATTTTGGTTTTCACTTTGGTTCCTCTCTAAAGGCAAAGCCCGGTCCATCCTAATGGATATGTTTTCAGAACTTGGCCTTGTGAGCTTTCCTGCGACTAATGGCTCCATCATCACTTAGCTTGTCTTCCCACAACTAACTCCACGGCACTGCACAACCACCCGAGAAACAAAGGGTGGCTCACCCTCTCAACGAGCTCGGTTTTAGAAGATCTGCTCTGGGCATCCTTTGAAATATGGTACAACCGCACTCTTCCACCAAACCCAGATTTCTCTTTCTTAAGACTGGCTCGAAAAACTCTTATTCACCTATTTGGCCTCCAGTTGATTTCTTTATTCTTTCACCAGAAATAGCATACAGTGATACTAGTTTTCTGACTTAGAATCTGCTGAATTATTGTCAAGATGTGGATGACATTAAATTACTTTTAAAAGTGGTTGTGATGTGAGATATTGTTCCTACAGTGGTAGTAGGAATAGGTCAATTCTTATTCTACTGAAGTTCAAAGCTAATTTCACTTTAGGTTTAATAGAACATATTTGATTAGGCTGAAAACTAGAATATTTCCTTGTTTTCAACAAAAGAGGACCTGTTCCGGGATGGTCAGTGTTTGCCTCGGAAGGCTACTGGAAACCCATTTGAACTTGGTTTGAGGGGTGTGTTCATGGGGGGAGGTTCTACCTGTAAATAAGTGATAAAGTTTATTTCAAAGAAATCAATATACTTGCCCATTCGCAAATAGTTACTGGAACAGATCTGTCTTTTACGACTGACTTGGAGGTGGAGAAGAAGCAAGTTTGAAGGAGATTAAGTTAACTGGAAGTGGAAGCTGTATGTCAGTTATTACAACATTAATTGATCCTATTGCTGAAGGCTCACTGCGTATTTTCCAGACAAACTTGAAGAGACGAGCCTTTCATCCGTATTTTTTTACCCCCGAAAAAATGTGATTTAAGAGAAATATCCTAGAAACTAACACAACATTGTAAATTAAGTATACTTCAATAAAAAATTTTTTAAAAATCCTACATCTTCCAAGTAAACTGAGTAGAATCTGAGTTCTAAAAATAAGAAGCAAAATTAGACTAAAAGATTCAGATGCTTCTCACGTATTTGACAAATACTAAGTGACTACCATGTTCCCTCTACTAGAGGAACACCAGAGACATCCTTATACACTGTATGTGTATATTCCATTGTTTATATATTATTATATATTGTGTGCATACATATACACACACACATACATACACACTCTAGATGAACAGATAGAGGGTGATTCATATTTAGTAAAGGAATTTTATTTTATTTTACTCACCAGAGGTTTTACAATCAACCATCGCTGTTAGTATTTTACACACCATACAAAGTCTGCATTTGCGGGGTGCTTTGTGAATTTTGCAGAGCGCTGCGGAAATACCATGAGTACCTTTTATCCCAGAGGCCCCCTTTCAGACCAGGGCACTTCACTGCTGTGGCTGCTTCTTGCCCAGGAGGTACTTGCACTGAGTGAAGGCAGGATTGCTTGACCCAGTGCCCGTGGATTCTCCAGGATGGAAATCCTGCTGTTGATGGGCCACCATCCCGGGCCCTCTCCCGCCTGGGTGGTGACAGCCTGGGCTTGGGGATCAAAGCTTTACTCCTGGGCAAACCTGCCCCTTCTGCCCTCACGCTTTGATCCGAGGAGATAAGTGGCCTGGAGAAGGCCCACAGGGCAGCCTGCACGTGAAAGACTCAAGTTTCCTTGCCAATTTCAACCAACCCGCAATTGAGCGTGCACTTGTTCAGCGTCACAGCTGGTTTGCACAGTTTTGTTAACTCTGGAATTTCAGTCTGAGTTCAACCCTCAGTGAACTCCAGCTGCACGGGGTTCTTATTTCATAGACCAGAGCAGCTTGTATAAGATAGAATCCATCACACAACTTAACACTGCGTTCAACCCGTGGAGAGGCCCATAATTCAGCATTATGCTTGTGGGAGCCCCAATGCGACCCTTACAGTCAGAATAAATTCTGCCTCTCTCCCTCTCTCTGCCTCTCTGCAGATATGTGTTAGGAGAATGGGCCTCCGAAAAGACAGCAGAAATCAACCTAATGCTTATAAGAAATCTTTTTTTTTCCTCCCTCTTAAAAAATAACAACAACAGAAAAGAGAACTCTGACTTCATGGACCATTTTTCCCCTTTGCTGTGACTTGCATCTCTACGTAACACAAAGAAAAATCCTAGATGTTTTCGTTATGGGGCTTCCAAGGAGAGAGAGAGAGAGAGAGAGAGCAACGGGGTCCCATCTTTCTTTCACCCTCGCATGGGTGCAGTTTTTTCTTCTCTTGCTTGTGGTTACGCAGTTCATAAATACCCTAATTTACTGTCAGGAAGAACACACTTAAATTTTAAAAATGCATGTTTCCTTGAATGACCTAAGAGCCAAATATTATTGTTCTTCACTCCTAGACCTAAAGCATAAGTTCACCAGATTAGAGTTAATTGGTAGTTTTCAGAAAGAGAGACAGCAATTTTAGGATTAAGCAACTGAAAATACACAGCTGAAAAAGTAAGTAGGCAAGAGACTTTCTAACACTGTAACAAGTAATAGTAGGCCGAATTCCATTTTCTCAGTATATATGAATAAAATAAAATATACATTATATACTGTATATATCTTATATACACATATATATATATGGCTTAGTACATAGTTTTGAAAACTCCCAATTTTATCCTTGTTTCTGAACCTTCTGAGGCGGGCTGGTAGATGACTGATGTACCGACGTTCAAATTAACTGTGAAAACATTAGCTAACGTACAACTGGTTAAGTCTAGTCGATGTCTGTTGCCATGTAAGATGTGACTTTATACTAAATGAAGATTAAGTCAGCAGCTCCCCCTGAATGGCTACAGGAGGGTGTTGGGAGTGGTCATTTTCAATACCCAAATGAAAATTCAATTCTGGATTCAGGGGAAAGATCACAGAGAAAACAGAAAACAATATTAACTAATTTAAACAGGATTTAGATTGCAGCATTCTTAAAGCTATTCATGCGGAAAGAAATTAACACGGCTCATAAAAATCACATCAAAGATGCACTTATAAAAATTCCAGCCGATGCAGGGGACGTGGGTTCGTGCCCTGGTCCGGGAGGATCCCACGTGCCGCGGAGCGGCTGGGCCCGTGAGCCGTGGCCGCTGAGCCTGCGCGTCCGGAGCCTGTGCTCCGCAACGGGAGAGGCCACAACAGTGAGAGGCCCACGTACAGCCAACAAAAAAAAAAAAAAAAAAAAAAAAAAAAAATTCCAGGGCTTCCCTGGTGGCGCAGTGGTTGAGAGTCCGCCTGCCGATGCAGGGGACACGGGTTCGTGCCCCGGTCTGGGAAGATCCCACATGCCGCGGAGCGGCTGGGCCCGTGAGCCATGGCCGCTGAGCCTGCGCGTCCGGAGCCTGTGCTCCGCAACGGGAGAGGCCACAACAGTGAGAGGCCCGCATACCTCAAAAAAAAAAAAAAAAAAAAATCCAAGTACTTTCTGTGAACATGCGTGGGTTCAACTCTGAACGTGGGTGCCCTTCAGACACTAGAATGTGCAGACATCCCTTCTCCACACAAAGAACTGGGAAAATTGGCATATTATGGAGTGACTATGGACCATTTGCGCATTAAAAATTGCCCAATGTTTTCTAATCAGCGTCTTGACAATGTCACACCTGGGCTACTGCAACTGTTTGCTCCATGGCCTCCCTTGATCTGCAGTTTCCCCTTCAATCCATTCGCCATTCCTTTGTCACACTCCTCTTTGTTAAGGACCATGGCCTTGTCTCCCTACTTCTGCATGTACTGTGCACTCATCCTAGGGGCCCCGGAACTCCTGGTCCACCCGGCTAACTGTTATGCTTCCCTCAAGAGTCAGCCTAAATGCCTTTCATAAAGGAAGCTTTTCTGCAACCCTATCATGAATTCGGTGTCCCTTTGCTACGTTGCCACAATTCCCTATATATCCTGCTATGAAAACATTAGTCACTCTATACAGTAATCATTGGTTCATGTATCCACTGGCCCTCCAGTTCTGAGGGGTCAATGTGAGAAGAAAACTTCCAAAACATGTTTCAGTCTTCTGCTCACTCTGAGTTTTTCCCTTCGTAGTCTCTTTCATTAGACTCTATTTCTAACAGATTTGCAGTGCATTCGTGCTGGAAAGTTACAGCAAATCCAGTGGTCAAAAGTTGGGAAATACCGTTGATAATAAACATTTTAATTTCAGGTTGAAGAGTATTTTCACATTGTCTACCAGAGATAAATGTTTTCATGGCACTTAAGCTGGCTGGTCCTTTTATCCTTCAGGCCTCCAAGGTTATTACCATAAGCAATGAAAGTTAAGAGAGATGTCAGATAATTACACAGAGGCAGCTTATCCAATGACTTAAAAAACTTTTTGAAAGTTTTTTTTTTTTTCTGGAAGGTAATAACCATTGCATTTAGCTTTTTAATTTTGGGAAGGTAATAACCTTTGTATTCAGCTTCGTGAGGACTAAATAATATTATAATGATTATCACACTTCAGTATCTGAATCCATACCCATCTTATTTCATTTCTTGTCACATCAGAATTTGTCAACCTCCCTCCCTATCCCTCTTTTCCATGTTTACTGAGCACGGGGCACGTAGTAGGCATTCTAAAAATTGCATATGGGACACATCTTTGCTAGTAGTCAAAGACCACAAGCATGAGCCTCATTTGGGGGCTTATCAAAAACGTAGCCTCGGGGCTTCCCTGGTGGCGCAGTGGTTGAGAGTCCGCCTGCCTATGCAGGGGACGCGGGTTCGTGCCCCGGTCCGGGAGGATCCCACGTGCTGCAGAGCAGCTGGGCCCGTGAGCCGTGGCCGCTGGGCCTGCATGTCCGGAGCCTGTGCTCTGCGACGGGCGAGGCCACAACAGTGAGAGGCCCTCGTACCGCAAAAAAACAAACAAATGAACAAAAAACGTAGCCTCACCCTACTCAGGCCTCCTGACTCAGAATCTGCATCCTAGTCCAAGCGTTTCATATGCACATTGAAACTGGAGAAGCACTAGAAGAAATCACTCAATAAACGCCAGGGAAACTGGTGAGGAGCTCACCTAAGTTAAAAGATAATGAAAACCTGAAATGGAAAGTAGCATCTGAGAGAGTGGCGAATACTGAAAGGCTCTGATGTGGTTCTCATGAGCTTTGTGAATCCCTGTCCCCAAACCCTCCACCCCCATTTAAAGAAGAGCTGCTTAAACGTCAGTCATCTTCATCCCAGAAAAAAATGTGAAAAAAAAAGTCAAAGTCTTGGAAGTGGGCATAGGGACTGCAGATCCTTTCGATGGAATGCTGGGCCAGAGGATCCTCTCCACCCCCCTCTGGGATTATCTGATTTTACAGGGATGTGAATCTCTAATTGTTAAAGATTAGGCTATTTTACAACTCTTTAGGGACAGAATACAAATTGTGAAAACGCATAACAATGCAAATAATTCTTCTCTGTAACAATGTAAATGAATTTTTGTCCACAAGAAAATATAAGTCTTTACAAAGCAAACTCTCTTCTGAGCCAGTTTTAACATCTTACTCATTCTCTCATTAATTAGTGAGTTAAGTAAAATCACTGATACAGGCTCATTTTGTATTTCTTCTCCCTCTTTGGGTGCACAGGGAGATCTGGCCCTGAATTTCAGAACAATAAGTGTGACAAGAGCCAGGCCATGAGCCCTGAATATGAAAACTGAAGTGGGTTGGAGTAGCCTGATTTCTGGTGGGTCTAGAAAGGAGTGACAGGAAGGTAGATTCCATGTTTGAACAAAATGTCTCGAGAATGAGGGAAAAAAGGAAGACATCCTACAACACTTTTTCTTTCCACAGAAATGGGGATAGACACACACACACACACACACACATACATACACACACACACACAGAATGAATGGTATGTCTATATAGCTGTCCCTGATTTCTAGATTCTATGATAGGTAGAAATAACTTATAGTGTACAGTCACATACTGATTCAGGCAGAATGGACATTCCAGGATGGCACTGCTACTACAACATTCCCAAAATCTCACTATGTGTACCTAAAAATTAGACATCCCTAAACAAATCTTCATTCTCTGGCTGCTCAATTAACCATCAAGAGGGGTGGTACCTTACCTATCCTTCAAATCACAGATAGTGTGAAAGGCTACACAAATGTTAATACTTCCTCCTCTACCCTCGACATACCTACAAGGTCACTTACACACACACAGACACACACAGACACACACAAACACAATCTCTCCAACAATTTAGTACCTGTGAAAATGAGAAAATTCAGCGGGGACAACATAAACATGCACTGATTATTCCTGCTTTTGGATCAGGTAAAATGTTTCTAGATGAAGTGGTCTATCTCGCCTTGTGAAGGTCAGTAACGCCCAAGGACGTGATTCTCAAACAGGTTCCCGTGCTTCATATTTCCTTTGCCCTGAGAAGGAAGCTTGGCTTCTAGCTAATGGAACTTCGACTTGGCTCAGAGCATTACTGATTTTTTTTAGTTTCTCAGAACCATAAATATTGACAACCATCTCAGCAAGATGCTGGCAACCACTTGCGCGGTTTCTCCCTCTGGCAGGCTGATCGGGGGCCATTCTGTATGCACATCAGAGACTAGTCCTCAGAAATTACAAATGCTGATCGCAGAAAGACTGTATCCTGGATGACATATCAGGGAATCCCAAGGACAATGCTTGCAAAGCTTTGTCAAAACTTCACCTGATTCAGAGAGAAACTCTTCATTCATCACATAATGAAAGATTATGTGAAGCTTTCCAAAGGGGGAAAAAGTACACAAGAACTTTTAAATGCTCTTGCCAGGAGAAATCCCCAGTGAATCAGGAGATCATCTTTCCTCACTGTCTAATCAATCTCTCCCTTCCACAGTCCAAACATGGGGCTCCCCCAGGGGTGGATGGTCTGTATTAGACCAAGAGAAATTCATTATCTCATCTGCCTGGTGCTACTGTTTCCAATAAAGTGTAATTATGGTGGTACTGAGCTTCTTCTCACTTTCTCAAAGCCGTGCCATAAACTTTGGATCTGTGAGCAGTTACTTCCCAGTCAGTCTTCACTAAGTTGAACTGTCTCAGAACAATGTCTATTTAATCAGCAGGGTGCCCGCTAATTTTCTTTTCTAGAATTTGTATTAACCATAACAGACACTGGGTGCTGCAGTGCCTCAGACGCTACACCATTACAACTCAGTGTCTCCTCTGACTTCAGAAGACCCAGGGACCACTGGATCGGGGCTACTGGGTCCCAGAAGGTCACCCCTCTCTCACCCCACCTCTGCCAGGCTGGGTTGCCTACCACTCCCGGGCTAGCGCGCTGCACTTCCCATGCATAATAGTGGGAAGAGCTTTGTAATTGCCTCTGTCACTCAAGAAACCTAAACTACACCTAAACTCTGTGAGGCAGGGGCTTTGTGTGCTGCTTCCCTGGCATCACAGTGTCAGGGATATGGCAAAGAGCTCAGCGAATACTTGTGGAGTGAGTGGAATGGTGGCCGAGGGCACATCACACTTCCCTACACTTCCCATCATGCCTGGTAGCACTGCTGGCCAGAAACGCAACACGCTCATAGCTCCAAACAGCTAAGAAAGAGAGACAGGAATTAATTTACTGAGCATCTACTGCATGCATAGTTTTACCACCGGGCAGGATATGGAGGGCCTTGTCGGTTAGAGTAAAGACTTGGCCAGTACAGATTTTGCTGGATAAAGCTGATTTTCCACAAGAAAATTCTAAGGATAAACGAGTATGGTGTAAAATGGGGGAAAAATGCTTGTAATACACCTGAGATAGCAAGATTTCTCAGGGGAGGAAAAAAAATCAAATCCAATTAGGTATTTTCAGATTGTATTTCCATTTCCTTTCTGATCCAGGTTTTTTTTTACCTGAGGTCTTGATGGTGTTTTACATCCCCACATCAAGGAAATCATCTTCAGGGAAACAGTTTCCTTGGCTCCTCTGCCTGGCTTTTCAGCGTTATCAGGAGCGTGGAGTGGATTTCCTCTCAGAGGCGGCCAATTTCCTAAGCAATTAAATGCTGTTTATATTCCAAACTCTGTGCTTAGGTTGAAATTGTCAAGCTTGATATTACCTGACTGTTGCCTAAGATGTAGCCCCAGCTAGCTCATTTTACTGTAACTGCCATCTATTAAAATTTCCAATCTGTTCTCTCCTCAAGGGATCACACAGTACTTGGCAAAGGTATGGCTTCTAAATTCTTCAAATTACACTCATCTACATAAATATACAGGTTTGAAATGGCAAGGTTTGCAAATGACTTTACCAAACTGACTTCCCAATCTGCTATCCTTTAACAGGAAAGGCAATGCTGTGGAACTCTTACACGCGAAGACACTTCTGTGCTGGTTTCTTAAAAAGAACCTAACGTAGATGCCAAACTTTCCTGAAACTCCTCCATGGGGTCACGGCGCCAAGGTGCTAGTTTTTGTCACTTCGAGGTGTGGACACGATCGAATACAGTTGAGCTGATGCAGCTCATTAAGTGAGGTGATACTACACAATGTACTGGATATTAAAGAAAAAATTATTTGCTCCAAAATCAACATTCCTGCTCGAGAATGTTGCTCTTCCTCATTCTGCTCGCTCCTTATGGATTCCAGTCTGAATGGAAAAGTGAGAGGACGTCTGAATATGCGTTTTACATGCTTTTTATTAAAGGGACAGCCACAGCCTATGATGGTAAGACACACCTTCTCGGAGCAGCAGAGCATGTGCCAAGGGCATCAGTAAGAGGTGCTCCATGGTTACGTCAACTAAGGAAGGTTCTACGAGGATCAGGTCATTAGCCACTGCAGTCGCTGACCTTCAACACACCCTGAAAGGAATTCTGGGCAGAGAAAAGGCATGCAGCACTCTGTGCTCTGGGGAAACTGGCAGAACAGGCTTCCACATGGGTAGATATTTTCAGGAGAAACTTTTATGAACCCAAATTCTTGCATCTTCCCATACTTAGAAAAGTACTAAAGCCATTAACTAAGATATCTGTTCCTTGTGACTAGCAGCAGCCTTCTCCTAAGATGTGTGCTTGGGTGCAGGCACCCCCTTCACCAAAATCACATATATATTGACTTCCTCCGTTACCTCTTTGGAAAACTTCCTCAGAGCTCTCTGAGAGGCTGTCCCCTGAGCTAGAGTCCTCAGTAAGACACTGAATAAACTCAACTCACAGCTCTTACAATGTGAGGTGTTTTTTTTTTTTTTCCCCCGAGTCAACAGTTTCAGTGGCAACTGCATCTGATTAGGGGTTCCCAAGGCTGGAGCAGGGGATGAGGGCTAGAAGCAGAAGTCTTTTTTTTTTTTTTTTTTTGCGGTACGCGGGCCTCTCCCTGTTGTGGCCTCTCCCGTTGCGGAGCACAGGCTCCGGACGCGCAGGCTCAGCGGCCGTGGCTCACGGGCCCAGCCGCTCCGTGGCATGTGGGATCTTCCCGGACCGGGGCACGAACCCGTGTACCCTGAATCGGCAGGCGGACTCTCAACCACTGCGCCACCAGGGAAGCCCTTAAATGCTTTTTTAAAAAAACAGAATGTCAACTTCCTATCTTCCTAAAATAGGTTTCAGGCAGCTTTTCATGTTTCCTTTAGTGAAAACATCCAATCCACTTTAAACACTGCCAGCTATGCTCTAAAACACTCCAAGGATCAATCGCATCTCTCCTCTCCTAATGACTTCTCTGTTGTTTATGGAATAAAACCCAAATCCGGTGGCAGCCCTCGGGCCTTCACCATCTGGCCCCAGGCTGCTTTCCCAGCGTCACCTTCACTCTGTTCCCCCAGGAGGCGACTTGCCTTTCTCTGCCTGTGCCCAAATCCCCTCTGCCTCCTGTCTTTACTCCTTGAGCTCCAGCCTCTGACAAGAATGTCTTTAGGCCCTTTCTTCTCCTGGGGAAACAAATCTTGTGTATCCTGCAAGGTTCAAGTTCTGCCTCCTCTGCGAAGACTTTCTTGACACTGACATCAACACCACTCACACCTGTCCGTGAGTTCCCAAAGCATGTTGCTCATATGCTGGTTGACAATCATGTCACTGGCTTTGCATTACAGTTCATCGTGGCCAGCCACCATGACCTGTTTTTTCATTGAAACCTGACACGCCCAACAGACTGGGGAGGGTGTGACCATCACTTGCCTGTGAAGTGCACCCTTGTTGCTGGAGTCAAACAACTCTGCTCAATAATGGAACAGAACTGACACACATGTCATCCTAACTTCCACATCTGGCTTCTCCCCAGTCATCTGTAGTTCACTGTGGCAAGTACTAAAGCCTCCGTCTCTCTGTCTTTATCCCCCAGGGCCTCAAACCCGGGAGAAGAGCACAGAAAACAGTTAAAGAAATGACACATGCTCACTTCTAGTTCTAACTCTTCCATAGACGTTAGGAGGGTCCCTTCCCCTCCATCTCTAAAGACAGGGACCCTATTCTACATTTCTCTTCTGTCCTGCACGGGCCCCAGCACGGTTGCAGATGAGCCTTGTGTGGGGGGTGGCTTTGTTAAGAGGCCAGCAGAGTGCAAACTACAGACCTGGAGGAGCCCCGGAACCTGCCTGCCTGCAGGAGGAGGCACTGGTTCATTCAACAGGGGTAGGAAGTCAGACGGTGGCCTGCTACGGGGCTAGTGCGGAGGGCTCTTCTGACCCGCTCTGCTTGAGTTTGGTTGATACACACACACATTCAGGGAGAAGGCAGGGGAGAGGGCTGGGCAGGGGCACGGCTCTGTCCAGGCAGCAGGAGGAAGCCCGGGGGACCCCGGTCCCATGAGCTCAGCACGCCAAGGGACAGGAGAAACACCTGGGCCCGGCGCCTGGGGATCACGCTGTTTCCCTGGCGGCGGGCGATGGCCGGCGGGGCGGCGGCGGAGGAAGCAAACGCGCGCAGCTCCTACCTTTCAGCTTCTCGGCCAAGAGCGCGGCCTCGTGCTCCGAGTAGTGCATGATGGGCGGCGGCGAGGGCGGCCGCAGCCGGTCCTCCTCCAGCTTCCGCCGGTGCCGCTCCTCGCGGGCGCGCATCCTCTGCTTGCACTCCCACTCGTAGAAGTCGTCCCGGGCCTGGGCGAAGTCCACGTGCAGCCGGCCCGAGTCCTTTTTGTCCGTGCTAGACCCTAAGCGCATCCGGTAACCTGAAACCAGTGGGAAGGCGGGTCACATCACACTGTCACAACATTGTCACACACGACTGTCACAGTCTCGGGGCCAGGCCCTCAGGACGCGCCAGGGGAGCTCTCACTGATTTCTTTTTCCCTCACAAAGGACATCCTTCCCATAGGAGGTGGGAAGCTGTTATCCTCCGAGGCCATCTGGAAGCACGGCCCGAGGTACGCCTATTACAGATTTGGGGATAAACGCTCCACTGGGAGAGGTCTTCAAGCCAATGTTGCCAAGAGGATGATCTCAAGAACCAGGGCACTTATCCTATTATCCTAACTCCTTCTTCCTTCTGACTTCCAGGAAGATCAGAAAACTATGGGGCATGTAGCTTTCTTCCCCCTCCACTTTTTATGGCCTCAATTTTATATTTTCAATTTACTGTAACTCTGTTGCATAAGCCCTCTTACTTTTATTTTTAGAAAGAGGTGGAGTGCGAGTTAATAAATATTATCTATGATATTTAAAAAGATCTACAAAGTAAATTCCACGACATCTCACTCACAGGCTATTGCTTCATTCTCCTAGAAAACGCCACTTGCTCCATTCTGTCTCAGTGGCTGCAAAAGCCACAATTACTAAGGCAATTTTGCAATACTGTTTTATTTCCACTTATCCTCTGGGGCACACAGGAGAATATTTTACCTTCAATCAAGAGGCCTTGCCGCGGCCTTCCTTACAGCCCTCCAGCACCTCATCTGGCACGCAGCACTGCACAAATTGTCCATGCAATCTTTGAAGGCCACAGGAGCCCGTGTGAGAGCCCAGAGCTAGACCAAAAAAATGGGCCTGGAAGTCTTTGGGGGATTTACTGTGAGCTACACAACTTATAAAGATTATAAGCAGAAACTTGATCTGAGAAATCAACACAAACAGAACTGAAACCAGGCTGCCAGCCTAACTTCAAGGGAAGGAGGTTTGGCTTTGAGGTTGCTCTTCAGTTTGGGGTACTCAGATTTTTAAAAACATAAATTCAGGTCCCAGCAGGATCCCTGCTGTCAGGGGCTGCCAGACGCGAGAGCAAAATAAGCACTTTTGCTGTGCAGGGACTTTGCAAATGAGACACCACTGTGAAATGCTAGGCTGCACTGTACTGATGCTCAGGACCTTGTGGCAGATTTCTATGGATTATTTTAGCATTTGGGGTTGAAACTCAGCTGAAAAATCCCAGGAGAGGCTGGCTTCTCCCCAGTAGGGTACTTCACACCTTTGAAAAGTTACAAATGTGAAACAGATCTCAAGTCTGATTCCTGTTATGACCCTCTCACTCCCAGGTTTAAAAGGTATTATCTCTCTAAAACTGGGAAGACATAACAATACCTATCAAAAACGCAAACATCTCAAGAGGGAGGGGATTTGGGGATGTATGTACACATACAGCTGATTCACTTTGTGATACAGCAGAAACTAGCACACCATTGTAAAGCAATTATACCCCAATAAAGATGTTAGAAAATAAATAAATTTTTTTAAAAAGTGTTCACAGGGGCTTCCCTGGTGGCGCAGCGGTTGGGAGTCCGCCTGCCGGTGCAGGGGACATGGGTTCGTGCCCCGGTCCGGGAAGATCCCACATGCCGCAGAGCGGCTGGGCCTGTGAGCCATGGCCGCTGAGCCTCTATGTCCAGAGCCTGTGCTCCGCAACGGGAGAGGCCACAACAGTGAGAGGCCCGTGTACTGCAAAAAAAAAAAAAAAAAGTGTTCACAAGCAAAAAGAAAAAAAAAAAGCAAACATCTGATCACAGAGGGGCAGAATTAATGCTAAAGCAGAGTATATTTTGGTTGTGGGCTGTGGAAACTTAACAAATCAGCAGGCCATGGTGATATATACGTAACAGCTGAGCAGGCAGAATGGCCTAAGACTGGCCAGCTGTCCCAACTGGCCAAGCAACTTTCCCCTGGTCATGTCCAGAGCATCACTTTTCAGACACAGACATTTCTGGTTCCCAAAATTACCCTCTCTTTCATCAAAACACCATCATTAAGGCCTTAAAAGAGCCCTGTGATGAGGCTGAGTCTAAAATTAGCTTGGCCCTCAAATGTGATTTTGGTCCTAAAATTAGACAGGCCATCCAGCTGGGCTAGGGCTTGCGGGAGCTCTTACGTAAGAGCGGCAGCCTGCCTGCCTTCCTTCCTGCCCCTCCCAGTCAGCCTTTCAGATCTTCCCAGGACGATGCTGCAACCTTGCCAGGGCAGCCCAGGCAGAGCTGGGAGACTCCTGTGTACTCAGGCACGTAGGCTGGAGGTGAGGCCTTTGCTGTGGGATGCCAAGGGGTAGTCAGGCAGGGGGCCGGGTCAGAGCTTGAAAAAAATACAGCATCAAGGCATAAATTTGAAACTTACATGTGCCTACATTTGGAAATGTTCATCTTTTGGCAATGTACTATGAGTTTTCTGATTGGGTCTAAACATTATGTCAGTGTTGAAAAACACCTTTGATTTACTGTAGCCCTTTCATTTAATCAGGTGGGGGTAAAGTCATAGTTGTATTGGTGGAGCTGTGATTAGAACCCCAATTCCCAGGGCAGGATTCCTTCTCTATCATCATCAGGATATTTGTGTTAAAAACAACCACTTACTGAATGGTTCCCATGTTGCACGTGCCCTGCTAGGCACTTAATATCCCTTATTTTGATTCATTCCTCATAACAATCCAATGAGGTAGCACTATTACTATCTCGATTTTGCAGAAGAGAAAAGAGAGGCTCAGAGAGAGGTTATCTTGCCCGAGACCTGTGAAATCCAGTGCCATACACTCAACAGAATCCCCAGTTGTCTACTAGATTACTCTGATGCTGTAGCTCAAGACTTTGTGAGAGATATGAGTGTTGTATTTTTATTCGATGTTTTATCGTCCACCTCCATTCTGGAATACTTTCAGGTTTCCTTTTCCACTGTCAGGTTTTATTGGAATAAGGGTTTTAAAGTTCTCCAGGTCACTATCTAGCTCAGGAAAGTCTCTTCAGTGTTGGAATAACCTCAAGGCTTCTGGGGTTTGCAAGACAATTTTATGGTAATAGGGGCTGACTGCAGAGTTAAGTAAATCTGGTAGTAATGTTCAGATTTTTTTTCCCCTCTTCTTTTCGCACTTTTCCCCACTAGCTTTGCCTCTGGAAGAGGGAAGTGATGTGCAGAGTGACAGACTGAAATATGCAGATGGAGGCACAGAGGGCATGGCAGTGAGTTAAATCTAAAAAGACATCCTTCCAAAGCTACATTTCAATACCAGCTCTGTGATGCTTAGATTTGGCAAAGGCCTTGCTGACAGGCTCCATACATTTGCTCTAACACCCAGAGGGTAGAAGGCAGCAGGAGGCTTAATTTCAACCTCTGTAAAAATTTCCCTTATAAATGGCACCAGAGAAGCAGGGATGGTGGGGCGGGCTTGGCCAGGCTAAATGCACTAGCAACTGGGAGGTGATGCTGGGCCTCCTCCTCAGGCCCGAGGACCACTTTCTGCACGGCACTCATCTTGATCTGGTGCCCTGGTGTCTAGAAAGTGAACCACTTCTGAAAAACTGAAATTATGCTGAGAGAGGACTTTATTCCCCCAGAGAATTACATCCAATAATAATAATGGTCCTCAGTATTCATAATATTGCTTCTCATCTAAGAAGCACTTGAGAACATTAATTAGAAACTCGATGGAATTCCTAAAGCCTGGATGGTGGGACACCGTGTCTGCAGCAGGGAGGTGCGTTCACAGACTTAACAGGGAGCTTCTGGCAGCCTAAGGGCAGAATTCCTCCTTCTCTAGCCCCAAACTGTGGGGACTTTTATTGTGCATTAAGGCAAAAGGGAATACGCTCATATTAACATAACAAGACATCACAAAGCACCGAGAAAACCCCCTTATGTGATGCAAAGTACCAGAAAGGTAAATGGCTTTATCAACCATGAACTCCTCGGCAAAGCGAATGTGACAAAAATTCTTCTTGCTTTTCCGAATCGCTGTGATGTCACCGCACTGCTCGAAGACTTCTTGAATGATTTCCTCAGTGGCGTTTTCTGGTAATCCCCCGACAAACACGGTCTTACACCCGGGAGGTCGTTCTCTTGTGGAGGGAGGTGGAAGATCTGAGAACCGCAACAAAACAGAAGGTTTTGCCTTTTAGTTATAGTTGCTGTGTTTTTTTTTTTTTTTTTTTTTTTTTGCGGTACGCGGGCCTCTCACTGTTGTGGCCTCTCCCGTTGCGGAGCACAGGCTCCGGACGCGCAGGCTCAGCGGCCATGGCTCACGGGCCCAGCCGCTCCGCGGCATATGGGATCCTCCCAGACCGGGGCACGAACCCGTATCCCCTGCATCGGCAGGCGGACTCTCAACCACTGCGCCACCAGGGAGGCCCGCTGTGTTTTTTTTGTTTGTTTGTTTTTCTGGTTCACCTGGTGAAAGTCAAACTTGCAGACTAACCTTCTCCATTCTGAGTAATGATGGATTTCTAGAGCGATCTACACAGATGGCAGGCTGTCCTGGTTTTCAGTGCCTCTCCCCTCCTCCTCCCCACCTTGCTCTACTTTCTGTGTTCAGTTCTACACAGAGTGGCTATGCTCGTCCGCGAACAGAGATACAGCAAATGTTACCATGATTTCATTTCTCCTTCATAATACAGAGGCCCAGAAAATCGGAAAAAAAAAAAAAAAAACTTCATGAAGTACAGAGCATGATGAAATAAAAACATGATGAAAAACCGAGGGTTGGGCTTCCCTGGTGGTGCAGTGGTTGAGAGTCCGCCTGCCGATGCAGGGGACACGGGTTCGTGCCCCGGTCCGGGAAGATCCCACATGCCGCGGAGCGGCTGGGCCCGTGAGCCATGGCTGCTGAGCCTGCGCGGCCGGAGCCTGTGCTCCACAACGGGAGAGGCCACAACAGTGAGAGGCCCGCGTACCGCCAAAAAAACAAAAACAAAAACAAAAAAAACCGAGGGTTGTTGTCTGCTTTGTCTGGTTGCGGGATAATGGAGCAGTAAGGCAGAACAGAGAGCAGAGCCTGAAAGCAGGCGCAGTACTTACTTGGCTGCGAAACACAAGGCCTGAAACCACCCCCTCCTTTTTTTTTTTTTTATCATTCACATTTAAATGAGCAAACTACTAAATCTGAGGGAGCCTGCATAAAAAGATAAAAAGCAATCTTCTGAAAAGTCCACTTTAAAAAGGCAACACTGATTCATATGAATAAAAAAAAATCCCAGCTATTTAAGCCCATAAATTTAGTATCAGAGGCTAAGTTAAAAAAAAAAAAAAACTGGCCTATTTATTTCATCAGATATATGTTTCCTTCAAGCGAATGCAATCTGGTCCAGGAACTCTGAGAGGCAGGCTCCCCGCTCCCCTCCACCACCAAATTGCTAACTGCCAAATTAATTCCGTTTTCCATCTAGCAAAATGCATTTCAGAGTTTCTCTCCCACATTTTTGAAGATGGATGGAAGTGTTCACATATTTCACACTCCGATCTGCAGCAAATGCTAGACTTCGTTGCGCGCAAAAAGGTTCTCAATGCTTGCTATACACCCCAATCACCCATGCTCCCTTCGTGGTGTCAATTCAGCTCCTGGAGAGACACAGGGACCCACATATTTGTTTTAATCTAGAGACAAAGGACTTCTGTAGAATGATCCCCACTCTGTGTACCTAGGTGGGAGAACTTTGAGTCACATCTGAAAATGAATGCAATACTATATTAAAAAAGAAAGAGGGCTTCCCTGGTGGCGCAGTGGTTGAGAGTCCGCCTGCCGATGCAGGGGACACGGGTTCGTGCTCCGGTCCGGGAAGATCCCACATGCCGCGGAGCAGCTAGGCCCATGAGCCGTGGCCGCTGAGCCTGCGCGTCTGGAGCCTCTGCGCCGCAGCAGGAGAGGCCACAACGGTGAGAGGCCCGCATACCGAAAAAAAAAAAAAAAAAAAAAAAAAAAAGAAAGAAACTTAAATCGATGATCAAATACTTCTCACAGACGTCACTTACTTGGGTTTTGGGGGAAAAGAGTACAGCTTTTGCAGTGGATTATTTCTTTGACGACAGCCACTTCTGTTGGCGGAGGGGGTACCAGCCCCAGGCCTGGTATCATTGGGTTAATAGGGGTGATCCCAGTCATCATGTTGAGGCCTGGATCAAAGCCTGGTACACAGATTGAGTCTGTAAAGTACACAAGATATCATTTTGGTTGGAGGATCTTAAACTGGTTTTTGTTGTTACTTTTGCCATTTTCCTGCAAAGATGATTTGACTTTATGCTTCCTATGTTTTAGGAATTTCTCCTGGCATAAATATAGCAATATAGAGAGCTATTTCAGAAAGGTAAAGAGAAAATAAAAGATGAACTTAATGCTACATGGAAAGGAAGTTATATTGTTTAAAATATTAACATGGCAGAACAGAACACAGCGTATTCAAGTGTAAAACCACGCACCATGAAGTTTTGCTGTTACTGTGAACGTGATTTTCTGTTTCTTAACTTCGATGTAGATGTGACTGCCTTATGACCCAGGATGTGGGAAGAATATAATTTAACACTGAAGTGCCCAGTGAATACAACTGTCAACCCGGTTTTATCAAAAGAGCCTTCTTACCCAAGTGACCTCGATTTAAGAAAGTTCAGTTTATATGTGCATACTTTATAATGATGCATTCAGGTCCAACCTAACCTATTCCCCCCAGGAAATAAAAAACAAAGAGTGATTATAATTACTAAGGCTGGGTTAGATACATGCGGGCATAATATTAGCTATATACATTTCTGAGTTCTATTGGATAATCACACGTTCTTCCTATAATTCAATCAGCAAATAATTGACCACCCTTCTGAAATCTTTATTTGTTGTATAAAAAATACAAATTTACGCCCTGCATAAAAAATGGAAGGGCACAAAAAGGGTGGGTTTTCCAATGTAAACACTGAATTTTTTTTTAATGGGATAATAAAGCAAGTCATTTTAAAAGTGATATACAGGGATTTTTATTTTTTTATTTTTAATTAGTAACACCTTTCTAAGAGTAGGGACTGTTAAGATGTACTGAGTTTCTAGAGTAGCTGCAAGGGGATCCCGCTCCTGAGAATTTTTCTGTTTTCAGATAACATACTCTCATTGGTGGTGTGATACTGTTTGGAGGCAGACAAACAGAAGCACAGATGCCCCCAGCAGTAGCCGTGGTGACCCTCCACTACAGTTCTCAGGGACGAAATTTCTTTCCCTTGTTCTCCTTTTCTCCCCATTATTCTAGATCATTCCCATTCTTCCCTCCCACCCCCTCTCCTTTGTGGTTCTCACGTCCAGCCAGCCCATGCCTTAGGCCCCTGCATGGCCTCACCCTTTGCTTACCTGTGCTGAAAGGTCAGATAAGCCCAGAGGCAGGTGAAGTGACAACTAAAGGCTTTGTTTACCAAGACTCTCCAGGGGATACAGAAGGACCAGCATGGACTTTTCCTTGCTAGGAAGAAGTTTATTAGAGCTTTCCTCCAGCTGCTTTGGGTATTTCCATTCCTCTTCTGGACTGAACAGAATAAGCAGGGTGATCCCGATTTATAAGCTCAAGAGGACTGCTGTCCCATTTATGAGGAAATCCATTTAATGTGACTGCATACCAGCCTTACTTCAGTAAAATGAGGTGGGGTTTTGGGTTCGTTTCTTGGTTTTGGCCTTTTTTAAGAAACCCTCAGTGTAACTGTCAAATAAGCATTCTCTTTCAAAGCAGTCACCCTGACATTCGAGGTACTTCTATAATTATGGTTCTCAGGTTCTTCGTCTCTCACGCGGGGCTTTTGAGTGGATAATCTCTTGGAGTACTAGCCTCCTAGGACTCCAGGATTCTTCACTGATAATTGTTCAAAACAAAGTGAAGTACAAATGACATAAAAGTTTGGAAGTTGGGCTTCCCTGGTGGCGCAGTGGTTGAGAGTCCGCCTGCCGATGCAGGGGACACGGGTTCGTGCCCCGGTCTGGGAAGATCCCACATGCCGCAGAGCGGCTAGGCCCGTGAGCCATGGCTGCTGAGCCTGCGCATCCGGAGCCTGTGCTCCGCAACGGGAGAGGCCACAACAGTGAGAGGCCCGCCTACCGCACAAAAAAAAAAAAAAAAAAAAAAAAAAAAAAAAAAGTTTGGAAGTGACAGAGGCAGGACTCACACTTTGGTTATTCGTTTGAAATCTTCATCAAGTTTCACAGGTGTTATTCCCATTTCACAGCTAAAGTAATCGAGGCTTAAAGCAGTAAAGTAAAATTTCCAACATCACAAAGCAAACAAATGGCAAAGTCAGAAGTAGGGTCCAGGTCTCTGGCTCCGTATATAAAAAACATCTCTTTTAACCACTTCGAAGTTTCCACCTAGAATGACCCAACTAGATCATGTACCTAATACATGCCACTACCACAAATGTACTCTACTCTGTAAAACAAACCAAGATGTAGCCTTCTGATCCACATGCCAATTCTAAAGGAGAGCTCCAGAACAGAATGGCTTGCAATGTCATCATCACTGAAATAACACATTGGCTTCTCAGGACGATATATTAGAAATAGAAATATTGGTAATGGGAATACTGGCATGCTGATGCCTTTATTTAATCTTGTTCCGTACATGAGATCGGTCTGTTCCTTTCCTGGCCTGGCCCTTACTACTGTTTGCCAACACAAGGTGATTTAAGGCTGAAACCACTCAGGACCGCGTGAGAGCTCTGTGAATTACAATAACCAGATGTTTCCCAAAACGAGATGAGAAGCCCAGTTCTTGCGTTCTCTTTTAGTTGTGGCAGACTTGTGTTTTCTTTTTGAAGGCCAAATAAATAAATACATCTTCAGGAATGAGGACAAAAGATACTACTCTTGAGCAAAATATTTGAATACAGAGCAAGAGTTACATTGCTTTTTCTGAGACATTAATAAAAAGAGACTATGGGGTTGAATGAAATCTGCATGGTGAGTGTAGTAGCTTGAAAAGAGCTTAGCAAGGAATTAACACTTAAATTATGCTGAACATCAAAGGATCTGAGATTCAGTATTTGAGAGGAAGAAGTGGGAAGGATTAGACTTTAAAAAAAGGTATGAAACCATTACTTTTTAACAATATATGAACAGATGAAAATTGTTTTCTCCAAGAGCACAGGAGGATCTCACCAGGTGCCTGCCAGCAGCGTCTTCCAGCTTCCACAGGGTAAGAGTTTTTGAGTGTGGCTGCCGCTAGCTAGTGTCTGTGTCCCCAGCAGGAGACACAGCCACCCCCAGCCTCTCCAGGAGACTCTCCAAGATCAGCAGAATGCACCCTTTGAAGACCTTCAAGATGGCGGAGGAGTAAGACGTGGAGATCACCGTCCTCCCCACAGATACATCAGAAATACATCTACATGTGGAACAACTCCTACAGAACACCTACTGAACGCTGGCAGAAGACCTCAGACCTCCCAAAAGTCAAGAAACTCCCCATGTACCTGGGTAGGGCAAAAGAAAAAAGAATAAACAGAGACAAAAGGATAGGGACGGGATCTGCACCAGTGGGAGGGAGCCATGAAGGAGGAAAGGTTTCCACACACTAGAAGCCCCTTCACAGGCGGAGACTGCGGGTGGCGGAGGGGGGAAGCTTTGGCACTGCGGAGGAGAGCACAGCAACAGGGGTGCGGAGGGCAAAGCGGAGAGATTCTGGCACAGAGGATGGGTGCCCTCAGGCACACACCAGCCCGCGAGGCTTGTCTGCTCCCCTGCCGGGGCGGGCGGGGGCTGGGAGCTGAGGCTCGGGCTTCGGAGGTCGGATCCCAGGGAGAGGACTGGGGTTGGCGGCGTGAACACAGCCTGAAGGGGTTAGTGTGCCACAGCTAGCCGGGAGGAGTCCGGGGAAAGGTCTGGAGCTGCTGAAGAGGCAAGAGACCATTGTTTCAGGGTGTGCAAGGAGAAGGGATCCAGAGCACTGCCTAAACGAGCTCCAGAGACGGGCGCGAGCCGCGGCTATTAGCGCGGACACCAGAGACGGGCATGAAACACTAAGGCTGCTGCTGCCGCCACCAAGGAGCCTGTGTGCGAGCACAGGTCACCGTCCACACCTCCCCTCCCGGGAGCCTGTGCACCCTCCACTGCCAGGGTCCCGGGATCCAGGGACAACTTCCCCAGAAGAACACACGGTGCCTCAGGCTGTTGCAACGTCATGCAGGCCTCTGCCGCCGCAGGCTCACCCCGCCTCCGTACCCCTCCCTCCCCACGGCCTGAGTGAGCCAGAGACCCCGAATCAGCTACTCCTTTAACCCCGTCTTGTCTGAGCGAAGAACAGACGCCCTCAGGTGACCTACACACAGAAGCGGGTCCAAATCCAAAGCTGAACCCCGGGAGCTGTGTGAACACAGAAGAGAAAGGGAAATCTCTCCCAGCAGCCTCAAGAGCAGCGGATTAAATCTCCACAATCAACTGGATGTACCCTGCATCTGTGGAATACCTGAATAGACAACCAATCATCCCAAAATTGAGGCAGTGAACTTTGTGTGGTTTTGTCTGTATAGCTTTGCTTTTACCATTTGTCCTAGGGTTCTGTCTGTTTTGTTTTTTTTTTCAGTATAGTTTTTTAGCGCTTGTTATCATTGGTGGATTTGTTTTTTGGTTTGGTTGTGCTCTTCTTTCTTTCATCTTCTTATTACTTTTTACTTTTATTTTTAATAATTGTTTTTAAAATTTTTATTTTAATAACTTTTATTTTTTTCCTTCTTTCTTTCTCCCTTTTCTTCTGAGCCATGTGGCTGACAGGATCTTGGTGCTCTGGCTGGGTGTCAGGCCTGTGTCTCTGAGGTGGGAGAGCCGAGTTCAGGACACTGGTCCACTAGAGACCTCCTGGCTCCATGTAATATCAAATGGTGAAAGCTCTCCCAGAGATCTCCAATTCAATGCTAAGACCCAACTCCACTGAATAACCAGCAAACTCCAGTGCTGGACACCATATGCCAAACAACTAGCAAGAAAGGAACACAACCACACCCATTAGCAAAGAAGCTGCCTAAAATCATAATTAGGTCACAGACACCCCAAAACACACCAGCAGACATGGTCCTGCCCACCAGAAAGACAAGATTCAACCTCATCCACCAGAACACAGGCACCAGTCAGCTACACCAGGAAGCCCACACAATGCACTGAACCAACCTACTCACTGGGGGCAACAAAAAAAACAACGGAACTATGAACCTGCAGCCTGCGAAAAGGAGACCCCAAACACAGTAAGAGAAGCAAAATGAGAAGACAGAGAAACACACAGCAGATGAAGGAGCAAAGTAAAAACCCACCAAACCAAACAAATGAAGAGGAAATAGGCAGTCTACCTGAAAAAGAATTCAAAGTCATGAGAGTAAAGATGATCCAAAATCTTGGAAATAGAATGGAGAAAATACAAGGAACGTTTAACGAGGACCTAGAAGAACTAAAGAGCAAACAAACAATGATGAACAACACAATGAATGAAATTAAAAATTCTCTAGAAGGAATCAGCAGTAGAATAACTGAGGCAGAAAAATGGATAAGTGACCTGGAAGATAAAATAGTGGAAGTAACTACTGCAGAACAGAATAAAGAAAAAAAGAATGAAGAGAACTGAGGACAGTTTCAGAGACCTATGGGACAACATTAAATGCACCAACATTTGAATTACAGGGGTCCCAGAAGAAGAAGAGAAAAAGAAAGGGACTGAGAAAATATTTGAAGAGAGTATAGTTGAAAATTTCCCTAATAGGGGAAAGGAAATAGTCAGTCAACTCCAGGAAGCACAGACAGTCCCAAACAGGATAAATCCAAGGAGAAACACATCAGGACAAATAGTAATCAAACTATCAAAAATTAAATACAAAGAAAAAATATTAAAAGCAGCAAGGGAAAAACAACAAGTAACATACAAGGGAATCCCCACAAGGTTAACAGCTGATCTTTCAGCAGAAATTCTGCAAGCAAGAAGGGACTGGCAGAACATATTTAAAGTAATGAAAGGGAAAAACCTACAACCAAGATTACTCTACCCAGCAAGGATCTCATTTAGATTCGACGGAGAAATTAAAACCTTTACAGACGAGCAAAAGCTAAGAGAATTCAGCACCACCAAACCAGCTTTACAACAAATGCTAAAGAAACTTCTCCAGGCAGGAAACACAAGAGAAGGAAAAGACTTAAAATAACAAACCCAAAAAATTAAGAAAATGGTAATAGAACATACATATCATAACTACCTTAAAGGTAAATGGATTAAATGCTCAGTCAAAAGACATAAACTGGCTGAATGGATACAAAAACAAGACCCATATATATGTTGTCTAGAAGAGACCCACTTCAGACCCAGGGACACATACAGACTGAAAGTGAAGGGATGGAAAAAGGCATTCCATGCAAATGGAAATCAAAAAAAAGCTGGAGTAGCAATTCTCATATCAGACAAAATAGACTTTAAAATAAAGACTATTACAAGAGACAAAGAAGGACACTACATAATGATCAAGGGATCAATCCAAGAAGAAGATATAACAATTGTAAATATGCACCCAACATAGGAGCACCTCAATACATAAGGCAAATACTAACAGCCATAAAAGGGGAAATCATCAGTAACACAATCATAGTAGGGGACTTTAACACCCCACTTCACCAATGGACAGATCATCCAAAATGAAAATAAATATGGAAACACAAGCTTTAAATGATAAACAAGATGGACTTAATTGATATTTATAGGACATCCCATCCAAAAACAGGAGAATACTCTTTCTTCTCAAGTGCTCATGGAACATTCTCCAGGATAGATCATATCTTGGGTCACAAATCAAGCCTTGGCAAATTTAAAAATTTAAGAAAATTGAAATCATATCAAGTATCTTTTCTGACCCCAACGCTATGAGACTAGACATCAATTACAGGAAAAAATCTGTAAAAACTACAAACACATGGAAGCTAAACAATACACTACCAAATAACCAAGAGATCACTGAAGAAATCAAAGAGGAAATCAAAAAATACCTAGACACAAATGACAATGAAAATACGATGACCCAAAACCTACGGGATGCAGCAAAAGCAGTTCTAAGAGGGAAGTTTATAGCAATACAATCCTACCTCAAGAAAGAAGAAACATCTCAAATAAACAACTTAACCTTAAACCTAAAGGAATTAGATAGAGGAATAAAAAAACCCCAAAATTCGCAGAAGGAGAGAACATAAAGATCAGATGAGAAATAAATGAAAAAGAAATGAAGGAAACAATGGCAAAGATCAATAAAACTAAAACCTGGTTCTTCGAGAAGATAAACAAAATTGATAAACCATTAGCCAGACTCATCAAGAAAACAAGGGAGAAGACTCAAATCAATAGAATTAGAAATGAAAAAGGAGAAGTAACAAGTGACACTGCAGAAATACAAAGGATCGTGAGAGATTACTACAAGCAACTCTATGCCAAAAAATGGACAACCTGGAAGAAATGAACAAATTCTTAGAAAAACACAACCTTCCGACACTGAACCAGGAAGAAATAGAAAATATAAACAGACCAACCACAAGCACTGAAATTGAGACTCTGCTTAAAAATCTTCCAACAAACAAAAGCACAGAACCAGATGGCTTCACAGGTGAATTCTATCAATCATTCAGAGAAGAGCTAACACGTATCCTTCTCAAACTCTTCCAAAATATAGCAGAGGGAGGAACACTCCCAACCTCTTTCTACGAGGCCACCATCACCTGATACCAAAACCAAAGATGTCACAAAGAAAGAAAACTACAGGCCAATATCACTGATGAATATAGATGCAAAAATTCTCCACAAAATACTAGCAAACAGAATCCAACGGCACATTTAAAGGATCATACACCATGATCAAGTGGGGTTTATCCCAGGAATGCAAGGATTCTTCAATGTAAGCAAATCAATCAATGTGATACACCATATTAACAAATTGAAGGAAAAAAACCGTATGATCATCACAATAGATGCAGAAAAAGCTTTCGAGAAAATTCAGCACCGATTTATGATAAAAACCCTTCAGAAAGTAGGAATAGAGGGAACTAACCTCAACATAATAAAGGCCTTATATGACAAACCCACAGCCAACATCGTTCTCAGTGGTGAAAACCTGAAATCATTTCCTCTAAGATCAGAAACAAGACAAGGTTGCCCACTCTTCCCACTTTTATTCAACAGAGTTTTGGCAGTTTTAGCTACAGCAATCAGAGAAGAAAAAGAAATGAAAGGAATCCAAGTTGGAAAAGAAGAAGTAAAGCTGTCACTGTTTGCAGATTACATGATACTATACGTAGGGAATCCTGAAGAAGCTACCAAAAAACTACTAGAGCTAATCAATGTATTTGGTAAAGTAGCAGAATACAAAATTAATGCACAGAAATCTCTTGCATTCCTATACATTAATGATGAAAAATCTGAAAGAGAAATTAAGGAAACGCTCCCATTTACCATTGCAACAAAACAAATTAAATACCTAGGATTAAACCTACCTAAGGAGACAGAAGACCTCTATGCAGAAAACTATAAGACACTGATGAAAGAAATTAAAGATGATACAAACAGATGGAGAGATATAACAGGTTCTTGGATTGGAAGAATCAACATTATGAAAATGACTATACAACCCAAAGCTATCTACAGATTCAATGCAATCCCTATCAAACTACCAATGGCATTTTTCACAGAACTGGAACAAAACATTTCACAATTTTTATGGAAACATAAAAGACCCCGAACAGCCAAAGCAGTCTTTAGAAAGAGAAATGGAGCTGGAGGAGTCAGGCTCCCGGATTTCAGACTATACTACAGAGCTGCAGTAATCAAGACAGTATGGTACTGGCACAAAAAGAGAAATATAGATCAATGGAACAGGATAGAAAGCCCAGAGATAAACCCATGCACATATCGTCACCTTATTTTTGATAAAGGAGGCAAGAATATACAATGGAGAAAAGACAGCCTCTCCAATAAGTGGTGCTGGGAAAACTGGCCAGCTACATGTAAAAGAATGAAATTAGAACACTCCCTAACCGCATACAGCAAAATAAACTCAGAATGGATTAGAGACCTAAATGTAAGTCTGGACACTAAAAACTCTTAGAGGAAAACACAGGCAGAACATTCTTTGATGTAAATCACAGCGAGATCTGTTTTGATCTACCTCCTAGAGAAATGGAAATAAAAACAACAATAAACAAATGGCAGCTAATGAAACTTAAAAACGTTTTGCACAGCAAAGGAAACTACAAACAAGATGAAAAGACAACCCTCAGAATGGGAGAAAATATTTGCAAATGAATCAATAGACAAAGGATTAATCCACAAAATATATAAACAGCTCAATATTAAAAAAACACACAGTCCACTCCAAAAATGGGCAAAAGACCTAAATAGACATTTCTCCAAAGCAGATATACAGATGGCCAAGAAGCACATGAAAAGCTGCTCAGCATCACTAATTATTAGAGAAATGCAAATCAAAACTACAATGAGGTATCACCTCACACCAGTTAGAATGGGCATCATCAGAAAATCTACAAACAAAAGATGCTGGAGAGGGTGTGCAGAAAAGGGAACCCTCTTGCACTGTTGGTGGGAATGTAAACTGATACAGCCACTATGGAGAACAGTATGGAGGTTCCTTAGAAAACTAAAAATAAAACTACCATATGACCCAGCAATCTCACTACTGGGCACATACACTGAGAAAACCATAATTCAAAAAGAGTCAAGTACCACAGTGTTCATCGCAGCTCTATTTACAATAGCCAGGACATGGAAGCAACCTAAGTGTCCCTCGACAGATGAATGGAAAAAGAAGATATGGCACATATATACAATGGAATATTACTCAGCCATAAAAAGAAACGAAATTGAGTTATTTGTAGTGAGGTGGATGGGCCTAGCATCTGTCATACAGAGTGAAGTAAGTCAGAAAGAGAAAAATAAATACCGTATGCTAACACATATGTATGGAATCTAAAAAAAAAAATGGTTCTGAAGAACCTAGGGGCAGGACAGGAATGAAGACGCAGACATAGAGACTGGACTTGAGGACATGGGGAGGGGAAAGAGTAAGCTGGAACGAAGTGAGAGAGTGGCATTGACATATATACACTACCAGATGTAAAATAGATAGCTAGTGGGAAGCAGCCGCATAGCACAGGGAGATCAGCTTGGTGCTTTGTGACCACCTAGAGTGGTGGCATAGGGAGGGTGGGAGGGAGACACAAGAGGGAGGGGATATGGGAATATATGTATACGTATAGCTGATTCACTCTGTATAAAGCAGAAACTAACACACCATTGTAAAGCAATTATACTCCAATAAAGATGTTTAAAAAAAAAAAGGAGCACAGGAGCCTATTATGGACTAACGCATTAAAGCAAAGGCACAATTTTTGAAAGTCTGAGACGTGCACAACAAGACAAAGGTGAGGAGAGAATGTACATTCTCAGAGTCAGTTCCTTGTCTTGCTTAGAAAAGGTGCCCCCGTGAACTTGAGAGATGGTGAGCTCCAATTCCACTCAGGGAAAAGAGAGAGGAGGTGGAAATTGCAGGAAGAAAGAATCCAATTAAGCATATAGTAGAACTTTCTTCTCGAAACTGCACTTAAACAAGAAGTGTTACTTATTGCCAAGACTGCGGCCCTGTCCAGATCCTCTTTGTATGGCTGGCTGCAAGCACAGAAGCAGTGAGGCTGAAGCTCAGCAAATGTTTTAGCTGTCTTTTCCCAACTGGACAAGACAAAAACAAACAAAAATCCTGTTGACTGATTCTCAGTCCAATGTTTTATCAATTAGATGAGCATTTTTCAGAGGGCAGCCTAGGGTTTTGTGTTCAAGACTTTAGAGGTATGGCAGTTGAATTCATTCATTCATTCATTCACTCATTCATTCGACATTTGCTGGGCACATACTATTACCAGGATCTGGAGTTACAGAGGTAACAGCTACATGTTCCCCACTTGGGAAAATCACAGGGTTTGAAGACAGCGTAAAGGATGAGGACCAAACTCAGCAGAAGAGCTGAGAAATGCGAACAGAGGCTCAAACGACTAAGAGGCATCTAGGAAGGGATCAGTCAGGGGGAGCCTGATAAGACAGGAGGATTCCAAACAATCATCCAAGGCTACAGCACGGTGAGCACGTGTCAGTGTGGCCACAACGTCCTGAGGGGTCCTAGGAGGCAGATCAGAAGGGATTTTGCTGTTCAAGCGAGTGTGCCACCACTGGAGGGCAGCCACTGAAGGTCAGGTGTCCCCTGTGCCAGGCCACAGGCCCCGTGCTGTGCTACCCTCCATCCTTCCTGCCCTCTTGTGTGCTGCCCCTAGCGGTGGCTTGCCCCTTTTCCGCCCTTCCCAGGCAATGCCTTGGTAAAGAGTCTCATATTTAAGGTGAGAACTAGATTCCATTTGAAAGAAAGGTAATAGAGGCCTGTCTCTGGTCAAGGCTGTACAGAACTAGGTGAGGTGCGGGCTGGGCTGAGGCTGAGGGGACAAAGGTAACCTGTCAGTGCCAAGAACAAATGCGGCCCAGAAGGCAGGACACAGTGTTGCCAGAGAATAATAAGAGAAAAGAGGGGGGAGTCAGGCCAACTGGTAGCATTCTAGGTCTGGTGATGCGTAGAGATCGTTAGCAGCAGATAAAATGCAAGGCCAGGCCGGCCAGCTTTGCCAGGAGACTCCATTCTCAGGACACAGGGCCTGAGCCACCCTGGTCCATGGATCTGACTCAGTCCAAGGGGAACTGGCACTTAGCAACCACACTGTGGGGTCACAGGTCAAGAAAAACTAGGCAATCTAGCAGGTTACCTAATCTGGAACTCAGGCTGGAGAAGTAAGACAGGCTCCAGACACCAGAAGCGAGGGCTGGGGTTTGTAGAAGGAGCAAGACACCCTGGTAATCAGTCCTGGAGCAGCGGGCAGAGCATGACCAGGTCAACCCAGCTGGATGCTGAGTCCCAGAAGCAGGGCTCTGGGATCCCCTTCCTCCTACCTGAGGGCCAGGTGGGACCTCAAGCCCAGGGAGATGCCATGCACGGGGGGGTCCCGGACCCAGGACTTGCACAGGCAGAGGCAGGCTGGAGGGGCTCTGATGAACATGCAGTAGCTCCTCTCCTTTCTTCAGAATTATTGATTCAAAATATGATCTGTCGGGGGCTTCCCTGGTGGCGCAGTGGTTGAGAATCTGCCTGCCAATGCAGGGGACACGGGTTCAAGCCCTGGTCTGGGAAGATCCCACAGGCCACGGAGCAACTAGGCCCGTGAGCCACAACTGCTGAGCCTGCGCGTCTGGAGCCTGTGCTCCGCAACGAGAGGCCGCGATAGTGAGAGGCCCGTGCACCACAATGAAGAGTGGCCCCCACTTGCCACAGCTAGAGAAAGTCCTCGCACAGAAATGAAGACCCAACACAACCAAAAAATATATATATATATATATATATATATATATATATATATATATATATATATGATTTGTCATCCCTTGACAGAGAAACCACGTGATACCTGAGTACATTCTGTCTCCTGGGAGTTTAGGAGGGGGAGACTGTTTTTCACAATGGTTTCCCATTGCAATTGACAAGTCCTGCCTTTCTATAAGATCGGTTAAGTTCATGGACTATGAAGGTAACTCTTTTTCCATTCCGTGTCCTCCTTTTCTTTAATATTCTTAAAAAATCATTTCATGATCAACAAAGGAAAGTAGTTTTTAAAAGGTGATCTTGAAGTAAAAGGATGTGGGCTGGCTGGTTCCTTAACCTCTCTGGGCTTCAGTGTCCTCATCAGGTAAAGGTGAACATGAATACCAGACATGCTACATCCACAAAACGGGAGCATCAGAGAGGACAATCTGCAGGACAGCCATCTATCGTGCCCAAGTCCGCAACCTGTGGTCAGGACCCTGGGCCTCCCACACACTGGCTGTGTGACCTCAGGAGAAATTTAACTAACCTTGCTAAGTCTCGTTTATAATATCTGTAAAATGGGGATAATCATATTTAAATCTTAATGTTCTTGGGTGGATTAAATAAAAACCCGAAGTGTTTAACAGAATGTCCAACACATGGTTAAGTATGCAACTAATGGTAACAATTACATACAACATTAATATGTATTTTTACATCTATTTAATGTAACCTTATATAAGTATGTTATCAACATTGTATATATATCAGAGATCATCATGGTGATGTATTTCATTTGACAAACAGTTGAGTGCCTTCTAGGTACTGGATGTTTTACTAGGTACTTGGCCTGCAAAGACAAAGGTATGAGTCCTCTCTTTGTGGAAGCAGCAGTCTAGTGGCAGAAACAACTAAACAGAAAATGATAATCACTACAGTGTGATGACAGTTGTGGAACATTTAAATAAGATGTGCTATGGAAACACAGAGAAGGGGGGCATCAGAACCAGTCTGGGATAGGGGGTGTCCTGGGTTAAATTGTGTCCCCTGAATGGGTATGTTGAAGTCCTAACTCCCCTGGTACCTGGGAATGTGACTTTATTTAGAAACGGGGTCTTTGAGGATGTAATCAAGTTGAGGTCATACTTGGTTGGGGGGGGCCCATCTAATAGGACTGGTGTCGTTATAAGAAGAAGAGAAGAGACACAGACAGACACACAGAGAGGACGCAGGTAGTGAGTGGCGTGATGCGGCTGCAAGCCAAGGAACGCCGAGGACTGCTGACAGAAACCAGCAGCTAGGAGAAAGGCATGGGGCAGATTCTTCCTTAGATCCTTCAGGCAGATGACAGCCCTGCCAACACTGTGATCCTGACTTCTCGCCTCCACAGCTGTGAGAGGAGACATTTCTGCTTTAAGCCCTCCCAGCTTTTGGTACTTTGTTTTGACAGCCCCAGGAAACTAATATGGCAGGGCGGGGGTAATTGTCCCAGAAGGAACCCGGGAGGGCATGACAGCTGACCCGAGTCTTAAAAAAGGATGGCTTCTATATATGCAAGGGGCATATAAACAAGGTATTTCCACAATATCCTTATTGGGATCATAAACACAAAGATATTTCTAAATATTCTCTTACAAGAAATGTCCCAAATCGGTCCTCTGGAGGCAGAATTGCTCTTAGGTTCTCCCTCTGCGAAGAAGCAAACCTTGAAGACTGCCATATATTTGTCGAGAACAAAGCAACCACACAGATTATCAGTTAACATAATAGTGTCCTTCCCACGATAAGTGAATAACTACAAGCAGAATCTCTACGAAAGCAAAATTGAAAATGCTGTTGTGATCTTTCCAAAGAGACCCAAAGGTGGAGAGGTATGTTTTCCATTTAAACCCAGGATGTATATCCGAGGTGAGCTGGAGCCCTGCTGTGCGCACGTTATAAACAAAGACCTCATTCCGTCCATAAAGCCCTGTGTCCCCTTCCACGGGGGGTGCGATGCTGGCAGTTGGAGGAATGTAGCCGTCAACAGCTATTTCAGGCACTGTTGACTTGAGGAAATCTGTGCCCATGTCTGAAAATATGACATGACACCCAGTGAAGAGGATTTTCACACCTTCTGACCAAAACCGGTGCAGAGAACGGACAGCTAGAAGGGGGTCTGTCAAATCTTTCTAGCAACCTGTGCACAGGAACCAGATACATCTGCAGGGAGCGGGAGGTAAAAGCCCATCAAAGGTTCTGGGAAATTCATGCACGCTGGGGGCCGGGTGATTTGAATTCAGTGCCGGAGCAGTTTTTTTTTTTTTTTTTTTTTACAGAGGCCTGAGCTGTCACACTCAAAGGAAGCGGCTTTGTGTCCCCTGGGCCTGCTGAAACACACCCTTCAGACACAATGGGCCTCACAGCTGAGGCATAAAAACCACGCTGGCAGTGCCAGCCAGGTGGGGAGTGGTTCACTTAGACGAGGAAGCAAAAGACACTGGCTGTTACTTCCAAGGCTGAAGGCGACTTGGGCATTTCCTAGTCCTACCCTCTTGATTTGGAGAGGAGAAAACTGAGGCCCAGAGAGGTTAAGTGACTTGCCCAAAGTGACACAGCTGGTTAGGAGTAAAGCTGGAATTGGAATCAAAAGTCCTGCGCTTCTTCACTGTGCACTTGCCGTCTCCAACGCCTCTCCATCTGCCTTCCTTGGGAGGTGTCTAGAGACAGCACATTCGCTAACTCCCAGGGTGGCCCATTCCATTTTCTAATGGCTTTCACAATGAGACAGTGACCCTTCCTGTGCTGACTCAGGACCTAACATCCTGTGGTTAAATCTGTTGTCCTTGGTCAGCACTCCTGAGATGCTGCCCCAGGCCTAATTCTCTCTCCCACCTTTACTGGTCAAATCCATGACGGAAGCTCACGGGAATACCCGCGTCTTCTCTCGGCCACGCTCGGCACCCTGCTTCTTGCAGTCCTTCCACATGGGCTGTCCTCGAAGACCACCTTCTCTGAGATCTGGGGTTGTCCCCAGAAACAGGCCACGCAGACGTCGATGCTCTGATCAGCAGTGCTCGCTCCTGGTCTGAATTCTGAACTCTGTGTTTTTTGCTGACTTGGTACATCGTGACTGAAAGACAGCGGTCACGTTCGAACACTTGCTCGGTGCCAGGCCTGTGCCGACAGCTTCACATCCTCTAGTGATGCGGGCCTTTCCGGCAGTCCCATCACGGAGTTGACATCACTGAACGACCTCATTCAACTAGAACACACGTGTCTTGTCTCTGCAGGATGCCATCGTGCGGCTCTGCAGTTGGCATTGTGAAATGAAATAGAAGATTTTGCGTCCTGCACTGAATTTTCCCCGATCTGTCTTCTTAGGTTCTCCTCCTGTCTTGAATGTTCCCTCCCGGGCCTTCAATATCCTGTACAACAGCGGGACAAGCCTCTCTGTAAGTTCCTGCCCTTTCCAATCCCCCAGCAAATTTCTCCTTGCAGGTCACAGCCACAGAAGGAGAGGAGATCCCCTTAGACAAATCCATTTAGACACCTTCCCCCTAACGCTTATTTCTTCTGAACGCTTTGCTGTTGATTTCCAATTTGGAGGGCCATTGCCAAGTCCGCTGGCAAGCGGGATTACCCCTACTTCCTGGTGTTGGAAGCTCGTGCTGAGTTCTTTTCCCTGCCCTGTGGTCTCCTGCACCCTCTCACTTGTTTCTGTGTTTTGTCTGAATGTTCTCCATGGCAAACTGTTTACAGTGTGCAGGGCATCCGTCCTGTTCCAGTGCTATTAGACACTCTTGAGCAGATCAAGTAACTTCAGGGTTTCCCCATTTCTTTTAATGGCACTTACCCTTCCTCTCAAGTTCCCAGTTTGAAACCTCTGTAGGAAAACACATCCAGGGTAGGCCTTTCAGACAGACCTACCCTTGAAAGGTTTTCTACGGCATCTTCTTTTTCCACCCCACTGCTATTTAGATTCTCATTAGTTCTCATCCAGAGTACTGCAAAAGCCTCTTTGTGTGCCCAGAAGTTTCTATATCTTCTTCCCTCTTCTCCCACCCTTCCTTCCCCACAACCCCACTCTCTCCCTGCAACCCCTTCTCACACCCCTGGACCTGGGATCAGCCAGCGATGCTCATGGGAGACCCATGAGAATAGGCCCTAACTGGGGTCTCTAAGTGACTTCTTTCAAACTTCTTTTTACATCCCTATCTCATTAGCTGATGATTAGTTTCCTCTCTGTACGACGTTATGTGACTTCGTACAGCAGGGCTGTTACATAACGATAGGGAAAAAAGGACTGGATAGGCTTTTGGTGTTCTCTGCTTTGTCCTCACTGACAGGCTCGTGGCACACGAGCAGAAAGTACAGGCCCAACACTGTTGAATCTTGAGAAATATTTTGAATATTCAGTCAAGCACATAAGAAGCACTCTTTAATTTTTACCCATCTATTAATCCATTTATCTGCCTATCTGCCCAAGGAGTGGGGACACTCCAAGTGTATGTCGAAAGACTAGAGAATTTATGTCAACACATTTCTTTCTGGCATTCAGTGCCTCTTCGCTCTGTAGAGTTGTTCCTCTTCTTTGAAGTCAGGGTAATAGCCTGGCATCGTACTGATATAAAGCCCGCTGTAGTCAGTGGTCATGACAGCAGAGGTGGTATTTCAAAGCCTGTGAACGTCTTTATAGGGATCTTTCCTTTGAAATCTGCATCTTTCCAAGGCAAAATACAGGGCCTAACCTTTTGATTTTATTTATCAACCCTGGTTTCAGTTTACAAAGGCATCTGGGAGACAGGTAACATCTCATAAATTTGAACAGGAACAAAGGAAAATGTATTCAACGGTTAGCTTCAAAGAAAACATTCACATCATATTATTTTCAACAATTTATGTAGGTTTCAGTTTAAACTTACTGTTTGAACGGGCTGAAGGAACACAGAGTTGGTCTCTTTAAATAAGATCAGTACAGAGCTGTGGACTTGGAGAGAAAACTGAGCCTATTTTAAAAGTAAACACTTCACGCTCCTAAGGGAAACTGTGAATCGTGTGTTGTATTTAAATCATAGACTAATCTAATATTAATTTAATTTTTCTACTGTGTGAGCATCACCTTAACTCCTGGATCCAACACAGTCTCTGGCACCGGGTGTCACCCTCAAGAAATATTTGTTAAATGAATGAAAGAAATAGCAAAATTCACAGAATTGACAAGAGTTCATACTAAAGGGACAAGACAATGTAATGCTTGGTTGGTTCAATCATTGTGTCACTCCATAAATTCATGTAAGATTCTAGGGCAAAGGATATCTAGTGTTCTTTCTGTTTAGCTTATTAACTGAACAATGAGAGCCATGAGGGTTTCTGCTCTTGGAATGATATTAAGTCATTCCTCTTAATATCATTGGAAAATGACATGATTGTTACTCACATGTGACTGATACTGAGTCTGAGAGGCAGAGGAGTGACGGGGTGCTCGAGACCACAGAAAACACTGACAGGGCAGGTCTCAGTGCTGGTCACTGGAGCATCATACTCACCCTCCCACCAGCGCCTGTCTGCAAAACACAGGCCTGATCCTAGAGGAATGGGATGGAGAGGCAGGAGGGTGATACGGTATCACTGAAATCCATACAAAGTCAATCGGCTTGGGACCACTTGGAAAATTCAGGCCAGGAATGGACACTTTCTAAAAATTATTTATTATGGGTACAACTGACTTTCATGCCACAGGGGAATGCTATAATCTAACGGTGGCATAAGTAAAGAGCTACTTGATCAAAGCAAGCTGACAAAAGAGGTAAAATAAAAATTTTAACTCATCCACTGTTAAAATTTTACATAGGAAGCATAAACCATATTCAATAGACACTATCTTTGATTTTATACTATGGTCAATTGAGGGAAAAATAAAGATGGAGAAAGTAAAGGAAACGTAGATTCTGGGTAGGAATGAGGAAATAAGGGGGCAAAGAGAGTTGAAGATGGAAAGAAAAGAGAAATCGGAGGGAAAGGCAGCAACAGACAGATGGAGGGATGGTCTGAGTCCTAAATTCCAGGGCAGGCTCACCCTTCTGCCCAGCTGACTGGCCTCTCTACTTCTCCATTCTTAATCTTCAAAAAGAGGAATAAAAATAATACTTACCTTGATAGGGTGGTTGTGAGGCTTAAATACATTAAAACACATAAAGGGCTTAAAAGAGTGCCAGGTACATAGGAAGTGCTCGATACATATTAGCTAATTACTTTAATGACGAGTATTATGTATATTTGTGTGTGTCGAACATGCCTGTGTGTGCTACACTGTATACATGATACAATATTGCCTGAGCATCCTCTTTTTAAAAAAAGGCATATCTCAGTCCTCCGTTGCTTTCTAAGTTAAAGATTTATTATCTATCATAATTTCAAGAAGTAATTCTTTAGGTGGAAATCAGGAGGGTCTTCTAGGTAAACAACTGAGAGAGGCAGTGCTGTACAGTTTCCCCACAGGAGAAATTTCTCCGGGAGTTCAGTATCAGGAAAATATTCCTCCCTATCCCCCAAGGACCCAAGATGTTTTTCTGCGCCTGGAAATGATAATTACAGAATTCCGTGCTATTTCCGCTCTGCTTTTTCTGCCAGGAATGTTAGGTGTTATACCCAAACACACCATTGTGCTCTTCATATATCTGGCATATCTGTTTTCCCCTTAAACTTAGTTTTTCCCTTTGCAATCCTATTTTATTAACTTAAATGAACATATCTATGTTATTAAGCTTCTTTACACATACACATGCACACACACGCATCTCTTTTAAATAAATTAAAACTGAGCAGCACAAGACTTTAAAAATACTTTGTTACATCTGATGCTCTGGCCAGGTTTAATTATTTACACATTGGTGTGCATTTTAATTTAGAAAACACCAATGCCAAACCATACTCCCTGATAGCCTGCCATTTCTAGCGATATCCTGAGTAACCCCAGTGGCAGATTTTTTCGGAGAAGTAAACTAAGGTGGAATAATTTCACTAAGAAATTGCCATTGAACACTAATTCAGCTCTTGGGTGGAGCATGGTATCCCTGAGGAACATTCTTAACTGCTTGTTTTGGTCGAGTCTTCCTCCACACTGTCAAATCCTCAGTATGAAAAACTCAGAGAACTAATTTCCCGCATGAAATGTATACCCCAATTTTTTTTTTTTTTATTTTAAATTTTATTTATTTTTGGCTGTGTTGGGTCTTCGTTTCTGTGCGAGGGCTTTCTCTAGTTGCGGCAAGCGGGGGCCACTCTTCATCGCGGTGCGCGGGCCTCTCACGCTCGCGGCCTCTCGTTGCGGAGCACAGGCTCCAGACGCGCAGGCTCAGTCGTTGTGGCTCACGGGCTTACTTGCTCCGCGGCATGTGGGATCTTCCCAGACCAGGGCTCGAACCTGTGTCCCCTGCATTGGCAGGCAGATTCTTAACCACTGCGCCACCAGGGAAGCCCCCAATTTTTTTTTTTTCCTGGAGAGTTCAATGTTAAAAGCAGAGACTAGTTGCCAGATTTTCACTTGAAATTATTTTCTGCCCAGTTGTAAATCCAAAGAATGTTTTTGTTCTTCATTTGGGGGTCCACCTCTCATGCTCATTCCCAGAGACATCTTGTTTTGAACTGTCACTAAGCCTTTAGGCAACACTATATTTTCAAAGTCCTTTTCCTATCGTTTAATAAGCCAGTCCTCATTACATCTCTCCAAGATCGTTCCCCCTTTAAACATGAATGAGGAGGTTGAGGTTTGGGAGACTAAAGACATTTGCCCACAGCATCACTGGACTTGGAGGAGAGGTAGATTGTGGTCCATCCTCTCCTGGCTGCAGTGAGGGTCTACTTGCCTGTGGTCTCCCGGGAGGCCCAGGGCCCAGGGAAAAAGCTGGGATGCCCAACATTTAGGGGTCAGCCCCACATCCACCTAAGGTTCCTCCTCGCAGATGTGAGCCTACAACCTGCCCTGCCTACTCCCCACAGTTATTGTGGATGCCAGATGTTACGACAGGTATTTATGTGCCAGCAATTTACAAAACAGAAATCAATATACAAATGTAAACTATAGTTAGGGTTTTCCACTTCAAAGGCCTCTGGGGCTCCACAATGGCGCTAAGTGTTTATCTTGTGCAGAAAGAGAATTTAATACATTATTCCATATATTATTGTGCTTTAAAGAGTACACAGGAGTGTGACAGGAGGGAGGAGGTGAAACGGAGGGAGCATGGATGTGTGTGTGTGTGTGTGTGTGTGTGGCGTACCCTCTTTCTTCTCACCATAACCCATGGTCCCAACACAACCATGCCATTCTCCACGTTAGGGTCATCCATTAAGTGCTTTTTTTTTCTTTCTTTCTTTAAAGATTTTTTGATGTGGACCATTTTTAAAGTCTTTACTGAGTTTGTTACAACACTGCTTCTGTTTTATGTTTTCTTGGTTTTCTGGCCCCAAGGCATGTGGGATCTTAGCTCCCCGACCAGGGATCGAACCCGCACCCCCTGCATTGGAAGGCGAAGTCTTAACCACTGGACTGCCAGGGAAGTCCCTGCACTAAGCTTTATAGCTGGAAACACTGGAGCGGAGCGGCCTACTGCCCTAGATCCCTCTGAAATATTTGCTCATTCAGTATCTACCGGGTTGCTAAGCAATGTGCCAGTCGCTGGGGACACAAAGGTAAGCCAGGACCTCCGGCCCTGAGGTGCTCAGTACACTGTGATGCAGACACATGGGCACATAACTGCATTAGAAGGTAGCAGCAAAATTCGGGAGGGCTACACAGCACCTGTGCCATCCTCCTGAAAAGAGACTGTCCACACTCTGAATGACAAGTAGCCTTCCTCACTGAAAGTGTCTGTCTAGCTGAGCCACTGTGCCCCAAGCCCGAGCACAGAACACTTGGTAAATACATTCCCAAGTCAGACAGTGGCTTCCCCTTAGGGCTGGAGCCAAGTGTTCAATAGTGGTCATTTTTACTGCATTTATCAAATGACTTTTTTGAGGGCAGAGGATTGTTGGGTGTTTTATCTTTCTTTACCTATATTATTACATATCTTTCTCCTCTATCTTAGTACGGGGGGCATTCTGGATCAGCAGGCCTCCTTCAGGCTGAGTTTACATCACAAGCGTCCACGGTGTGGAGGACTGCAGTTACAAAGTACAGATCTGTCAGGGACCGAGTCCAGGGCCCAGCTCATCGACATCTGCTGGTTGAAACTGGACAGGGAGTTTCCATTCGCCAGAAAAGCCAGAGTAGAAAGGCTAGCTTGGGCCTTCATACCCTTATTCAGTTATGTATTTTTTTTCCTTTTGACTGTAACAAAGACAGATCATCACATTTTTTTTTCAAATACATTTGGTAAGTCAGTCAAAAGGATTTGAAACCTTTATCAAAGGTATTTGTCTTCTTTCCCTCCCAGAGTGATGGGACAGAGGCGTGAGCGAAATGAACAACTTCAGCGTAAAGTGTTTGCTGCACAAACAGAGCTGAGTTAAGCTCAAATCAGAGAGGAAACTGGGAGGCTGTATCACGTGTGTATTATGAGGGTTGATCCTGGGGCCTCTTCTGCCCAGTAGCCTTACTTGATGTCTGGAACAGAGAACTCTGTGACACACTTTTTTTTTTTTTTTTTTTTTTTGCGGTACGCGGGCCTCTCACTGTTGTGGCCTCTCCCGTTGCGGAGCACAGGCTCTGGACGCGCAGGCTCAGCGGCCATGGCTCACGGGCCCAGCCGCTCCGCAGCATGTGGGATCTTCCCAGACCGGGGCACGAACCCGTGTCCCCTGCATCGGCAGGCGGACTCTCAACCACTGCAACACCAGGGAAGCCCGTGACACACTTATTAAACACCATCCTCACCAAGCACTTGTGCTCAAACCTTGTGTTGGGTGCTGGGGACACAAAAATGTTGCAGACTGGGTTTGGGCTTCACGGTTCTAGTGGGACAGAAACTTTCACGGAAAATAAAAGCGACAAATACAAAGTGCCTTAATTTGTTGAAAAGCATCTCAAAATGAAACGAAAGGGATGATGGTAGTTGCGGCATTACACGACTGACACATTCACAGTGGATGAGGAAAAGAAAGCCATATGTGTGAGAGGGAAACCCATGATGTCAGAGAAACCTAGCCCCACAAGGTGTCCCACACGCTGTCCCCCTTTGCCACCATTTGTCAAGGGACTGTGCCAGGATGGCTCTGAACTATTATCACCTCAAGAAGCAGAGAGGGATGTATCGGGAGGATGCTGGTTAGACTCCCACCAAGTTCTTCTAACTGAATTCGGGCACCTCTCCCCTTGTGTTACCCCTCCGCACCTGGCTGTGGCTGGTCCCCCTGGCACTGACCTCTCTTGTGGCCGTGGACACCAACTTCCCCTTGCACTGACTTTACATTAGCCTGACTGGGAAGTTTGCCGAGCTATGGTGATCACTATCCAGTTTTCCCCTCCCTCGCGCCCTCTCACAGTTCTGATTCTTTCGGATCCTTTTCCCCACAAACCGCTCCGGGGTAGAGTCCCTTCTTCCTCTTGGGTGAATTGCCCTCTTAGTTGTGGGTGGCCTTGAAGAATCCATGTGGACCATGGAGGAAGGTTTGGATGGGGTCTGAAAGAGTACTCATTTTTTACTGAGTGTTCTAGGGGTCAGGCAAGATGCTAGGCACCTTCACAAACTTTATTCCACTTAATCTTCACTACAGCAGTCAGGGGAAATTAAGGATGGGAAGAAATTTAAGTCAAATCGTCACTTAGCAATGGCAGAGTTGGAACGCAAACCCAGGTCAGTCTTACCGCAAAGCTCCTTTTATCTTACCAAGACTGTCAATGACACACCCCTGAACTGGATGGATTATGGGGTTTTATCACTACACAGGACTGACTTTTAGCTGGTAAACACCAGGATGGCCATATCACCGTTTCAGGCCTGCATCTGTTCTGTTTGGTCAGTGCCCAAAATCTATCAGTTGTTAAATATTTGGGTATCACTGTTGCCCTTATCAAAATGAGATATGTGGCAAATGTTTAACTTCTACTTCTGGCAAGGTGAGAGTCACAGAGACTGGAAATGCTCTCCCACCTGAAACAACTAAAAAGCCAGGTAAAATGTGTGTAAGATGGTTTCAGATAATGGACATCAGGCAGTGCAAGACAATGATCCCTGAGAGAAGGGAAACAAACAAGGTGAGCCGTGTGACTCCCCAGTGCACTTCCAAGAGAGGGCTTCCAGGACACAGCACAGGGACAAGGAGCCCAGGAGGAGTGCAGCAGTTTCCCCGGGTTAAGATATAGTTGGTAGTTGGGGGAGGCCAAGCCCATCAGAGCTTGCAGGGCAGAGTACTGGAGAGAAGAGAACTGCACACATCTGTGCATGTACACACACGTACACACTTACATACATACACTTACATACAGAGCCCAGAGATTAAAAGAGGACCCCCACACACCTGTACACACACACACACACACACACACACACACACACATCCATAGCTTGGAGACTTAAAGAGGACCCACACTGAGCCTTCAGCTGAGAACTGATGATGAATGCATGTGAGGAAACTACTTAAGGCTGAGAAAAGAACCACTGAAAAGGATTAGAAGAAACAATCCATAGAGATCACAAAGGCTGGGGAGAGTTTGTGCCCTCATCAGCTAGAGTAGAAAAGCCTCACCATTCATGGGGTACTGGGTAGAATACTCTGAATGGTATTGCCTCAGTGGTAGGGCAAAATGAGCCCTGGATTAACAGAGCTTCAAAGCAAGACTTGAAAGGTTCGAACTATTGCCAATTAACTTAAATGTCTCCTAGTATAAACCTCAAGGATATCTAGAGGAATACAAAAATATCGAGCACCTAACAAGGTGAAATTCACAATGTTTAGCAACCAGTGAAAAATTACCACATGTGATAGGCTAACCCAAACCTATGAATATGTTATTTTACATGGCAAAGGAAGATTAAGTCTGCAGATGGCATTAAGGCTGCAAATCAGCTGACCTTAAGATAGAGAGATTACCCTGGATTACTCCAGGGGACCCAACATAATCATAAGGGTCCTTCAAAGGGGAAGAGGGGAGACAGAAGAGAAAGTTAGAATGATTTGATGTGAGAAGGATTCAACCTACCATTGCAGGCTTTGAAGATGGAAGGGGGCCATAAGCCAAGGAATGCAGGCAACACTGAGAAATTGGAAAGGCAAGGAAACAGATTCTCTCCTGGAGCCTCCAGAGAGGAATGCAGACTTGATGGCATCTTGATTTTAGCTTAATGAGACCTTCTAACCTAATTTATTATAAGATAATAAATTGTGTTGTTTTCAGCCACTAGGTTTGTGGTAACTAGTTACAGCAACAGAAAACATACACTAGGCATACAAAGAAGCAAGAAAATGTGACCTATAATTAAGAGAAAAATAAATCAATAGAAACAATAACATAAATGACAGATGACAGAATTAGTAGACGAGGATATTAAAGTAGTTATAACTGTGCTCCATATGTTCAAAAAGGTGGAATAAAGATTGAACATGTTAAATAGACATGGAAGATTAAAAAATTATAAGTCAAACTTAATTAAAAACAAATCCAATTGAACTTCCAGAGATGAGAACTACAATGTATGAGATGAAAACACAATGAATAAAATGAACAGCAGATTAAACATTAGATTAAAAAATAGTGAATTTGTAGACAATATAAACAGCAATAGGAACTGTCTAGAAACACGGGGGAAAAAATAAGAAAAAATAAACAGTATATAAAAAAAGCTGTGGGACAACTACGAGTAGCCTAATATACTTGTAATTACATTCTCTGAAGGAAAGAGGTGGAGCCAGAAAAATATTTGAAGAAATAATGGCTGAAGATTATCCAAATTTGACAAAAACTATAAACTCACAGATCCAAGAAGCTCAAGAATATATGGCACAAAAAACATGAAGAAAAGTCTACCAAGACACATCATAATCAAGTTATTTAAAATGAGTGGTAAAGACAAGTTATTAAAAGCATCCAGAGAAAAGTAGTTATATTATGTACAGAGGAACAAGATAACAATGACAGCAGATTTCTTGCTGAAAACAGTGCAAGCCGAAAGACTGGAGTGACACCTTTAAAGAACTGGGAAAAAAATTTTGTCAATCTAGAATTCTGTACCTAATAAAAATATCTTTCAAAAATGAAAGCAACATATTGACATTTTTGGACATAATAAACTGAAGAATCCAACACAGCAGGTCTACACTATGATAATATTAAATAAAGTTGTTTAGGCAGCAAAAAATGATATAAAATGTAAATCTTAGTCTTATTCTACACAAAGGAATGAAGAACATGGGAAATGGTAAATATGTAGTTCAGTGTAAAAGAGATTTTTGTATTTCTTTAAAAGATAATTGAATGAAAAAGCAAAAATACTAGGAATGTATTTGGGTTCATAATAAATGTAGAAGTAAAATGTATAACAGCAAATAGCACATAAGACAAGAGGGGGATATAAAATTATACTGTTTATGGTTCTTATACTATACATGAAGTGGTAAGCCAACAAGAGAGAAAACTGGAATCATGAAAGATACTCAATTGAAAAGAAGACAGAAAATAGAAAGGATGGCATAAAGAACAGAATAGACAAATAAAACCAATTAGTACGATTTATTTTAACCCAATTGTACCAATAATCATACTAAAGGTAAGCAGTCTAAGTATCCTAATTAAAAGGCAGAGATTGTTAGACTGGATTACAAAAGCAAGACCCAACTATATGCTGCCTATAAGAAACCCATGTTAAATCTGAAGTCATAAATAGGTTAAAAGTATTTAAATTATATACCATGCTAATACTAGTTAAAAGAAAGCTGGAGGGGGGGCTATATTAATGTCAGACAAAGTAGATGTTGGAACAACAACAACAAAATGCTACCAGAGATAAAAGGGTCATTTCATAATAATAAAGGAGTCAAATAATCAAAAGAACATAACAAACCCCAAACATTTTTGCACTGAATAAGAGGACTAAAAATACATGAAGTAAAAATTGATAGAATGGAAAGATGAGGCAGGAAAATCCGTAATATCAGTCAGAGATTTCAATACTTCTCTCTTAATAATTGCTAGAACAAATAGGTAGCAAATCAGTAAGAATATAGAAAGCTAAAATAACACCATGGATCAATTGGACCTGAGTAACGTTTATAGAACACTTCTCTTAACAATAGCAGAAAACACATTCTTTTCAAGTGTACATGGTGCATTTACCAAAGATAGACCATATTTGGGGCATAAAGCAAATTTCAATAAAATTACAAAGATACAAATCTCACAAAGTGTATTCTCAGACCATAATGGAATTAAATTAGAAATTAATGACAGAAAGACACCTGGCCAATCATCAAATATTTGGAAACTAAATAACGTATTTCTGAATAACCTGTAGGGTCAAAGAAGAAACCAAAAGAGAAATTAAAAAGTATTTTAAATTAAACGAAAATAAATACAACAAACCAAAATTCATGGGATGCAGCTAAAGTAGACTTAGAGGGAAATTTATAGCACTAAAATGCCTAATTAGAGAAGAGTCTCAAATCAATGCACCTGGCTTCCACTTTAAAAATCTAGAGAAAAAGATGAGAAAATTAAGTCCAATATAAACAGTAAAAGGAAATAATAAAGAAAAAACAGGAATCAAATATAAAACCTTAAAACTATAGAGAAAATCAATGAAACCAAATGCTAATTCCTTGTGAAGATCAATTAAATTGATAAACTTCCAGCTAGGATTACGAAGGAATAGATAGAAGATACAAACTATTAATATTAGACATGAGAAAGGTAACATAATTACAGATCCTAATCAGTATAAATTAATACTGCAAACAAATTTATGCAAATAAAAGTGACAGCTTGGATGGAACAGGTTCCTTGCAAGACACACATTACTGAAGCTCACTAAAGTCAAAATAAATATATTGCCCTATATCTATTAAAGGAATTGAATTCATAGTTAGTCATTCTTATAAGGAAACTGTAATTCCAGATGACTTCAGTAGAGAATTCTACCCTAGTATAAATTAAATATTAAAGAAAACATAACAGTAATTCTTCCAGAAAATTGAAGAGGAGGCAATATTTCCCAATTCATTTTATGATGCCAACATTACACTGATACCAAAACCAGAAAAAAAGCATTAGAAGAAAAGAAAATTATTAGTATCTGTCATGAACTTTGATAAAAAAATTTAGCAAATTGAATCTAATGATCCATATAAAGGATAATACATCATGACCAAGTAGGATTTATTCCAGGAATGCAAGATTGGTTTAACATTAAAAAATCAATTTAATTTACCAAAGTTGCAAACTAAAACTAAAAAATAAAACAACAAAACCCCCAAACCACAATCATCTCCATAGATGCAGAAAAAGCATTTGAAAAAAATCCAACATCCACTCTCCTAGCTAACTAAAACTTGAAAATTTCCTCAACCAAATAAAGGTGATGATAAAACCTAGAGGCATCCTCATGCTTAACTGTATTTTCTTTGTAAGATCAGAAACAAGGCAAGGATATCCACTTTTACTACTTCTATTCATCCATCAATATATATGACAACACAGATGATTTTCAGGATGATTATACTGAGTGAAAGAAGCCAGAAATGGAGTACATTCTGTATGATATCATTTATATAAAATTCTGGAAAATGCAAAATAACGTATAGAGATGAATAGAAGATTCATGGTTGCCTGGGTATTGGGGTGTTGGGGAGTGTGGGTTTGAACAGGCAGGAGGAAGCATTTACAAAAGGAACAAGGACGCTTCTTGGTGTGACAAATATGTTCATTATTTTGATTGTGATGATAATTTCACAAGTGTATTCACATGCCAAAGCTTATTGAGTTATGAAATTTAAATATGTAGAGTTTATTGTGTGTTGATTATATCAATACTTCATAGATATATGAAGTCAAATTTAAACAAACAGCCCACTATTATGCCAATTCTAAAATCTCAGAAGTCAACAGGAAACATATTGGGGATTATTGATGAACTCCGCAAAATTTGGCATGAAACATGGTTCCAGTTTTGGAAATTATAGATGATTTGGTAGGGTGAGATTAATTCTCACTCTCAACTCAATCCAAGAGTGAAAAAGTCTCCCAAGTAACATACCAACTTGCAGGGTTTTAGATGTCACTGTATATCTGAATTTCCTCCACAGAAATTCTTCTCCCAACTTGTTAAATTTTAAGACTTCTCCTTGGAACCATGAGCAGAATGAGAAAAACACAGATGCCTCAACCTCACTGTAATAATGATTCAAGGCAAGCAAAGCTTAAGCTGTTTGTATTTCAGATTTTAAAATAGAATTGAGGAGAGCAACGTCCTTATCCTGGGTGCTAAAATGAATATTAAGGCAAAGCTAGTTTAGATCTTGTTAATACTACAATATGATTCTTTTCAGTTTGTAATCCAATGGGAAATCCACACATCCTTCCACTGCTTCCCTCACAATTAGTATTTTAAATAAATTCTACTTGCTTATTAATAAATAAGGTCTATTTACTTACTCAAAGGCAACAGACCCTACAGTACTATCAACAAAGGCTTCCCTTGTGGTCTCCTGCTGCTGCTGTTTATAGGGCTGCAATTACAGAAAAGGGTTCTCAGGAAAAGAAGAAATGACACCATTACCAACGACAGGAATTCTCCCGGCACTGTGGAGACTCTTTATTGAAAGAAATACAAAGCCAGTTTGTTGTTAGCAGAATGCATGGAGTTTGTTTGGCAGTGGCTTTGCTCCTTCTGGTCACCACCCTGCTGGTTAATGACGCTCAACTCTGAGCACCCTCCTTCTCTTCTTTCAGCACCTTTCTGAGTTAAATGTCTCAAAACAGGAAGGCTGCCACTCCAGGGAGGAAGCACAACAAAATTCAGGAGACTGATGGGCAGGGGAGCTAGATTGCTCATGTGTATTGTCTGGCTGTGCATTGTGGCTCAGAACAGATTCCTTAGCCCCTCTGTGCCTTGGGGGTACTCGTTTGTAAAAATGAGGTACTGTTAGCACCTATTTCATTAGATGAGGATTAGATGAGATGATAATTCTAAGATGCTTGGCAAAATACCTGGCACATACACAATGAATGTAAGCAATTATTACTATTAACACAGCTTTGCTGACACAACCGCAGTTGTGGAGAATGGATGACAGAAACATCTCTAAGCTGCCTCCTCCTGACAAGCACAGTAGGAATAAGACATAGAAGTACTTCTTCTAATGATGCAGCAAAATCTTCTTGGAAAGCGAACTATACAGAACCAGTTTACCAAATAATAATTATACTAATACCGCCAATTACTGAGTACCTTTGCATACACTGCAAAGGCATCACATACACTATATTATTAATTCCCATCGCAACCCCAAGAAGCAGATGAGAGAACTCCCATTTTCGAGACAAGGAAACTCAGGTCTAGAGAAGTTAAATACTTTGCCTCAGCTCACATGGATGGTAAGAGCATTTCTGCACAGAGCCTGGCAGAGTCTGACTCTTAGCCCATGGTTTTGCCACTATGCCAGGCGGTTTTTCAACCCACAAAGTGGTGCTGTGTTCTGAGCAAAGCTGTTCAGGAGGAAAACAAATCTTTCAGAAGGCAGAGTTTCCAACAATGCACAGTCTTTCGAAATTATTAAAACAAGGACAGTCTCAAGTACTGCTGGGTGAAACATACTTCCCTTGTCATACCTGAACACGGATATAGCATCAGTATTGCCGAGCCATCTCTGTCTGTCAGGAGAATATACTTGAAATGATAACGATTTTTTTTTTTCTGCTTTTTCCTTGGTTCCTACCTGGTACCATAATTCACATCAGGCTGTTTAGTGTTTACTTCCTCAGGTAAGGATATTATGTAGAAAGCACAGAGCAAAGAAATATGTGGCATGGTGGCATCAAGGTCTCACGGGGTTGGAAGGACCTGTAGCATCAAGATATAGAGTAAGGCTTCCTGTTTCCCAGTGGGAGGGAAGGATCCTCTGACTGATGCATAAATGAGTGCATGTTAATGTATATTTGGAGTATTTCATGAATAAAAATTAAGAAGTAGTTATAAGCAGGAGAAAATTTGATCTTATACTATCAACAAGCTCATAGCTATCAGAATACTCTCAAGATTCTCAAGAAAACTTACCATGATTAACTTTTATATAAAGTAACAATTCTATTAAAACATAGTAGCCTACATTAAATTCAAATTGTAACTATTAAAAATATATGCAACATATATATATATATATATATATATATATATATATATATATATATATATATATGACATATAAAAGGGCAAAGCCCCTAATATGGAAAGACCACTAATAAGTCAAAAAGAAACAAAGGAAAATGTTTCAGTAGAGAACAAACAGGTAATTCACCAGAGGAGAAATAGATGCATATAATCAATTAAGATTTTGAAAAGGTCCAAACTCATAAAAAAGAGATTAGATTTGTGGTTGCCAAAGGTGGGGAGAGGCGGAATTGGATGAAGGTGGTTCAAAGGTACAAATTTTCAGTTAGAAGATGAATAAGTAATGAACAACATGGTGACTAGAGTTAACACTGCTGTGTGTTATATAGGAAAGCTGTTAGGAGTTCTCAAGACAGGAACAAACTATTTATTTATTTATTTATTTTTCTCACCTATATGAGATGATGAATATTAACTATACCTATCGTGGCAATCATTTCATGGTATATATAAATTAAATCTCTGTGCTGTGTACCTTAAACTTATATAATGCTGAATGTCAATTACATCTCAATAAAACTGGAAAAAAAAGATTTGAAAAGGTTCCAATAAAAGCAAGATTCTTTTCACTCATTAGCAAAGGTTTAAATTACAATAATAGCAGTTTTAGCAAGGATTTAAGGAATGGGCCAACATTACATGTGGCTAAGTCTACTATTATGCATCCAAAGAATATTTATTGACATGAGAAAATTATGTCTTTTTCCTCCCTGGTAAGAAAAAGTGATAAACAATTATATATTTGAAACGACGCCATATTTTTAGTATCAAATACATTTGTTTATACTTTTGTAAAAAAAGTGACCGGAAGTAAATACATTGATATGAGTGGTTATTCTGAGCCCTTAGATTACAATATTTTTCTTCTAAAGATAACTGTTATGTACTCAAAATTTTTATAATAAAACTATGCTATAAAATTTTTCTCTGTATGTTCCAAGTTCCTTTAAAAAAAATCCCTATCTTAGTTGGGAAACTGATGAGACAGGATTCATGTTACACACCCCTCCATGTCATTGAGCATGTCATTACTGAGACATGCTGATAATGTATATAATTTCTTTGTAACAGTGTTGATGTTGTTTTCCCAAGAGGATTATTTAGGATTGGATGAGTAGGCCTATTAAAAATTTAACTTTACATAAAATAATTTTTAGAACTAGGAGTCCAGTTCAGCATGGACAGACTCTTTCCTCTATGATAAAGGAATGAAGAGAATACAAATTACAATACTCTATTAAAATATTGTTTTTTTCCAAACAAATGATGTGCTTAATAGCTGCTTCCCATTCAGTAAATCTACAACTGGGAGAAAAGTGATAAAAACCAATGTTCACCAAATAGTAATATTAACAAACCACTGTTTACCAGCCATTGTTTACTTGGATATAAAATTTTTAGCTTTTTGTTTAATTTCTAGTTAAAAAATCAGAAATAAAATTACTTTTTGGGCATTGTAATTTAAGTGGTATAAGAACATGATGGCTCCTTTGGGGAAATGAACTTTAAAATTCTACTTAATACTTTAGTAAGTAAAACTTCTCTTCAGGTGCTATTTTAAAATGTTTAGAACTGATTTTAACACATCTTATTCTTTGTAGTACCCTTTGACCATGGGCTTTCAAATTCCTACCAGCAATCAGACTTCAAATATCAAAACTTGACCTGATAACATTAACTACAGAAAAAGCTTGTGAAACACATTTTTAAAAATTGGGAGGTTAAAAAATAAACCCTAATGGATTTAGAAATGAGAGAAGGAAATTGTATGAAAGTTTTCAAGTCCTCTAGAGCTAATGTCTCATCAATATATTTTTACCCCAGCAAATATTAATAAGTGCCTTCTAAGGACAGAGCGGCCTCTCCTCTGCCGAGCCTCACCTCCTGGTGGGGAATTGGTGGAACATAAACCATAAGGAAAGAAGCTACTTTCAGGTAGTGGTAAGTGCCGGGTGTAGGGATGTAACAGAGTTACCTGGAGGTGGAAAGGAGGGAGGAAGCCATCTGACTGGTGAAGGAAGGTCTCCCTGGAAACGTGACTTTTGATTTGAGCTCCTAATAACAAGGGGTCAGGCTGTGGGAAGTGGGAAGCTCTAGGTGAGGAGATTAAGGCCCGAGGGCAGGAACAAGCTTAGCATGTTCCAGAAGTACAAGGAGGCCAGTGTGGCTGGAACCTGGTGGGCAAAGGGTACAGTGAAGAGATGTGAAATCAACAGCAGGGGGACAGATCATGGTTTTTGAAACGTGCTCCCAAGAACCCCCTCATCCCTACTATTCAACTGGATAATCACTATCTTTTATGACTTTCTGCTTCCGTGATCATTCAAGAGTGTTTTAACGTTAAACAGATTTGAAAACTTCTGTAGTTTTAATTTTATTCTAATCGCTAGAGGATATATAGACACACACACATATATATGTATATATACATGAATGTATATGTGACTATATAAACACACATACATTTATAAACATGTATACATATGCACAAACATGTATACACACAGACACAGACACACACACACACACACCCCTACATACCGGTGTTTTTGGGCATTTGCTAAGGATTCACTCTAGAGAATCAGTGGCTTAGAAATCATGGCAGAGGAGGTAAAATTGAACCATCACGACTTAGAAGTGCTTGAAGCTGGGGAAGCAGAGTTAGCCACAAGCGGGTGGCAGCTTTTCCCCAGCCGGAGAAGCTCAGTATGTCAGTGAAACCTGAGATGACTAATAAAAGACACATGAATGACACGAACAGGTATATTCTGAAAACAGCAGAGCTGGAAAACACTAACATTAGAGACGGAGTCAATAACAACAATGAAGGCTGCCAGGATTAAGTGGATCCGTGTCACTTAAGAGACATGATCTAGGTAGAGAAGAAACTCAACCCGTGTGTGAGAATGTTTCAACTATTTTGTTTGAGGAGAAACTAGTCTTGCTCACTGGAAAAAGCCAGAAGACTAAGCAAGAAAAGAGCACGAGGGGACGGTACCTACAGAACAAATCAGAATGATCTGAAAGGAACAATGTTGGAAGATGAAGTCTAACCATAATCTGCTGTGCGTGTCCTGAGTTCCGGAAATGACTTGAGGGGGAGAGGATGGCTTTTCTCGCACTCCATCACCCTTTGCAGTACAATCTGTCTGACGTTGGAGTCCTTCCAAATACCACAATCCACGTAAATAATGCATCCCTGTGTGTCTAGCACTGTGCTAGGCAGAGTCTCTGCTCACAGAGAGGAAAACCTACTAAAGAGAAAAGGCCTGGTGTGAGCATCCTCGGGCAGGTGGAGTGTATCCATTTTACAAACTCCTATCAGCAGAACAAATAATGGGAACAAACGGACCATAGCCCAGGGTCAAACCACATGGTAAGAGCAACCGTTGCCTTGGTGTGGAAGGGGAAGGGCAACACCACAGGTGGCCCAAGCTACCAGGGGAGGCTATTTGAATGGACTGGGGCTGGAGGTGCCCTCGGAGGACCCGGTAGAATTTAGGTGGGTGGAGAGGTAGGGGGAGGTGTTTCTGAATCATTAACAGCTCAGCAAGAGCAGTTCAATCTGATCCAACTGTGAGCCTAGAAATATTGCCTAATTATTAACTAGCAGGTGAAAGAACAGAAAAAACACCTCTGGTGTCACTGCAGGCTTCCACCTGGCTGTGGGACCATTAGGAGGCCCTTTAAATTATGCCTCCTGGGCAATACAAAGAAGGCAGAACTCTTGTGTGCTAAATTAGCAGACATAATTTCAACAACACCCAGAGTGAGTAAGGATGCTAAAAAGAAAACATTCAGCCATCTCTGATGAGGGTAGAAATTGTAAAGCCCTTTCAAAAATAATTTGTGATGCCTCCAGAGTAACTGAAATGACCATATCAGCTGCTGACCTGGAAACTGACCTTAAAGAAATATTCCAAATGGAAAATAAAAAGTCCAAGATATTAACTGCAGAGTTACTTATGCTATTTGAAACTTGGGAACAGCTCAAAGATTACCAACAGAGCAGTCAAAGTCATGCAAATCGATGTGTGAGATCTTTTTCACACAGGGAGAGTAAAGGTTAAAGTGCTTTTAAATATGCACTATTGGTGAAAGTGTAAAATGGGTGAAACTTTTGTCGAGGACAATTTGGCAACATCAAAATTTAAAACATTAATTCCTCTGAGTCAGTTCTAGAAACTTAGTATTTCAACTTTCCGAGTTCTAGAAACTTGGATAGTTAAAATACTTAAAGCGGGTAAAGGGCTTTACTGATTCCAAGGCATCTCCTAATTTCCTTTTCAAAATTATATAATACACACTACATCTGATCCCTGAAACAAAGGACATCATGATAGATATTATTGATAGGCCCACTTTCTAATAAGGGACATGAAGGTCACAGAGATTAAGAGATTTACCCTTACTACCCCTAAATTCATATGCCCAGCAAGTAAAAGTCAAATCCTTTACTAGTGTTTACTAGAATTCCATAAGGCTAAATACAGTCATCTTGTTTATGTAAAATATCTCTTTGTTTAGGCATAGAGCTCCATCTCACGGAGGCAAACCACTAGGGTCTGGGGAGTAATTCCATATTTTCTGTGGAATAATGGATAATACTGCTCCCACTATATTTGGGGGGTGGTGTTTTTGGGGGGAGGGGAGAGAGAGGGAGGGGGAGGGGGAAGAGGTAGAGACAGTGGGGTGGGGAGAGAAAGAGAAATGATTTGTTGGTCCTCTGACCTAGCATGTGTGAAAGAACAGACAAAAATAACTTATATGCAGATATAAGATGCAATGTGAATGCTTAAATGGAGGTGAGGATTGTGAGAGATCTATTATACACCAGTGTTGTGTATCCTTGGAGAGCAGGTTCCAACATGGAGGTGAGGCCTTATTATTTCACAGCAAGAGAAGTAATAATTCTCATCGTTCCTAAAAGCCGTGTGTACTACAATGGGTTTCACAATAATCAATTAATTAACCAAAGTAAATATTTAGAATGAGCTCCAGCACAAAGATATGAAATCAAGGCATATAAACGAACTTTAGACATGTAAAATCACTCTTCAGAAGGAGAGATTACACGAAAGAGAGCAATGGTGTCGCACTAGACGGCGGTGCCCAGTAATAACTTCAGCGAACACCTGTCGTCATTGCTTTGTTATTTATCAAGGAAATGTCTGCAAAAATTCAGTGAGTACAGGCAGAAAAACAGAAATATAGATCAATGGAACAGGATAAAAAGCCCAGAGATAAACCCACGCACCTATGGTCACCTAATCTATAACAAAGGAGGCAAGGATATACAGTGGAGAAAAGACAGCCTCTTCAATAAGTGGTGCTGGGAAAAATGGACAGCTCCATGTAAAAGAATGAAATCAGAATACTCCCTAACACCAAAATAAATTCAAAATGGATTAAAGACCTAAATGTAAGACCAGACACTATAAAACTCTAAGAGGAAAACACAGGCAGAACATTCTTTGATGTAAATCACAGCAAGATCTTTTTTGACCCACCTCCTAGAGTAATGAAAATAAAAACAAAAATAAACAAATGGGACCTAATTAAACTTAAAAGCTTTTGCACATAAACAAGGCGAAAAGACAACACTCAGAATGGGAGAGAATATTTACAAACGAAGCAACTGCTAAAGGATTAATCTCCAAAATATACAAACAGCTCATACATCTCAATATCAAAAAAGAAAACCACCCAATCAAAAAAAGGGTGGAAGACCTAAATAGACATTTCTCCAAAGAAGACATACAGATGCACAACAAACACATGAAAAGATGCTCAATATCACTAATTATTAGAGAAATGCAAATCAAAACTACAATGAAGTATCACCTCACACTGGTCAGAATGGTCATCAACAAAGAACTTACAAATAATAAATGTTGGAGAGGGTGTGGAGAAAAGGGAACCCTCTTGCACTGTTGGTGGGAATGTAAATTGATACAGCCACTACGGAGAACAGTACGGAGGTTCCTTAAAAAACTAAAAATAGAACTACCATATGACCCAGCAATCCCACTACTGGGCATATACGCTGAGAAAACCATAATTCAAAAAGATACATGCACCCCAATGTTCATTGTAGCACTACTTACAATAGCCAAGACATGGAAGCAACCTAAATGTCCAACAACAGAGGAATGGATAAAGAAGATGTGGTATATATACAATGGAATATTACTCAGCCATAAAAAGGACTGAAATTGTGTCATTTACAGAGACATGGATGAACCCTGAGACAGTCATACAGAGTGAAGTAAGTCAGAAAGAGAAAAATAAATATTGAATATTAATGCATATATGTGGAAGTTACAAAGATGGTATAGATGCACTTATTTGCAAAGCAGAAATAGAGACATAGACATAGAGGATAAATTTATGGATACCAAGGGGGAAGGGAGGGGTGGGATGAATTAGGAGATTGGGATTGACATATATACACTACTATGGATAAAATAGATAACTAATGAGAACCTACTGTAGAGCACAGGGCACTCTACTCAGTGCTCTGTGGTGATTAAATGGGAAGGAAATCCAAAAAAGAGGGGATATATGTATATGTATGGCTGATTCACTTTGCTGTACAGCAGAAACTGACACAGCAGTGTAAAGCAGCTATACTCCAATAAAAAGAAAAGAAAAAAATTCAGTCAGTATATACAAATTTTGGCAATTACAAGACTGTGTCAGTCAAGAATGTGTTTCATTTCGAGTTTTAAAATCCTCCCTCTCAGTGGCTCACTGTTTGATCCTAAACCAAGGATTAACTATTTTTCTATGCCTCAGTTTTACTATCTGTAATGTGGACTGAAGAGCTTGGCTCACATCAAGGGTTTTGGGGCTCTTTTTTCTCAAGGACTCTACTTTTTACACTAGTTCCTCTGTCCTGAATCAAATACTTTTTCCTATCTAAGGGACCATTTCCAAAAGCGTACTGTTACATCTGAGCTCATCTTCATTTTCTCTTGATCCCATATCTCCCTCAAGTTACCTTTAAATTTTTTCTTTTTTTTTTTTTTTTTTTTGCGGTGCGCGGGTCTCTCACTGTTGTGGCCTCTCCCGTTGCGGAGCACAGGCTCCGGACGCGCAGGCTCAGCGGCCATGGCTCACGGGCCCAGCCGCTCCACGGCATGTGGGATCTTCCCGGACCGGGGCACGAACCCGCGTCCCCTGCATCGGCAGCATCGGCAGGCGGACTCTCAACCACTGCGCCACCAGGGAAGCCCTGCCTTTAAATTTATCTGCTCTCTTTCTAGACAAACATCTTCAAAGAGCTGACTATACACAACGTTTCTGCTTTAAGTTTGTCATTATTCTCCCTCTTCTTTCCTCCCTCCCTCTTTTTTTTGCTCTTTTTGGAAGGGGGTTTAAGAGTTGGTCCAAATTTAAATACGAAGCAAAAATGAAAAGTAGTGAATCCATCAATATCATCAGGGTGTTATTACTATTAAAAATCTCTTTTCTTTGTGTAGCTCATTTTGGCTTTTCACTGGCTCCATCTCACTTGATCCTTCTGTTCAATCTTTAACCCACCAACCTGGCTTCTACCCCTACAAGTAGAATTAGCTCTCGTTAAGGTCACCAGTGAGTGACCTCCCCACTTCAGTCTTTTTACTTGACCTCTTAGAAGAAATCACTCCTGCGGCTGCTCCGTGGCTGAGAAATGTGGCTTGGCCCCCATTAGGTCACACATTTCTGCTTCCTGCTAATTTTCTGGTTGCTCCTTCTCAACCCCCCTGACTGACTTATGCCTTCTTTCTAAATTTTCAATGCTGGAGATTTTCCAAGCTCGCTCCGCCCCTCTCCCCTGCCTCTATTCTCTTCATGCTGTTTCCCATACATCTATGGCGCCGGCTATGTTCCACGTGCTGGTGAACACAGGCATCCTTGTATGTGTATGTGTCTGCCCCACGTCTCCCACCCCAGACCCGTATCTCCCTCTGCTTACGTCGTATCACTTAGACTTCTCACGAGAACTCAGACCTAAGGTGTATAGATCTGATACACGAGTCTCCCCTATATTTGTTCCTCTTGTATTTCTCGTTTCATGAAGCGTCACCACTACTTACCCTGTTTCTTGAGCTAGGAACTTAGGATCCATCTTGATTCCCCTTTCTCCCTCATTCCCCTCTCATCTAATCACACAGTCCTGAGGCCTCTACCTCAAAACTGTATCACGGGTCTGTCCCCATCTCTCCAACTTCACTCCCATCCCCCAGTGGAGGGCACACTCACTCTTCTCCTCTTATTGGGACTCGCAAGGTCTCTTTACTGATTCCCTTGCTTCCATCCCCACTCCAGCACCGAAACGCATCTCCTTTAATTCAGTCATGGAGTCTCCTCTTGGTTGAGTGAGTGAATGAATGAATGTATGAGTAACAAACCTTCAGTTGATCTTAGAATTAAGTCCAGACCCTTTCTCAGGATGCACAGGGCCTCTAACCACCTCTATAAGTCTTCTCATAACAGTTTCCACTGCAACCCATAAACGGGTCTTCCAGTAGTTCTTCAAGCAAGTCAAGCTCCTTCTGCCCTTAGGGTCCCTCAAACTCTCTTCCTTCCACTCTTTCCAGAGCTGACTCCTCCTCATCCTTCAGGATCTCAGGCTAAATTTTTTTTTTTTTTTTTGCAGTATGCGGGCCTCTCACTGTTGTAGCCTCTCCCGTTGCGGAGCACAGGCTCCGGACGCGCAGGCTCAGCAGCCATGGCTCACGGGCCCAGCCGCTCCGCGGCACATGGGATCTTCCCGGACCGGGGCATGAACCCATGTCCCCTGCATGGGCAGGCGGACTCTCAACCACTGCGCCACCAGGGAAGCCCCCTCTCAGGCTAAATTTTGACCTGATTCCATGAAGATCTATGGTAGATTCCCTCCTTTGTGCTCTACTGTTGCAGCATCCTACTATCTCCTTCCTAGTAATTATTATTTGTAATGACGTACTTATTAATTTACCTGCTTACTACCTGTCCCCACCATTGGACAATAGCTCCATGAGGGCAGAAATAACTTTAGTTCTTCACAGTGAAAGGTGGAAAACAAGTAAAGAAGGAAAAGAGGGAGGGAGGCATGGAAGGAAGGAAGGAAGAGAGGGAGGGGCGGACGGATGGACGGAAGGAGGGAAAATAGATGGATACTGTCACTTTATACAATGAGAAATAGTACGGAATCCCTAAAATTGGGAGGGGGCAATATTAATCCAAAAATCCATTTTCTTGAGAATAAAATTTTAGTTTCAATACTTTCTGCATATTTTGGCTTTATTTTTACATACACTTTAAAAATTATAATATGTTTTTCCTTAAAGGCTAGTATTTTCTTTACCGATTTGTTTTTTCAGTCAAAGCACGAAAAGCATGACTCTCCTGAGAAGTCTCTTAAAGAAATCCCTTCTCTGCGTTCTTCTCTCTGTCCTCACACAAAACAAACAAACAAACAGACAAACAAACAAAAGGTGTGAGGGGTGAGGCTGCTACTGGAGTGGGGTGGATCCCCAATCTTGACCACTGTCAGTTGGTACCAAGGAGTTTGAGGCAAAGCCAGGCACAGCTCTGTGGATATTTCTGATATTTATATTAGTTATTATAAATAATTTATATAAAAAAGGTGAACCACAAATAATAAGAGGAAAGAAAATGAAGCATTGTATGCTTCTGAATTGCTGCTGGAAGGAAATTCATTTTCAGCCCAAACACAATAGCGCTTCACCCCTTTGATATGTCATTGGCTGGAAGTACAAGTAAGTAGCAACAAGAAACTTACAGGGTCTTAGAGCTGCCTGCTGTGAGTACTTGGGTCTACGACCTGATAAAAGATAATCATAAGCCTTTAAGGAAGGTACTTTTTAATTTCTTTTTTTCAAATAGGAGAAAAAGGGGGTACAAATGGTTTGTACCATTCTAATAAAAAGAGAGCAGGTAAAGGGGCAAGAAATCAAAGGCAAAAATTTCCTTTTACAAACATTTACTGAACATGCACTGTGCTGGGAGGTGTCGGCACAAAGATGAATAAAACATAGTTCTTTCCCTTAAAAGGCTTAGCATCAAGAAGAAGATACAGATTGGGTGGAAGGAAGAAGGGATGGGTGGACGGATGGACATGGATACACACGCAGATACAGCATGAGGAAAGGATGGATGAGTAAGCATGGTCTCCCAGGGAAAATAAAGTAACCAGAATATAAAATTTAACAAGGAAGAGTTATGGAGACTCTGATTATAAATGTGGAGAAATGAGCATGGTTCATTAATTTTATCCATATCTCAATTGCCTTGGGAAATATCAATAGGCTTTCCCTTTACTTTAATGTACACAAAACTCTTACAGTGAATGAATGAAAAATGTAGTCTCCTATTAAGTCTTGTGCTTAAGCAGCCAAGGTTAGAGTTTAGTTGTTGCTTTATAACCAGTTTCATTCAGTGGAAAATACAATGGCACTCCCAGACCTGGCACGTTCTTCACCAGATGGGGAAGGAAAGAGGTGAGAGTGCCTGGATGGTCCTCTCCACCTATCAAAGATGGAGAAAACAGTCAAGATACATTATTCTGTAGAACTTAACTAGACCCTATCCAGATCTTGTCTCCTCATCCATGAAACGCACGGGCTGGACCAGATTAGGGTCAGCAGAAAGTTTTCTTCACGTTTGTACTGGTGTTGACTGCCTGGAGTGCCATGTTGACATATAAAAACACATACTACTTCAGTAGGAAAGAGGGTCCTGATAGGTTAGTAACGTCTGCATGGGAATAGTATAAGACACATTTGCCACTGTGGAGTGGATCACTAAGGTTTAAATGAAATATGGTATCTGAAATCTCTCTGAAAAATTAAACCCTAAACACCAGTATAAGCTATTACTATCTAAAGTCCTTTCTAATGCCCAAATCTTATTTCTACTGAGTTGGAGCTCTTACCTTCCCATACAATGGATACCATGTTACGATAAATTCTTAATGATCCTTATTAATGGTTCTTAATAATTCTTAATAATGATTATTATTTCAGTTTTTTGCCCCATGTCTTGTTTTCAGGTTCTTATGAACATGACTGGAACAGGCTTGGCCTTATTTCCTTTTCCTTCCTAAGCATGGGCCCCAGCAGGAGGCCGTTGAAAACAGAACACGTGGTTTACTCACTCAAAAAAGGAGCCCGGGGGCTTCCCTGGTGGCGCAGCGGTTAAGAGTCCGCCTGCCAATGCAGGGGACACGGGTTCGTGCCCCGGTTCGGGAAGATCCCACATGCCGCAGAGCGGCTGGGTCCATGAGCCATGGCCGCTGAGCCTGCGCGTCCGGAGGCTGTGCTCCGCAACGGGAGAGGCCACAGCAGTGAGAGGCCCGCATACCGCAAAAAAAAAAAAAAAAAAAAAAAAAAAAAAAAGGAGCCTGTCACACATCGACCGTGCAAAGGGCTGCACGGATGCTGTGTTGGCTCTTTTCCTCAGTTTAAGCCTGGGCTCGGGAACAGCAAGAGCTTTGTGAAGGGAGGTGGGTGGGAAAACGAAAACAGACACTTCTGGTTCCTCCTTACTCATGTGTTTACAAAGTTCCTCATTTTCCTTAAGGAACTGACAATTCATAAATCAGATACAGCCACAACCAAGAGAAACTACAAATACGAACAAACAAGGCCGCTTACTTAGGATTTTAGATAGTCTGTACCCTATTACCCTCTGTTGATAGGAAAAGGTGAGCTACAGAAGGCCCTGTTCACCCTGCTCCCAAGGTTGCTTGAACTGAGACCTGATTTCTAGCATCTACACGACTCTCACCTTCACGCTTGCCCTGGGTTATTGGTTACTGAGTAGATGCCATGGCTCTGCCAAAGGACTTGTCTTCCCTCTGTTGCAAGTTGTTTCTTCAAAGCCTAGAAAGATTAAAGTTCCTTACAATAATTCTCCCACATCACTTTCGTGGCTGGGTGTGCGATTAACTCTGCAGGGGCTCTCTGGGTCCATTAAAGAACAAATATACAAACAAACAAATAAAAACCACCACTGCCGCCAGAAAGATTACCTCAATTATAGAGATACTCTTCCTATAGTTCTTGTTAAAAGTTACCATCCTGCTTTATTTCCTCAAGATAGTACCTGGATGCTAGTCACTGTGCATAGTAAGGGCTTATGTTTCGAATTTTGAGGTTTTCCTAAATCTAGTATTTCAGACCTTTAAGAGAACCTGGACACCCTCCTTTGACAGGTGGGCATAGCAAGGCCCTCGGGACCTGTGCAACTGGCCCATGGTCATTTAGCCCCCACGTGACAGCGCAGAGGGGGATTCACACCCAGCCTCCAGGGCCCTCAGCACTCTGCTTCCCTATATGATGCTGACCGGCTTTTCCGGCACCTTCCTGCCTTCCCAGTCTTCTCTAGTAAGTCAGGGCCTCCTCTGGCCCCTGCAGAGCCTCTGGCCTGTCCCTCTCCCAGCCAAGCCCCAGCGAGGATGACATAGAAATCCAGACACGTATGACATCATCATCTTCCTCTATTATTTCCCTAAATTGCTTTTTTCCTACCCATGACAAGGCAGCATTTTCTCACAGCTGGGGATGAACACATTCAAAAAGACGTCCTCAAATACATGGTTTCCGAGAGAGGCCAGAAAGTTTTGAAAACAGAAAATGAGCATTTTTGAGTGATTGCCCAGTTCATGAAAATGTCTCTGGTTAGAACCTCGTCAGCAGTAATTCACTCTGAGAGAGGGTCCCCTGCGGAGACTTCAGTTGCCTCGCATTAGAGCGTGAGGCCTATTTTTCCTGCTGAGATAGAGTACATGGCTAGGAAGCATTAACTGATGGAGGCCACAAGAGTTCCAGCCAGTGAAGTGAGGAATGTTTCTTTAAAGATACCCTCGTTGTTGCAAAGCCTTAGTGAACTTGAAGACTACAGTATTTCCCCTTGCTCTTAAGGATAAAGTGTCTCTTCGCCTACAGGCATAAACCTGCAGAAGTAAAGTTTCAAGGTCAAAGATGTGCTTTCTATGAGAACAAGTAAATGTCCCTAATGAGGAGGAAAATATAGTTTATTATAGTTCAAGGATGTGTATCTTGATGCCCAAGACCTTTTTCTCCAAGATAAAACCTGGTTAGATAAGATGATACACAGTGCTTGAACACAGTAGATGTTCAAAATATGTTTTTTAGATTTGCATTGGCAGCTCCCTTTTAGGTACTTTATGGCTCGGGTACTTTTACCAAAAAAATCCATTGTAAAATTATGTTACAGTTAAGACCAGGGAAATGTAGCATCAGACAAGTTTCCCTACCCATTCCCAGGCCTAACGGGGTATTTTGTTTTGCTTTGTTTCCCCACCAGCCCAGGCCCTGAAGTACTCCAAGGAGTTATGTTCTCAAGTTTTCAGTTGTCATTTCCAGGCCTTATGTCTCAGAAGGTTTGAAAGAGGCCCTGGAATCTACAGTTGACACAGTGACTTGTGGAAATTACTTTGAGTAATACTGTCACAGAGCTACAATTTATGGGTGTGCTCTGGTACATGGGGATGCCTCCACTTGGCTTGTAGAGGAGAAGGGTTGTCACTGCTCCTAGAACAGGAGAAAAGTCAGAACAAGGGAATCACTGTTCAGAGGGGCCACATCTTCTTCTTTCTTTCCCTTAAAATAGAGAGTCAGCCAAGATCGCTCCCACCCCACTACTCCTCCCTACACTGCCCTCCAATGTGGGTAAAGGAAACTAACACTTTGGATCCCTACACCATGTCTCACACTTTCATTACCCATTGTGGAAACTGCAACAGTTCTCTGATGTTGAGAGTATTATGTCCCCTCTACAGACAGATGAACTCAAAGAAGGGAAATACGTCGCTCAAATTTATACAGCTAATGGAAAGAGCCTGGATTCAAACCCAAGACCTCAGGCTCTAAAGCCACCATCTGCCTCTTGCAGAGAGAGAGTTCATCAATTTCTAATGAAAAGGATTTTTCTTTGCAAAGACCACAGAAAGGGTCCCCATATATTGCTGTTATCAGCTAACTCCCCTTTCTCGCTCACACCTTCCAACCCTTCCCCCCTCCTGCTTGCCCTTACCAGCTTCTCCCATCCAGGGACCCCTCCACGTTCTCCCTGACACCAGTCCTCCCCCTTTTCACTGCTCTGCCCCCAGTCTTGTAGGACTGTGTGGTCTGGCTCCAAAATGACTCTCCTACAATGCTCATCATATCCACTTTGTGCCCTTGTCCTTTTATTTCAGCCACCTGCTGAAACCCAACCTGGATAAAAACCACCCTCCTTCTCTCTGTGCCCCGCCCCCCCCCACTGGGAACATACAACACTGCTGGGGGAAATCATGTCAGGTTCGCAATGCGTGTTCATCAACCTTCCTAAATTTCCAGTCAGCTTCTTCTCACTCCTCCAGCGACTGCCTTCAAGGGCTCTCCCTTCTCAAACTCTTCATTCCTCATCAGCCCACCTAACCTCACCAGATAACTTTGCCTCCCACTCTTTTGGGAAAGCATCAATAGAATCCTTCGGCCAAGAACTCCCTCCACCCGTGTTACCAAATCAACCGGCCCACTTGCTCCGGATTTGGTACCTTCCCAAGAGTGAATACGTTGACTCAAGTCCATCTGATCTGTGTTAATCACTGACAAGTTCAAAGTTTCTTTTTTCCTTTGGGAGAGCTTTCTTTACTTATTTTTAGACTGAAATGTACATATTTGCCCTATATTTATGATCATTTTTGATTACTGACATTAACTGGAGGGCATGACCACCACGGTCTTATTCATAGCAGTCAACTTTGTATTACTAAGTTTTTCCTGGTTAAACTTCAGTACAGATCTTAGATCACTGGACCCCAAGTCCTAAACTTGTAACTTTTAATGGAAATCTCCAGATTTCAAGCACAATAAATGATACGCATAAAATTAAATAATTGAAATCTTTTAAATTTCAATGCAATACAAAAGATCTCTATAATCATCACTCCCTCCTACCCCCCAAGATATATTTCCACCTAAGGTATTTATTTTTAAAAGTAAAAGTGTAAAGATAGGGCTGGCCTGAGGCAAAAATGTAGGAGGTTTTGTTTTAATCACTTCCCCCCAATTCCTGATAGAGTGGAAACAGTTTAGGCAGCCAGACCCCTGGATTTCCATTCCAGCACTGCCTCATTCTACCTGGCTAACCTTAGGTAAGTTAATTAACATCACCCAAGTTCAGTTCCCTTATCTGTAAAATGGGGTTAATAATATTTAGCTAGCAGAGGATTGAATGAAGCAAGGTATTTAGAGTATTTGGTACATACTAGGTGCTCAATAACTGGTGGAGTTATTACTATTATTTTCAGTATTCCTAGTAAAGCCATTCATAGCATAGCCTGAGATTTATACTGATTATGTCCCTAGGGAAACACACACACACACACACACACACACACACACACACACTTTTTCAAAAGACTTTGAAAACTTCTGCTTGCAGCCATGAGGAAGGAACAGGGATAGAATTAAACCTTCTGCTTCAAGCAGCTAAAAAGTAAGACAAAATACATGAAGTGACATGGACAATGGGAAGTACAGGACAGTGAGTACTGAGAGGAGAGAGACAGATGAAGTGAAACCTATGATTGTCCCAGTCTGCTGTCTAGAAAGTTTTGAGGATTTAACTCAGGGAAGAGAAACCCAAACAGAGCCTGAGGTGTACCTGAGTTCAGTGTCTGAGGAGGCCAAACCAGCAGGAAATTATAAGGTCGAGCGCTGGAAAGGAAGGAGCTAATCAGAGAGAGAGCTCTGGAGATCTTCAGATGAGTCCCCTCAAGTCTTTGGCTGAGTATTGATCAGGCATGTGAAGGAAGTACCAAGGCAAAAATCATGGAAAAGGAGCAGGTGGCACCGTTTCTGAAGCTCACAAAGCTCTGGGAGCCGATCAAATTTCCAATAACCAGAGAGGGGAAACCTTGCAATGTACTGGGGTAGAGTTCCAAGTAGGGTCTTGCCTCAGCAGTAGTATAAAATTATCTCCAGGCCAAAGGCTGCTCTAGACCCAATTATCCAAACTTAAAAGCAAGCCTTTGCATGAATTAAACTATTTTTAAGGAATTTAACTGTATCTCAGAACAAATCTCAAAAATATTTAAAGGAATACAAAAAAAATCCAGCACCTAACAATGTAAAATTCACAATGTCTGGCATCCAACAAAGAATTACTAGGCATGCAAAGAAAGAAATAGAAAAATATGACCCATCACAAGGAGAAAAATCCATTGAAAGAACTTAGAAACATCACACATAACAGAATTAGTAGATAAGTACACTAAAACAGCTGTTATAAATATACTTCACATGTATAAGAAGATAAATGAAAGAATAAGCATGATAAGGAGAGATGGGAAGATAAAAAGAAGAAAAAGACATCAAATCTCACAGACATCAAATAAGGAGGCTGATGGTTATGGCCACCCTTCATATCTAACCATGATTAATGACATAAAAGCTATACTTTAGAATTGTCCAAGGACCAGGTATAAAAGTGACTTTTCCAAAATTAATACATTTTAGATAATTAATTATATAAAGAAATCAAATCACACATTCAATCAACTGTATAGTTACTGAGCACCCAGCTCTGTGTTTGAATGATAGAGGAAATACAAAGATGAATTCGATATGGTTCTTGCTTGTATAAGTGTACAGTCCGTCACAGTCTGTGAGATACATGATAGCCTAATTATATAAAGGCATAATGTGATATATCTACAACTCAGAAACACAATATGGAACACAGAAAATGATAAGGCTGCAAAATAAAAGGAAATAAAAAGAAACAAGATACAGAACTCACTATGCAATTATTCTACATTTACAAATAAAAGGCGTTGACATTAATTCAAAACAAAACTCCAATATACAGTAATATGCATGTGTGCACACAGGATAGAAAACACACAAATTGATTTTAATATCGGAATAAAACTGTTTGGTTTTTCTTTCTGTTCCCAGCTGCATTAGAATGTCTACTGTAGGGCCAGGATACAATTTTCCATTATGAAATGCAAATATCTCCCTTCAGCTCATGTTGCTGTCAAAGATATCAAAGCTTCTCTATCTCAGTGGAAGAAAAGGAAACCAAGAAAGCTAGGGAATGCGTATGTTTGCAATGTATATGCATGTGTACATGTTATATATTTCTATGCAATATGTGTATACTTAATATATCTATACATATATAAATACACATGCAATTCTTTGAAGATATTTTCTCTAGTTTTAGGCTAGTGGGTAAGAAAGTGACTTGCACAGTTCAACATGCTAGTTGAATGGTACCTATACCACAGTACAGCAGACCGAATAAAGACTAAGCTCATCAAGAGATGGAAACCAGTTTAAAATTTTCAAAAAAATTGTTATGGCATACACAGGAAGAAAGACATTACACATCGATAATTCAAAAGAAGTCCATCTACAAAGGAGTAAATTTACAAAGCAAGTAGTGTTTATGTGCTTCATTCCACGGAAGAGAAAAAAATGACTATATTTCAAATAACTCTATTATGTTATGCAAGCATGTGGAAAGGACTTTCATTTCATAACAGCTCTAGTCAACAAGGATATGGGCTGTTGTCACTTGGGGAGAGTTACTGGAGGACAAGCCTTGATTTGTCTGAAGTGACATCAAGTACCTTATACAGTACACAGTACAGGCAGAAGCAAATATTACAGTTTTTGGAAACAATTATCTACAAATTCTCTTACCTCTAGCAACACTGTACACACACACATCATAAACAAAGCACTAGAACGAAAGCTCCAGGAGGGCATTTACATCCCCAGCACCTACGGCAATGCCTGACACATAATAGGTACTCCATACTCCGTGCTACCATTAATCTCTTCTGGGATTTCCAGAAGCCTCTAGGTGTGAGGCCAGGTGCCTCTCACCACTCTTCAATCCAGTCCCTGTAAAACAACTTGGCTGACTTTTTTTCTCTTTTAAACGTGAGTCAGAGGTTGCTTCCCTGTTTAAAATCCTTCAATAGCCTGCACTTCAGATAAAATCGGTACTCCTTGCTTTGGCAGGCAGGATCTGGCCCCAGCCAACCTCTCCAGACATATGTTAAGTACCAACCTGCCAACCCGCCCCATGCCAACTGCCACTTCTTGACCATGCATACACCTACTTTCATTTCCTTGAAAGAGCCAAGTTCTTGTCACCTCAGGCCTTTCCACAGGGAATTTTCCGCTTTTAGAATTTTCTCATCTTCCCAAATTCGCCCTTTCTTCTGGTTCTTCCCTCCTGCTACCAGGATAATTTTCATTTATCCTTGGGGTCTTAGGCCGAATGTCACTTCTTCAGGGGAACCTTTTCTGAACACACTCCAATCCCTCTGGGCTAAGTCAAGCTCCCATCCCTCTTTTGTAACAGCCCACAACTGTAATTATATAATCACCTGCACAGCTCTTTGGATAACATCTGCTTCTTTAGAAATGTGTATCTCCACAGGAGCATCACCTGTCTGTCAGGTAAACTGCTGTTTCTCTAGTGTCTTGTAACATACACTGTACATTATGAACTTTCAGTAATACTGTGGTGAATGAATGAATACACCAATGTACTGTCCTGCTGTCCTGGGGAGAAAAGGGTAAATAACCGTGGGAGGTATAACAGAACTGTCAAGGAGACATGAAATCAGGTACATAAATTGTGAAATATGAGTCAAGGGCCTATTTGTTTTCTGACACTTGATAATGAGAAATCTTTCAACAAGATGGAAAATGAAAACAAAAGAGGACCAAGCATCATCTTTTAGAGAGTCCAACTACTAAGCACCAGGCTATCTGTATCCCTTAATCATGCCTGTGACAGAGTGTCACCATCAATATCTGAAGGGACTAAAGAAAGGAAGTTTGCTGGCCTGAGTATAATTTTCATCTTAAAAATGAGTATGGGGGATGGTTTATCATCAGATAGTCTATCTGAGTGTCTCTGTGCGCTGATGAGATGGCTTCAGGTATAGATCCCTAGGTTACATTTTAAAGTCTCTGACTACTTCTCTTATTTCAAACCTCGAAGACCAGCAACAGACAGCAATCTAGTGGGTCAAAAGAGAGGGCACAGATGAATGAGCTATTTGGAGATGCAATTAGAGGTTAGGCTGAGACCTGCATGAGCAGCTGAGGGCCTATTTCTAATTTCACAGCAAAAGTGCAACTAGGAGAGATAGGAGTCAATGGCCATCCATGTGCTGTGACTGCCAAAGCTACATCTCCATACCCGCTTCTTTCATGAGCTCTAGACCCTTACGTGTGACTGATCACCACGTGTTTCCTTCAACAGCTTCTTCATATTCAACACAACCAAAGAGAAACTCGCCATCTTCCGTCACCCTTTTCCCTTCCAGCCTTCCCCATCTCAGTCAACGACTCCACCATTACACAATTTCCAAAGTTAGAAGCCCAGGAGTCACTGTTGATTCTTTACCTGCCTTACATTCCACATGGACTCAGTCATCAATTCCTGTTTTTTTTTCTTTCTATAATTAAATGTCTCATGGGGCCCTTCACTTCTGTCTCTACCACCATGATTATTATTGCCATTATTTTCTCTTACCTGGGAAACTGCTACAGCCTCTCATCTGATCTCTCTGCTGCCAGTCTTCCCTCATTCCCATCAGCTGTCTGTAGGACTTACTAAAAGTGCTCTAGATTCCACACATAAGAGATATCATATGATATTTGTCTTTCTCTGACTTACTTCACTCAGTATGACAATCTCTAGAGGAGGGATAAATTGGGAGATTGGGAATGACGTATACACACTACCATATATGAAACAGACAACTAATAAAGACCTACTGTATAGCACAGGGACCTCTACTCAATGCTCTGTAATAGCCTATATGGAAAAGAATCTAAAAAAGAGTGGGTATATGTATAGGTATAACTGATTCACTTCTGCTGTATACCTGAAACTAACACAACATTGTACATCAACTATACTCCAATAAAAATCATAAAAAAACAAAACAAAAACAAAAACTACAGCTCTAATCATATGACTCTCCTGCTTACCGCTTTTCAGCGACATCCTATAGCACCCTTTATCTGCTAGTGGCAGAACCGCTTATGTTGATTTGTATTTGCTTATTCCCTCTTCTCTATTTCCCCCACTAGGGTCTAATACAGGAGAGTGAGGTCTATGTCTTTTATTCCCAGTATTCAGTACGTCTGGCTCAATAAATCCCAGTTAAAAGAGTGATGCTTCAGGAGATAAAAGGATTTAACAAATGCCTCCTCATATCTGGGCATACTGAAGAGGATAAAGTTGTTCCTGGGAGGATTAAACAACTCAACAAGGAAACTAGAGAAAAAATATTCTGAGGAAGCAGAGTGGAATTAAAATGAGTGGGGGCATCCGTGAGTCGGAGAGAGGAAGAGCACAGAGAGGGGACTGTCCCCATGAGTTGTAAATCTCAGCTCTTCCCAGAGTGGCAGAGAACAGAGGCGCTGAGAGCAAACTCAGAGCTTCAGGAGAAACCGCGAGGTAGGAACCAAGGAACAACTCGGATACCTGTGAGAGGGAAGAGGTCTTGTAAGACCTCTCCAGGTTAAGCCGTGATAAGGCACGTGGCACTTCCACAGCTAACAGGGAGGTGTGATGCCTTTTCCGAACATGTATTTGAAATACAACAAATGGCACACTGAGCAACTTGGGGTGAGAGATACATGTCCACTTAAAGTCAATAACAGCTAAGGAGAGATTGCTGACATTAGGAAAGAAAACTTCAAAAAGTTTAGAGCAAAGCAAGGTATAATCTCACAGTCAGAGAACATCCAGGAAATATTACCCATTCCCAGGCAGGCCTAGGCAAGCAAGTTAACACCTGGGGACTCAGCTGCTGCTTTCCAAGCTTTCCAGTTGATGATGATAACTTTGGAGAAGAAGCCAGGGTAATAGGAAGGGAGCAGCTGGTCACACAGATGGTGTCAAAGCTCGGGATTTGATATTCTTGGTTTCAGCTAATGACACCAGAGGTGGGGATCTGGGGGCTCCTGAAAGGAGACAACGTGTATCGTAGGAAACTGGGAAGAAGCTTTCAGGCAACACCAGACCACATGAGGATTATTTTGAAACTTGAGATTAGGCAGTGACACTGTTCAGTGAAAACACAAACAAACAAAATTGTAAACTAGATCACAAGGAAGATATCATATGTGGCAAAGAAAGAAAGATGGATGGTCCTAGAGAGGGATCTCCACAGTTGATGGGAAAAGCCTGGTTTAGATGGCTATATTCTAGTGTCTCATGAGATGCTAATAGATATTTTTAAAAGGCTAAATTATGTCTAGGGAATCCTACCTAAGAGATACCACTCTTAAACTGGGCATTGCACATTAGCAGAGTAAAGGCTCTGAGGAACCCACAAAGAAAGCAACCTACTTGGGTTAAACCCAGAATTTGCCATGCTTGTTAGGCCACATAAATACTTACATGACATCCACCCTACCTAACAACTGTGGGACACTGATATTCCAACAGGCCAGTTTAGGAAACCTGGATCTATACCAATGCACAAAGAATTGATAATTAGAAAAAAAACAAGAAAAACTTTTAAATTCCACAAATCTAAAAGTATGAGGAATAAAATAAACATACAATACCATAAGGAGGGAACTATTAGCTCACAGACAAAGGAGGACTTTGAGCATGGGATTTAGTATACCAGTGTACCAGAAGAATGGTATATTTTGGATAAAAGAAACAAATTCAATGTAATGATCTCAAGTAGCACTTCATATGAAGAAGGTAAAGGGGGAAGTTCATGAAAGTGGGAATGGGATTGTGGTGGGGAACACGTGGGTGATGATGAAAGGGGAGGAAAATGAAGGAGGTGTAACTGTGGGAGCTCACAATGACCCATCCAAATGGAGTGATATGGCAGCAATAACTGCATCGGATTTCCTGGGAAATCCTTTTGATTAAAATCAGAGGGTATGAAAAATGTGTGCCTTGTTTTGCTGATAATTTTAATCTCTCAATAAATAGGAAAAAAGTAGTAACGAAAGGGATTTAGTGTCAATTTAATTTTAACATGTGAAGAGGAGTTGGTCATTTAGAAATATCAAAACCTTTGGGAGAAAGCCAAGCGCTCATAAAATCCAGCCTCCCCATAATTCTGTCAGAGACATTTTAGAGGAGATTTCTTGGGAAGAAGGATACACTAAATTATCTTTATGTCCCTTCTGAGACATTAAAGGTTGCCTCAAAGAGGCGCCAGCATGAAACTGGGCCAGGAGCAACATTCTGTGGTTCTATGACTATGGGAAAAAGAAACAAATAGCACCACACATTGGGTGCAGTAAAAAGATACTTTATATAAATATCCTATAAAGCTGTAAGAATTGAAACAATGTGGTGCCAGAATAAAAAGAGATCAGTAGTACAGAACAGGTATTTCAGCAACAGATTGAAATATATATAAGAATGGAATTTTTGATAAAAGCAGGAAGTACACTCATGGAGGCATGGCAAATTAGGACTATATATCAACTGTAGAGAGTGGGCAAAACCTTTCTGTATTTAGAAATGGAATAACCACAAAGGACTCATAAAGGAAATGCTAAACTTTATTTTTTTTAAAGGAACAATACTAAAGAGGCAAAAAACAGACTGGATAAATATTTTCAGAAAATATGAACGTCAAGATTAAAATGCTTAGGGCTTCCCTGATGGCACAGTGGTTGAGAATCTGCCTGCTAATGCAGGGGACACGGGTTCGAGCCCTGGTCTGGGAAGATCCCACATGCTGCAGAGCAACTGGGCCCATGAGTCACAACTACTGAGCCTGCGTGTCTGGTGCCTGTGCTCCGCAACAAGAGAGACCGCGATAGTGAGAGGCCCGTGCACCGCGATGAAGAGTGGCCCCCGCTTGCTGCAACTAGAGAAAGTCCTCGCATAGAAACAAAGACCCAACACAGCCCAAAATAAATAAAAATAAAAATAAAAATATTAAAATGCTTAAAAGTAATGACTAAATACAAGCTAATAAAAAAATCACCCAGAATCCTATGTGATAAATGGATATAGTATGAAAGTAATAAATATATTTACAAAAGAGGAAATATGAATAGAAAATAAATGCAGGAAAATGATATAATTTAAGAAGAGTAGTTATAAAATAGTTTAAAGTAAAATAACAGGATGCCATCTTTGCATATCAAGTCAGTAAATATTAAATGTGTTTATATTTTGCAAATTAATCACCCAGTATTGAACAAGAAAGTTTAAAATGTTCATTTGTTTTGACCAACTAATTCTACATGTAGTAGTCCATCCAAGCAAAATAATTCTAATTGCTGCAAAGCTCTACGCATAAAAAAGGTTCACTGCAATATTATTTGTTGAAAAACATCAAAAGGAAGAAAGGAAGGAATAACAATGTTTAATGAATGCTTACTATGTGTAGGTACTATGTAGTTATTGTATGTGAAGTTATATTATAATCTCACAACTGTCCCAGGAAACAGATACAATCATCATTTTACAGAAAAGGTAAAATGTTTTTACATACTTGAAGAGATTATGTTCTCCAAAGACACTTGGTTAGCAAGAGTAAAAAAAATGGAAATAGCTTAAATGTAAATACAGGAAAACTGTGGAAGATTTATTTAATGGATTATTCTAAAATTTTAATATAAAACTATGGAAAGGAAAAATAATTTAGGATAAGGTACTAATAAAAATACACAATAGAAAATTTTATATTTAATAGGATTCAAATATTTGCATAGAAAAAAGACTGGAAGAAAACATATAAACACTAACCAAATAAAACAGGACTTGACCCTGAGAGAGGGTCAATAAAGAGAGTCTGCTGGCAGCCCTGAGAACAAAGCAGAGTGTACTTCAGTTGGTGGGTGAGGGGAATGATGAAGGATGCTCAGGAAGAGCGCAAAAGGCTCAGACACAGTTGAAGCAGTTTGGCTAACACAGGAGATAGAGAATGTAATTCATGGTAGATATGGTAAATCTTGTATAACAAGTAGGGCTGTAATTCTTTTCATGGTAAGTTGCTGGGAAAATCATAAACTGGTCATGGTTAAAACGTCAGAAGACTCAAAATCATAAGAAAAAATCATGAATTATTGAGGTTGTGGCTTACTCTGGAAGTCACACAACATTTTCTGAGAGGAGTGGGAGGTGGAGACAAGAGTAAAGTAATTTCTGCTATAGGAATATTTCAATTAGGCAGTTGAGAAAATTTAGGCAGAAACATACAAATCTCTGCTCTCAACTTATTAGAAGGAAGTATCTGTCTAGATTAGCTTTAGGGAAAAGGAGTCCAGATAAACGCATGTTCAAACCATAGAGAATATCATTTTATGTACATACACACACATCCCATAGCAGACCAATCTTCAACTGTATGAATTTTATAACATTTTGGAGAATTTTATAAGTATTCCAAGTATAATGCTTTTAACTCAATATTTGACTTTCCTTTTTCTGTTTCTTGCTTTCCTGTCTCCTGTCCTCTCTTCTCATGTTCTTTGTTATATTAAATAAGAAACCACATATATACTTACATATGTATGTATGTGTGTGTACATATATGTTTGTATACATGTGCACACATGCACACACATTATATATAATTTACTACACCTAGTTTAGGCTTTTACATGTATGGCCCATATTGACAAAAAGAACAAAAACAAACAACAACAGCCAAAAACCAAATGTTTGGTCAACTCAACTCAAAGTACAAAGGTTCATGGGTGTGAAACTTAGTAACTCTCCAAAGGCAATTGGTTCCTACTTAATGCATACCACCTACCCTCAGCTAACTTGATGCGCAAAAGTGAACTGTCCTTTTGACATATAACAATGACCACACTGTAATAACTGTTGCTTCTCCATTGCAAATTCTGGGAGGGCAGGGACCATGCCTATTTTGTTTACTGCTGGAGCCACTGCACAAGGACAGTGTCTCAAAAAATGTGCTGAGTGTGTGACTCCCTCTTGCAAGAGCACAGGAATCACAACTAAGTGTTGAACAATCATCGCAAGAAAGACACTGGAACTCAGCAAAAAAGATACCCCATATCTAAAGACAAAGGAGAAGCCACAGTGAGATAGAAGGAGGGGTGCAATCACAACAAAATCAAATCCCATAATCACTGGGTGGGCGACTCACAGACTGGAGAACAATTATACCACAGAAGTCCCCCCATTTGAGTGAAGGCTCTAAGCCCCACATCAGGCTTCACAACCTGGGGGTCTGGCAATGGGAAGGGGAATTCCCAGAGAATCAGACTTTGAAGGCTAGTGGGATTCGACTGCAGGACTTCGACTGGACTGGGGGAAATAGAGACTCCACTCTTGGAGGGCACATACAAGGTAGTGTGCGCATCAGGACCCAGGGGGAAGGAGCAGTGACCCCATGGGACATTGAACCAGACTTACCTGCTGGTGTTGGAAGGTCTCCTGCAGACGCAGGGGGTGGCTGTGGCTCACCAGGGGGACAAGGACACTGGCAGCAGAAGTTCTGGGAAGTACTCCTTGGCATGAGCCCTCCCAGAGTCTGGCATTAGCCCCACCAAAGAGCCTGTAGCTTCCAGGGCTGCATTTCCTCAGGCCAAACAACCAACAGGGAGGGAACTCAGCCCCACCCATCAGCAGACAACCAGATTAAACTTTACTGAGCTCTGCCCACCAGAGCAACAGCCAGCTCTACCCACCACCAGTCCCTCCCATCAGCAAACTTGCACAAGCCTCTTAGATAGCCTCATCTACCAAGGGCAGACAGCAGAAGCAAGAGGAACTACAATCCTGCAGCCTGTGGAATGAAAACCACATTCAAAGAAAGACAGACAAAGTGAAAAGGCAGAGGACTATGTACCAGATGAAGGAACAAGATAAAACCCCAGAAAAACAATTAAGTGAAGTGGAGATAGGCAACCTTGCAGAAGAAGAATTCAGAATAATGATAGTGAAGATGATCCAGGACCTCAGAAAAAGAATGGAGGCAAAGATCCAGAAGATGCAAGAAGTGTTTAACAAAGATCTAGAAGAATTAAGGAACAAACAAACAAGAGATGAACAATACAATAACTGATATGAAAAATACACTAGAAGGAATCAATAGCAGAATAACTGAGGCAGAAGAATGGATAAGTGACCTGGAACAAAGAATGGTGGAATTCACTGAACAGAATAAAGAAAAAAGAATGAAAAGAAATGAAGACAGCCTAAGAAACCTCTGGGACAATACTAAACACATCTACACTTGCACTGTAGGGGTCCCAGAAGGAGAAGAGAGAGAGAAAGGACCCGAGAAAATATTTGAAGAGATTATAGTCGAAAACTACCCTAACATGGGAAAGGAAATAGCCATCCAAGTTCAGGAAATGCAGAGAGTCCCAGGCAGGATAAGCCCAAGGATAAACATGCAAGACACATAGTAATCAAATTGACAAAAATTAAAGACAAAGAAAAAGTATTAAAAGCAACAAGGGAAAAACGACAAATAACATACAAGGGAACTCCCATAAGGTTAACAGCTGATTTCTCAGCAGAAACTCTACAAGCCAGAAGGGAGTGGTGTGATATATTTAAAGGGATGAAAGGGAAGAACCTACAACCAAGATTACTCTACCCAGCAAGGATCTCATTCAGATTCGATGGAGAAATCAAAAGCTTTACACACAAGCAAAAGCTAAGAGAATTTAGCACCACCAAACCAGCTCTACAGCAAATGCTAAAGGAACTTCTCTAAGTGGGAAACACAAGAGAAGAAAAGGACCTACAAAAACAAACCCAAAACAATTAAGAAAACAGTAATAGGAACATACGTATCGATAATTACCTTAAATGTGAATGGATTAAATGCTCCAACCAAAAGACATAGACTGGCTGAATGGATACAAAAACAAGACCCATCTATATGCTGTCTACAAGAGACCCACTTCAGACCTAGGGACACATACAGAATGAAAGTGAGGGGATGGAAAAAGATATCCATCCAAATGGAAATCAAAAGAAAGCTGGAGTAGCAATACTCATATCAGATAAAATAGACTTTAACATAAAGAAAGTTACAAGAGACAAGGAAGGACACTACATAATGATCCAGGGATCAATCCAAGAAGAAGATATAACAATTATAAATATATATGCACCCAATATAGGAGCATCTCAATACATAAGGCAAACGCTAACAGCTATAAAAGAGGAAATCAACAGTAACACAATAATAGTGGGGGACTTTAACACCTCACTTACGCCAATGGACAGATCATCCAGACAGAAAATTAATAAGGAAACACAAGTTTTAAGTGACACAACAGACCAGATAGATTTAATTGATATTTATAGGACATTCCAATCCAAAACAGCAGATTACACTTTCTTCTCAAGTGCACATGGAATATTCTCCAGGATAGATCACATCTTGGGTCACAAATCAAGCCTTGGTAAATTTAAGAAAACTGAAATCATATCAAGCATCTTTTCTGACCACAATGCTATGAGATTAGAAATCAATTACAGAGGAAAAAACGTAAAAAACACAAACACATGGAGGCTAAACAATACGTTACTAAGTAACCAAGAGATCACTGAAGAAATAAAAGAGAAATCCAAAAATACCTAGAGACAAAAGACAATGAAAACATGATGATCCAAACCCTATGGGATGTAACAAAAGCAGTTCTAAGAGGGACGTTTATAGCAATACAATCCTACCTCAAGAAATAAGAAAAATCTCAAATAAACCATCCAACCTTACACCTAAAGGAACTAGAGAAAGAAGAACAAACAAAGCCCAAAGTTAGTAAGGTTAACTAACTTTAAGTTAGAAGGAAAGAAATCATTAAAGATCAGAGCAGAAATAAATGAAATAGAAACAAAGAAAACAATAGCAAATAACAATAAAACTAAAAGAAGATTCTTTGAGAAGATAAACAAAATTGATAAACCTTTAGCCAGACTCCTCAGGAAAAAGAGGGAGAGGACTCAAATCAATAAAATTAGAAATGAAAAAGAGGGAGAGGACTCAAATCAATAAAATTAGAAATGAAAAAGGAGAAGTTACAACGGACACCACAGAAATACAAAGCATCATTAGAGGCTACTACAAGCAACTCTATGGTAATAAAATGGACAACATGGAAGAAATGGACAAATTCTTAGAAAGGTATAAATTTCCAAGACTGAACCAGGAAGAAATAGAAAATGTGAGCAGACCAATCACAAGTAATGAAATTTAAACTGTGATTAAAAATCTTTCAACAGACAAAAGTCCAGGACCAGATGGCTTCACAGGTGAATTCTACTGAACATTTAGAGAAGAGCTAACACCCATCCTTCTCAAACTCTTCCAAAAAAATTGCAGAGGAAGGAACACTCCCAAACTCATTCTATGAGGCCACCATCACTCTGATACCAAAACCAGACAAAGATAGAACAAAAAAAGAAAATTACAGGCCAATAACACTGATGAATACAGATGCAAAAATCCTCAACAAAATACTAGCAAACAAAATCCAACAACATATTAAAAGCATCATACACCATGATAAAGTGGGATTTATCACAGGGATGCAAGGATTCTTCAATATATTCAAATTAATCAATGTGATACACCATATTAACAAATTGAAGAATAAAAACCATATGATCATCTCAATAGATGCAGAAAAAGCTTTTGACAAAATTCAACACCCATTTATGATAAAAACTCTCCAGAAAGTAGACATAGAGGGAAACTACCTCCACATAATAAAGGCCATATATGACAAACCCATAGCAAACATCATTTTCAATGGTGAAAAACTGAAAGCATTTCCTTTAAGATCAGGAACAACACAAGGATGTACACTCGTGCCACTATTATTCAACATAGTTTTGGAAGTCCTAGCCATGGCAATCAGAGAAGGAAAAGAAATAAAAGGAATACAAATTGGAAAAGAAGAAGTAAAACTGTCACTGTTTGCAAATGACATCATACTATACATAGAGAATCCTAACGATGCCACCAGAAAACTGCTAGAGCTAATCAATGAATTTGGTAAAGTTGCAGGATACAAAAGTTAATGCACAGAAATCTCTTGCATTCATATACACTAATAACAAAAGATCAGAAAGAGAAATTAAGGAAACAATCCCATTCACCACTGTGACAAAAAAGAATAAAATACCTAGGAATAAACCTACCTAAGGAGGTAAAAGAACTGCTGTACTCAGTAAACTATAAGACACAGATGAAAGAAATCAAAGATGACACCAACAGATGGAGAGATATACCATGTTCTTGGATTGGAAGAATCAATATTGCGAAAATGACCACACTATCCAAAGTAATCTAAAGATTCAATGCAATCCCTATCAAATTACCAATGGCATTTTTTACAGAACCAGAACAAAAAAAATCTTAAAATTTGTATGGAGACACAAAAGGCCCTGAATAACCAAAGCAATCTTGAGGAATCAGACTCCCTGACTTCAGACTATACTACAAAGCTACAGTAAACAAGACACTATGGTACTGGCACAAAAACAGAAATATAGATCAATGGAACAGGATAGAAAGCCCAGAAATAAACCTATGCACCTGTGGTCAACTAATCTAAGACAAATGAGGCAAGGATATACAATGGAGAAAAGACAGCCTCTTCAATAAGTGGTGTGGGGAAAACTGGACTGCTATATGTAAAAGAATGAAATTAGGACACTCCCTAACACCATACACAAAAATAAACTCAAAATGGATTAAAGACCTAAATGTAAGACCTGGCACTATAAAACTCTTAGAGGAAAACATAGGAAGAACACTCTTTGACATAAATCACAGCAAGATCTTTTTTTGACCCACCTTCTAGAGTTATGGAAATAAAAACAAAAATAAACAAATGGGACCTATTGAAACTTAAAAGCTTTTGCACAGCAAAGGAAACTATAAACAAGATGAAAAGACAACCCTTAGAATGGGAGAAAATATTTGCAAATGAATCAGTGGACAAAGGATTAATCTCCAAAATATATAAACTGCTCATGCATCCCAATATTTAAAAAACAATCTAATCCAATAATGGGCAGAAGACCTAAATAGACATTTCTCCACAGAAGACATACAGATGGCCAAGAAGCACATGAAAAACTGCTCAACATTACTAATTATTAGAGAAATGCAAATCAAAACTACAATGAGGTATCACCTCACAATGGTCAGAATGGGCATCATCAGAAAATCTACAAACAACAAATGCTGGAGAGGGTATGGAGAAAAGGGAACCCTCTTACACTGTTGGTGGGAATGTAAATTGATACAGCCACTATGGAGAACAGTATGGAGGTCCCTTAAAAAACTGAAAATAGAATTACCATATGACCCAGCAATCCCACTACTGGGCATATACCCAGAGAAAACCATAATTCAAAAAGTCACATGCACCCCAATGTTCACTGCAGCACTATTTACAATAGCCAGGTCATGGAAGCAACATAAATGCCCATCGACAGACAAATGCATAAAGAAGTTGTGATACATATATACAATGCAATATTACTCAGCCATAAAATGTAACGAAATTGGGTCATTTGTAGAGATATGGATGCACCTAGAGACTGACATACAGAGTAAAGTAAGTCAGAAAGAGAAAAACAAATATTGTATATTAACTCATATATGTGGAACCTAGAAAAATGTTACAGATGAACTGGTTTGCAAGGCAGAAGTAGAGACACAGATGTAGAGAACAAATGTATGGACACCGAGCGGGGAAAGCGGCGGGTGGGGGGTGTGTATGGGATGAATTGGGAGATTGGGATTGACATGTATACACTAATATGTATAAAGTAAATAACTAATAAGAACCTGCTATAAAAAATAAATAAAATAAATAAGTAAGTAAGTAAGTAAGTAAGTAGGGGAAAAAATGTGTGTTGAATGAGTTAAGTGAATACTGAAGCCCTATGTATCTTTCCAGACAGCTCAAGTCCCACCTCCTTGATAACATCTTCCCTCAGAGCCCCAGGCATTGATCCTTCTGGAAATTACTGAACCACTTCTTAGCACCTGATTCTACACATTATTTTTATTGCTGTTTTTTGTCGCTGTGTTTTTCAGTTTGGGGAGATATGCTCCCTCAACCCTCGAGGACACTTATATACATATATATTTTTTTCTATTTCCCAAAGCACTTATTACAGGGCACATGGAAAATCTGCAATAAACATGTGTTGAATTAAATGATCAACTCTTTCAAATGACCTTCTACTTTGTGACACCTCCTAACATTTTCTATAATGAATACACGACTGTTATTACTATTTCTAAGTGTGACGGCAAGAAAACAGGGAATGCAGTGTCCGTTGAGTTGGGTTTCTAAGTTCTGCCACTTCAGTGCTGGACAAGTCACCCAAACTCTGGTCCCCTCTTTCCCTGTTTTTAACATGGGAACATGAACAAGAGCCACGACCACCGTTAAGTGTATACCTGTCTCAGAGAAGACTGTGGAATCAAATGGCGTAACGTCTGTGTAAGAGTTTTGTAAATTGGAAAGCAAATGTTAGCTCTTCTATTTACCCATTTAAAATACAAAATTGATGTTGCAGTGCCACCAGTGAGAGATAACTGCGTGTGGCTTTTTCTGAGAATGGCTGTTAGGCAGAAGAGTGAGGTGATGAGGAGAAGAATCTCAAGCACACAGCCTGCCAAACCATGCCCCAGTCATAGATCCCAGACCGGGCTCAACACCTGCGCGTGCAAAGACTGCCAAGGCACCTGTCACCCACACCCAGTGGTGTGGCTGCAGGCATCTTCCAACCCAGGAGAAAGCTTACCCGACACGAGCTGCTGTCCAGGCAACCCCACGGGAACCATGCCCAAGTTATTCATAGCGGTGGCCCAGGCGGTGGGGTCTGTCACTGACATGTTCAGCTGGGTCGTGTCGATCGCGAGACTCCCCAAACCATCGGCTGCTGTGATGGGGTAGGGGGGAAGAAACGCTGACTTAGAGTCCACAGGCAATGGTGTCTCTTTGAAAACAAATCGCATTTCTAGAGACATGAGGCTTCGTTTAAGCACATTCCCAAACCACAAAAAATAACAGCACTGTAATCTACAGCAATGCTTTCTCCAGATGCAAACATAAAAGAGTTTCCAAATACATTCTGGGAGGAAACTGAATGACATGCAGTTTATATTATACACAGCATGCCATTAAGGAAGTACCCCTGGAAAAAACTGAAGAATCGCTTCCTTCTCCAGGTGAAACCATAGTTAAGTTCCCTGGTGGAGAGGCAAAGCCAGAGGACTCTCTGGGTAAAACAAGTCAATTGGCTTAGAATAAATAAACTCATCTGTTTCCGAGTGTAATTCTGAAGCAGGCACACCCTCTAACCATCTAATAAAATCTCTAAAATTAGCTGTCAGCAGTCAAATTGGTCCTGACTGAATTTATTAAGTGTTACCTTGTAACATATTCCTTCATTACAAACTATTTACATCAGTACATTAAGGAAATGCAGGTATCTTTCTAAAGTGACTCCCAAAATATTTCTTATAAGCACAGACTTTCATCGAAACAAAATAAACAAATAAATAATATTGAAGACAAATAGCACAGAGCTTAAAAAAAAAAAGGTCAGCAAAATAAGTTAAATTTGACTTAATGCTCTTTGAAGTTCACTAGTTCCAGAGCCTTGTTTCTTTGAGGAGCCCAGGCTCCTGGTTCAATACTTATTTTCATGGCTGGGGAGGCTTTCCCCTAAGACGCAAAATGCCTTGTTTGTGTTCCGTGCTGGCCACCAACATTTACCTGCAGCCATCATCTGAGGAAGCTGCTGGGGACACTGTGTGATGCTTTCAACGCTGCCTGCATCTACTACTGAATTACGAGCATCCTGAGGGGTGGGAGTGCTTTGATGGCTGAGTGCAGGGTCCCCACGGAGATCATCAGATTCTGCAAAAGGGGAAAAAGAGCAGTGCGGTGAGAAAGTGTAATCGTTAACTGGGGGACCTCTCATGGGAAAAACTGTTGTCTGTTCAAAACAAACAAACAACAACAACAACCAAACAAATAAACAACAAAGAACAGCTTTCAGTGAGAGGCACAGAGGCGAAGCTGCATCCTTCTCTGGTCTGGTCTTGGAGCCCGGGAGATGTGCGGGTCAACTGTCAAACCACCCGGAGCAGGGCTGGATGAAATAAACAGCCTGTCTGTGGAGTGGCTAGTGCCTGGCCTCCTACTGAAGAGCCTTCACAAACAGGACTAATCAGACCCTCACAGCCTGCTCTGAACATGACACATCAATGGAGAGGGCAGACGCGGGGCTAAATGTGATTTTTTTTTAAGTTAAAAAATTAATTGATGTTATTTTCGAAGACGGTCGTCTGTGAAATGTATTCAAGAGAGGGAGAAAAAGTTGGGAAGAGGGAGAAAAAAAAGCAAGGAGCTACTCCCTGCGAGATTGGTAAAGAGTGTGCTCAAATTACAATCGTCAGGAAAGGCAAAAGGGAAGAATGGTGTGCTGCCCACCCGTCAAAGAACATGCAGAGGGTGCTGGGGCAGCAGAGGAAAAGCATTTGTTTTCTTAGTTCTATGACAAGGTAAATTTAACTGGCCGCAATTTGTTTGGTCTGAATTTTCCCGAGAATTGCACAGCTTATATAGAAATGTATTTTTATAAGACTTTTCAAAGCACCTTTCTGAAAAAGACAAAAACCAAAACATCACTTAAAGTTACAAAGGGTCCCTCTATGTTGTACCATTTATAAAATGCTATGCCTTCTCTCCATCCTTAAAAATGCAAAGACATAGCATTCCTACGTACATATTTTACGAGCACTTTCACCAGTTCAAGACTGGAAGACAAAACATATCACTTGGATGGCTGATCTGAGAAGTTTGAATTTTAAGTGGATTGGTAGAACAACTGAATTCGAAGTACTTATCTTTATTTAGGCACAAATTTGGAAATTTTTTTCAACTGTCTTTCTGCTAATATATATTTTAGAATTAGTGTTATAGTCTGTCAGTGTATCTAGTATGAAGTTTGGACCTTTTATGGTATGCTCTTTTATTTCTTTGATTCTTAGGTGCAAGAATCAGTGATCCTTTTGAACACTGTATTCTCAAAAATCCAAAAAACAAACAAAAAAACCCTTACTGCCAGGTGAGTATAAGTTTAATTCAAATGGAAGCTCAGGTTTCAATATCTCAAGGATAGGTGGATATTGAGCAAATCGTTTCTATGGTCTCCACAAATCCCTAGCCCTCAGACATAGGGGAATGAGAGATGGTGGGGAATTATTTCCAATAGTCTATCAGGAAGATAAACACCTGCATCAAGAAGTAGTGAATGATTTCAACTTTGGGAGCAAACTGTACTCAGGACAAATGTTTCAAACTTCACAATTAGACTCTACCACCCAAATAAACTCAGAACGTGTTTATATATTATATGCATCATTTATCCCAGGCAGTGGATGCCATCAGACAAAGAGATTCTCACCATATAAAATACACCCAATAACATCAATACATAGCTAACCAAAATGCCTTCCCTTTAGCTAGCCATAGACCAGCAACATTTCTGTGGTGAAACCTCAAAGCATTTTCCTCTCTCCACCTCCAGCCATGTCAGAACACCAAAGCAAAGCCAGGCCACAATGTGTTCATTCTTTTGCTCAAATGGCCCAGGAGGAGAGGCGCTTCAGATTACTGCAAAGTCACTATTTGTCTTACTTATCTCCCCAGTGAAGTTTAGTTGGCTGGTTCTTTTTCTAGCTCAAGTTCTCCCAAACGGGCATTAATCACAACTTTTTTTCCTGTCCAGTGAGTCTGCAGTTCTAGAACACTGTATCAGAGAATATCCCTTTACTTTGTAGGCTTTATGACTTGTGCCTGACTGGCCGTGTTTCACTTTGCCTTTTTCGCTACAGTATTTTAGGGGTGGTGGGAGCTCTCCTTGGCTTTATAACTGTTCCAGTGTTAGTTTTCACTTCAGTGACCGTGGTATTACTAAGGGGAATCGAGTGTCCTGGTGGCCCTTAGCTTCTACCTATGCTTTCCACCTCCATTTTAAGACTGATACTGTTTCACCGAGAATAGTAACAAAACCGCTACTGTTTCATCACAAAAAGTACTGCTTCCTTGGCAAGCTGTGGTTTGTAAACCTGAATTTATCCCCTAATGAGATGGTGACATTCTATGTATGACATCTCTTCAATCTCCCTATCCAATGGTTTGAATGACATACAACTTCATGTGGCTGCCATGTACCTAGAATGGTGACTCTAAAGGAAGTTCTGTCATGTCTTAGGCATTTACAATAGACTCAAGGATGCCTCGCAATTCTTTTTTAAATAAATTTATTTATTTATTTATTTTTGGCTGCGTTGGGTCTTCGTTGCTGCGTGTGGGCTTCTCCCTAGCTGTGGCGAGTGGGGGCTACCCTTCATTGTGGTGTGCAGGCTTCGCACTGCAGTGGCTTCTCTTGTTGCGGAGCACGGGCTCTAGGTGCGCAGGCTTCAGTAGCTGTGGCACGCGGGCTCAGTAGTTGTGGCTCGCAGGCTTTAGAGAGCAGGCTCAGTAGTGTGGCGCACGGGCTTAGTTGCTCCGCGGCATGTGGGATCTTCCCGGACAGGGCTCGAACCCGTGTCCCCTGCATTGGCAGGCGGATTCTTAACCACTGTGCCACCGGGGAAGCCCAAGGATGCCTTTCAATTCTTTAAAAATTTTAAAGTGGGGCTTCCCTGGTGGTGCAGTGGTTGGGAGTCCGCCTGCCGATGCAGGGGACACGGGTTCGTGCCCCGGTCCGGGAGGGTCCCGCGTGCTGCGGAGCGGCTGGGCCCGTGAGCCATGGCCGCTGAGCCTGCGCGTCCGGAGCCTGTGCTCCACGGCGGGAGAGGCCACAACAGTGGGAGATCCACGTACCGCAAAAAAAAAAAAAAAAATTTAAAGTGATTTGGTTTGGGAGAAAGGTGATATTTTAAATTAACTATCACCTGGTAATTTATGAATAGTTACAAGAGTGATTTTTATACTCTACTAACATCTATTGTTCCTATTGAGTACCTGCCTCTTTAAATGATTCAAGGCCATGCCTAATTCATCATTCCAATGAATGTCTCTGCCTTACTTTTCTTATTTCTAAACTATAGAAAAGATTAATATTCTTAATGTTTATTTACACACAGAGATGTGGGGAGTTAAAAATTATAGCTAATAAAGCACTTGGAATATAGTAGGTGCTAATTATTATTATTTTATTTGAAAGTGTAGTGTTTCCATTAAGGTACCCTGGGATCTTTGTGTTCTACTGGATAATTATGTAATTAATTTTAAAACAGTGAGTAACACTTGATATTTCTAAAAGTAAGTGTTGCCCTAGTTTTCTGTGTCACATCTAAATTGTACCAGAATATTTCTTCCTTTTCACCGTTCCTTTATAAAATAATATAATGTAATTTAAAAGATGCATAAAATTTTCTCTCTAGGTTTTTCTTTTTCTACCTATGCAACTGCAAAAGATTTCAAGAGATTCATGATGAATTGTGAAATTGGCAGTTTCTATTTACAGCTTTTAGTGAAGTAAGATCATCCCCAAACAATCAGATGTACAAAATGCCAAGGATAACAGTACAGTTTTGTCCAGGTTTCAACTGAAATCTAACCTGTTCTTTGTTAAGGTACATTCAAGTACAAAACCTCAGACCCAATTTCATAACTGTTCAACAAGACATATTTATGCTCAGAATTTCATTGAGCTGTATCAATGGGGCAAATAGTTTTTGAAACTCACCAAGCCTAAGAAAATACTATTTGGCCTAAAAAAATGACACAGGCTTCTCCTGCTCTAAGAAACACAACTCATTCTACCTGTCTAAGGTCCCAAGGAACACAAGGACGGACACACGGACACACACACACGGACACACACACACACACACACACACCGTGAGTAATAAAATCCATCTGTAACTGTCCACAAAACACAGATTCCTATTAAAAGGGGGTGGAGTTGAATTTAGTCTTGAAAATTTTTCTTTTGTTAATTTAAAAGGATGATTTTGTTTGACTTAAGTCCTTAGGTTTATACCTACTTCAATAGAAGAATAATTATAGTGAGAAAATCTGATTTATTAACGTCTTGTTGAGAGTTCATTTGAAAGGAAACTTATTTCATATGACATCTGAAACTTTCTTATTTTATAGGAAGTATTCACTAGCATTATCATGGTTTATATTCTAGCAAATATAAAAATGCATTCCCATCCAAAGTTCTACTTTCTGCTTCTATTACTAAGAAAATATCTCACTTTGATCTCCATGTAATCAGTAGGATGTTCTCTTGAGGTTATGGAAATGCTCATAGTTTAAAACAATATAGAGTATTGTTAGATAGACATTACTTATGTTTTAACCCCATGATTTTTAAGCAACCGTTTAGGAATAAGGGAGACATTTCTGCTTCCTATAATGGTAAGTGAAGTAATTCAGACTAATTCTCCCACTGAGGAACAACCAGAAGAGCCTAATGTCTTTCATCAGTTTTATAAAATTCTCACTATTATCTCTTCAAACACAAAAGGATCACAAAGACATGCTTAAATTATGGTAGAGGATTACTAAGCAGGCTTCTAAGGAGAATGGGTCCTCTTACACTGATCTAGGAGACGGGTGGAATCTGCAAGTTTCGAGGCAGAGCAGAATTGCTCTGCAAAATGTGGTAAAAAAAGGGGCTTCCCTGGTGGCGCAGTGGTTAAGAATCCGCCTGCCAATGCAGGGGACACGGGTTTGAGCCCCGGTCCGGGAAGATCCCACATGCCGCAGAGCAACTAAGCCTGTGCGCCACAGCTACTGAGCCTGCACTCTAGAGCCCGCGTGCCACAACTACTGAGCCCGTGCACCACAACTACTGAAGCCCGCATGCCACAACTACTGAAGCCTGTGCGCCTAGAGCCCGTGCTCCACAACAAGAGAAGCCACCACTGCAGTGAGAAGCCCACACACTGCAACAAAGAGTAGCCCCTGCTTGCCGCAACTAGAGAAAGCCCGCGTGCAGCAATGAAGACCCAATGCAGCCAAAAATAAATAAATAAATAAATAGATTAAAAAAGAAATGTGATAAAAAAAAAAAAGAGAGAGAAAAAAAGGACACCAAGGCTAAGTGCTTTGAGGGGAAAGAAAGAAGGGATCTTTGGTAGCCACTCATGAGAAAAGGGGACTTCAGAGAAGAGAAATGACTACAGCGGACTTTGAGATGCTTCACTGGGAAATATACAGTGTAAACCTTTCCTCTGGGCCCTCTACAGAAATGTCAGCAAAGTCTATGTTGCTGCTGACTTCTTAGATGGGAGTGGTTTTTGGATGGTGGGTACCCTTTAGAGGAGAGAGCTTGAAGAGGGTTATAAGGAGGCAGCTGATAGCAGAGACTACCTAAGGTACTACGTGATAACACATGATGAAGTTTTCACGTCTGCTAAATATATAGGATGTTGGTTATTAATGATTGATGTCTTCTGATTAGTGTGAAATAAAAGGATTAAGGTTTTGAAGAAGAGATTTGAATTATATTAAAGTTTATGAGGAATTAGATTTTGTGGGGGAATTTCTGATGAAGAGAATTGTAAGGTAGGAATATTATATCAAATAAAGCTAGAGGGCTTCCCTGGTGGCGCAGTGGTTGAGAGTCCGCCTGCTGATGCAGGGGACACGGGTTCGTGCCCCGATCCCGGAGGATCCCGCGTGCCGCGGAGCGGCTGGGCCCGCGAGCCATGGCCGCGGAGCCTGTGTGTCCGGAGCCTGTGCTCCGCAACGGGAGAGGCCACAGCAGTGAGAGGCCCGCGTACAGCAAAAAAAAATAAAAAATAAAAATAAATAAATAAATAAATAAATAAAGCTAGAAAGATCCTACTCGGAAATGGACAGAAAAGTCACCTCTTGGAAACAGTATGGGCAGAGGATGGAACTGGGCTAAGATGGATTCAGGCAGTGCTGGACCCTGTAGTCCTTTCTATCAAAGCCATGAAATCAAAAGGTCTTCTTTAATACCTGACCTATGACCTTCTTTAATATCTTACTCACATGTTTATAAAACCACTGAACTCTTTTCAAAGGGGTCATGATGTGACACACCTCACAGCACAGTGCACCTGAGGGGACAAATGCCATTCCTGTTCTAAGTAGTTTTTAGTTTGCCCTTTAAGGCAAGAAGACAAAGGAGGTATGTATTCCCTCCTCTGTGTTCCCACAGTGCTCTGAACCTTTCTCTATACCAGCACTTGTAACTCCATATCCTAATTAGTTGTTTATGTCTATGTCCCTAATAAACAACATGCTTAGAATGATCATGGAAACTGGCCACTTTTGCATCCCTGCAGGGAGCAAGCATAGTACCTAGAATATGCCAGATGCTCAGCATACATATAAAATTATAATGTATTTATAAATTTAAAATGTATTTAAATCATCATATAAATTACGTATATAAAATCTTATATACACACACACGCACTCACACGCACGCACACACATACACACACACACGTATGTTTTTCAAATAAATTCAGGCACAGAAGGAAGGAAAGAAAGTAAAAAGGAAAATAAGAAAGGGAAAGAAGGAAGTAATAACGGAACAAAAAGACAAAATTCAGTTCCAGGGTCCAGTCTCAAAGGTTGGAGGTTTGGAAGCTAAAGAATACAAAAGGGAAAACTGCTGTTGGAAACTAGAACACAGACAAGTATCAAAGACAACTTTTTAAAAATGTTAGAATTTTCCAGATAAGCTCTTGGTGTGCTTCACAAGTCATTCTCCAAGATCTAAGATTCCACACCTCCCTGGTAACCAATGTAGGGTCATAAGCAGGTTACAGCGATGTTCTCCTTTTGTGAGACTTCTTCCCAGCTGCTCTTTGGAGAAGCTGAAATCTATAAATAACGGCATCGCCTGATCCATTAAGTGCTGCATTAGTGTAACAAAGGCATATACCTATAGTGCTAAAGAAGTGAAATCAGGGGAAGAAAGGAACAGTTTCAATTTGGCATGCACCACAGAGGATAAAAAGCAGGTCTGGCCATTTCTCAAACACAAAATGCCATTAAGGGTCTGTGATTACATCCTCCATTTTTCTACTTTGTCTAGTAGCCAATTTTAAACTACAGATCGTCATCCTTCCAGCTTAGGGAGGAAATGGTTACTGAATGGATGATAAAGTTTTACCCATGACATATCTGTCTTCGAAGAACTCAGTGTTGAAAGAGAAAAAGAGAGAATGAATATGAGAGAAACAGAAGGCCTCCCTCTGTAATGATGCAATCAAACAAAATAACCAACTTTGCCAAAGAGATAACTCAACCAGCATGGCAGGATAGCAGATAAAGCCAATTATCTTTTGATATAAAGAAAAATACTATTCGGCATTACATACGTAAGTGTAGAGAAATGACAGAGGTAAAATTATTTTGTTTTCAGGAACTCTTTGCTTTTAAAAAAAATTACATTTTATATTTCCAAATTGAAGAAAATAATAAAAGAGAAAGTTTGAGACCATAGGAGTAAAGTACTTCTCTTTCCATTAAAAACAGAAAAGAAAAGAAAATAGGACTGGAAGCTACTATGATAAAAATATGTAATTTCAAAGTCTTTGTAGAGACACCTTCCATACTTAGTATATTTCAGATTTTCTGAGAAGGGCGATATTATACTTGAAGACTGTTTATGAAACATGACATGGGTCAACTAATTCCCCTCATTAATGGATACCTATCAATCAGGACAAACACACCCAAGCTCATAGAACATCAAGATTCCAACCTGAGAGTTCATCACTTCTAACTTCTCCCAGATACAAAAGTCCCCAAAATGTTTCTGACAGGCAACTGTTTCAAAATAGCCTTAACAGTTCAAAAAGTCTCCCTGCAGCAAAGCCCTTATCCAGAAAACAGATAGCTGAGCTCCGTCTTTCAATCCTAGTTCTACAGTCATGTGTAGGCCTTGGGACTCCTCGAGCCCCTGAATAGGGACACTGAGGCATAACCGCCAAATAAGTAAGTCACAGACAAGTTTATTAAAATAAAAAGGACGTATCAGAGAATTCTTGCTTCCACTCAAACGACGAGTTTTTTCCTGCTGGCACCCTCTCTGTTCTCTTCCCTTCCCATTCAAAAAGTTCTACAGAATAGACAACGTAAACAGAAAGCTGGAACTACAAAAAAGCTACACTTGAAATGGTAAAACTACAGGCTGCCGATAGAGAGCAGCAGAGAGACCAGAGGAGGAGTCCTTTTGAGAAAGGGGGTAACGCCTCCGAAACAGACCTCAGGTGGATTTCTGGCTTCAAAGACACAGCCATCAGGAGAGGTAACCTCTATAAACCATGGATGGCGCCACAAATCAAAGAAGATTTTTCAATTAATGCATAGTGTATTAAGGCATATCATTCACATACTGGTCTTTTCAGCCACACTTATGTATAGAAAGTGATTTCTGTGAACATTATTATCTTCTTATGTAAGGGAAAACAGAGTATATTTAACTCTATAATTTGTGCTGTTTTGCATTCGTTTTTTTTTTTTTCATTACACACTCATTTTACACCTTGACCCAACCACGGAAAACATATTAAGCTACCACGTGGAACATTTTAATTGTAGTGGGTGAAAACCTGACCCTTAAATGGCTGCAAACTCTAGTAACTGAGTTATCTGTTTTCCAAAAAGCCCTGATTAGAGCTCTTTAATCTATGGAAATCTACCTGCAATAAAACCTGGATCAGACCCTGACCGGCCTGAGCTGGTTGCTCATCCTGTTTAATGTTTCTCACCGAGAACATATTAGTTACTCTTTAAACTAATGTGCTCTTAATGATGCCATTGCAACACGATGAATAAAGCATTAGCCCTGCAGCAGTTGATCGCCCCCTGAGCAGGACACCTCACCTCTAGTGTGTTACTGGGGACTGGAGACCTTGTTTTTTCTTCTCGAAATGAGCACGCACAGCCCTTGCCAATGCTCTGTAACCAGTGGGCAGGATAGTGGGGGTCCTGGGTTCCCTGGGATGGTTGGTCCTTTTTCCTCTTCAGGGAGTCAGAGATGGTGACATGGTGTTGGGCTAGTTGGGGGAGGGCTACTAGGGCACGAGTAATGCATATGCAGCGAGATATCCAGTTGGAAAATTCTAGGCTGGCAGGGAGCAGCCTGAGGAAATGGGGCAACTTTAGTTGATATTGGCTGTGTTTGGCAAGAGTCAAAAAGAGGGGGTGGGATAAATGCTGATGGGAAGGTTCCAGCACTGAAGACAAGGTTGAAGGTCACTGTAAAACACTGCTGCTATAACCGTAACTCCTTCCCTTCCTTCCCTCCTCCCCCCCCACCTCTCTCTCTTTCTCTCTCTCTCTCCTCCCACAGAAAGGTGTAAATGTGCTGCTCCACCCCACCTCCTCCCATGAACACTCATACTCCCTGACACTCAGTGCTATCTGCCCCTTAAGCATGTCTTAATAGAAGCCCTTCCTCTGTACAAGGGGATGGCATTTGGAGGACTAAGCTCCTCAAATGGAATCTCTTTCTCTACTCCTATCTTCCACATTAAAAATCCATCCAGCCCTGGGAAAGTCACCTACTTTTCTAACTACGGCTGTGTTACCAACAAGGCACTAAAGGCACCGAGGTCTACGATAATGTTGGAGAACTGAAAATGGTTTGTGTCAACCTGCAGTGAAATGCACATGATCAAAAGCAAATAGTTAATTAATGAAATACCTATGCATTTTGTATTATGACAACTTCTCTAATTAGCAAAGTTAATATCCATATAGACATCGTTTGAGCTAGAAATCATTTGTAAGTGGGGCTGTGTCGCACTGGAAAAAGTCTCTGAGCCCGCACGGTTATGGAGGAGTCAGAGCTGGCTGTAAATGAAATGAGCAACTTGTAGGAAAATAATTTCAAAAGCAGAATTATAAAAACCCTGCCCGGGACTTCCCTGGTGGTCCAGCGGTTAAGAATCCACGCTTCCACTGCAGCGGGTGCAGGTTCGATCCCTGGTCGGGGAAGTAAGATCCCACATGCTGCTCAGCATGGCCAAAAAAAAAAAAAATCCTGTCCAAAAGTCCTATAGACAAAATTATATTGAATGTCACATGTGAGTGCATTTCGTATGTTTGATACGATGTGGGGTGAGGCCTCCAGAAGAAAGTTGCTGGTGCCTGGAGACTGAGAAGTTTTAAGTGGCTGTTTTGAGGTGCCATCTGGCCCCTTCCTGCCTATTGCGTGTGAGACAAACAAAGATCCATCTCCCCTCCAACTCGCCAAACTCAAGTTCAAGATCCAATGCCATCCCCAGTTATTTATTCACAGATTACTTACATATTACCGGTGGTGATGGCGGGGGGCAAGCAAAAACTGACCCTAAAGAAGACAGGTATGAGAGAAAAACATCTGGTGCTGAAAGTAATTTCATGTGAGCTGAGAGTAATCATATTTATTTATGGTTTTATTATGTATAAAAAAAAAGAACTTATGCTGAATGTGCTTTGTGGAAATTACAGTATATTGCTATTGCTACCATGGTTTATTATTTTCACAACTAGATGGCTTAAACCCAACCTAAACAAGTATTTTAAAAGAATTCCCGCTAGCATTATCACGTTTTCCCCTTTCTAGTCTTAATGAAAAAGATCATCTGCTATTCAAGAACTCTGACGTTCTTGTTCTTGTCCATTTCTAAATTTTATGGCTTATTATGAGACAATGTTTACTGTAAAATGATGACTAAGAAAATAAGCAGCAACTAGTGGTGGTTAAGCAGTGCAGGGTATGAGGGGATGGCACTTGAGAACCACGTGGCTCAGGCCCTGGCCCATTAATGCAATCACGATAATGATTTTATTACTTGCACGATGAAGCAGACGTGTGTTCATGAGCTTATCCAGCACGTCAATCTGACACAATCTCTACAACACAAAGAGTTTTATTAATTATTAATAAGCTAAAAATAGGGTAGATAAAACCGTGAGATACATAATCAACATGAAAACTAAGTGTAGCATCATTTCCAGGCTTCCCACAGAAAAATCTCCTAATACTAAACCCTTACTTTAATAGGAGACACCATCTTCATTCAAACACGCTCCCCAAACACTTGCTACCCTTCCTATTTACCAGATAATTCAACTGCCCTTTTTCTGAGTAGTGAGATTTGCATGGAAATGCAGTGACGCAGTTCCTTTCGATCTGAGAATAAACATCCATATACGTCAGGTAGATGGAAACTAATCTTCTTATAAGGACATTTTTATTTTAAAGGCATTTTTTTTACTAATACTAATGCTTGGAATGAGTTTAAAAAAAAAAAAAAAAGCTGAAGTCTATAAAGTGAAAGGAGAGTCATTCCCTCAGCCCTCCCCCAGAGGCACCCAGTGGGAAAACAGCTTACTATATAACAGTCCCACATCTTTGATTTCATGAAAACTCACAACAACCTATGTGACAGATGTTATTAGCACTTTTTTGCAAAAGAAGAAAAGCTAAGTTTCAGAAAATTAACACCGGCCCATTTACCCCAGGTCACAATGCTAAGGACTGGCAGAGCCCAGGGTTTAGTTTGTCTTAGCCTGGACCTCTACTGTTATAGATTTGGGGAACTTTTCTCCAACAAAGAGCCCGACTAGGAGGTCCCTCTTGGTTTGACTGGAGGAGTCTGGGGTAAAGGGTTAGTTCGTCCCCCAGGGATGCATTCACTCAGTAGATCTTTATTACATGCTTACTGTATGTGGGTCACTGTGCTTGAGATTAGGAATATAGTGGTGAGCAAGACACAGACCCCGTCTCCAAAAAGTCTGCAAAGTAAGACATGCTAGTAGATGAACAAATACAACAAAACAGAAACAAAGTCACAGATGTAGAGAACAAATTAGTGGTTAGCAGTGGGGAGAGGGAAGGGGATTAAGAGTACAAACTACTAGGTATAAAATAAATAAGATACAGTACCAGTACAGGGAATAGAGCCAATATTTTATAATTACTTTATATGGAGTATAACATACAAAAATATTGACTATGCTGTACACCTGAAACTACCATAATAAGTCCACTATAGTTCAACTGAAAAAAAAAAATTAGCAAACTTGCTTGCTGCAGTGTGGCAAACTAGATACTCTTCAGAGCCTGCCTATTGTAAGAAAACAACAACAACTGGATTCTGGATATAACTACTTATTAATGGATTGTTAGTCTTGAAGGAAGGAAGGAAAAAATCTCTAAGATTCTTTGCTTCCCCGCCTACCATTCTCCTCCTTCCCCCACTGCCCAAAAAAGAGAAAGACAAGTAGGCTGAAATCAGGAGTTGCTGGAGCAGTAGGCAAACATGAAGCCAGAGATGCTTGGAGGGAAAAATGCCAGCATTGGCACCCTGTCAGGAGACAGCCTGTCGTGGTGAAGTAGAACCAGGGTCTGAGTATCCCTTGGTCATCAGGACCTGGAAGCCTTGTTGTGTCTTTGCACGGCCCTCACCCCACACCCCATTCAGCCATCCTGACCCTTCTACTTCAGTTGTAAAAGTAGACAGGGGAAAGAATCTGAGCCCATCAGCAGAAACGTCTGCTGGAAAACATCTGAAGACCCAGGCTTTATGGAGGAGCACATTTTTCTTAGAATATTCATTGTGCGTCTAGAGAAACAGAGGTGGGGAACATATGCATAAGATGTCTACCTAGGGATGATCGACAGTCTGAGGGTTTTAATGGGTTAGGTTTTATCAGACAACCTCACAGATGCTTTAGCCCCATGTCGGGCTTAATTTTGTCCAAATACATATCATGAGGGTCAATCTGTGGTCTGAGCTGAGAGCTTGGTGTAAGTATCATCGCCATCGAGGCTTGCCTAGAACCACTATCCCTGTGTAGACAACTTCTATTGGAATCTCCAGTTTACCAACACTCCCACCACATTTCTGCCACCTAACGAACTACGATAGTGAGAGATAAAGAGGGCGAGATGGAAAGGCTGGTCAGGGCCATATGAGTGGGACGGCTGGGAGGTAGAGTCAGGTGACTACCCCTCTTTTCCTTTTCCTCACCCGCTTTGTCCTAGCACCCCTTTCCATCCTACCTCTCTTACTTCACAAGCTATCGCATTCCGCTGGCAGCTGGCAGCCAGGCTGGCCCGGAGTTCAAGCCTGCTTTCTGCCTTCCACCATGAAGGAGAGCTACAGGAAGTAGGAAATGGGGGTACCTCAGGGCCGGGTAAAGCTGGGAGCTGAGTGAACCAGAAATCCCAACTTCTAATTCCTCTCCCAGGGGACTGGCTACTGGAGGGGCTGGAAGCACAAGGGTCTGTGTTACTGTGTGATGTACACTTGAGTCCAGCTCCCACTGCGTGCTTATCAGGATCAGCACCATTGTGGCAGTCACTTTTTTGTTCCCAGTGAAGATAGCCTTAAACCCTGAGAGCTGGTCTGGGGACCCCCTTTGTGCCTCTCCTGTAAAAACACGCACAGCAGTTTGCCAGCACAATTTGTACATCACAAGAGAGCTCTCATCACAAGTTCACCCCGGGCCAGTTCCCTGAGCTTCTCCACTGTATGCCTTCACTCCGCATCTCACGAGTTACGTGAGGGGCTAACGCATAATGCCTCTTGGAGGAACTGAAAGAAACGAAGCATTACTGGCAACACGGTGAGACTTTTTGATGGTTAAAATCCAGATCCCTTTAGATAGGTTCCCATAGAGGAATTCTTTGGATTACAAACCAGCAGCAAAACCTCCACCAATGACAATTCTGTGAGCGCATCTTCACACCAACTACCCCGCCCCCCGAAAAGTCCACATTCTGGTCTCCGTGGTTTTTTTCCGTCAGTAGTTTGGCTTGATTCACTGTTGGTTCACATGACACCAGAATAATAAGCTAGGTGGTTGGAGGCTGTGAGTGGCAGGGTTTGGCAGTAGCATCACTGTTTTGGTCTGTAAACTCCTGTGGTCCAGGAGATCAAACGTGGGAGAAGCGTGTAGTATTATCACCTTGATGACTTAATCCATTAAACGAAATTCAGAACAATGGCCAACAGCGGCAGGGATCTTTTGGCTGTGTTATCTGCCGTTGGATCACACACTCGGGAACCAGGGAGATGACTAGGCCATTTGACGCAGGGCAGCAAACTAAAGAGAAGATGTGAGTTAATACTGAAAAGTGATGCAGGATAAAGTACAGGTTATATTCTTCCAGTCAGAGTTGCACTGAGCTCAAATTGTTCCTGAATTTGCAAGCTTCTTGCTGAGTTAAATTACAAAAATAAGTTCATATGAGGAGAAAAGGTGATTTCTGAAATATATTAAGTGTAATACAATGGTTGTGAATTTACATATGAAATCCAGAAAAGTGTTTTTCCTCCATGCCACGTGATCACAGTTTTGTTATGTACAGTTACACAGTCTTATTTTATATTCTCCACTAGTTTCCTTTTTTGCTTTTTTTAAAAAAAATTAATTTACTTTTTTAATAGTTTTTAAATATATTTTCTTATTACTTTTCATTCTTTCTTTTTTCTTTTTGGCCATGCCATGCAGCTTACAGGATCTTACTTCCCCAACCAGGGATTGACCCCAGACCCACTCAGTGAAAGCACCGAGTCCAAACCACTGGACCACTAGGGAATTCCCTGCCATTAGTTTTCTAGTTATGTGCATATTCTTGACCCAAATCAATGAAAGCACATGAAGTATAAGCAATAGGGGCCCCACATGGAGATTAACCAAGACACTGAACTGCAGAGTATTGCTTGTCTTGTCCACTGCAGCAAACAACATGCCCAATATTAAGAAGTGATACATGACTCAGGTCTCGCTAATGAGGGTGGAGGGGCGTTAGAACCAGAACAGAGAAGAAGCTAAGCCAACAGCCTACTCTTCGGTTTCCTCCATTTTCCAAAAAGCAAAACAACCAAACAACCGGCCAGCTATTAGTTAATACCACATTTAAAGATTGCTGAGAGGCAGAACTTTAGAGCAGTAACATGATGCTGAGGTTAACAGAATATGGTCTGCCCTGTCCATTTACCTACATTATACTGAAACTAAATCCGGAAACCGCAGCATATTTGGTCAGAAGGTCTTTCTAGTTATATTCATAATTTCTACCTCCCCCCACCCCCGCTTTTTGTTCTTCAGAGAACACCTTCATAGAGAGGGGTGTTTTAAAATTCTGATCAGAATTGGCAGTGGGAAAAGAGCTGGGGAAATAATGGAGACTCCAGTACTTAATGGACACGTTTATAAACCCTATGAATTTTTAACAAAGGAACAATATCCACAATTAGATGTGAAATGAGCCTTTCTTTCTGGGCGTGCTTATGTTAAGTAGATTGTGAGTGTATTTTACTTTATATTTAGTAAACGATACCAAGTGAAAAAAAAATCACGATTTAACAGAAAATGAAAGCAAATTGTTGATTGTTCCCACATCTTTTTTCTTCTTCTAGATTTTCAGAAGTGTGGTGGTTTTCAAATTGTATTTCATTTTATTTAAATGCCACATATATGCCAAAGAACTCAGCAGTACAGAGAGTCATCTTCCAACACTCCTGATCTAAAGCTGTCTTTTTGCATTATATGGGTAAGTTTTTGTTTGTTTTCAACTATAAAAAAAAAATTTCCAAATGTAAAACTTTGGGGAGAAAGACAGTAAGCTTTCCCATTTGCAAACAAAGCCATCTCAAAAATTGAATAGTGTAGAAGAAAACAGTGAGGAGATGGCTATTTAATTTGCATTTTGAGACCAAAGCTTAACTCTTATCTTCATATGGCTTGAATTTCTAGCATCACAGAAGCATACACAGCTTCCCTTTGCCCTTGGATGGCCTCCAAGGTCCTTCAGGTTCTGCCTTCTGGTCACCTCTGCCGCCTCATTTCCTACAGCCCCCCTTCTCCCGGGGATCCCAGGACACGGGCCTTGTTACTGTTCCCTGAGTCTGCCAAGCAGGATCCTCTCAGTGACTCGGCACCCGTGGTTCCTCCAGATGCCTGGACATCTGCCCTTTTCTAGCCCCTTAGTCTCTTCTCTACTGAAACATCACCCTCTGCAGAGAGGCCGTCCCTGACTTACCCAAAATAGTAACTTCAGTTCCCTTCTGTCCTTCCACCAGCTGTATTTTTCTCCATAGGATTTCTCAGTATATGAGGTTATATTACATAACTATTTCTTTGACAAGCTGGTGTTCCATAAGGGCAAGCTGACTTTTAAAAATTGTTTATGTTTTTCCTGCTAAATCACCATCAACCAAAACAGCGTCTGGTACACAGCAGACATGCGTTCTCCCTTCCCCCCGCACAAATGCACTGAATAAGTAGAATGAGTGCGTATGTCTGTGTACGTGTGTGTGTACATATATATACATATATATACGTACTGCATTAGTTTTTTGGGTTTTTTTTATCGTTTCTATTTCCTGATGCTTTAACCTCTGGGCCCTTCCTGACACTGGAGGGGCTGCCTCTCCCAGGGCTGGTCAATTCCTAAAGACAGCAAACAACTGGAGCATAATCTGCAAATGCGAGCTAGCCAATCCAGAGCTCATACCCTCAACAGACTCCACTATCCCCCTGCCCTAATCACCCCAGGGCTAGGCGCCGGACAACTAAAGACAGCCCCTGTGCCTCAGAACCCGATGAAATGATTCAAACTAGCCAATCCCACACGTGCTCACCCTGCTTCAGCGTTCCTTCTCTCAGAAACTATCATGAAGCCTCTTGCCCACTTTCTTCCCTTGCTCCTTCCGCATCCTGACCGACCCTGGTGGCTCCCCCTGTGCCCACCCACCTCCTGGGGTGGCACGCATACTCTCTCCTCTTAGGAAATGTGAGTGACACACTATCTTTTCAATGGCAGCCTTCTCCTGATCTCTTGGCTTCACCATACCTGAATAATACTAAAATCTACATTTTAAAATGCACACATACAAATTTGTTGAATGACTCATACAAGTGAAGTCTACTGCATCTTCAAGGAACATGATATATAATCATCACCAGGAGTTATGGTGTCCTTGGACTCACGATAAATAAAATAACGGTACCATTTTAAAGATATGTGGGTAATTTGGCCCTCATCTTGGCTCTGAGATTAACTTATGGATTGACTGTTTTTGTGGTTATTATTGCTGGTGTCTATTCGACCTCCAAAGCTCTTTTTTGGACTAGGGACCATCAATGCAAGGGAGCAGCCCTGCCAGGTTCTTTCTGCCACAGACACAAACAGTTAACACTGGATACCAAATGCCAATAAACTGCCAAAACACATACAAACTTATTCTCTTCAAATATAAGGAAATAATTAGTCCTGCCCATACTTTCCTAAATTACACTGAGCTCTAAAAGTAATGAGGACACGTTTCTACAGCTGAAGCACTCTGAGTTTTTCCAACACATGAGCACAAAGTTGTTTTCTTTTCATTCCAAGAAAATATAGTTCATGCTGTTCCAGGGCCCAGTGCTCAGATGTCTCCATGTTCCCTGCTGGAACACACCTCGGGCAGGGCTAAGCCTGGGCCTGCAGGCATGGCAGCCATGGAAACTGATCCTGGGAAACTGACCTTTGATTCACCCTCCCAGTAAGCGCTGGGGAATCTGCCGGGTGTTACCCGCCTTACCCACCTGCTAAGGAGGAGAGCCCAAGGCTGGAGTCTTCAGCACCGTAGGGACGGGCCAGAAAGATAGAAAGACGTCCGCAGGAATGGCCAGGGGAGCTTCTGGAATGAACTGAAGGGAACTTCAACCCCGGCAGTTGCTGCCTTTGGCAGGAGAGCCCTCTCTGGGATTTGACAGCCTGGGAAGCTTGACTCTCTAAGGGGGAGACAGCCATGGAGTCTCACACCCCATGCAGCTGTCTGCGTGCAAATTCACACCTCCTGCACTTGCATTACACAGCTCTTTCCAACTGTGGTCCGCCTGCAGACAACTGCATACTCCCAAACAGAAATGCTACCTGACCTTAATTAAGGTATTAATCATCATAACAGAGTAATCTGCAGAAAACTTCAGAAGGGTCATAAAACCCTGCTCATGTGCTTTGAAAACATGTTTGTCAAATAAACGCGAGGATTAAGAATTTACATCGGAGGAGTCCGGAGCGCCCTCTCTGGTCCACCGGCTTTCCTTTCCCACTGGTGGCGCACTCAGCCCCCTACCCGTCCTCAGGGACGGCTTCTCCCCTGTGATCCCTGCTCTTCCCTCTCTTGTCTGTGCATCCTTCCTTCCAGCTTCACATCCTGGCGCCCCTCCTCTGAGAAACCTTACAAGATCAACTCTTAACAATGGCTTGCTCCCTCCAGCTCCAGAGTTCCTCCAGGGTGATATGTTCCTCCGGTATTATATCCAGAGATTTAATGTGACTCATGAAACCATCATTTTAAATTTTGAATAGTTATGTTTACTTTAAGCTACGAGAAATGGATGTTTTTGTGGATTTAAAAAAGCCAAATATCGGCAGCTTCATATAGTTCAACTTAATGTGTATCAGGAAAAAAAATGTATTAGAAGAAAACCATGTGATTTTGCAGATATTATTACTTAGGAAGAAGCTTAAATAGATACTTTTTGAGTCGTATCTAAACAAAAAATTAAATAAATGCTCTGATGATCCAGACATGGCAAAAATTGTTAAGCTGGTATCCACCATCAAACTGAGGAACAAATGCATTTTGACAACCAGTGTTCCATATGCCCCTCTGGCCATTTAACATGCCCGATTTTTGTGGGTGTATATGGTTATTTTCTTTGTGTGTCTGTGTTTGTGTTTTCTCTCCAACTAGTTTCCCGGGCATGTAAAGGCAGAGAGCAATTTGAATGATCAACCTCTTAGCACAGTACCTTCTACACAGCAGACCGACCTATGAGCAGGATTTTCCTGGTCACTTATGAGGATGCTATCTCACCAGGAAACACCGTTTGTTTTCCCTCCTATTATTCTAAAGCTAGAAACTGATGGGCCATGCTGTTCTGGCCAGGAAGCCTGAGACCTGGAACAATGTACAACTCAGGACTCTTAGTAGCACTGCTTGTTAGAAACTGCCAAGAAGTGTTAAGAGGCAGTGTGGTCTGCTGGACAGAACACAGTTGACCACCTGGACTCTCTGTTTAGCGGCACAATATGCACGGTCCCCTCTGCTTCCCAGTCCCAACAGACAGGACCACAAGCAGCTGGGAGAGGACAGACTACAGGAAGCCACCTCCTCCTGTGACATTCTCCTGGCCCCTGACCTCTCTGCCCAGCTACTGAGCACTGCAACCAGCATCAGTTTCAGTTAAATACCGTCCTTTAAAAAATGAAGCCTGCATTTGCAGCAACATGGATGGACCTAGGGATTGTCATACTGAGTAAGTCAGGCAGAGAAGGACAAATATCATATGATATCGTTTATATGTGGGTACAAATGAACTTATTTACAAAACAGAAATAGAGTCATAGATGTAGAAAACAAACTTATGGTTACCAAGGGGGAAAGTGGGGGAGGGATTGGGAGACTGGGATTGACATATACACACTACTATATATAAAGCAGATAACTAATAAGGACCTACTGTATAGCACAGGGAACTCTACTGAGTACTCTGTCATGGCTTATACGGGAAAAGAATCTTAAAAAGAGTAGATATATGTATATGAATAACTGATTCACTTTGCTGTAGACTTGAAACTAACACAACATTGTAAATCAACTATACTCCAATAAAAATTTTTTAAAAAATGATGCCTGGGTGTTTTGAAATGTGTGGGGAGAATTATGACTCACATACTTTAAAACATGAACTAATGTCACTCGTACATTATTCATTTCATTTCTCTTTTAAACACATATGATTTATATATTTCATTTCTCTTTTAAACACATATAAAATATTATGTGCAGTTGGTATTTTGAAGGCTCTTGTAACTTAGCTTTTATATTAAATCCAGTGTTTAAGAAAAAAAAAATTCTGCCTACTAACCCATCTTTACAACCATGCACAGCACAGAATGATGTGTCTCTATAGTACCTAGGAGGTCAGTCACTAGATGTCACAATCAGTAATATTAAAGAAAAAAAGTTATTGTAGAAATGCGTTGTAAGGAGACAGAAGAGATGTTATTTTCTTCTGGGGTGCCAGGGAAGTACCGCAGACAAGAAAAATATAGGCTGAGTCACGAAGGATAAAAAATACTTCAATAGGGAGAGAGAGAGGGAAAGTAAGCAGGCGGCTCAGGAAGGGAAAGGTAAACGCTGATGTGTGAAATCAGAGTGGGAGAGGCCACTGAAAGGACAAAGCTGCCTCTCTCTTCACTACTGTACACTGAAGTGAAGTCATTCAGATTACATTGGTCTCTGTATCCATATAATGACAGGGGTAGTTTTTATTCTCTAAGATGTTGCTTTGAGGAAAATGTCAAGGGATTTGAATGCATGCTTCCTAAGTAAAACATTTTCCTACATAAAGATGCTAGCTTATCAACTAGAAAACTAAAGTGAGGTGTTTTTTTTTTTTATAAAAGATAGACTGAAAAGATTAGGAAAGTCTTGACAATATAAACATGCATTTACTCCCCAACTCATGAAATACTGAAACTAGGGTTTTACTGCTCAAAAGCGTAAAAGAGATCATTTTAGTAGAAAGAAAATAATGCACTTTTTTTTTTTTTTTTTTTTTTGGCGGTACGCAGGCCTCTCACTGCTGTGGCCTCTCCCGTTGCGGAGCACAGGCTCCGGATGCGCAGGCTCAGCGGCCATGGCTCACGGGCCCAGCCGCTCCACAGCATGTGGGATCTTCCCGGACCGGGGCACGAACCCGTGTCCCCTGCATCGGCAGGTGGACTCTCAACCACTGCGCCACCAGGGAAGCCCAATAATGCACATTTTTTTATAGCATAGAGAGTAATCTCAGAATTCATTAACCAAGGGACCGAAAAAATACACACAATATTATAGATTTTAAGAGAGTTTTAAATAAACTCATGGAGAGCAGATTACCAATGGTTTAATTAAACTAGGTTAAGAGTGGCAGGAGTCTGTTCTTAAACTTTGAGGCCAGGAAAGAACTATATAATAGCCTTAATATTGACTAGCTGCAAAAAAAGTCAATAACAACATGAAGATGACTGGACTCTTAGAAGAAAGTTACTATACCAGCCTGGATTCCATAATAGTGAGGATAGAGAACATTAATTCTAATCAGATCCACACCATTGACTTAGGAGAAACATTTTAAAACACCAGCAAAAAGATAAGTATAATATGAACACAGAGATGTCGGCTCTAATTTAAAAGAGATTCTGAAAAATAAGATTTTGATCACATAACTATATAGTCATAATCCTAGTGAAAGAAAAGGGGATGCCATTATAGAATTCACCATGTCTTTACAAGAACTCTGATGAATTCTGATTCTACAAGGATGAGAAATAAATGGAAGCAATGACACAAAGTAGAGACAATCATAAAAGTGTCAGAAGATTCCTTAGGAGAACACTGGAGAGGCCTAAATCCAGAAGGACTGGGATTGAACATTTTGAAAAACAACCAAAGGTAGTACACAGAATATGTTTCAAAATATCTGAAGAGGAGGAACAAGGAAAAATCGAAATATTTTGGGGGAAGGTCATTAACAATAAACAACAAAGATCACAGAATTGTTCAGTTCCCCTTTTGTGAGTTTCCTTCTGCGAGCAAAATAATCCACACATGCAAGCAAAATAATTCATAAATTGGGAAGTTATAATAAACAATGCAAGCATGGAATGACAGCCTGAGGTGGTGGTGGGAGAGGGGAGAGGAAAGGCATTAGGTGAGCCTCAGATATTCTCAATATAATCCTGCAATCCCACTCCTGGGCTTATACCCAGAGAAAAACATGGCCCAAAACGATGCATGCACCCCAATGTTTATTGCAGCGCTGTTTACAATAGCTAAGACATGGAAGCAACCTAAATGTCCATTGACAGATGAATGCATAAAGAAGATGTGATACACACACACACACACACACACACACACACACACACACACACTGGAATATTACTCAGCCATTAAAAAGAATGAAATAATGCCATTTGCAGCAACATGGATTGACCTAGAGATTGTCATACTGAGTGAAGTACATCAGACAGAGAAAGAGAAATATCGTATGATATCACTTATATAAGGAATCTAAAAAAAAAATATATATATATATATATAATACAAGAGAACTTATTTACAAAGCAGAAATAGACTCATAGACTTAGAGAGTGAACTTATGGTTACCAGGGGGGAAGGGTCAGGGGGAGGGATAGTTAGGGTGTTTGGGATTAACATGTACACACTGCTATATTTAAAATGGATAACAGTCAAGGACCTACTATATAGTACTGGGAAGTCTGCTCAGTATTCTGTAACAACTTAACTGGGAAAAGAATTTGAAAAAGAATAGATACAAGTATATGTATAACTGAATCACTTTGTTGTACACTTGAGACTAACACAACACTGTTAATCAACTATGCTCCAATATAAAATAAAAAGTTAAAAAAAAAAAAAGAAGCAAGAGTGAGACTCAATACTGGGAAGACAGTGGCCAAGATGGCAGAGTAGGAAGACCTGAGCTCACCTCTTCTCACCAGCACACCAAAATTACAACTAGTTACAGAGCAACAATTGATGAGAAAGACCAGAAGAGACCTTCTACAACTGAAGATGTAAGGGAGGAACCACAAGGCAGGTAGGGGGAGCAGAGATGCAGCAAAGGCAAGACCCATATCCCACAAACTGGAGGATAATTACAACTGCAGAGGTTCTCCCCAGCGGGTCCGAGTCCCACATTCTGTTCCCAAGCCCAGGGGGTCTGCACCAGGAGGATAAGCCCCCAGAATGTTTGGCTTTGAAAGGCTAGCAGGGCTTACTTTTGGGAGAGCCAGAGGTCTGTGGGAAATAGACACTCCAGTCAGACCCACCTGTTGATCTTGGAGAGCCTCCCAGAGAGGCAAAAGGCAACTGGAACTCATCCTGTGGATACAGACACTGGTGGCAGCCATTTCTGGGAGTTCGTTCCACCATGAGGACCCTGATGCTGGCAAGTACCATTTTGGAATCCTCCCTCTACCATTTTAGCCTCAGGATCCAGCCCTGCCCCCACCCAATAGCCTGTAGGCACCAATACTAGGATGCCTCAGGCCACGCAGCAGCTGGGAAGGGACACAGCTCCGTCCATCAGCAGACAGGCTGCCTAAAGATCCCCTGAGCCCACAGCTACCCCAAGACCTGGCCTTATCTACCAGAGCGCTCAGGACCTGGTGCTACCTACCCAGGCACTAGCCCCAGGAACACCAGCAACCTGCAGTCAAAGATCCCGAGACCCAGCTCCACTCACCAGTGGGCCAGCAATAGCCCAGGGACCAGCCTCAGTTCCTAGTGGGCAGGCGCCAGCCCCAGGAACCCCTACGCCCCAGCCCCGCCCACCAGCAGGCCGACGTCAGTTCTGAGACACCTTGGACCCCTCATCCAGCCACCCCAAGACCCAACCCCCCTCACTAACAGATCAACACCAACTATGGGACACGCAGACGCTGCAGCCAGCTGTGTCAGAAACTGATCCCACCCACCAGCAGGCTGATACTAGATCTGGGACCCTTGGTCCCAGAACTACCCACCCTAGAACCTAGCTCTGCCTACCAGTGGGCTAGCAGCCTCCACACAAGGCAGGGCCTGGCAACCAACAGGGCTGGGAAGCCAGCCTGCCAGACTGCCCATGGTAGTCAGCCCACCACAAGAGAAGGACCCATGAAGCCCACTTCAGGGGCACCCCTAAAGCCTATAGACAGCTCTGGTGACCAGCAGGAAGTGCACTGCCAGGATGCCTAGGACGTCTCCTACCAAAGGCCACTTCTCCAAGGTTGGGAGATATAACTAACCTTACAAACACACAGAAATAAAACCAGTAAACCAGGTAAAATGAGGTGACAGAGGAATATGTTCCAAACGAGAGAACAAGAGAAAACCCCAGAAGAACTGAGTGGAGATGAGCAATCTACCCAATAAAGAGTTCAAGGTAATGATCGTGAAGATGTTCAAAGAACTCGGGAGAAGGTGGGACGGACAGAGTCAGACGTTAGAAGCTTTCAACAAAGAGTGAAAAAATATAAAGAAGAACCAAACAGAAATGAAGAATATAATAACTGAAATAAAAAGTACACTAGAAGGAATCAACAGGAGATTAGAAGACACAGAGGAATGGATCAGCAAGCCGGAAGACAGAGTAGTGGAGATCACTGACTCTCAACAGAAAAAAGAATAAAAATAAAGCAGGGCAGTTGAAGAGGCCTTTGGGGTAACATCAAGTGTACTAACATTCATATTATAGGGGTCCCAGAAGGAGAAGAGAAAGAAAAAGGGGCAGAGAACATATTTGGAGACATAATATCTGAAAACTTCCCTAACCTAGGAAAGGAAACAGACATCCAGGTCCAGGAAGCACAGAGTCCCAGACACGATCAACCCAAAGAGGACCAGACGAAGACATGTAATTAAAACGGCAAAAGTTAAAGATAAGGAGATAATATTAAAAGCATCAAAAGAAGAGCAACAAGTTACATACAAGGGAACACCCATAAGGCTGTCAGCCGATTCTTCAGCGGAAATTCTGCAGGCCAGAAGGGAGTGGCATCATATATTTAAAGCAATGAAAGGGGAAAACCTACAACCAAACATACTCTACCTGGCAAGGCTTTCATTCAGATGTGATGGAGAGATCAGAAGTTTAACAGATAACAACATCTTGTAATGGCCTATAATGGAGGGGAGTGAAAATGCAGGATGGTTAAAATGCATTTGAATTTATGAAATCAGCAGCTCAATCCTGAAACCAATGTAATATGATACTAGGTTAAACGCTACCCACTTTACTCTCTTGAAAATCTGAGTTTGTAGCAAGTTTATCAGGATGAGGTCATTTGACTTTGAGAACTTAGTGCAACTCTGAAACTACCCATAATGACTACTGGAATCCCAAGGAGTTGGTGTCAGTTTTAAAATGACAACTTACTAGGTGTGTGACTAGGGGAAAAAGACAAAGGGTGAGAGTAATCTTCATATATTAGGAGAAAAGCAGACATATATGATGGACTAGGTTAGTTAAGTAATACACCCCCCCCAAAAAAAAATGGAATTAGGACCAGTGGGAGGGGATACAGCAAACCAGTTTCAGGTTCATTCACTCTTTTTCCTACTCACTCAGTGAATATTTAGTTAACTCCTACTGTCTGTAGCAGCATTTTAAGTTCTAGGCAAACAAAAACTCACTCCAAAGAGGGCTGGCCCAGATAGGTAGGTCAGTATATAGGTATGCACATAGACAAAGGGGTACATTCATTAAAACACAGGTTAATACAAAGAACAGAGAGGAAGACTCAATCAACTCTGCCAGTGGAAGTGATTTTAGATTTTCTTGAAGGACGAATGAAGGTGAAAACTGGAATAAGAAGTGTTTCAGGCATTGACAACATTATGAGCAAAGATGCTTAGCTGAAAAGTGCATGGTGTGGTATAGAAATGAGTGTTTTTAATCGCCTGGAGTTTGTGGGGCAAATGGTGAAATGGTGGGGAATGATGCTGAAAACATAGGCACGGGCCAAGCTAGGGACTTTGATCTCCACAGGCAATGAAGACCAAACAGTGTTTTAAAGTGGGAGCGATAGGATCAAATTTGTAATTTAGAAACCTTCTCAGAGTAAACTGAGGGTCAGCCCACAGGGAGAGAAGCTTGGGGGAGGGGAATTCTAAAGTAATTCCTGGAGCCCAGGCAAAATGGGGCAGTGGCAGTGGAGATGGAGAGAGGGAATAGACTGAGAGAAACTTTTGGAGACAGAGAGATAGGACTGGAGGAGCGGTCAGAAAACACAGATGACGGTACAAGAAGGTTTAGTTCAAAAGGAGGACAATGTGAGTTCTCCACAGAGCAGTCAAATGCTTCCACTGCTGAACTTATATAGTATACAAAGCCATGTTTGTCCCTAGGCAGACACGTGCTTCTCTCAGTAGCCACAGAACTAGCCTCTGTGCCTGGCACACCATGGTTCTCAGCCTTTGACGGACACCAGAGTCACCTGAGGAAGTTTTTACAAATGCCTATGCTGGTTTCCACCCTCAGATTTTTAAACAAACCCTCAGTAGATCTGATGTGAGGTCCAGACATTTTAAAAAACAGCTCCAAAAGAGATTCTGATGTGCACCAAAATTTGGCAGCCACGGGAGCACGGAGTGGATAAATAACAGATTCATTAATTAAAAGAAGAAAGGGAAAGAGAGAAGGCTTCCTTCAGTTTTTGAAAGCAGCAGCTGGTTGACCTTCTATACTCAACAGTATAGTGTCGGCTGGCAAGTCTACAAGATGCCCTTTCAGATCTTCCAATTTCAAGGGTTCATGAACGTGCTGTTACAGAATCCCTGGCTTTGACCCTTGCAGAGAGAGCACCAGCTAAGTGGTTGTTGGCCTGACTTGGAGAATCTTTTCTTATATCTCTTCCATGATTAATGACCATCCTCTCTTATGGCAACCTGTTCTTTAACTTCATAACATTTTGTGTATTTGTTAATACATATTTTTCTCCATTTGTTTCCCTCTCAATGCCTGTCTCTTCTACTAGACTGAAGTTCCATACAGGCAGGCATTCTGTTTCTTTTGCTCACGATTGTGTGTCCAGCACCTACCTAGCAAAACACAGGTGCTCAGTGAATAAATGAGCAATGAGCCAGACTTTTCTCATGAAATATTTAGGCCACACTGCAACACTTTCAATATGCCTACAGATCTGTCAGGAGGGTATTATAGACAGAGGAAACAGTTTCAGAAGTATTAAAATCACAAACAGCTGCAGACAAGATATTTTTAGATTTTCTACCATGAGAAAACACCTTAGTTCCAAAAACTGTGATGTTCTATAGGATACCTCCTTAAACAAAATGAGTCAAATTTTAAAATACGGAATAAATAAAAGGGTGAAATAGGGACAGGTGTTTAACCTAGGAAATATAATTTAAGCCCTTGTCCTGTTCCTTATCTAGATCTAAAAAGTCATACCCTCACAGTCTGATGAATCTGGGCCTTTCATACCATTTATGTGTTAATTACCAGGTCTGACAATTAGGCACAGAACAATGGGGAACATCCTGAAGTTCATACTGGCAGAGCAATTAAAGAAGTAGAAACAGGCTAACTTCAAGAGCCAGAAACGTAAAACATCTCTATACTAATTTTCATCAACGTGCTCCTATATGTTTGAACAGTAGTAACTGCCGACAATAGTTACTAGGATATTTAACGAACTCATGACTTTTTTTTTTTTTTTTTTTTTTTGCGGTACGCGGGCCTCTCACTGTCGTGGCCTCTCCCGCTGTGGAGCACAGGCTCCAGACGTGCAGACTCAGTGGCCATGGCTCACGGGCCCAGCTGCTCCATGGCATGTGGGATCTTCCCGGACTGGGGCACGAACCCGTGTCCCCTGCATCGGCAGGCGGACTCTCAACCACTGCACCACCAGGGAAGCCCCCTCGTGACTTTTTTAAACATTTTACTACCTTGAGAGGTAATGTGATTTTTTTTCTTTTACAAAAAAAAAATTATCAAAACCAGAATTCTACTTTTCCTAAAATTTGCCAGGCACCAACTATATGCTACCACTTTCACGTTTAAATTCTCATCCGATTCTCACAACCACTGTATAGATCAGGAAATAAAAAAATCAGAGTTACCTTAGATGTATGCCTAAAACTGGAATACTGTAAGAAGTGTTAACTACAATTAAAAAATTCATTGAAGAATCATGTTAATCCAGGTGAAAATGTATACTATATTTATAAAAGCATATTTTTATTAAAATGGAAAATTTAAACTTCAATCATTGGAATGATAGAATACTATGTTCTAATTAATGATATAATTTCATTTACTAAGGGGAAAATAATATTGTTTCAACTGATGTTATCAAAAGGACATTAAGACCAGTGATAGGATTATATTGACAGCATGTGGCCTTCGATATGATACACTGAGAAGTGTGTATCGCCTCTGTGGTATCTTTGCCAAAATTGTATAACCTCAATTTAGTTGTAAGAGAACATCAGACAAACCCAAATCAAGACATCTAAGCAGTACTCTTCAAAAATGTCACAACTGACAGAGTAATGGCATGGTTTGGGAGCAGAGATGATGCTTGGGAGGAGAATGACACACCTCATCATGAAACAATGGCTGCAGAACTTCCAGGCCATACAGCCTCATACCAAACCCTCTAGCCAAAGCCATGTGGCTGACAGGGTCTTGGTGCTTCAGATGGGTATCAGGCCTGAGCCTCTGAGGTGGGAGAGCCGAGTTAAGGACACTGGTCTACCAGAGACCTCCCGACCCCACGTAATATCAAATGGCAAAAGCTCTCCCAGAGATCTCCATCTCAATGCTAACACTCAGCTCCACTCAACAACCAGCAAACTACAGTGATGGACACTCTATGCCAAACAACTAGCAAGACAGGAACACAACCCCACCCATTAGAAGACAGACTGCCTAAATTCATAATAAGTTAACAGACACCCCAAAACACACCACCAGACGCAGTCCTGCCCACCAGAAAGACAAGATCCAGCCTCATCCACCAGAACATAGACACCAGTCCCCTCCACCAGGAAGCCTACAAAACCCACTGAACCAACCTTACCCACTGGGGGCAGACACCAAAAACAATGGGAACTACGAACCTGCAGCCTGGAAAAGGAGATCACAAACACAGTAAGTTAAGCAAAATGAGAAGACAGAGAAATACACAGCAGATGAAGGAGCAAGGTAAAAACACACGAGACTAAACAAATCAAGAGGAAATAGGCAGTCTACCTGAAAAAGAATTCAAAGTCATGATAGTAAAGATGATCAAAAATCTTGGAAATAGAATGGACAAAATACAAGAAAAGTTTAACAAGGACCTAGAAGAAGTAAAGAGGAAACAAACAATGATGAACAGCAAAATAAATGAAATGAAAAATTCTCTAGAAGGAATCAATAGCAGAATAGCTGAGGCAGAAAAATGGATACGTGACATGGAAGATAAAATAGTGGAAATAACTACCGCAGGGCAGAATAAAGAAAAAAGAAAGAAAAGAATTGAGGACAGTCTCAGAGACCTCTGGGACAACATTAAACGCACCAACATTCGAACTATAGGGGTCCCAGAAGAAGAAAAGAAGAAGAAAGGGGCTGAGAAAATATTTGAACAGATTATAGTTGAAAACTTCCCTAATATGGGAAAGGAAATAGTCAATCAAGTCCAGAAAGTGCAGAGAGTCCCATACAGGGTAAATCAAAGGAGAAACATGCCAAGACACATATTAATCAAACTATCAAAAATAAAATACAAATAAAAAATATTAAAAGCAGCAAGGGAAAAACAACAAATAACATACAAAGGAAGCCCCACAAGGTTAACAGCTGATCTTTCAGCAGAAACTCTGCAAGCCAGAAGGGACTGGAAGGACATATTTAAAGGGATGAAAGGGAAAAACCTACAACCAAGATTACTCTACCCAGCAACATTCTCATTCAGAATTGATGGCGAAATTAAAACCTTTACAGCCAAGCAAAAGCTAAGAGCATTCAGCACCACCAAACCAGCTTTACAACAAATGCTAAAGGAACTTCTCTACGCAGGAAGCACAAGGGAAGGAAAAGACCCACAAAAACAAACCCAAAACAATTAGGAAGATGGTAATAGGAATATACATATCGATAACTACCTTAAATGTAAATGGATTAAATGCTCCAAGCAAAATACATAGACTGGCTGAATGGATACAAAAACAAGCCCCATATATATGCTTCTATAAGAAACCCACTTCAGAACTAGAGACACATACAGACTGAAAGTGAGGGGATGGAAAAAGATATTCCATGCAAATGAAAATCAAAAGAAAGCTGGAGTAGCAATGCTCATATCAGACAAAATAGACTTTAAAATAAAGCCTATTACAAGAGACAAACAAGGACACTATGTAATGACCAAGGGATCAATCCAAGAGGAAGATATAACAGTTGTAAATATTTAGGCACCCCACATAGGAGCACCTCAATACATAAGGCAAATGCTAACAGCCATAGAAAGGGAAACCAACAGTAACACAGTAATAGTAGGGTACTTAACAACCCCTTTCACCAATGGACAGATCATCCAAAATGAAAATAAATAAGGAAACACAAGCTTTAAATGATACATTAAACAAAATGGACTTAACTGATATTTATAGGACATTCCATCAAAAACAACAGAATACACTTTCTTCTCAACTGCTCATGGAACATTCTCCAGGACAGATCACATCTTGGGTCACAAGTCAAGCCTTGGTAAATTTAAGAAAATTGAAATCGTATCAAGTATCTTTCCAACCACAACACTATGAGACTAGATATCAATTACAGGAAAAAATCTGTAAAAACTACAAACACATGGAAGATAAACAATACACTACTAAACAACCAAGAGATCACTGAAGAAATCAAAGAGGAAATCCAAAAATACCTAGAAACAAATGACAATGAAAACATGAAGACCCAAAATCTATGGGATGCAGCAAAAGCAGTTCTAAGAGGGAAGTTTATAGCAATGCAATCCTACCTCAAGAAACCAGAAAACTCTCAAATAAACAACCTAACATTACACCTAACGCAATTACAGAAAGAAGAACAAAAACCCCCTAAAGTTAGCAGAAAGACAGAAATCATAAAGATCAGATCAGAAATAAATGAAACAGAAATGAAAGAAATGATAGCAGAGATCAATAAAACTAAAACCTGGTTCTTTGAGAAGATAAACAAAATTGAGAAACCATTAGCCAGACTCATCAAGAAAAAAAGGGAGAAGACTCAAATCAATAGAATTAGAAATGAAAAAGGAGAAGTAACAACTGACACTGCAGAAATACAAAGGATCAGGAGAGATTACTACAAGCAACTCTATGCCAATAAAATGGACAACCTGGAAGAAATGGACAAATTCTTAGAAAAGAACAACTTCCCAAGACGAAACCAGGAAGAAATAGAAAATATAAACAGACCAATCACAAGCACTGAAATTGAAACTGTGATTAAAAATCTTTCAACAAACAAAAGCCCAGGACAAGATGGCTTCACAGGTGAATTCCATCAAACATTTAGAGAAAAACTAACACCCATCCTTCTCAAACTCTTCGAAAATATAGCAGAGGAGGAACACTCCTAAACTCATTCTATGAGGCCACCATCATCCTGATACCAAAACCAGACAGATGTCACAAAGAAAGAAAAGTACAGGCCAATAACACTGATGAACATAGATGCAAAAATCCTCAACAAAATACTAGCAAACAGAATCCAACAGCACATTAAAAGGACCATACACCATGATCAAGTGGGGTTTATCCCAGGAATGCAAGGATTACTCAATATATGCAAATCAATCAATATGGTACGATACACTATATTAACAAATTGAAGGAGAAACACCTTATGATCATCTCAATAGAGGCAGAAAAAGCTTTTGACAAAATTCAACACCCATTTATGATAAAAACCCTGCAGAAAGTAGGCATAGAGGGAACTTACTTGAATATAATAAAGGCCATACATGCCAAACCCAAAGCCAACATCGTTCTCAATGGTGAAAAACTGAAACCATTTCCAGTAGGATCAGGAACAAGACAAGAACAAGACAAGACACTCTCACTGTTATTATTCCACATAGTTTTGGAAGTTTTAGCCACAGCAAGCAGAGAAGAAAAAGAAATAAAAGGAATACAAATCGGAAAAGAAGAAGTAAAACTGTTACTATTTGCAGATGACACGATATTATACATAGAGAATCCTACAGATGCTACCAGAAAACTACTAGAGCTAATCAATGAATCTAGTAAAGTAGCAGGATACAAAGCTAATGCACAGAAATCTCTTGCATTTCTATACACTACTGATGAAAAATTTGAAGGAGACATTAAGGAAACACTCCCATTTACCACTGCAACAACCAGAATAAAATACCTGGGAATAAACCTACCTAAGGAGACAAAAGACCTGTATGCAGAAAACTATAAGACACTGATGAAAGAAATTAAAGATGATATAAACAGATGGAGAGATATACCGTGTTCTTGGATTAGACGAATCAACATTGTGAAAATGACAATACTACCCAAAGCAATCTACAGATTCAGGGCAATCCCTATCAAACTAACAATGCCATTATTCACATAACGAGAACAAAAAATTTCACAGTTTGTATGGAACCACAAAAGACCCCAAATAGTCAAAGCCGTCTTGAGAAAGACAAATGGAGCTGGAGGGACTTCCCTGGTGGTGAAGTGGTTGAGAGTCTGCCTGCCGATGCAGGGGACACGGGTTCGTGCCCCGGTCCAGGAAGATCCCACATGCCGTGGAGTGCCTGGGCCCGTGAGCCATGGCTGCTGAGCCTGCGTGTCTGGAGCCTGTGCTCCGCAACGGGAGAGGCCACAACAGTGAGAGGCCTGCATACGGCAAAAAAAAAAAAAAAAAAGAAAAAGAAGAAAAATGGAGCTGGAAGAATCAGGCTCCTTGACTTCAGACTATACTACAAAGCTACAGTAATCAAGACAGTGTAGTACTGGCACAAAAATGGAATATAGAGCAATGGAACAGGATAGAAAGCCCAGGGATAAACCCACGCACATATGGTCACCTTATCTCTGATAAAGGAAGCAAGCATATACAATGGAGAAAAGACAGCCTCTTCGGTAAGTGATGCTGGGAAAACTGGACAGCTACATGTAAAAGAATGAAATTAGAACACTCTCTAACTCCATACACAAAAATAAACTCGAAATGGATTAAAGACCTAAAAGTAAGGCCAGATACTATAAAACTCTTAAGAGGAAAACACAGGCAGAAGACTCTGTAACATAAATCACAGCAAGATCCTTTTTGACCCACCTCCTAGAGAAATGGAAATAAAAACAAAAATAAACAAATGGGACCTAATGAAACTTAAAAGCTTTTGCACAGCAAAGGAAACCATAAACAAGATGAAAAGAGAACCCTCAGAATGGCAGAAAATATTTGCAAACAAAGCAACTGACAAAGGATTAATCTTCAAAATTTACAAGCAGCTCATGCATCTCAATATCAAAAAAATAAACAACCCAATCCAAAGTGGGCAGAAGACCTAAATAGACATTTCTCCAAAGAAGATATACAGATCACCAGCAGACACATGAAAGGATGCTCAACATCATTAATTATTAGAGAAATGCAAATCAAAACTACAATGGGGTATCACCTCACACCAGTCAGAAAGGCCATCATCAAAAAATCTACAAACATTAAATGTTGGAGAGGGTGTGGAGAAAAGGGAACCCTCTTGCACTGTTGGTGGGAACGTAAATTGATACAGCCACTATGGAGAACAGTATGGAGGTTCCTTTGTAAACTAAAAATACGACCCAGCAATCCCACTACTGGGCATATACCCTGAGAAAACCATAATTCAGAAAGAGTCATAATTCACAAAGAACCATAACCACAATGTTCATTGCAGCTCTATTTACAATAGCCAGGACATGGAAGCAACCTAAGTGTCCATCGACAGATGAATGGATAAAGAAGATGTGGCACATATATACAATGGAATATTAGTCAGCTATATAAAGAAACGAAATTGAGTTATTTGTAGTGAGGTGGTGGACCTAGAGTCTGTCATACAGAGTGAAGTAAGTCAGAAAGAGAAAAACAAATACTGTATGCTAACACACATATATATGGAATCTAAAAAAAAGAAAAAATGGTACTGAAGAACCTAGGGGCAAGACAGGAATAAAGATGCAGACCTACTAGAGAATGGACTTGAGGACACGGGGAGGGGGAAGGGTATGCTGGGACGAAGTGAAAGAGTGGCATGGACATATATACACTACCAAACGTAAAACAGATAGCTAGTGGGAAGCAGACACATAGCACAGGGAGATCAGCTCGGTGCTTTGTGTCCACCTAGAGGGGTGGGATAGGGAGGGTGGGAGGCAGACGCAAGAGGGAGATATGAGGATACATGTATATGTATAACTGATTCACTTTGTTATAAAGCGGAAACTAACACACCATTGTAAAGCAATTACACTCCAATAAAGATGTTTAAAAAAGTAAAAATAAAGCTACAATAAAAAAATCACAATTATGAAAAACAAAGAAAGAATACAGAACTGTCCTATTCATATTTTATATCTCTGATTATTCTGATCATCATTCTGAAGATCAGTAGTCAATACATAGTACTGGATGTATAAATGTAGTTTTAAGAAATTGGAATAATTCCTTATTGCATCCTAGGTATTAGCTAAATTCTACGATGTAAGCCTGTTTTTATATTATTTGCAATTTCCCCCGAACAGCTGTAATCAAAAAAAGGATTCTCTATTAACTAGAGACTTCAGTTAACTGATTGAAAATTACTTTATGCTAAGCTAAATCTGTGTCATTTCTTACAAAGGCTGTACGTCTTTCTAAATCAGTATCTCAGCTCAGATTATTAGAATTATGATGGTTGTTGCCACTGTCCAAACAGGAAAGCAGGCAGATGAGAAAAGGAGAACAAAAAGAGAGAGGGGGGAATTGAAGCAAGGAGGAAGGAAATGCTATTCCCTTGAAACACATTCATTAACCTAGGATTACTGCTAGAAGCTCCAGGCTAGAAGTGAGCAGCTTGCTTCTAAACAGATTTTAATTTTTAATCCAGTGGAATAGGTCAGATGCCACTCTGGCACCTGGAGGCCCATCCCAGAACCTACCTGCCCCAAGGCAGTACGGGGCGTCTGCTCGTAATGGTCACTTTTGGGTAAACACAACCTCCAGGCAACCACGTGGCTCTGCGTGTCCTCATCCCAAGGACCAGCAATCAAAGTTGGATGAGCTCTCACAATGAGGTAGGGGGTTTCTCCTTAGATATTTTTTAGGAGTGAGAAAAGACACAGCCAATAAAACCATTTTTTAAAGTGGAGGTTGGAGGGGGGATATCTATGTTTGAAATTCTAATAAATAGAGATCAGCTTTACTACTTAATTAAAATTGGGTGGAGGCATATACGTTGGTCCAAATGTGATGCTCACGAGAGAAATGTCCAGGCACGAGAAAGATCTCCTGGGAAATTGAACGCCTAAATGCAGGGAGAATTGAACGCCTAAATGTAGGGAGAATTGAACAGAGCAGGCCCCGTGCTTCCACAGGTGGCACTAAAGCAAGCAAAGATGAACTGGGTGTGACCGATTCCCAAGCCCTCCACAGACCTAAGATCAGCTGCGTATTAGCATAGGCAGGCCTCAGCTGTCCATGAAAATGAGAGCGCATATTTAAAGTTGCATTTTAATTTAAAAGGTACTCAACATTTCTCATCTTGTTCACTGAAAAAGGCCAACACCCGCGTGCTTTACTGATGCACTGCAGAACCACAGTCTAAAAGAACTAGGTTTGCCACGTGGCATTTGCTGAGGATGTGTTAAATGCATAGTTTCAGAGCCAAGAATATCGTTTTTCAAACTCAGTGAATGCATTAATAAAGGACTTCTGCTGTGCCCACCACCGGGGGGTGGGAGAAGAGATGGCGGTGGCCCTGCACCCTGAATGCAAAGGGACAATGACTAAGTCATTCACTATAAACTCTAACAGCAGTAACCCCAAACTTACACTCCTCCGCCCCTCTCTTCAATTCCCTTTGGCCAATCTAGAAAAAGGGAAAATGGAAACCTTTAAATAAAACTCGTATAAAACTTTAGTTCCCAGCACAACATCTTCGGTTCTTCGGATGGTAAGTATTTCACTGAGATGGGTGCCTGGTCCCCTTTTCCACATTCCGGGACTGCGTAAGCCTTCACATCAGCCCCCAGCTCTACTTGCAGACCAAGAGTATAACATACTGACTCCTTCCAAGAAGATTTGTGTTAAAATCATTAAATGCCCACACAAGTAATTTTTAAATTAACTGAACCAGAAATAATGCATAATACATATCAATTTTATGACAGTGAGAAGTTATTCACTTTTAGTAAGCCAAGAATATCTGTTGTATAAATTAAAACCTTAGCAGTACGTCCAGTGTTTTAAATAGACTATGGAAAAGCATGAAATTTATGCCAGGTGAATTTTGAATATAGGGGAGCTTTTATCATTCTAGGAAAAATACTCCTCTACAACAGGCAAATTCTCTGGTAAGTCCAGAAATGATCCATTTTACTTGGAAAATTATCCTCTTTCACTTGGAAAAATATTGTCTTTAAATTGCTCCCTTAGTGCATTTTTTTTGCGGGGGGCTGGTACGCAGGCCTCTCATTGCTGTGGCCTCTCCCGTTGCGGAGCACAGGCTCCAGACGCGCAGGCTCAGCGGCCATGGCGCACGGGCCCAGCCGCTCCGCGGCATGTGGGATCCTCCCAGACCGGGGCACGAACCCATGTGCCCTGCATTGGCAGGCAGATTCTTAACCACTGCACCACCAGGGAAGCCGTCCCTTAGTGCATTTTAAAACCTAACTTGATTTACAGACATCACTTTTATATACAACTTTTCTAGAACATATCTTTTACACAAGGCAAAGTGAATTGGTGACAAAAATTTCTATCCCGTTAAGATGTGGGGAGCAAACACATGACCAGTATCCCCAGATGCAGGCAATCTATGCTGAGTTTTATGTAACACTTTCCCCTTAAAAATAAGAATGTAAAATTCTTGCCTCAGAACATTTCAGAAGACCATAGTTTTAAAATTATACCTTCACTTGACACACTTTCCAAAAGCTCAGAACCCTGATGTTACAAGAGCTGATGCTGCCATCATTTGAGTCGACCCCATACATACGTACAGAACTCCCAGGGCACCTCACCTGCTGTGCTGAGCAGGTGATGCAAGATGACTACCGTCTGTCCTCCTTCAAGTAGCCTGCGACTGGTCTGGTGGGACAGACACATGTATACCTGGTTGTAATGTGCTGGGATTATATTCTCGTGGTATGAATCAAATGCTCCAGCAGCACAGAGTAAAGAGTGAGGATTCTGGAAGGGAACATGGGAGTAGGGAGGGTAGATGCTCAGCAGAAGAGATGACATTTGAGCTGGGTCTTAAAGGATGAAGAAGATGAGGCCAGGCAGGGGAGAGCATCCCAAGCCAGAGAAAAAAAACAAAAACAAAAAATCAACCCATCCATACCAAGGGTTTAAAATCAGACTTTTAAAGGTGTTTTCCTTCAAAAAGATTCAAGTTTGAGAAGTCTAACATGATGTAAGAATCACAAACTAGATGGTTCCTTTCTCACTGGCCTGCCCTTCTCACAAGCACCCTAGATGGTTAGAAGCACATGTAACAAGAAGGAGAGGACTTAAAGTACCTCGGTAGAAACCGAGAGAGAATGATTCCATAACTGAAGTAATAGTCGGAATTAGCACTGTAGGTTTGTGAGTGAGAAGTGCTACCAATGAAATCAGGAAAAGCATACTGCAATAATCATGCCTTTTCGGTCTGTTTAAAATACAAGTTAAATTGATCTCATTAACAGGGTCTGCTAAGAAAAAGGTCTGCCAAGAGCTAACAGCTACAGGGTGTGTAAGAATTTTGCTCTGCGCTGGGTCCTATTAGTCGGAAGGGAGGAGAGTAAGGGGAAACCCATCATTTTCTCCCAGTCATTTAATCACATTGGTCTCTTGAATAGAGATAAAGGCTGGGCTGCAGACTTCACGTTTTGTACTGTGTCCCTCTTCTGCTACAGAGCGACAAGGAAGGGGGGAAGCAAGGTCTCCTGGGTAGACCCGGACGGAGGAAGCATGAGGCTCTAATGCCCAAGTGAAGATGCTGCTGAAAGGCTGAGACCAAGAAGAGGACGAGACTTTGATGGGTTTTCACAGGGCCTAGAAGCTAACGAAACTGGAGTTAAAAACCTAAAGGAAATTTAAGTCAGCTGGAGACTAAATATAATAGGTTATAGTTTTGCTTATTCATTTTATAAAAGTTAATTCATTCATATTGGTATTTTTTCAAAGAGGTGTGCGTGTACGTGTAAGTGTATGGGTGTGTGCGCCTGTGTGTGAGAGAGAGGTTAAAAAGGTAAACAAACCAAGTGTCTGGATTGTGTTCACTGTTTTCTCTGAGCCATCAACAAGGAGAGCCAAGACGCAGGAAGAGTGTATTTAGGGAGACGTGCCTTGGAGACTTAAACCTCTTATTACTCCCCATGGAAAAGAAGGCAGCTTTGGAGAGCTGAGCGTGTGGCTCCCTAGATCCACGTGTCACCCCCTCCTCCCCGGAGAAGGTGTGCAGACTCTGGGGCTGCCTGGGTCTCGCTAGACTTGGGTTCTGGCTTCTGGCTCAGGGCCTGCTGCTGACTCACTACATGAACTTGGGCTGGTCATGGTTTTCTCAGGTGGAAAGGAAAAGCCAGTGTTTGGATGACACACTTTGCATTGGCTTTCCTCTCCCAATGTTCTCTGATTCGGCAGCACGATGCGATGTTCTAAAGAAATGTTTTCATCCTTCTGGGTTTTACATATTCACATTTGAGAGCCACTGTAATAATAACAATGCCCCATCTAGTGTCAAAACAGGGAATATTGGTTCAGGAGTGCACAGTGAGGAATGGCTCTGTGGTCCTTCATGGCCTCAGGGGTCAGAATGGCAGTGAGCGTAACTGCTGTTCGAGGGGGTCTTTGTCATGTCCCACCCGCCCAACTTGGTGATGCAGGACATTTTGAAAAAGACTGTGTTTTACAGCTTCCATGTTTGACGCACAACACTAGCACGACAGGACTTTTATTAAGGTCACAAGGGATAATCTTTCCTACTCCTTTGACTGGTGGCTATTGCCATCCACATAAAAGAGCCTCTGGGCGATGGAGACGGGCGGGCAGTACCTGCCCGAGGGAAGATCAGAAGGGATCCTGGGCGAGCTGCAAGCAAGTCACCCGATTCTGGCATCTCGCAGACTTAAACCTGGGAGCTCTGCAGGGCTTCAGGCCTCCACCCTCCCCTCTTCGTTTCTTTCTTTCCAAACGCTCCCACAAGGAAAACATCTCCGACCAGCTCACAGCTCACCACACACACTTCCAACTTCCCAGTTCTGTGCAGCTCTGTGCTCTCCTTGCTAAATGCCACCCCACAGGAAAGAAACCGAAGGAGGGAACAACATCGATACAGGGGCAATGCGTGTATCATTTAGACAGACGGTCCTCCTCCTCATGTGTCTGACTCTCCTGTGGCTTTTCTTTGGTCTCCATTAAGTGCCAGGGCAGTTTAATTTAATTTTTATCATATTGCCATGTACAAACCGCTTCATTTTGGAACCTGCCTCCCTCTCAGGACGCAGGTCAGTTTGGCAGAACGGTGTTTATCGCATGCCAGACGCTGTCTTAATGATGTCTGGGCTGAGAGAATGCAATGAGCCCAAACTCAGAAATTCTCTGCCGCGCTGCCCGCTCTGCTCTCAGCCTGTAATCTAGGTGACTAGGAGCACATTTTACTTCCTGTGACCAAGTTCAATGGAAGAGGTTTTCTCCCTGTTTATCATCCTTATGTCTCCTTCTCGTGATGGCTGGACCCATGCCAGCAGCAGGGGCTGAGGTTCTGGAATGCTCACGTGCTGGCTGGGCTGCCGGCTCCAACAACTTACCTTGTCTGATCTGTTCTAACAGGTTGCCTCCACTAGTCTGCCTTGTGTCCTTACCTTCTAGTCAGTCACCTGGAATTCTACCATTTACTGGCCCAGTGTGACTTCTGCTCAGCCCTCTGCCCTGGCTTGTCAGTTTAATGTGCCTCTACATTCCCCAATCAGCTTGATTCTAAGTGGCCCAAATTATCCTGAAGTCCGTTATCACCAGCCCCACATTCCTGCTCCAGGATCTTCACGCCCATCCTGAGGGCGGCACATCCTTTGAGTTCAGAGTGATGGTCTCAGTTCAGTTCCACTGACCAATCCAGGTCTAGCAGCTGTGGTACTCTTGAGTACAACTGTTACCTGGTAACCAGCAACTGGGGTGGTTCCCACAGAAGACTCGCAAATGAGATTTGCCTCAGGGGGCCACCAGAACATAGTGGTGTCTGATGATTACCAGACAAAGAAAACATTTAGAATATTTACTGAAGACCTAGAATGGGGCCTGGCATCCTATGGGGACTCAAAAAAATTTGGCAAACTATGTAAAGACATCTCTCAAATAACAAATTGCAAATGTTGACAGTTACGATTGGATATTGTAAGCTCCCTCAGGATAGAGAATCTGTCTGGGTTTATATCTGCATCCCCAGGGCCCAGCGCAGGGCCTGGCATCTAGCAGAATTGGCAAATATTTGCTGAGTTAGAATGACTTTGTTGAGAAGAGTATGTCAAAGGCACTTTTGGAAGGTATCTAATTTCCCAAGAATTGGGATGAGGCAGGACTTTTGAAGATGCCCCAGACAAAACTATCAGATTGGTTGGAGCCCTGAATCTACATGCTAGGGTGTTCTTGAGGCACCAGAATCTCTGAGTCTATCCAGTGAGTAAGGACCACGACAGGATGGGTGTGGGAACTCTGCAGGACAGTCTATGACCTAACGTATATTTTCTCCTGCTGGTATCCTCGGCACCTTCAGGTTTGACCTGGGATGCAAGAGATTCTACTGGACAGCTACTTATGAGTAAAAAACGGGAATCTGGGTTTGGCCAAGCATCTTCAATGTCTGAAACACATGAGAGTGTGAAACAGCTAAGCTACAGGCCCTCTAATGGAGCCCAGCAGAGCTGCCAAAACAGCTGGGTGGCAATGAGCTAGGAATGCCATGCTTTCAGTGAATGGCATAAGGCTAGTAGTTTAGAGCATTTATTTACTTATTTTTATGGCTTAAGCTCTCTAGGAATGTATGGAACACTATACTTAGGTCAATCAAGGGTACTTGAATTTCAAAATATATTAAAATGTGTTAGTGTTCATTTCACATAAAATATAAAGCATCCATCTTTAAAGTGCTCACAGCAATCAGTGCTTTTAATTGAGCAGAAAAGCATATACAGATATAGAAATGCTTAGTCCTAGCTGGGGTTCCTGATTGTCCTCTTCAGACATACGTTTCCACAACAGATGTTTCAATTACGACAGTAATATTTATTGAAAGGTGAACCATAAATGTATAGGCACTTGAAATATTATTGAACAAAAGTAATTTAAAATGCTGGTGGACTGCATTTTAGCCCTGCTTTGATTTTATCAGCATTTGTCAATTAATCAACGTGAACCTTGTAAAACATGTTCTCTTACTAGTGGAAACAAGCAAGTGCTTGCAGACTTTGAAGGAAAGGTCATTTAATAATTTGCTAATTGTGCAAAGATAGATTTAAAAAAATTTTTTAAAAAGGGAAGCTCTCAATACCACTCTGCATAAACAGAACTTTATTTAAGCTTAAACTTGCTAACTGAAATATGGTCAATGGTTGGGCTGTGTTTTTTTTGTTGTTGTTGTTGTTTTGGTATTAAATAGCAGAGAAACATTAAGATGGAAAGAAATTAATCTAGCTGCACATTTTCAAAATTTATTTTAAGAAGCTTTCTGTTGTCACCTCTGACATTTCAGAGCTGCCAACCCTGAGGCTATGGTTATAATCAAATCAACTATAACTTCTTGGCATACAAGTGAAGAGAAAAAAGATAAAGCAACAGAAATGGGAAATGGAGAAGCACCAAAGAGCCATGCAGGGGCAATGTTCTGTTTTCTTCTCTTTTCTTCTTCTTTCTTTGCTTCAATTCATCCTTCATTCTGCTAGATGGATGTCAGCTCCCTACTCCCTACTTCTGACCGCCTTGGTTCATTTTAAGTGAGAAAGAAGCTGAGTCCAACTCTCCCTTGGGGGAAGCCAGGCCTCAGCACACCCACCACCTCTCCTGGCCATCAAGGAAGTGCCTTAATTTCCGGGCACAGAACTACCACCACCCAGCGCTCTGCAGTCATCTGAAGGGCTTGAGGAAATTTAAAATGGGTAACGTACCTCGGAGAGCAATTTCTACCCTGGGGTCTGCAGGGCTGAACCGAGAAATCCGCACCATCTTAGAAGTATAAGTGGAACTTGAGATAGCGTGCCTCGAGGCGTTTGTAGGAGTCAGAATTTTGCACGGAGTTTACAGAGACAACGTTCCTTGAAGGGAGATGGGTTTTGGCAGGCGGTCTGGGCAAACTGCTTTGCTGCAGGACTCCTTTTATAAGAGTTATGAGGCCTGGGTTGCTCTCTGCCTGCTCAAACTGGCTTACCAATCCATTCCATTCCATTCTGTTACTCGTTCTAAATAAGTCATTATTTCAGGCACATTTCCCTAAGCAGATGCAAACACTCTTTTCCTGTGTGAGACTCCCTTGGGCAAATTAGGTTTCTTGGAAAAGGGTCAAGGAGCAATCAAACAAAACACCTACTGAGAAACAAGCAGGTGGTTTCAGGGGACGCTGTCATTCGTGCAGGCCACACCACAGGTCAAATTTTAGACACTGCTCGGGCAGTAATGTTGAATCTGACAGGGCCAGGTATGGAAAGCAAAATCCTGATATCTGTAGCCAAAGTTTCTTTTTATCATCATGACAAATCAGTTTTTTCCCCTCCCAGCGTTATCAAAGTATAATTGAGAAATAAAATTGTATAACATGCATTTAACATGATGATTTGATATATATATATGATGAAATAAAAATTCATATTTGAAGGCAAAATCAGAAAAATTTAAACAGAAATTTTTTTCTCTGCCCGTTTGGGCATCTTCCCACCCCTCTGGTGTGCACTGTGCACCTGCTTTATGCATTAACCAGACCTCCCCAATGGCAGAAAGGCTGGCTCAACCATAAAAATCAATTTCTCTTCTTCTGGCACCAGCCATGTAACTCCTTGGAAGGTAACATTCCTGTCTCAATCCCGTAAGGGGTCAGGATGATCCGCCACTCGCCTTGTATGTACAGACATCTCTGCTGAACTTTAGGTATTGATACAAAGCCAATATATCATTTCCCTTAAAGACAGCGATTGGTGCAGACCACATTGGTCAAAAGACTGAGGAGATATTGGGTACCCCCCAATGGAAGTCCTTAGCTTAAATACTTATGACCTTATTAATGTTACTAGCTATATTACTTGTATTCTTGTATTACTTGTATTGTGTTACTTGTATTCTGCCTGTTTTCCAAGATTATTGTTTCTTGCATTACCAAATGTGTGACTGAGCCTCTGTTAAGAAATAATGATGACGAGGTGACTTGAAACAACTGACCAAATACAGAGTTCTGTAAGATCCATAAAGATAATAGTGCAACCCTAGATGTGGAAAGAAACAACAAGGGGGAACCATCTCCTGGACGGTACCAGAGTCTCAGTTCCCTTACCTATAAAATTGGGCTTTTGGCTACTGTTAACAGGGCCTAGTCCAGTAATAGCACACTGAGTGGTCCATCAACGAAGTACTTGCCTTACCTGGGAATGAGCATTCCTAGCATAGTGGGACAAATTGGTCATGGTATACCTCCAAAACCTTGGCAGAAATTAAGACTGAAAAGGAGGGGACTGTAAAATAAAGAATGTTGTTCACCATCCAGTTCTACAAGGCTCAAGTCATTAATCACTGCAGTCACTGACCTACAATGCACCCCGAAAGGAACTCAGGGCAAAGATCAGGATGCAGTACTTTGTGCTCTAGGAAAACTGGCAGAACTGACCCTTAGATAGCTGATATTTTCAGGAGAAAATTTTATGAGCTCAGTTTCTTGCATCTTCCCATACTTAGAAAAGCACTAAAACTATTAACTATTGCTGTTCCTTACAAATAGCAGTAACCTTGTACCAAGATGTGTGCTTGATTGCATGTACCCCCTTCTCCAAAATGACTATACACTGACCTTCCCCCTTTACCTCTTCAGAACAGTTCTCAGAGCTCTCTGAGACACTGTCTCTCGGTTTATAATCCTCAGGTTGGTTTGAATAAAATTTACAGTTTTTTCTTAGATTGACTATTGATTAATTTTTCATCAGTGCACAAATATTGTGAAATGATTACCACAATAAAGTTAAATAACATACCCGTCACCTCACATAGTTACCTCTGTGTGTGTGGGTTTATTTTTTTATGGAAGCAAAATGGATAGCCATAAAATAATGGAAAATTTCCTTGTCTAATATTTCTAATTAAAAGTTGCTAATCAAATCCTAATTCCTTAATAAAATTGTAGTACAAATTTTTGTAAGGGAAAAGTTACTATGAAATTATTATCTTCTATTCTTATTATCTTATCTAACACATGTGAAATATTTCTGAAATAAGATATTCCTTATTGCATTTTTTTCTTTGAGTCATAGGGAGAAAAGTCCCTTTATGTTCTTTTAATATTTGCTTTTATTAACTTCAGCTTCAGTTAGCTGACTTCCATATACCAAGATTCTTTTCAAAACAGAAGAGAGAAGAGGTAAAGGCAAATGTGGAAATGGAAGCTGCTTGGTGACAGGACAGCCGCTCCCTGGTAGGAGTTATTTCTACCTAAAACATATGCACCATATTAAGAAGCCACAGGGAAGAAATAAATGGATGTGGATGGCAGGTTTTCATTCATTTCCTTGACATCTCAGAATCCTGTAAAAAAGTTTGTGTGTTTCAATTCAAACAGTTCCACGATCTTGGAGGTCTTAATCATTTGTTTTGGTTTTTTTACTCTTTACTATTTTTTTTGAATTTTATTTCTTTATACAGCAGGTTCTTATTAGTTATCTATTTTATACACATTAATGTATATAGGTCTTAATCATTTGTATTAACAGTTTCTGGAGTGTACAAAGCTCATGCTTAAGGACCATTACTGGCATTCAATGTAGTTAGACTGCATTAAGCAGATGTACAACCTTGTTTATGGCTATCTTTGATCATCTTTATTTAAAAGTAAGTTCAGGCTGATGAAGTGGCTTAGCATCCTCCTGTGTTTCAGCCTGTCAGTCATGCCCCACCAGAACATCTGGCTCTGCTGGGCACCCTCACGCTTCTCCAAATGAAACCAAAGTTGGCAAGGTGAATGGGAAGGACTGGCAAGTGGCATTCAAACCAGGAAAAAAGTTTAAAAGTGGCATAGAACCCGGCAGCCCTGTTTTTAAATGTATCCAGGCTTGTGGTTTTATGCAGGTGTGGTATGGGGAACAGGTTAGGAGATGCTTGCCACAGAAAAGAGAGTTTGTTACATATAGTTTCCAAGAGGAAGAGGCATGAAGTGCCACATCAGGCCATGCAGGGCCACATGGAGAGGTACCAGGGTTGCTCAGGAGGAGAGGAAATAAGGAGAAAACCTGGGCAAAAGCCTTTCCTGTGGTTTCTGCAGGCTAAGAAGGTTTAGGACTGGATAGCTTAAATAATCTCAGTGCGTTCTGGGGCATAGGGATGATTCCTAATTGTCCAGTACCTGGCCCTGGTGTGATTTAGGGCAGGGGGATAGTGTTCTGGACTGCAGGAGCCTGATAAAAAGGGGCAGGTGTGGGCGTGGCCTCAGGATTGGTTCACTTGGCACTCTGAGGTGTGCTCCCAGGCAAGCTGTTTGCTGTCTCTAGGAATTAGCTAACCATGGGAAGGGCAGTGCCTCCTTGGCATCTGCAAGACTCTAAGATGTCAGAATACATCTTATAAAATACAGAAGATAAAAATAAGATTAATACAAGCCTGCCTGAAACACTTGTAAGAAGCATAAAAACAGAGCTTCTCAAACTTTAATGTGCATAGGAATCACCTGGGTATTCTGTTAAACTACAGGTTCTGATTCATTAGGTCAGGTGGGCGTTGAGATTTTGCTTTTTTTTTTTTTGGCCATGCCCCACGGCATGGGTAACTTCCCCCACCAGGGATCAAACCCGCAGCCTCTGCAGTGGAGGCATGGAGTCTTAACCACTGGACCACCACGGAAGTCCTGAGATTTTGCATTTCTAATAAAGTCCTTGGTGATGTTGGGGCCATGCTTTGAATAGCTAGGGATAAGAATACCCCTTGGTTACCTTCTGCAGGGAAGAGGGAAGAACCTGACACTTGCCAAACCCTGCTTTGAACCAGGTACTGCTTGGCCCTGAATACACAGACTTCATCTTGTTTTGCTTGGACAACATCCTTTGCTCTTAGGAAAAATTATCCCAGTGTTACAGGGAAGGGAACTGAGACTCAGGGTAGTTAAGTAACCTGCCCAGGTCACTTAGCTGAAAGTCAGAAAATACAAATGTATCTGGCCCAAAACCCGAATTTTTTCCCACCACGACATACGTACAGATGGTTCCACTCCAGTGGAAAATAAAATGTCTCTGTTGGTAAAGGCTTCGTAAAATATAAAGTGTGGACTTGAATCATGGACCATTTACAACTTGAATTCTGAACAGAAGAGAAATTCTGAATGATGTTCATTATTTTTTTTATTGTTTTTCTCGTCTTATAAGCAATATAATTTTTTTTTGCTTTATAACAAATTTAATCAGTTATACATATACATATGTTCCCATATCCCCTCCCTTTTGCGTCTCCCTCCCACCCTCCCTATCCCACCCCTCCAGGCGGTCACAAAGCACCGAGCTGATCTCCCTGTGCTATGAGGCTGCTTCCCACTAGCTATCTACCTTACGTTTGGTAGTGTATATATGTCCATGCCGCTCTTTCACTTTGTCACAGCTTACCCTTCCCCCTCCCCATATCCTCAAGTCCATTCTCTAATAGGTCTGTGTCTTTATTCCTGTCTTACCCCTATGTTCTTCATGACATTTTTTTTTAATTCCATATATATGTGTCAGCATACAGTATTTGTCTTTCTCTTTCTGACTTACTTCACTCTGTATGACAGACTCTAGGTCCATCCACCTCATTACAAATAGCTCAATTTCGTTTCTTTTTATGGCTGAGTAATATTCCATTGTATATATGTGCCACATCTTCTTTACCCATTCATCTGATGATGGGCACTTAGGTTGTTTCCATCTCCAGGCTATTGTAAATAGGGCTGCTATGAACATTTTGGTACATGTCTCTTTTTGAATTATGGTTTTCTCAGGGTATATGCCCAGTAGTGGGATTGCTGGGTCATATGGTAGCTCTATTTGTAGTTTTTTAGGGAACCTCCATACCGTTCTCCATAGTGGCTGTACCAATTCACATTCCCACCAGCAGTGCAAGAGTGTTCCTTTTTTTCCACACCCTCTCCAGCATTTATTGTTTCTAGATTTTTTGATGATGGCCATTCTGACTGGTGTGAGATGATATCTCATTGTAGTTTTGATTTGCATTTCTCTAATGAGCAAAGATGTTGAGCATCCTTTCATGTGTTTGTTGGCAGTCTGTATATCTTCTGTGGAGAAATGTATATTTAGGTCTTCTGCCCATTTTTGGATTGGGTTGTTTGTTTTTTTGTTATTGAGCTACATGAGCTGCTTATAAATTTTGGAGATTAATCCTTTATCAGTTGCTTCATTTACAAATATTTTCTCCCATTCTGAGGGTTGTCTTTTGGTCTTGTTTATGGTTTCCTTTGCTGTGCAAAAGCTTTGAAGTTTCATTAGGTCCCATGTGTTTATTTTTGTCTTTATTTCCATTTCTCTAGGAGGTGGGTCAAAAAGGATCTTGCTGTGATTTATGTCATAGAGTGTTCTGCCTATGTTTACCTCAAAGAGTTTGATAGTGTCTGGCCTTACATTTAGGTCTTTAATCCATTTTGAGCTTATTTTTGTGTATGGTGTTAGGGAGTGATCTAATCTCATACTTTTACATGTCCCTATCCAGTTTTCCCAGCACCACTTATTGAAGAGACTGTCCTTTCTCCACTGTACATTCCTGCCTCCTTTATCAAAGATAAGGTGACCATATGTGCGTGGGTTTATCTCTGGGCTTTCTATCCTGTTCCATTGATCTATCTTTCTGTTTTTGTGCCAGTACCATACTGTCTTGATTACTGTAGCTTTGTAGTATAGTCTGAAGTCAGGGAGCCTGATTCCTCCAGCTCCATTTTTCGTTCTCAAGATTGCTTTGGCTATTCGGGGTCTTTTGTGTTTCCATACAAATTGTGAAATTTTTTGCTCTAGTTCTGTGAAAAATGCCAGTGGTAGTTTGATAGGGATTGCATTGAATCTGTAGATTGCTTTGGGTAGTAGAGTCATTTTCACAATGTTGATTCTTCCAATCCAAGAACATGGTACATCTCTCCATCTATATGTATCATCTTTAATTTCTTTCATCAGTGTCTTATAATTTTCTGCATACAGGTCTTTTGTCTCCTTAGGTAGGTTTATTCCTAGATATTTTATTCTTTTTGTTGCAATGGTAAATGGGAGTGTTTTCTTGATTTCACTTTCAGATTTTTCATCATTAGTATATAGGAATGCCAGAGATTTCTGTGCATTAATTTTGTATCCTGCAACTTTACCAAATTCATTGATTAGCTCTAGTAGTTTTCTGGTAGCATCTTTAGGATTCTCTATGTATAGTATCATGTCATCTGCAAACAGTGACAGCTTTACTTCTTCTTTTCCAATTTGGATTCCTTTTATTTCCTTTTCTTCTCTGATTGCTGTGGCTAAAACTTCCAAAACTATGTTGAATAAGAGTGGTGAGAGTGGGCAGCCTTGTCTTGTTCCTGATCTTAGTGGAAATGGTTTCAGTTTTTCACCATTGAGGACAATGCTGGCTGTGGGTTTGTCATATATGGCCTTTATTATGTTGAGGAAAGTTCCCTCTATGCCTACTTTCTGCAGGGTTTTTATCATAAATGGGTGTTGAATTTTGTCGAAAGCTTTCTCTGCATCTATTGAGATGATCATATGGTTTTTCTCCTTCAATTTGTTAATATGGTGTATCACGTTGATTGATTTGCGTATATTGAAGAATCCTTGCATTCCTGGAATAAACCCCACTTGATCATGGTGTATGATCCTTTTAATGTGCTGTTGGATTCTGTTTGCTAGTATTTTGTTGAGGATTTTTGCATCTATGTTCATCAGTGATATTGGCCTGTAGTTTTCTTTCTTTGTGACATCCTTGTCTGGTTTTGGTATCAAGGTGATGGTGGCCTCGTAGAATGAGTTTAGGAGTGTTCCTCCCTCTGCTATATTTTGGAAGAGTTTGAGAAGGATAGGTGTTAGCTCTTCTCTAAATGCTTGATAGAATTCACCTGTGAAGCCATCTGGTCCTGGGCTTTTGTTTGTTGGAAGATTTTTTATCACAGTTTCAATTTCAGTGCTTGTGATTGGTCTGTTCATATTTTCTATTTCTTCCTGATTCAGTCTTGGCAGGTTGTGCATTTCTAAGAATTTGTCCATTTCTTCCAGGTTGTCCATTTTATTGGCATAGAGTTGCCTGTAGTAATCTCTCATGATCTTTTGTATTTCTGCAGTGTCAGTTGTTACTTCTCCTTTTTCATTTCTAATTCTATTGATTTGAGTCTTCTCCCTTCTTTTCTTGATGAGTCTGGCTAATGGTTTATCAATTTTGTTTATCTTCTCAAAGAACCAGCTTTTAGTTTTATTGGTCTTTGCTATCGTTTCCTTCATTTCTTTTTCATTTATTTCTGATCTGATTTTTATGATTTCTTTCCTTCTGCTAACTTTGGGATGTTTTTGTTCTTCTTTCTCTAATTGCTTTAGGTGCAAGGTTAGGTTGTTTATTCGAGATGTTTCCTGTTTCTTAAGGTGGGATTGTATTGCTATGAACTTCCCTCTTAGAACTGCTTTTGCTGCATCCCATAGGTTTTGGGTCGTCGTGTCTCCATTGTCATTTGTTTCTAGGTATTTTTTAATTTCCCCTTTGATTTCTTCAGTGATCACTTTGTTATTAAGTAGTGTATTGTTTAGCCTCCATGTGTTTGTATTTTTTACAGCTCTTTTCCTGTAATTGATATCTAGTCTCATAGCATTGTGGTCGGAAAAGATACTTGATACAATTTCAATTTTCTTAAATTTACCAAGGCTTGATTTGTGACCCAAGATATGATCTATCCTGGAGAATGTTCCATGAGCACTTGAGAAAAATGTGTATTCTGTTGTTTTTGGATGGAATGTCCTATAAACATCAATTAAGTCCATCTTGTTTAATGTATCATTTAAAGCTTGTGTTTCCTTATTTATTTTCATTTTGGATGATCTGTCCATTGGTGAAAGTGGGGTGTTAAAGTCCCCTACTATGATTGTGTTACTGTCGATTTCTCCTTTTATGGCTGTTAGTATTTGCCTTATGTATTGAGGTGCTCCTATGTTGGGTGCATAAATATTTACAATTGTTATATCTTCTTCTTGGATCGATCCCGTGATCATTATGTAGTGTCCTTCTTTGTCTCTTCTAGTAGTCTTTATTTTAAAGTCTATTTTGTCTGATATGAGAATTGCTACTCCAGCTTTCTTTTGGTTTCCATTTGGATGGAATATCTTTTTCCATCCCCTTACTTTCAGTCTGTATGTATCTCTAGGTCTGAAGTGGGTCTCTTGTAGACAGCATATATGTGGGTCTTGTTTTTGTATCCATTCAGCCAATCTGTGTCTTTTGGTGGGAGCATTTAGTCCATTTACATTTAAGGTAATTATCGATATGTATGTTCCTATTCCCATTTCCTTAACTGTTTTGAGTTCATTATTGTACGTCTTTTCCTTCATTGTGTTTCTTGCCTAGAGAAGATCCTTTAGCATTTGTTGTAAAGCTGGTTTGGTGGTGCTGAACTCTCTCAGCTTTTGCTTGTCTGTAAACGTTTTAATTTCTCCATCAAATCTGAATGAGATCCTTGCTGGGTAGAGTAATCTTGGTTGCAGGTTTTTCTCTTTCATCACTTTAATTATGTCCTGCCACTCCCTTCTGGCTTGTAGAGTTTCTGCTGAGAGATCAGCTGTTATCCTGATGGGGATTCCCTTGTGTGTTATTTGTTGTTTTTGCCTTGCTGCTTTCAATATGATTTCTTTGTGTTTAATTTTTGACAGTTTGATTAATATGTGTCTTGGCGTATTTCTCCTTGGATTTATTCTGTATGGGACTCTCTGTGCCTCCTGGACTTGATTAACTATTTCCTTTCCCATATTAGGGAAGTTTTCAACTATAATCTCTTTAAATATTTTGTCAGTCCCTTTCTTTTTCTCTTCTTCTTCTGGAACCCCTATAATTCGAATGTTGGTGCGTTTAATGTTGTCCCAGAGGTCTCTGAGACTGTCCTCTGTTCTTTTCATTCTTTTTTCTTTATTTTGCTCTGCAGCAGTTATTTCCACTATTTTATCTTCCACCTCACTTATCCGTTCTTCTGCCTCAGTTATTCTGCTATTGATCCCATCTAGAGTATTTTTTATTTCATGTATTGTGTTTTTAATCGATGCTTGATTCATCTTTAGTTCTTCTAGGTCCTTGTTAACTGTTTCTTGCATTTTGTCTATTCTATTTCCAAGATTTTGGATCTGGGAAATAGAATCTTGGATCATCTTTACCATCATTATTCTGAATTCTTTTTCAGGTAGACTGCCTATTACCTCTTCATTTGTTAGGTCTGGTGGGTTTTTATCTTGCTCCTTCTCCTGCTGTGTGTTTTTCTGTCTTCTCATTTTGCTTATCTTACTGTGTTTGGGGTCTCCTTTTTGCAGGCTGCAGGTTCGTAGTTCCCATTGTTTTTGGTGTCTGTCCCCAGTGGCTAAGGTTGGTTTAGTGGGTTGTGTAGGCTTCCTGGTGGAAGGGACTAGTGCCTGTGTTCTGGTGGGTGAGGCTGGATCTTGTCTTTCTGGTGGGCAGGTCCACGTCTGGTGGTGTGTTTTGGGGTGTCTGCGGACTTTTTATGATTTTAGGCCACCTCTCTGCTAATGGGTGGCGTTGTGTTCCTGTCTTGCTAGTTGTTTGGCATAGGATGTCCAGCACTGTAGCTTGCTGGTCGTTGAGTGAAGCTGGGTGCTGGTGTTGAGATGGAGATCTCTGGAAGATTTTCGCTGTTTGATATTATGTGGAGCTGGGAGGTCTCTTGTGGACCAGTGTCCTGAAGTTGGCTCTCCCACCTCAGAGGCACAGCACTGACTCCTGGCTCCTCAATTTGGGATGATTTGTTGTCCATTCATGTATTCCACAGATGCAGGGTACATCAAGTTGAGTGTGGAGCTTTAATCCGCTGCTTCTGAGGCTCCTGGGAGAGGTTTCCCTTTCTCTTCTTTGTTCTCACAGCTCCTGGGTCTCAGCTTTGGATTTGGCCCCGCCTCTGCGTGTAGGTCGCCGGAGGGCGTCTGTTCTTCGCTCAGACAGGACAGGGTTAAAGGAGCAGCCTCTTCGGGGACTCTGTCTCACTCAGGCCGGGCGGGAGGGAGGGGCACGGAGTGCGGGGCGAGCCTGCAGCGGTAGAGTTCGGCGTGACGTTGCACCAGCCCGAGGCGTGCCGTGCGTTCTCCCAGGGAAGCCGCCCCTGGATCCCGGGACCCCGGCAGTGGCGGGCTGCACAGGCTCCCGGACGGGCGGTGTGGACAGTGACCTGCGCTCGCACACAGGCTTCTTGGCGGCGGCAGCAGCAGCCCCAGCGTCCCACGCCCGTCACTGGGCTTCGCGCTTTCAGTCGTGACTCGCGCCCGTCTGTGGAGCCCCTTTAAGCAGCGCTCTTAATCCCCTCTCCTCGCGCACCAGGAAACCAAGAGGGAAGAAAAAGTCTCTTGCCTCTTCGGCAGCCCCAGAGTTTTCCCGGACTCCCTGCCGGCTAGCTGTGGCCCACTAGCCCCCTTCCAGCTGAGTTCTCGCCGCCAGCCCCAGTCCTCTCCCTGCGCTCTGACCGAGGCCCGAGCCTCAGCTTCCAGCGCCGCCGGGGCGAGCACACAAGCCTCTCGGGCTGGTGAGTGCTGCTCGGCACCGATCCTCTGTGCGGGAATCTCTCCGCTTTGCCCTACCCAGGTATATGGGGAGTTTCTTGCCTTTTGGGAGGTCTGGGGTCTTCTGCCAGCGTTCAGTAGGTGTTCTGTAGGAGTTGTTCCACGTGTAGCTGTATTTCTGGTGTATCTGTGGGGAGGAAGGTGATCTCCGCGTCTTACTCTTCCGCCATCTTACCCGGAAGTCCAATGATGTTCATTATTTCAGGACCAGAAAGAAATGGTGTTGACTAAATAACTTATATTTTATTATAGCTATTCGAGAAACACTTCACATGGGATTCCCTATTACACTAGTGTCTTTATCTTAAAAAGTGACGCATGTCCATGGTAAGATATAAACAACAGAAGTCTGCCTTCCTCCCATGTGCTTCCATTTCTATTGCGCAGAGAGAACTATCGTTAGGTTTGTGTAGCCTTCTAGAAATTCTGGGCAAATAGTAACCTTCTATGCAAATAATAAACTTTTTCATACAAATTCATTCACCCAGCCATTCATTTTTCCAGGGCGAAAAGGAGTAAGCAAAATATGCAACATCCCTCATGCACCTCACATTCCAGTAGGGGAGCTAGAGCATAAACAAAAGAGTGAAATAAACATTATGTCAAGTAAGGATAAATGATAATGAAGAAAAAGCCGGTGGAGTGAGGGGGCGGGGCGGGGAACATTTGCAATGATAAATGCAGTGGTTAAGGAAGGCCTCATGGAAAAGATGGTATTTGAGTAGAGACATGAAGGAGGTCATCCTATTCCACATTTACTTTTTCCTTTAGCAATATATGTTAAAGCCCTTGCCGTATCGCAACTTAAAGATCTACCTCATTCTTATTAATGGCTCCATAGTACTCCACTGTGTGCACATACCATAATACTGATGGGTATTCTGTTACTTAGGCAAAGGGAATGTTTTAGATTAAGCTTGTTATTGAACTTATTAGGTGATCGTTTGAGTGGTCATAAGGAGATCTGGGGAGCACGGTATAAAGCCTGATGAAGTAGAAAGAGCAATTCGACGTGAAGCTGTGGCTGGGAGCCCTCGTGTGCCACCCGACCAGGTGGCCACGTTATAACTGAGTATTCACTGAATGCCTGCTTCGTATTAGTGGTTTTCCTTCTGCCACATCTTAGGCAGGGCTACATCCACCAGGTGCAGGGGGGTGTCTAGGAGCTTCTCTACCCTGAGGGCAAGGAGACAACCTACTTGCAACATTTTCCTCAATGCCAGGCTACCCTGTAACCCCTGCGGAGTCAAAAACAAACCCTCCAGGTGACAAGTTTTCCACATTCCCCACAAAGGAAGCACAAGCACAAATTTTAGGGAGCAGTTAACCATCTGGGCTCTGAGTACAATCTTCCTCTTTTAGGAGAAAGCACGTAAGCTTCCTTAAAACAATAAGGAACAAAAACTCCTTACCTTCTAGTAATATTTATTTACATGGATACAGATGTTTAGCATTGGGCCATAGGACAGAACATATTTCACATTTAATGAAAGATTCATTTATGCATTTAATTATTATCTGAGGCAGTACCTGGATTATGTCAGCACTCTGCCGGGCTCTGTAGGAGGAATAAATATCTGTGCAGTATGGTTCCTGCACTTGTCACCTGCTAGCTCTTAACAAAGACTGGACAAGGGAAAAAATGACCGTGATTGAAAGCAGTGTGTGATCAGTCAGTGGTGCCAAGGACAATGTAACAGGAATTAAAGGAAAGGGGAGGATGCTATGATCCAGAGAGGGATCCTGGCTGAGATATAAACAGGTAGGGATGCAGATGGAACCAGGGGACTTTGGGAAGGGATGTGTGTGTGTGTGCATGCGTGCGTGTATGTGTGTGTGTTTTGGGAACATGTATGAATGGAAGGTGAGTATAACTGCACAGCAAGCAAAGGCCCAGGTGAGGGAAAATACAGGTATTATAAAGGGAACACGAAGCAGCCCACTAAGAGCTTAAACACAGAATATGGAGGGTGGTCGCAGATGACAGGAGATGCTCGTTGGAGTGAGAATGGCAGAGGGTTCTGAGGCTCCCACCTTGAAGTCAGATATGAGATAAGTAAATGAGTCTTGAAAGACGTCAAGAAAAGCACCATCAACCTCTTCCTCTTTTTCTGTTTTTGCTTTTATGGGGCGGAGGGGTACTGCACACTTTGGTTTTATAACCTCTATTTCCAATTCCAGTAATTTAAGAAAACAACTTAATACTTATCAAAGTAATATACGCCTGTAGCTTAAAAAAGCAAGTACTCTGTAAGAGGCCTATAATCAAAACCAGCCATCCCCACCTGTCTCCACCATCCCCTCCGAGCTCCCCAGAAACCTCTTTTTTGTTTGTTGTTTGCTTTTACTGTGAAAGATAATGACTTGCCAGAGCGAGTAGCCTCCTATACGGGTAAGACTTTTGCCCCAAGCAGTTGTTCTCAAGTTTGGTTAATCTATGGGCTGGCCCAGGGCAGGAAGACTAACCAGTAAGTCTAACCCAGCTCTCCCCCCGTCAAGGAGGTTGAATCCTGTCATGGGAAAGAAAGGACACCACTTTTAACTTTCAATTCTGATATTTGATTCCATATATTTAAGTGATATATGTACACTGGTATTTCTTAAATGATCACTTTTAGAGATTATCTAATGTCTTACTACTCTGCAAAATGAGGAAAACTTGACACTGCTACACCATCACCACTTCCCAACAAGCGTTCTTCCCCCATCTTTCCAGTTGATTAAACTGCAGTTTGGGGTTAAATCGATATTCTATGTTTACATCGTTGTGACCACGTAATATTGTTTACTACTGAGCCACGCAGTATAAGAACGCACTTCCTAGCTTGTTCAATATTTTTTTCCTGGTGCTACCTTTTTCTTCCTTCCTTCTTGTGTGTATCTATTACTAATCACTCTTGACCTTTTCAAAGGAACTATAAAAGCCCTACTAAAATCATTTTTGGCGTGAGCAACTCAACCAATGAATCTCTCAGATCTGTTTTTCCCTCCACAAGCCTACCATTGAGTCCGTCCGGTCTAGTGGTTTCCCAGGCCAGCTGCCCACCTGTTGTCCTGGGGCTTCTTTTTAACACCATCTTGCGAAATCCCTGTGCCTCTCGCCTGTGTTGGGTCCCCCGCTTCCTGGATCCCATGGTTTCCTCTTTCTGGTTTACATCCTCATCTTTGTGGAGCTCATTCTCTAGTAGCTTCCTAAGAAAAGGTACATGGGAGGTAAGTTTGTTGAGACCTTCCTTGCGTGTCTGAAAAAGTCTTAATTCTACTCTCACGCGTGCTTGCTAATTAAGCTTGTCATTTAATTCTAAGTAAAAATTCGTTCCCCTCAGAATTTTGCAGGCTGAGCTTCACTGTCTTCTAGCATCTAGTGTTGCAGTTGAGAAGCCTGAGGCCACTGGTTCTCCTGCTCTTTTATCTGTGACCTGTTTTATTTCTCTGGAAGGTTTAGGAATCTTCTTTTTAGTCCCTGGTTTTCTGAAATCTCATAGTAAAAAAACCTTAATGAGGATATTTTCTTATCCATTGTTCTGGGCACTTTCTCTTCCCTTTAAAGTTGGAAATTCCTGTTGTTCTGGTTTGCAATTTTTCTTGAATTATTCTTTGATACTTGTCTCCCCACCATTTAATCTATTTTCTTCTTTTGAAACCTCTGTAGTGAAATGCTGAACCTGTGGACTGATCCAATACCTTTTTTACCTTCTTTTTCCCACCCAACTATCCATCTTTGCCTGTTAATCTGCTTTCTAGAAAGTCTGCTTGACTTTACCTTTTACACCTCTGAATATTTTTTTTAACTCTGAGTTTAATTTCCAAGATCTCTTTCTTATTTTCTGACTGTTTCTTTTTTATAGAATTTACCTTTTATTTCATGGATATAATATTGTCTCCCATCTTTCTGAAGATACTATAGATTTTTAAAAGCTCTTCTTTCGCTTCTTGAATTATCTATATTTTTCCAAGCCCCCCAACCCGTTTCTCTCTCTCTGTTTTGATCTCGATATTTTACTCTATATTTTCTGTTGGGAGCCATACTCAAATATCTGGTGATCCTCTCACTGTTCATTTATATTTAAGACTTTCACATATATATGCAACACTTATATATAAAGAAAATATACAATTTATTTATATTTAGGTACAGTGAGTCCCTACACAACTGATTAGAAACCCTGGCAGGGTGTGTGTATCACCTGGCAGGCATCCCATGAGGTAACTGGGTAGGTATCTACCCATTCCGATAGGGACTCCAAATGCCAGTCAGGTCATTTCTTTGAGTCATTCAGTTTCTCTAGATAAGAATCCTTTAAACTGCTGTCTAAAGAGCCTGTCCCAAAAGAATATGGAAAAGAATAGATACATGTATATGTATAACCAAATCACTCTGCTGTCCTGAAACTAACACAACATTGTTAATCAGCTATGCTCCAATAGAAAATAAAAATCAAATCAAAAAATAAAGAGCCTGTCCCTGGCTACAGGTGCTTTGGGAGATACATTGTAGAACAGTCCAGAAGGGTCTCACCTGTTCACTCTACAGAGTTTCACTTAATTCTCCTGGTTTCACCTCTCTATCCTGGGCCTCGTTTCCCTGAGTCCAGAGCATCTCTGATTCAATTTAGCCCAAGACTGTGCCTCAAGCCTCCAGCAGGGATGGAGATTTGGTAGTGGCAGTGTGAGGGTGGGAGAGGAACAGGGCCGAGCTAGTCCCTGCACTCCATTCCACTAAGTACTACTAACTACTCTGTAACTACTGTGAACTAGTCCCCCCTTTTCCAGGCTCACCCTCACACCCTTCTTAAGTCTCCCCAGGGTCCTGCAGAATCAATCTGCGGGTTTCTCTCAGTACCCCTCAGCCACTCCCCCTCCATCACTGGGCCATCTTCCCAAAGTTTGCTGACACCTCTTGTTTAGTACCACCTCCCCCTCTGTTCTCTCTCACTCTCAATCTGTGTATAGCTTTGTTTAAGTTCTTTGCTGAAATTTTAGGGAGATTTTTGGAATTAGAAGATATAAATGTATGTGTTCAATCTGACGGAACGACAAGTTACCAGTCTTATAAATTTTACTTTGTACTTATGTACTTACTATGTACTTCACTCTAGAAAATTTATCCAGAGAACTTTAGGTGTTGCCCTAAATCAACTACTAACTACATAACAACTGTAATACTTTCAGGTAGGCTATTACTGAAATCATTTTAATTCTCTGAGACTTTCTAGGGAGTACCAGGCAAAGTGAGTTAAACTCCTCCATAAATTTATCTTTATAGAATCTCATTATTATCTTGGCTCTAGAAATTTGGACCAATAGTCAGTTTGAGGCAGATGCCACATCAATTTTTAAATATGAAGGAAGGAAGGGAGGGAGGGAGGGAAGGGAAGGAAGGAGGGAGAGATGGAGGGATGGGGGGAGGAATAAAAGAAAGAAACAGACATCAAGAAAATGATTTAAAAATAGAATCGTGAGAGGATTGGCCTAAATAAATAACTATTTTAAGAAAAGCTATGTACGTTTATTAAATAAGAAAAGAGACTGCAGAAAATCATCTGCCTTTAAGATAACTAAACAATGATCACTCACTTGGAAGGCAGTTGAGTAATTTCTGCCCTGAACATTAGCTGTGAAACTCCAGTCATTCATTCAACAACTTGCACCCAAAATTCATACAAAAAAATCACCATTATCCAGCAAGAAACTATCCACATAAGAAATTCTCACAATTACATACACAGATCACCCTCTAATTATGTACTCACCCTTTTATTGCATATATATATATGTATTCCTCACCTCATCCCCCAAACAAATTTAAGTCAGCTTGCTGGTTCTCCTTTTAATATATTAGTTGAAGATATTTTTATTTTCCTGAGTATATTTCTTACAAATTTGTCTACCTAAAATTATGTAATCCTCTTTATTCTGTGCCACACTCAATTATGAGCCAATAAGCTTTTAAAAAGTTAACCATGTTGTCAACAGGAATGCTTCTAATGTAGGTGTAATCACATCTTTGAGCTTGATAAGATGAAAAACTTTGTAGTCAGATTGACCTTGTTTTGCATCCCAACTCTTCCACTTATTGAATGTATGACCTTCAGGGAGCTGATAACCTCCCCACAAGGAAAATGGACATACTATTATCTATTTTGCAGGTTGTTATGTGGATGAAATTGTAAAATGCATATAAAGAACCTGACATATTGTAGGTGTCCAATAAATAAAAGCTATTAAAATCAGAACATGAGAAGATATTGACACCTTAACTCGAAAAATACACTTTCTAAGTGAAGAGTTTTCACTTCCATTTTTAGGCATCAGATCACTGGTATGCTGGTCAACTAGAAGCAACTTGTCAGCCACTGAAAAGCAACGGGGAAGTTCTTACAGGCAATTAGGGAAAGCAATGTGAAAGTAGGGGTGTGGGGAGGAGGCCTGGAAAAGCAATGTGAAAGTAGGGGTGTGGGGAGGAGGCCTGGAAAAAAAGTTAAACAAAGTATTTGACTTTGGATCAGTTCCTTAACCTTTTTGTAGTTTACTTAACTATAAAATTAGGAGGTTGGCTGACGTCCCTCCAGATGTTCACAATAAAGAGTTCTGTGGCTGGATACTTTTGGAATATGACCCCTTCATCCCATGCTTGCCCCCTCCCCCATTTAAGGCAGCAGTTTGATTTTGTTTTACCTGGCATATTACAAACTTATCCGCCTACAAATCCTCCCCATTTCCCCCCCCCCAAAATATTAGCATATTTTGGAAAAGACGGATGAGCTGATCTGCAGTTTCTCATTCTATAATATGCTGCTCTGAGTTTTACTACTTCACGTAAATGTTTGGTTAAGGAGAAAAGGGTAAATGTGACGTGTGGGAAGTTTCATTTATTGATGCTTTCTCCTATAGCAGCATATAACTTTTAGAGTGGGAGAAAAATCTAACGCCATTCCAGTGAAACCAGATATTTCTAAGTATAGTTTAACATTTCATCTATGTGGTACCGTCAGTGTCTTGAGCAGCTGATCACCAAAGCATCCACTGAACTGCTGCCAATGAAGACAGACATATTACTGGGACACATCTGGCAATTTTGGCAATCAGTGAATGAAATGAATCAACCATGTAGTGATCGGACTGGCTGCTTGGTGATCAACGTGACTGGAATGGAAAATAACTGTGGGATAAATTAATCCTTAGACTGCAGGACTGGACCGTGATACCAGAATAAAACTCAAATGTGTGTTCATGATGAATACATTTTCATGCTACAATTACAAATCCAACAGTTAAATTATTTCTAATAGTAAAATACGTTCACTTTTTCTATCAATCTACCAACATTTACTTTTATCTGAAAGGAAAAGACTGTGCAAAGTGTTTGCTGGGAATGAAAGGATATAGTAGGAAAGAGGCCAAAGAACCTACCAGAAAAAGATCTAGGAGCCAGATGCTCTGTCAGTAACTTTCCATGTAGCCTTCAGTAAGTCTTTGTTTTCTTACTTTTAAAAATAACTAGCCTCAAGTAGCTTATAATTTAGTTGATTATATTTACAAATTTTATTTTTACAAATTTTCGTTTAATGCCTTCTTACATTACAAAATCATTCGTAATTTATCTACATAGTGGAGATAAAAGTGAAAGAATATTTTGATGTTCTTTAATTAACTACATGCAATGAAGCCCCCCTGTTTCACTTTAATTGTAGGAATTCTATTAGAAACTGTTGCAATGTGTTTCCTTTCTCTCTTGATATGTCTCCTGCCCCTCAAGGCTGCTAAGGTTTGAAAGTGTTCTAAATATTTCTATATTTTCATAAAATACTCTATTCCCACCCCCAAAATAATTTTCCTTCTTCTCAAGAGGAAGTTTTTCAGAAAACAATTCTGTAGAATCCGAAGGATGAGTGTGTTAGTAGTAGGGTGACCAACTGAGGGGTTTCCCACTGTGCAGGACTTCCTGTGCTAAAACTAGCACAGTCCCTGACAAATGGAGATTGTGGGTCACCTTGGTTGGTAGCTTGAGAGAAGGACTGGAAGTAGCAATGGATGCCTGCATCAGAAAGTTTCCATTTTAATCCTCCTATTAGAAGCACCCTTCTTTCATCGCTAAACAGCTGTAGAAAGCCATCCAACAGCAGATGGATGAATGCATTTAATGACCTTAACTTAACTTTCTCTTACACCAGTGGTTCTCAATTCTGGCTTCTTACTAAAACCATCTGGTTAGCTTTCTTTTTTTTCTCTTTTTTTTTTTAAATGATACTATTCCCTGATTTAACTGATCTGGAGGTAAGTCCCAGTCATCGGCATATATGTCTAAAATTCCCGTGCTTATTCTACTGTTACTCAGGTCTAAGAAACACTGCTTTGCATCCATTCTGAGATTCAAACTATAGGTCTAGCAAGAGCCATTCAAAGCAAGGAGAAATCTACTTTATTATCTCTGACTTTTAAAATATTGCCTGCAAGTTTCCACTTCATATTTAAAACAAATGAGAACCCACAAACTAACTTTGAATGTATTCACTTAGGGTTCATGGTATGTTTCTCCCTTGTCATGATTATCAATCACCACCATCTACTGACATAATTTTTTTGCACAGGAAACTGTGTTAGGCAGGTACTGTGGGACCACAGAGATTTCAAACTCAGGGTCTCTGCCTTCAGACAGCTCACTGTAAAACACAGGAAGGTGACTAAATGATCAAGCAAAGGACCTCACGAGGAGCTCAAAGAGGAAACGGCTATGGCCTGAGACGGTTGGGAAATCTGCACAGAGCAGGTAGGATTTAAAGAAGGCCTTTGAGGACTAGGTAGGATTCTAATTAGAAGGCCAGAAAGGGCCTTCCAAGCAGAGAGTGGGTAAGAAGCAATCGGACTACCAAATTTAAACACATACACAAATAATAAAGTTCACATTCTGAGCAACACAAACTGTAAGAGGCAAATTGCTGAGCAAGGGGACATAATCAGCCCTATCACTTTTTTTGGTGATAACCACTCCTGACATTGAAAAGAAGAACTAACCTGGCAGATGAAACAGTCGGTTCAGCCGAAGCATAAAGACAAGCTTGGTGTACAACACAGAGAACACGCCACAGAACAGCAGCAATAGTACAAGTCCCTTCCCTCTCATGCTGGGCCCACCAAAGAGACCTAATTACCCAGGCATCAAGGCAAAAGCTGCTTACTTCATTGCCAAACCCTTGAGGTTCCTACTCTATCTGATCGGATGATTATTTAATGTTGAGGGAATACATTTAGGACAAAAATCATGCAAAAGTTATGTGTTGTCTTTTATGTCATGTTATGTGATTATCAGTCATTGATTTTCAATTACTTTTATAATGCGATGGCCTTCTCTCTGGATTTCAGAATTAAAGCAACACTGTGCCATTTGACCTTGACCCCTAAAATAGTTAATTTTCATATTTATTCCAATATCTGGCCTTCATGCAAGATAGGAACTAAATGGGTATGGGTATGAATGATCTGGGTATGCATCAGCTCAGGAAGTCAGTTGGCAAAAAGAATGCTGAGAAGTAGGCACCACTGGTATTTCACACATTATTAACTTATATTACAATTCAAATAAGCTTACAGCTGGCCAAAAAAAAAAATCTCTTCTGTAAAGTGATCTCAAACATAATAGGCTTAATCAGAGATAAATTAAATTAGGCAGCCATGCATACTACAGCATATTAATTCTGAGTAGTTATTAAATACACTTTCTGTTATCAGTGGTGTGAACAACATTATATGCAAACAAATTCTTCAAGAGGATAGGAAATAAAGTTTATGTTTGGGATACTGTGTGCCTGATATTTTCCCATGCCTTCTTATAATGTTAAATAATCTTTTCTAATAATGGTACTGGGTTAAGTCTCCATAAATGAGTCAACTTCACTCCCAGGCAATTAAGCAAAAGAACAGCAGACAAAACTGCCAGTGTGGTTTTAGTTTTTTCCAAAGGGAGCTTTTCTACCTTTCTACTGCAATTTTTAAAAGAAGGCATTAGTGAGTCAAGCTGGAGCAAAGTTGTCCAAAACATAAGGTAGTGAATATTCATTATGTCAATTTTATGATGCATCTCATTCTGTGTTTTGGGTAACCTGTGTTGCCTGAGGATATTCAAAGAAGGAAATTATTAAGGTTGAGTGCTATTTTGTAAATAACATTCTACCATTCTCTCTGTTTCATTAAATGGTAGTAATCTAACCCATCCAAGCTAGCATGCAGATTCCATAAACTAGCAAGTGGTGCTTCTTTGAAAGAAAAGAAAAAGAGACATCTAAGGGATGAAATAAGTTAAGAAAGGTAATGTACACACATACACACGTTACCTTCCTGGATGTACTTTTGCCATATTATCTTGTTCTTTTATTAATCAATCAGGCCCTTCCATTTCTGTATCCAGAAGCAACTCAAGTTACTAGGTATGACCCTCCCACATACCCAACCCCCAAGTCTGAGAAAAACGTTTGACACCCTTTATGCTTTGCACATTTAAAACTCAATGTAAGGTGACAAGAACATTAAGCTGCCCAGTGAGCAAAATGTGAAACTAATCACTATCTGTTCTTAGCCATGGGTATAATAATTGGCAAATTAAAGTGCCTGAGAATAGCTGGGCCACCTGCATCAGAAAGCATCACCCTGGAATGACTAATGAAGACAAATGTATGCGGCCAGCTTTACTGACAACTCCTTCCAACACCCACAGCCTGAAAAGGCACATTACAGTACCTGTTTCATTTACTGTAAAGTAAGCACCATGTCGATTTTTCTGTAATTTAAAGGCATAAAACCTAACAACCCTCAATATTTTGTATATACATACTGATTGAATTGACTGTTATTCACTTTTGAAGTAAGTTAGAAAGAGAAAGACAAATATTGTATACTAATACATATATATGGAATCTGAAAAAATTGGTATAGACAATCTTATTTACAAAGCAGAAATAAAGACATAGACATAGAGAACAAACATATGGATATCAAGGGGGAAAGGGGGGTGGGATGAATTGGGAGATTGGGATTGACATATATACACTATTGATACTCTGTATAAAATAGATGACTAATGAGAACCTACTGTATAGCACAGGGAACTCTACTCAGTGCTCTGTGGTGACCTAAATGGGGAGGAAAACCAAAAAAGAGGGGATATATGTATACGTATAGCTGATTCACTTTGCTGTACGGTAGAAACTAACACATTGTAAAGCAACTATACTCCAATTAAAAATTTAAAAGAAAAGGCTTACTTACTCTTGAAAACCCAATGTTTTTCTTTTTAAGCTGGCAAACTGGGATCAACTTGTTTATTAAAATGTTGAATGTGAAGCTTTGTAACAACTAAATTCAAATAAATACAAATGCTTCAAAAATAATTTTGTTTTAATAAACTTGCTACTATTATTCATCCATCCGCCCATCCATTCGACATTTATTGAATACCTACTATGTGCTAGGCACTTCTTGATATTTGGCAGAGAGAGATGAATAACATATCCTTAAGGAGTTTGTCAACTATTGGAGGAAAGTTGCACGCACACAGCCAATTTCTACATGTTATTGTAGAAATCGTTTCAGAGCACCTCCCTTTCTCTTAGAGACTTCAGAGAGAAGACTCTTGAGCTGCATTCTAGGACCATATAAAGAGGGCACAAAATGAAGAGTTTTTGTGACTGAACAAGCTTAAGAAAAGTCTTCCAAGCTGAGAGAGAAGCATGTACAAAATCAACAAGAAGGTCATGGTCTGAGTGAGGGAAAGAAATCGCCTTCAGAGTAAATGAATGAAAACACAAGAGGCAAGAAAGTCAACATATGATGGTGAACACTAGGCAAGGGTGAGAATGTGCAGGGCCCCAGAAGACATGTCTAGGGCTTGGGATTTCATTCTATTGGCAGTAGTTTGCAATACACATGCCAGGGAACCCTCGGGTCCCGGGAAGGGAGGGAGACAGACTGGGAAGGCGTGAAAAGAGTGAAGGAGAGGCCGGCCAGTCAGGACTCTGGGCCCCGAAACTCTGCTTCAACCACAGTACCTTTGCCAATGTGTGTCTTCTGTTGGACCTTCTAAATTTTTAAAATAACTTTTGAACTTGGAAAAACTTTAGATTTACAGAAGTTGAAAAGATAATACAGAGTTCCCATAAACACCTCACCCAGTTTCCCCTAATATTAATCTCTTTATGTTACCACCACAGCACATTTGTTACAACTGAGAAACCAACATTGGTACCTTGCTATTAACTAAACTCCGGACTACATTCGTATTTCCCCAGTATTTCCACTCGTGTACTTTCTGTTCCAGGATCCAATCCAAGAAACCACACTGCATCGAGACACCATGTCTCTTCCATCTCTTTTGATGTGTGACAGTTTCTCAGTTTTTCCTTGTTACTCATGACCTTGACAGTCTTGGGAAATATTAGCCAGGCATTTCACACTCACTCTGGATTTGTCTGATGTTTTCCTCGTGAGTAGACTAGGGTTATGGGTTTTGGGAGGAACACCACAGAGGTGAGGTACACTTTCCATCACATCACATCAGGGGGCATATATCATCGACAAGACGTGGCACTTGCAATGCTAACCTTGATCGCTCAGTTAAGGTAGTATATACTGAGTTTCTTCACTGTAAAGTTACTATTTTCCCTCTTCACATACTCTCTTACTTGGAAGCTAGTCACTCCAGCCCGCACTGAAGGATGAGGGTAAGCTTTACTTCCTGGAGGGGGCTATATCTACCTACATTATTTGGAATTCTTCTACAAAGAAGATTTGTCCCTTCTACTCCATTATTAATTTGTTTAATCAGTTGTTTATATTATGACAAACTCATGCACATTTATTTTATATTTTAGATTATAGGACAGTAAATACTGTATTATCTATTTTGTTGCTCAAATTGTTCCAGCTTTTGCCACTGGCAACTATTTTAGGCTGGCTCTTCTATTCCTTTGACATGCCCCCCTCCTTTTGTTCTTTGAGCACTTATTGTTTTAGGGCAAACCAGATAATTCAGTCCTATATTGTATTTTTACTGCCCCAGCCCTAGAACCAGCCATTTCTCCAAAGATCCCTAGTTCCTTTTAATGTAGGATGATATTTAGAAACTAGTATCTGGGCATGGGTGTGCTAGGATGCTACTGGGGTATCACTGATCCCAGGCCCTCTCAGCAGAAAGAGTTAGGAATGTATGTATATATTCAAGCTGAGGTATATATACATAGCTATAATTGTTTCTGTATCTGTCCATCTGTATATATATTACACTAAACATGAGTTCATACTAACATGTCCAGCTATAACCCAATACTAAATGGTTCATTCTGGCTTTCCCTCCTTGCTTATCTGCAAAGACCCTGACAAGAGAGAAACTCGGCTCCCACCACCCATTTACTTATTTGTTTGACTCTAGTATTTGAAACTTCTTTCAAAAACAAAATTCTATTACTTTAAAATAATAGAGGGCTTCCCTGGTGGCGCAGTGGTTGAGAGTCCACCTGCCGATGCAGGGGATACAGGTTCGTGCCCCGGTCCGGGAGAATCCCACATGCCGCAGAGCGGCTGGGCCCGTGAGCCATGGCCGCTGAGCCTGCGCGTCCAGAGCCTGTGCTCCGCAGCGGGAGAGGCCACAACAGTGAGAGGCCCGCATACCACAAAATAAATAAATAAATAAATATAAATAATAATAATAATAATAGAAAAAAACTCGAAAACAAACATTGTAAGAGAAGATCTTTAAATTATTTAATGTAGAAAAGTGACTTAATTATATTTTTAGAAATATTATTCTGACTGGGTGAGGAATGGGTTGAAGGGGGCTGAGACTTGCAGTAAGGACAAATGTTAGAAAGGATGCTGTGTACTCCAGAGGATATTAAAGACCTGAGAAGAATTAATTTGAGGGATATTTTAGAAGATTCATAAGTAGAACTCAAGTGATTGGATGTGGAAAGTGAGAGAGAGAAGATGGAGATAAATATGGATTGAGTAATGGGGTAAAGGTGTCTTTTTATCTCAGAAAATACACTGGGAGGAAAGGATTTGGGAAGAAAATAATTGAGTATAAGGCATTTAAAATGGAGTATCCATGTGGACACGCTTCAAAGACCTCCTGAAATGTGGTTCTGGATTTCAAGAGAGTTGTCTAAGCTGTAAAAGTGAATTTCAGGGTCTTAAGCCCAAAAAGGAAGATGCAAAATCTTGGGACCAAATAAAAAGGCCAGGAATATGGGACGAATAAGAAATAGAAGATCAGGGACAACAAACTATACAACAATAATATTGAGAAATAACATGCTGAATACATGAACATGTGGTAACTCTCCATTTATTTAGGTCATAATTTCTTCCAACATGTTTTGTAGTTTTCAGTGTACACGTCTTACACTTCTTTTATTAAATTTTTTCCTAAGTATTTTGTTATTTTTTATGCTATTTTAAATGAAATTGTTTTCTTAATTTCATTTTTAGGTTGCTCATTGCTGGCATATAGAAATATAACTGGTTTTTATGTACTCATCTTCTATCCTGCAAGCTTGCTGAACTCATTTATTAGCTCAACAGTTTTTTTGTGAACTCCTTAGGATTTTCTATATATGAGACTGTGTCATCTGTAAACAGTTTGTTTTATTTGTCCCTTTTCAATCCAGATGCCCTTTATTTATTTTTCTTGCCTAACTGCCTTGCTAGAACCTCCAGTAAATTACTGAATAAAAGTGGCAAGAGTAGACATCCTTGTGTTTTTTGATCTCAGGTGGGAAACTTTCAGTCTTTCACCAATAAGTATGATGTTAGCTGGGGGGTTTTTATAGATAATTCTTTATCAGATTGAGAAGTGTCTTCATATTCCTAGTTCATTGAGTGTTTTTAACAAAAGGTATTTTGTCAAACGCTCTTCCTGCATCTATTGAGATGATCATATGGTTTTTGTCTTTTATTCTATGAATATGGAGTCTTACATTCATTAATTTCTGAATTTTGAACTAACCTTGAACTAACCTGAGATAAATCCCACTTGGTCATGGTGTATAATCCTCTCTCTCTACATGTTGTTGTATTTGATCTGACAGAATTTTGTTGAAGATTTTTGAGTCTACATACGTAACAAATATTGGTCTGTATCTTTGTTTGATTTTGGTATCAGGATAAAAGTACTCTTACAGTTTTACATATTAGCAGGAACGAATTGGAAGATAAAAAATTTAAATTACACCTAAATTATTAAAAATACATAAAATTCTTATTAATAAATGCACCAAGAGGCATGTAGGAATTATACACTAAAAACTATAAAATATTGCTGAGAAATATTAATGAAGAGAATGTACATTTATGGATTGAGAGGCTCAATACTGATGTCAATTCTTTCCAAACTGAGCCTTAGATTTAACATATTCTCAACTGTAATCTGATTATTTTTAAAACTGGTAAGCTAATTCTAAAATCTACATAAATTTTCAGAAGAAATAGAATATCTAAGCCAATTTTATAAAAGAACAAAGATGGAGAACTTACACATCTGACTTGAAGACTTGCTGTAAAGCTACAGTAATCAATACAGTGTGGTACTAGCATAAGGAGCAACAAAATCAATGGAACAGAATAGAGAGCTCAGAAATAGGTGCACACTTATGTGGTCACTTGATTTTTGAGACTAGCACTAAGGCATTCCAATAAGGAAAGGAAAGGGTTTTCAAAAATAGTGTTGGAAGAATTAAACATCCCATATAGAAGATAATAAACAAATAATATACAAAACATAATAAACATAATATACAAAAGTTAATTCAATAAGGATCATAAATCTAAGCATAAAATCTAAAACTATACAACTTTTCAAAGAAACCACAGAATTTTTTTGACTTGAGCATAAAGTTATCTTAGGATACAAAAGCCAGTGTCTATGAAAGAAAAAAAACCCCAATAAATTACACCCCCCAAATTAAAACTTCTGCTCAACAAAAAACATCATTAAGAGAATTAATAGGCAAGCAATACATTGGAATTGGAAGGAAGCAGTTGCAATGTATACATCTAATAAAATCCTGGAGACTAATATATATTTTATACCTCAAAAATAAAAATACATACAAGCAACCCAATATAAAGGTGGGCAAATACTTCAATGGACACTTTACAAAAGAAGATATGGCCAGTAAGCCCATGAAGAAGATGTCAACATATTAGTCATCAAGAAAAATGCATATTAGATCACAATGAAATATCACTGCAAACCCAATTCTAGCTTACCAGAATGGCAAAAATTAGAGACTGACAAGACCAAATGCTGTTGAAGATGTGTAACAACTAAAATTATCACATATGGTTGATGCGAATGTAAAATGGTACAACTACTTTGTACAAAGATATGGTAATTTCTTCTAAAACTCAATATACACCTACCTATGACTAAAATTCCACTCTTATTGACCTAAAAGAAATGAAACCATATCTTCACGAAAGACTTGTTCAAGAATGTTCATGGCAACTTCATCCAAAATAGAGCCTGAAAAGAACACAAGTGTCCATCCATAGAAGAATGGATTAACAAACTGTTGTATATTCATGCAATCAAATATCACTCAGCAAGAGATAGAAATGACTTACTGACAGACTCAAGAACAGATTAATCTCAAAAACATACTATGTAAAAGAAACCTGACATGAAAGAGTATGTAGTATATGAGTCTACTTATACGGAGTTCTAGAACTAGAATTGATTTACTCTAGAGGTGGGGATGGGGATGTGCTGGGAAGGTGTATGAGGGAATTTTCTGGGGTTGATAGACACTTGGGTAGCACAGGTGTATATATCTGTTGAAACTCATAGAAATGTACACTTAAGATCTGTGCATTTTATGTAAATATGTAAATTTTACCTAACAATTTTACTTAAAAAATAAGAATCATACAAAAAAATCATAAACTTTGAATTCTAGTAATGGTACATACACCAAAGCATTTGGGGGAATTGTAGCGATGACTACAATTTACTTAGAAATGTTTCCAAAAATACAGTGGATTCGTGGATGAAAACAGGGATGCATAGAGGTAAGCATATGAGTGTTCACTGCCAATTTCTTTCAACTTTTCTGTGTGGTTAAACATTTCCATAATAAAATCTTGCAGAAGAAAAAAAAAACTTAAAAACCGAGTCTTTCACAATAAATAATAAATTAAAGGAAAAAGTTAAAAGAAAAAAAAAGAAAGCAATCCCAACTCATAAGTTACTAGCCATGTGAACTTGGCAAAGTGTTTAAATAAAGAGCCGATGTCTAAATTTCCTTATTTGTAATACGAAAATGATAAATAATACGTTTTATACAGGATCCTTAAAGGAATATACTTGCTAATATACGTAAAGAACAGTTCCTGATATAAACAAGCACAGAGTAAATGTTTGGCTACTCTTTTTAGTGAGCACAGAGCGCCTGTGGCCATAAACCCAAAAAAATAAAATGTCTCAGAAACAGAAAAGGAGGACACTGTTTGCACACTTTGTTAAGGCAGTTGTGATGTTTATTGCATAGACAAAATCAGATTCACTGTGATTTTTTTTTTCTGTGCGTGAATGTCATTTATCAGGACCCCTAAGCAAATGAGCTAGTAGAAAGGAAATATTATACTTTAAAACACCCATAAAGCATATTTTTAGAAATGGTATTTCCTTGACTTTCATTCCAGGAAAATGCTAGCACATGGCGTGGAGCATGCTGGGCCCAGAAAAGAAAGCCTGCCAGATGCCACAGCAATAAATAGAGTGGGGCTTTGGAGAGGAAAAGTAAAATGAGAACATGTAACGTTATGCCTCCAATACCCTTACCATCTGGTATTTAGCCCACTGAAATTATGGGGTTTTTGGAAATTCACCTTTGTAGGCCACCTTTAATTAATTTTCTTATTTATTTGTTTAGCAAACATTTAAATCACAGCCTGCTCTGGGCAGAGTTCTGCATGCCCTCCAGGACCTCAGCAAAATGAAGGGTGAGGTAATGTTAGAAAGAAAAAGTTCTAAGTGCAGTATGAGAGGTTAGTACTATTTACACCTGCCACCTCCTTCTTTAATATTCATTGTAAAAACACAATTTTAATATTTTCAATCGATAGATTAAGCAGTCACATATTTGCACAAACGACAGGAATTCGCAGACAGGAAAAGAGGTGGCAGAATGTGTTATGTGGGTTGTTTTACTTTGCTGAGAAATGCGTAAGTAGAAATACATTTTTATAAATTACATTTCCTATAGTGCTTGCATTATCATTTTTATCAATATTTTAAATGCAAATGGAATTTCTTAATGTAGTATCTTTTACTTTCAATTTAGCAATGTTTCTGAGAAGAAAACTGAGCTCTAGAATGTTGAAAATTGTCTCATTCTATTACGACTGCTCTCCTTCGGGTTTTCAATACTTGTGATAATCCTAAGAAACTGGGATTGATGGATTTTTACCCAGAATTTTAAAACAACAATAACAAATTCTTTTAAATGAAAGGAAAAGTACATTCTGTTCCCTTAACTTGTCTTTATTTTGGGATTATACGTTCTCTGCTAAAATTTAGGATGGAATTTCTAACAGTGATGGCGTTGTTCAGTAAATAGCAGTCCTTTGTGTGTGTGCAAATTTTCAAATGAATGGAAATGGTCTTAGACATTTTATCTGGAAAACTTTCGCCTATAGTATTTATTCAAATGTCCATATTTTCAGGAAAGAATTGAGAAAAATGTCTTTCTCATAAAAAGATGTCATTCCCTTGTGGCTATTATGAAAGGAACTCCCTCTCCTCCATCCAGTACACAACACACAAACCCTGTGCTATCAATAGAAGCAAAACACAAAATTAAAGAAACACTGACTGCATGCCAAATTCTGGGACAACAGGGAAAAGAAAGCCAGTTGACAATCACCTCTCCTAGCCCTTATCTTCTCCTCCCACTTATCTCTCCCAGGCTGGGGATGTCCGGACTCTATGACCTCTTTCTTCAGTGGAGACACAAGCTGTGAGTCAGGTGCCCTGAACTTTAATGTCTATTCTTCTTCCCCTTTAACCTTACTGTTAAGAGAAAATAAAACGTTTTATGTCAATGAAAATACTCAGTCACTTGGAAATCATCTTTCTGGGTTTCAGCACCAATACACCTGTGATCTTAAAAAATCCTTTCAATTTAAGTAGTAATGAATTTGTCACAGAAGTTTATTAGGAGACCTATATTCAAATAAAGTTGCCCACTGAGTTTAGGTGAAGCCACTGTTTTCTAAATCAATACAAGTTGCTTAGGATGATCAAAGGCCAAACTTTTGTAATCTCTTCCCATGTAGATCATCTTAGAGTAAAATTATTAGGGAGAAATTAGGGATTTGCAAAGCAAGACAGAGAGGGTTTTCGTTGTTGTTGTTGTCATTTTGATTAGCCACAAGCTTATACCACTGTATTTACTGGAGAGTGTACAACTGTCTTGAAATGAAATATCACATAATTCCAACAAGTATGCTCTCTCTAGTTCACCTAAATTAGGGAGGCTTCCCTATATTCATTTTGTCTCTTTCACAAGCATCCTTGAGATTCTTTGTCCTTAATTACTTACATCTATGCTTCAAGTATTAGGAGCACGCTTGAAATTTACAATTTTTCTAAGTTCCTAACACTTATTAGCTTTGTTTTCTGCCTAGACCTGTTAACCTAATTTTGTCTTCAATGCTTTTGGGAATAATGCATTGCTTATCTTTAAATTTTCCATAGCTGTCTCTATATTAAGGAATCCAAATGCAGGTTTCAATTTACTCATTATGAATTTGCTGATCCTCTAATCTGAATTAAAAACCAAATTTTTTTCACTCTTCTCCATTACATTTCAAATTTTAACAGATACTTTCAAACTGTATTCGAAAAACTTATACTCCAACACCATGACCAATCTTCTTTCTGCCAAGCACTGGTGCCTAAATCTTTCTTTCTTTTTATTTTTTTAAGTACTATGAATCTTGATATAAAAGACAAGGGAAAGAAAATGCAGAAGGATGACAGTACGCCCACTACTGGACACATGTCCACTTTCTCCTCTGCAGCTTCATCTTCTTGGATGGTATCAGAACCCAGGGGCTCCACCCCAACTCCTGAGAGAAGGGGCCTGCAGAGGAAAGGAGAGGGAGGAAAGGAAGGCTGCAGATCTGGTGATAATTTGAGCTGAGTCCCGATGCCACATCTTGTAGGCACACAGACTGACAGAGCAGCATTTTGATTTTCCAAAGTGAAATCCACCAGAAATTAAGAGTGGGCAGTTTGTGGGAACTCTAGCACTCTTTTTTAAAAATTAAAATTAATTAATTATTTAAACATCTTTATTGGAGTATAATTGCTTTACAATGGTGTGTTAGTTTCTGCTGCATAACGAAGTGAGTCAGCTATACGTATAATACATATATCCACATATCTCCTCCCTCTTACGTCTCCCTCCCACCCTCCCTATCCCACCCCTCTAGGTGGACACAAAGCACTGAGCTGATCTCCCTGTGCTATATGGCTGCTTCCAACTACCTATCTATCTTACATTTGGTAGTGTATATATGTCCATGTCACTCTCTCACTTCGTCCCAGCTTACCCTTCCCCACTCCCCGTGTCCTCAAGTCCATTCTCTACGTCTGCATCTTTATTACTGTCCTGCCCCTAGGTTCTTCAGAACCATTTTTTTTTCCGATTCCATATATATGTGTTAGCATATGGTATTTGTTTTTCTCTTTCTGACTTACTTCACTCTGTATGACAGACGCTAGGTCCATCCACCTCACTACAAATAACTCAATTTCGTTTCTTTTTATGGCTGAGTAATATTCCACTGTATATACGTGACACATCTTCTTTATCCACTCATCTGTCGATGGACACTTAGGTCACTTCCATGTCCTGGTTATTATAAATAGAGCTGCACTGAACACTGTGGTACATGACTCTTTTTGAATTATGGTTTTCTCAGGGTATATGCCCAGTAGTGGGATTGTTGGGTCCTATGGTAGTTCTAATTTTAGTTTTTACGGAACCACCACACTGTTCTCCATGGTGGCTGGATCAATTTACATTCCCACCAACAGTGCAAGATGGTTCCCTCTTCTCCACACCCTCTCCAGCATTTATCGTTTGTAGATTTTTTGGTGATGGCCATTCTGACTGGTGTGAGGTGATACCTCATTGTAGTTTTGATTTGCATTTCTCTAATGATCAGTGATATTGAGCATCCTTTCATGTGTTTGTTGGCAATCAGCATATCTTCTTTGGAGAAATGTCTATTTAGGTCTTCTGCCCATTTTTGGATTGCGCTGTTTGCTTTTTTGATATCGAGCTGCATGAGCTGCTTGCAAATTTTGGAGATTAATCCTTTGTCAGTTGCTTCATTTGCAAATATTTTCTCCCATTCAGAGGGTTGTCTTTTCATCTGGTTTATGTCTTCCTTTGCTGTGCAAAAGCTTTAAAGTTTCATTAGATCCCATTACTTATTTTTGTTTTTACTGCCATTTCTCTAGAAGGTGGGTCAAAAAGGATCTTGCTGTGATTTATGTCAAAGACTGTTCTGCCTATGTTTTCCATTAAGAGTTTAATAGTGTTTGGCCTTACATTTAGGTCTTTAATCCATTTTGAGTTTATTTTTGTGTATGGTGTTAGGGAGTGTTCTAATTTCATTCTTTTACATGTCCAGTTTTCTCAGCACCACTTATTGAAGAAGCTGTCTTTCTCCATTCTATATTCTTACCTCCTCTATCAAAAATAAGGTGACCATATGTGCATGGGTTTACCTCTGGGCTTTCTATCCTGTTCCATTGACCTATATTTCGGTTTTTGTGCCAGCACCATACTGTATTGATTACTGTAGCTTTGTAGTATAGTCTGAAATCTGGGAGCCTGATTCCTCCAGCCCCACTTTTCTTTCTCAAGATTGCTTTGGCTATTCGGGGTCTTTTGTGTTTCCATACAAATTATGAAATTTTTTGTTCTAGTTCTGTGAAAAATGCCATTGGTAGTTGGATAGGGATTGCACTGAATCTGTAGATTGCTTTGGGTGGTATAGTTATTTTCACAATATTGATTCTTCCAATCCAAGAACATGGTATATCGCTCCAAATGTTTGTATCATCTTTAATTTCTTTCATCAGTGTCTTATAGTTTTCTGCATACAGGTCTTTTGTCTCCTTAGGTAGGTTTATTCCTAGGTATTTTATTCTTTTTGTTGCAGTGGTAAATGGACATGTTTCCTTAATTTCTCTTTCAAATTTTTCATCATTAGTGTATAGGAATGCAAGAGATTTCTGTGCATTAATTTTGTATCCTGATACTTCACCAAATTCATTGATTAGCTCTAGTAGTTTTCTGGTAGCATCTTTAGGATTATCTATGTATAGTATCATGTCATCTGCAAACAGTGACAGCTTTACTTCTTCTTTTCCAATTTGGATTCCTTTCATTTCTTTTTCTTCTCTGATTGATGTGGCTAAGACTGCCAAAACTATATTGAATAATAGTGGTGAGAGAGGGCAACCTTGCCTTGTTCCTGATCTTACAGGAAATGCTTTCAGCTTTTCACCATTGAGAACGATGTTTGTCATATATGGCCTTTATTATGTTAAGTTCCCTCCATGCCTACTTGCTGGAGGGTTTTTAATCATAAATGGGTGTTGAATTTTGTCAAAAGCATTTTCTGCATCTATTGAGATGATCATAAGGTTTTTCACCTTCAGTTTCTTGATACGGCTTATGCCACTGACTGATCTGCGTATATTGAGGAATCCTTGCATTCCTGGGCTAAACCCCTGGTGATCATGGTGTATGATTCTTTTAATGTGTTGTTGGATTCTGTTTGTTAGTATTTTGTAGAGGATTTTTGCATCTATGTTCCTCAGTGATATTGGCCTGTAGTTTTCTTTCTTTGTGACATCTTTGTCTGGTTTTGGTATCGGGGTGATAGTGGCCAGTTAGAATGAGGTTGGGAGTGTTTCTCCCTCTGCTATATTTTGGAAGAGTTTGAGAAGGATAGATGTTAGCTTTTCTCTAAATGTTTGGTAGAATTCGCCTGCGAAGCCATCTGGTCCTGGACTTTTGTTTGTTGGAAGATTTTTAATCACGGTCTCAATTTCAGTCCCTGTGACTGGTCTGTTTATATTTTCTATTTCTTGCTGGTTCACTGTCAGAAGGTTGTGCTTTTCTATGAATTTGTCCATTCCTTCCAGGTTGTCCATTTTATTGGCATATAGTTGCTTGTAGTAATCTCTCATGATCCTTTGTATTTCTGCCATGTCAGTGTTACTTCTCCTTTTTCATTTCTAATTCTATTGATTTGAGTCTTCTCCCTTGTTTTCTTCATGAGTCTGGCTAACGGTTTATCAATTTTGTTTATCTTCTCAAAGAACCAGGTCTTAGTTTTATTGATCTTTGCTATTGTTTCCTTCATTTCTTTTTCATTTATTTCCTATCTGATCTTTATGATTTCTTTCCTTCTGCTAACTTTGGGGGTTTTTTTGTTCTTCTTTTTTTTTAATTGCTTTAGGTGTAAGGTTAGGTCATTTATTTGAGATGTTTCTTGTTTCTTGAGGTAGGATTGTATTGTTATAAACTTACCTCTTAGAACTGCTTTTGCTTCATCCCATAGGTCTTGGGTCGTCATGTTTCTACTGTCATTTATTTCTAGGTATTTTTTGATTTCTTCAGTGACCTCTTGGTTATTTAATAGTGTATTGTTTAGCATCCATGCGTTTGTCTTTTTTAAAGATTTTTTCCTGTAATTGATATCTAGTCTCATAGCGTTGTGGTAGGAAAAGATACTTGATACGATATCAATTTTCTTAAATTTGCCAAGGCTTGATTTGTGACCCAAGATATGATCTATCCTAGAGAATGTTCCTTGAGTACTTGAGAAGAAACTGTAATCTGCTGTTTTTGGATGGAATGTCCTATAAATATCAATTAAGTCCATCTCGTTTAATGTATCATTTAAAGCTTGTGTTTCTTTATTTATTTTCATTTTGGATGATCTGCCCATTGGTGAAAGTGGGGTGTTAAAGTCCCCTACTATGATTGTGTTACTGTCGATTTCCCCTTTTATGGCTGCTAGCATTTGCCTTATGTTTTGAGGTGCTCCTATGTTGGGTGCCTAAATATTTACAACTGTTATATCTTCTTCTTGGATTGATCCCTTGATCATTATGTAGTGGCCTTCCTTGTCTCTTGTAGTAGTCTTTATTTTAAAGTCTATTATGTCTGATATGAGCATTGCTACTCCAGCTTTCTTCTGATATCCATTTGCATGGAATATCTTTTTCCATCTCCTCACTTTCAGTCTGCATGTGTCTCTAGTTCTGAAGTGGGTTTCTTGTAGAAGTAATATACGGGTCTTGTTTTTGTATCCATTCAGCCAGTCTATGTCTTTTGGTTGGAGCATTTATCCATTTACATTTAAGGTAATTATCGATATGTATGTTCCTATTATGATTTTCTTAATTGTTTTGGGTTTGTTATTGTAGGTCTTTTCCTTGTCTTGTGTTTCCGGCCTAGAGAAGCTCCTTTAGCATTTGCTATAAAGCTGGTTGGGTGGTACTGAATTCTCTTAACTTTTGCTTGTCTGTAAAGGTTTTAATTTCTCCATCGAATCTGAATGAGACTGTTGCTGGGTAGAGTAATCTTGGTTGTAGGTTTTTCCCTTTCATCACTTTAAATATGTTCTGCCACTCCCTTCTGGCTTGCAGATTTCCTGCTTGAAGATCAGCTGTTAACCTTATGGGGCTTCCCTTGTATGTTATTTGTTGTTTTTCCCTTGCTCCTTTTAATATTTTTTCTTTGTATTTAATTTTTGATAGTTTGATTAATATGTGTCTTGTCATGTTTCTTCTTTGATTTATGCTGTATGGGACTCTCTGCGCTTCCTGGGCGTGATTGACTATTTCCTTTTCCATATTAGGGAAGTTTTCAACTATAACCTTTTCAAATATTTTCTCAGTCCCCTTCTTCTTCTCTTCTTCTTCTGGGACCCCTATAATTCGAAGGTTGGTGCATTTAATGTTGTCCCCGAGGTCTGTGAGACTGTCCTGAATTCTTTTCATTCTTTTTTCTTCATTCTGCTCTGCAGCAGTTATTTCCACTATGTTATCTGCCAGGTTATTTATCTGTTTTTCTGCCTCAGTTATTCTGCTATTGGTTTCTTGTAGAGAATTTTTAATTTCACTTATTGTGTTGTTAATCATTGTTTGTTTGCTCTTTAGTTCTTCTAGGTCCTTGTTAAGCGTTTCTTGTACTTTCTCCTTTCTATTTCTAGGATTTTGGATCATCTTTACTATCATTATTCTGAATTCTTTTTCAGGTAGACTGCCTATTTCCTCTTCATTTGTTTGGTCTGAGGGGTTTTCACCTCTCTCCTTCATCTGCTGTGTGTTTCTCTGTCTTCTCATTTTGCTTAACTTATTGTGCTTGGGGTCTCCTTTTCACAGGCTGCAGGTTCACAGTTCCCATTGTTTTTGGCGTCTGTCCCCAGTGGCTAAGTTTGGTTCACTGGGTTGTGTAGGCTTCCTGGTGGAGGGGACTGGTGTCTGTGTTCTGGTGGGCAGGACCGCATCTGATGGTGTGTTTTGGGGTGCCTGTAACCTTATTATGGTTTTAGTCAGCCTCTCTGCTAATGGGTGTGGTTGTGTTCCTGTCCTGCTAGTTGTTTGGCATAGGATATTCAGCACTGTAGCTTGAGGTCGTTGAGTGGAGCTGGGTCTTAGCATTTAGATGGAGATATCTGGGAGAGCTTTCGCCGTTTGATATTATGTGGAGCTGCCAGCTCTCTGGTGGACCAGTGTCCTGAACTCGGCTCTCCCACCTCAGAGGCACAGGCCTGACATGTGGCTGGAGCACCCAGACCATGTCAGCCCCATGGCCAGGTATGTGCGGAGTTTCTTGCCTTTTGGGAAGTCTGAGGTCTTCTACCAGCGTTCAGTAGGTGTTCTGTAGGAGTTGTTCCACATGTACATGTATTTTTGATGTATTTGTGGGGAGGAAATTGATCTCCACATCTTACTCCTCTGCCATCTTGAAGGTCTCCCTCCTCTAGCCCTCTTATCAACAAATATGCCAAATGAGAACCCAGAGCCATCCTCAGAGCTATCATTACGATGTATACTGATAAAAATCATACCTTTACCATTAGAAAACAGTACTAATAATCTCATACTGTGGATATCAGTACTACCAGAACAAATTCTACTTAAAAACATATGTGAGCTAAGATTGAAAAGCATTTTACTGCTGATTTCAGACATATGGGAAGGCCTAAATAGTACTGTGACACTTGGCAGAGCAGCTAGAGGTAATGTGTGCAAGAATTTCTGGCAGAAATCCTATTTTCTGATGAGTTATACTCAGTTACAAACTAAACTTGGCACACATCTTAGCTTAGTAGAACTCCATCAAATACAACAAAAATAAAGATTAAGGGTGGGGAAAAACCCTATAAACTTGACTTTCAGAAAAGACCAGAGCATTGTTTGCAAGGGAAACAAAAGGAAATTCTCAACACTTACTAATCTTGTTATACAGAAAATTATATTTGGCAAGTGCTAAGATCAATTACAGTCTAATAATTTCCAGTACCTTGAAAGGAATAAATAATTAAAAGGAGCAAGAATTGAACCCAGGAAAGGCTCTGTCACTTCTAGAAATAATTGCTTTTACTCTTCAATTTTTCAAAGTTTCACTTTTTTAGTGGTGTCAACTGGCTTAGCCCACTGTCATGTACAAAAATATAATGGACTAAAAAAACTTTAATTTGTTAGAATAACAAAACAGAATTTGAGAATAGTCTAAACACTGAGACATACAGCTCTTAAAATTTTAAGGGAGTAGACACTTGTTTTAGAGCCCTAAATAATCTGGTAACCTTAAATAGAGACTTTAATTTTAATAACTTTTGGGAATTGGTGCTCTCAGTTAACTCTGATCTTTCATTTGTTTTTAGACCTTTAGTTTTCAATCAGAGGAGATCAAATTTTGAGGTTAAGTGTTTTAGTAGATGAAAGCTGATTACTAGTAACACTAAAATACCTCTAAGTCAAATGACCATGTAACCTCTACAAATATTTATTACTGTAACTTCTACAAATAATTATTTCTTTGTTTATTTATTCAACCATTCACCAAATATTTATTTAGCACATGCTAGGCAAAATGCAAAACAACGGTAAAATCTACTAAAAAGTACAAATATATATCCGTTTGAGGATTTTTGATAGCTCCCATTTTTTGAGGCACCACAATCTAAAAAAACACTTGAGATAGATCTTGAAATATACCTAAATTAAAAAAATAGTATACATTTTTCTAATGTTATTATGAAAGTAAGACACAAAAGGAAGTATTTGATTGGTTAAATGGAAGAGAAAGGCCTCCAAAACTGGCTGACCTCTGAGGTGATGGAGAATAAGAAACTGTGCAAATGTCCTTTAAAAAGTATCTCTGAGGAATACCAATCGAGTCTCAGAGGCTAAAGATTAGAAGTAATCCCTTCTTCCTTCTTTCATTCTCTCTTGTTTTTCTTTGCTCTATTCCTTTGGTCTTTTCTCATTGCTTACACATAAATATACTTGACTTAGATGGAATTAATAAAGCCACATTAGAAACTGCTCACAGAAAATTCAGTGGAAAAGGGACAGAGGCAGATCTAATGGTAATAACAAAACAAAACAGAAAACTTTTTTGATAAGAAGGAAATAAAAGGTTTTCTAGTAGAGTTAAAGAATAACTGTTTCCCAAGTGCCTATTCAATAGCAGGGAGGGTGCTGCACTACCAAACGTTAAACCCACATCTACATGTCTATGTGTCTACTGTGAATGATGAGATGGGTGTAGGAAGGTGGTTGTCCAGAAAAAAAAAAAAAAAAAGACTGGTGAATGTTTCATTATGAGAAGGTAGATACATAAAACAATTAACTACTAAGAATAAGTCATATGTCCATATGTTAACAGATAATGCTAAAAAAAAAACCCCAAAAAAACTGTTGAGGAAAAACAAATTGAAAGGTATAAATTCAGTATGATCTCATCTATGTAAACTTAAAAATAATATCCCATATATATAGACACAGACATAATTAGATACAGATATGTAATGTAATATAATAGGAATGAAATACAAAATCTTATATAAGTTATAGTATCTATGGCGATGGGTAAAGAGAAAGAATGGTAATTTTTTTTCACTTTAAAAAATAGATATCCAAAGCAACTTTAGAAGTATTAACGTTTTAAAATATGGCAGTAGAGATGGTGGCCAAGGTGGTGAGTAGGGAGACCCTGAGCTCACCTCCTCCCATAGCAAAGGAAAATTACAACTGTTTACAGAGCAACTCTCAATGAGAATGATCTGAGGTCTAGCAGAAAAGATCTTCTACAACTGAAGATAAAGGAGGAGCCACAACAAGATCCGTAGGAGGGGTGGAGATGCCGGAGAGTCAAGACCCACATCTCTAGGTAGGTGGCCCACAAATAGGAGTATAATCACAATTGCATGGATTTCCTCCAAGAAGCAAGGAGTCTGAGTGCCACACTGGGCTCTGAAGCCTGGGGGTCTTGCACCAGGAAGATGAGCCCACAGTATTTCTGGCTTTGAAGGCCAGCAGAGCTTGCATTCAGGAAAGCCGGAAGGCTACAGAAAACAGAGACTCTGCTGTTAAAGGGCACATGCAAAATCGCACATATGCAGAGACCCAACGGAGAAGCAATTATTTGAAAGGAGTCTGAGTCAGACACACGTGCTGATCTTGGAGAGCCTCCCAGAGAGGCAAGAGGCAACTGGGACTTACCCTGGTGACAGATACACTGGTGGCAGCAATTTTTAGGAGCTTATTCTACCATGAGAACACTAGTGCTAGCAGGCACCATTTTGGAGTTCTCCCTCTAGTTTATTAGTGCCTAGACCTGGCCCCACTCGCCAACTTTTCAGCATTAGTCCTGGGATGCCCCAGGCCAAGTAGCCAGCCTTGCAGGGACACAGCCCCACCCACAGTCAGGCTAGCACTGGGTCCAGGACTTACTGGGTCATGCAGGCAGCTAACTGGGACATAGGCCCCCCACCGCCCACCAGTGGCCAGCAGCCTCTGTACTAGGCAGGGCCTGGCAACCAACCAGGCTGGAGACCAGTCACATCAACACACAGTAATAAGCCCCACCACAACAGAAGGGCCCATGCAGCCTACATAGGGGAAGGAATACCTAGATCATATAGCTACGGTGAACAGAAGCGAGTGTGCAGCTCGGACCCATCGATGTCTCCTATGTAAGGCCAAATTCCTAGATTGGGAAATGTATCTGATCTACCTAATATATAGAAATAAAAGCAAATAATCAGGCAAAATAAGACAATGGAGGAATATTTTCAAAATGAAGGAACAAGGTAAAATCTCAGAAGGGCTAAGTGAAGCGGAGATAAGCAATCTACCCAATAAAGAGTTCAAGGTGCTTGAGGAACTTGGGAGAAGAATGGCTGAACACAGTGAAAAGTTTAACAAAGACTTAGAAAATATAAAGAAGAAACAAACAGAGCTGAAGAATACAATGACTGCAATAAAAAAGAATCAACAGTAGATTACATGATACAGAGGAAATGATCAGCAAACTGTAAGACAGAGTAGTGGAGATCACTCAAGTTGAACAGAAAAAGAGAAAAGGATTTTAAAAAATGAGGATATGTTAAGAGACCTCTGGGACAACATCAAATATACTAACATTCTCATTATAGGGGTCCCAAAAAGAGAAGAGAGAAAGAAAGGAATACAGAACTTATTTGGAGACATAATATCTGAAAATTTCCCTAACCTGGGAAAGGAAACAGATATCCAAGTCTAGGAAACTCAGAGAATACCAAACAAGATAAGCCCAAAGAGGTCCACACCAAGATATATTAGAATTAAAATGGCAAAAATTACAGATAAAGAGAGAATATTAAAAGCAACAAGATAAAAGCAACTAGTTACATACAAGGGAACCCACAACGGCTATCAGCTGACATTTCAGCAGAAATTCTTCAGGTCAGAAGAGAGTGGCACAATATTTTGAAAGTGATGAAGGGAAAAACCCACAACTAATAATACTTTACTGAGCAAGGCTATAATTCAGATTTGATGGAGAGATAAAGAATTTTACAGACAAGCAAAAGCTAAAGGAGTCCAGGACAACTAAACCAGCCTTACAAGAGATGTTAAAGGAATTTCTCTAAGCAAAAAAGAAAAGAGTACAACTAGAAATATGAAAACTATAAAAGGAAAAATCTCATTGGTAAAAGCAAACATACAATAAAGCTGGAGGAATCAGGCTCCCTGATTTCAAGCTATACTACAAAGATACAGTCATCAAAACAGTATGGTACTGGCACAAAAACATACACATAGATAAATGGAACAGAATAGAGAGCCCAGGAATGAACATACACTTATATGGGCAATTAGTCAATGACAAAGGGGGCAACAACAATACACAATGGGGATAAGACAGCCTCTTCAATAAATGGTGTTGGGAAAACTGGACGCCTATATGCAAAAGAATCAAACTGGACTAACTTCTCACACCATGTACAAAAATAAACTCAAAATTTATTAAAAACTTAAATGACCTGACACCATAAAACTCCTAGAAGAAAACATACGCAGTATACTCTTGACATTGGCCTTGGTAATAACTTTCTGGAAATGTCTCCTTAGGCAAGGGAAACAAAAGCAGAAGTTTAAAAATAGGACTGCATCAAGCTAAAAAGCTTCTGCACAGTGAAGGAAATTACCAACAACAACAACAAAAAAAACGCTAGCTATTGAATGGGAGAAGATATTTGCAAGTGATATGTCTGGTAAGGGGTTAATATCCCAAATATATAAAACTCATACAACTCAACATCAAAAAATGAAACAACTGATTGAAAAATAGGCAGAGAACGTGAACAGACATGTTGTTCAAAGAAGACATATAGATGGCAATGGACACATGAAAAAATGCTCAACATTACTGTCATCAGGGAAATGCAACTTAAAATCACAATGAGATATCACCTCACACCTGTGAGAATGGTTATTATCAAAAAGACAAAAAATAATAAGTGTTGGTGAGGATGTGGAGAAAAAGGAACCCTAGTCAACTGTTGGTGAGAATGTAAATTGGTACAGCCACTATGGAAAACAGTATGGAGGCTCCTCAAAAAATTAAAAATAGAACTACCATACTATCCAGCAATTCCACCTCTGAGCATTATTCTGACAAAAACAAAAACAGTGATTTGAAAAGATACATGTACCCCTATGTTCAATGCAGCACTACTTACAACGGGCAAGGTACGGAAGCAACCTAAGTGTCCATCAATAGATAAATGGATAAAGGTGGTATACAACTCAGTCATAAAAAAGAATGAAATCTTGCCATTTGTGACAACATGGATGGACCTAGAGGGTATTATGCTAAGTGAAATAAGTCAGACACAGTAAGACAAATGCTGTATGGTTTCACGCATATGTGGAATCTAAAAACCAAAACAAATGAACGAACATAAAAGAACAGACTCATAGATACAGAATGTAACAAAGAGGTGGTTACCAGACAGGAAGGGGATTGGGGGATGAGTGCAATAGTTGAGGGAGATTATTAGGTACAAAATTCCAGTTACAAAAAAAAAATGAGTCACAGGGATGAAATGTAAAGCATGGGGGCTATAGATAGCTATACTGTGATATCTTTGTATGGTGACAGATGATAACCAGACATATCATAGTGATCATTTTGTAATGTACAGAAATATTGAATCACTATGTTGTGTACCTGGAACTAACATAGTGATGTAGGTCAATTATACCTCAATTTTTAAAAATGTGTAAACATTAGGAGGAAATGCATAAAAATGCTAATAATGAAGGTTCTCTCGGGGGGGGGTGTTATGGGTGATTTCTAATTTTTCCTTTATGTTTTTATGTATTTCTATTTGTCTGCAATGAACATGTATGTTTTGCTTCTAAAATTAGAAAGAAAACAATAAATGTCACTAAAAATGAAAATCTTAAAATAAATACGGCAGTAGGTACGTCTATTATTTTCTGTAGGCTTAAACTACTTCATAATAAAATTTAATATATTTTAAAATTTTGTTGTTTAAAAGAAGAATGCTGTAGAAATTTAGGCAATTAGAAGGAGCTAGTCCAGTAAGTCCAATTTTCTTACTTTTGAGCCCAGAATATACAAGGCTGATTATTTTCCATTTTTAGCAAGAGGAACAATGGAGAGTTAACGTAGAAGAAGAAACTGTCCTTGATATGATGAATCATGGGCACTTTTGGCAAATGGATGGTCATTTCTAGAAGGAAGTGAATTATCTGAACATAATTATATTGAATCCTCTAGTTTTAAAAGAGTGTTTCAACTCACACACTATCCACGTAGGTTACTCTTTTTCTTCCTTACGGGGTGTGAATGTGAAGCTTTAGGGGCACAGTCAATGGATGCTACATTTTCATTGCTGCTAAAAATGTGTAATTAGAGTCTGGATTTTGAAATAACAATTTGTACACGTAAAGTACTGACTAGCTGTGCAAGACCACAATTGACTTTTTATTTTTTATTTTTATTATTATTTTTTTTTGCGGTATACGGGCCTCTCACTGCCGCGGCCTCTCCCGTTGCGGAGCGCAGGCTCCAGACGCGCAGGCCCAGCGGCCATGGCCCACGGGCCCAGCTGCTCCGCGGCATGTGGGATCCTCCCAGACTGGGGCACGAACCCGCGTCCCCTGCATCGGCAGGCGGACTCCCAACCACTGCGCCACCAGGGAAGCCCCGACTTTTTATTTTTAAACTCCTCACAAAACTTCCTCTTGATTCAAAATTGCCATCAGACATCTTCTAATGTAATTAGAAAGGAAGCCACAAACATCTTAACTTTGGATCATATGTAATTTTTAGAATTAATAGCAAGATCCAGAGAGTTCTGTTTGTTTGTTTTTAAATCAGAGTGGTAAATAAGTCTGAAACATTTCACTAGTGAGGCAAGACTCACTTGAGATATATTGTTAAACCTGAGGGGTGAAAATACATCACAGACACAAGTGGTATTACACAGCACACATTTTTCTGAAAACGTAGCCTCTGTGCATGAGGATTAGATATATACCCACAATAAGAGAGCATATTGGCCTATAATTTTCAACATACATCCTTGGAATTTGGGCTTCAAGATGGCGGAAGAGTAAGACGCGGAGATCACCTTCCTCCCCACAGATACACCAGAAATACAGCTACACGTGGAACAACTCCTACAGAACACCTACTGAACGCTGGCAGAAGACCCCAGACCTCCCAAAAGGCAAGAAACTCCCCACATACCTGGGTAGGGCAAAGCGGAGAGATTCCCGCACAGAGGATCGGTGCCGAGCGGCACTCACCAGCCCGAGAGGCTTGTCTGCTCGCCCACCAGGGCGGGCGGCGCTGGAAGCTGAGGCTCGGGCTTCTGTCAGAGCGCAGGGAGAGGACTGGGGCTGGCGGCGAGAACTCAGCTGGAAGGGGGCTAATGTGCCACAGCTAGCCGGCAGGGAGTCCAGGAAAACTCTGGAGCTGCCGAAGAGGCAAGAGACTTTTTCTTCCCTCTTGGTTTCCTGGTGCGCGAGGAGAGGGGATTAAGAGCGCTGCTTAAAGGAGTTCCACAGACGGGCGCGAGTCACGACTGAAAGCGCGGAGCCCAGTGACGGGCGTGGGACGCTGGGGCTGCTGCTGCCGCCGCCAAGAAGCCTGTGTGCGAGCGCAGGTCACTGTCCACACCGCCCTTCGGGGAGCCTGTGCAGCCCGCCACTGCCGGGGTCCCGGGATCCAGGGGCGGCTTCCCTGGGAGAACGCACGGCGCGCCTCGGGCTGGTGCAACGTCACGCCGAACTCTACCGCTGCAGGCTCGCCCCGCACTCCGTGCCCCTCCCTCCCGCCCGGCCTGAGTGAGCCAGAGTCCCCGAAGAGGCTGCTCCTTTAACCCTGTCCTGTCTGAGCGAAGAACAGACGCCCTCCGGCGACCTACATGCAGAGGCGGGGCCAAATCCAAAGCTGAGACCCAGGAGCTGTGAGAACAAAGAAGAGAAAGGGAAACCTCTCCCAGCAGCCTCAGAAGCAGCGGATTAAAGCTCCACAATCAACTTGATGTACCCTGCATCTGTGGAATACATGAATAGACAACAAATCATCCCAAATTGAGGAGGCAGGAGTCAGTGCTGTGCCTCTGAGGTGGGAGAGCCAACTTCAGGACACTGGTCCACAAGAGACCTCCCAGCTCCACATAATATCAAACGGCGAAAATCTTCCAGAGATCTCCATCTCAACACCAGCACCCAGCTTCACTCAACGACCAGCAAGCTACAGTGCTGGACACCCTATGCCAAACAACTAGCAAGACAGAAACACAACGCCACCCATTAGCAGAGAGGTGGCCTAAAATCATAAAAAGTCCGCAGACACCCCAAAACACACCACCAGACGTGGACCTGCCCACCAGAAAGACAAGATCCAGCCTCATTCACCAGAACACAGGCACTAGTACCTTCCACCAGGAAGCCTACACAACCCACTAAACCAACCTTAGCCACTGGGGACAGACACCAAAAACAACGGGAACTACAAACCTGCAGCCTGCAAAAAGGAGACCCCAAACACAGTAACATAAGCAAAATGAGAAGACAGAAGAACACACAGCAGGAGAAGGAACAAGATAAAAACCCACCAGACCTAACAAATGAAGAGGTAATAGGCAGTCTACCTGAAAAAGAATTCAGAATAATGATGGTAAAGATGATCCAAGATTCTATTTCCCAGATCCAAAATCTTGGAAATAGAATAGACAAAATGCAAGAAACAGTTAACAAGGACCTAGAAGAACTAAAGATGAATCAAGCATCGATTAAAAACACAATACATGAAAAGAAAAATACTCTAGATGGGATCAATAGCAGAATAACTGAGGCAGAAGAACGGATAAGTGAGGTGGAAGATAAAATAGTGGAAATAACTGCTGCAGAGCAAAATAAAGAAAAAAGAATGAAAAGAACAGAGGACAGTCTCAGAGACCTCTGGGACAACATTAAACGCACCAACATTCGAATTATAGGGGTTCCAGAAGAAGAAGAGAAAAAGAAAGGGACTGAGAAAATATTTGAAGAGATTATAGTTGAAAACTTCCCTAATATGGGAAAGGAAATAGTTAATCAAGTCCAGGAGGCACAGAGAGTCCCATACAGAATAAATCCAAGGAGAAATAGGCCAAGACACATATTAATCAAACTGTCAAAAAGTAAACACAAAGAAATCATATTAAAAGCAGCAAGGCAAAAACAACAAATAACACACAAGGGAATCCCCATCAGGATAACAGCTGATCTCTCAGCAGAAACTCTACAAGCCAGAAGGGAGTGGCAGGACATAATTAAAGTGATGAAAGAGAAAAACCTGCAACCAAGATTACTCTACCCAGCAAGGATCTCATTCAGATTTGATGGAGAAATTAAAACGTTTACAGACAAGCAAAAGCTGAGAGAGTTCAGCACCACCAAACCAGCTTTACAACAAATGCTAAAGGAACTTCTCTAGGCAAGAAACACAACAGAAGTAAAAGACCTACAATAACGAACCCAAAACAATTAAGGAAATGGGAATAGGAACATACATATCGATAATTACCTTAAATGTAAATGGACTAAATGCTCCCACCAAAAGACACAGATTGGCTGAATGGATACAAAAACAAGACCCATATATATGCTGTCTACAAGAGACCCACTTCAGACCTAGAGACACATACAGACTGAAAGTAAGGGGATGGGAAAAGATATTCCATGCAAATGGAAACCAAAAGAAAGCTGGAGTAGCAATTCTCATATCAGACAAAATAGACTTTAAAATAAAGACTACTAGAAGAGACAAAGAAGGACACTACATAATGATCAAGGGATCGATCCAAGAAGAAGATAAAACAATTGTAAATATTTATGCACCCAACACAGGAACACCTCAATACATAAGGCAAATACTAACAGCCATAAAAAGAGAAATCGACAGTAACACAATCATAGTAGGGGACTTTAACACCCCACTTTCACCAATGGACAGATCATCCAAAATGAAAATAAATAAGGAAACACAAGCTTTAAATGATACATTAAACAAGATGGACTTAATTGATGTTTATAGGACATTCCATCCAAAAAAAACAGAATACACATTTTTCTCAAGTGCTCATGGAACATTCTCCAGGATAGATCATATCTTGGGTCACAAATCAAGCCTTGGTAAATTTAAGAAAATTGAAATTGTATCAACTATCTTTTCTGACCACAATGCTATGAGACTAGATATCAATTACAGGAAAAGAGCTGTAAAATATACAAACACATGGAGGCTAAACAATACACTACTTAATAACGAAGTGATCACTGAAGAAATCAAAGAGGAAATTAAAAAATACCTAGAAACAAATGACAATGGAGACACGACGACCCAAAACCTATGGGATGCAGCAAAAGCAGTTCTAAGAGGGAAGTTTATAGCAATACAATCCCACCTTAAGAAACAGGAAACATCTCAAATAAACAACCTAACCTTGCACCTAAAGCAATTAGAGAAAGAAGAACAAAAACATCCCAAAGTTAGCAGAAGGAAAGAAATCATAAAAATCAGATCAGAAATAAATGAAAAAGAAATGAAGGAAAGGATAGCAAAGATCAATAAAACTAAAAGCTGGTTCTTTGAGAAGATAAACAAAATTGATAAACCATTAGCCAGACTCATCAAGAAAAGAAGGGAGAAGACTCAAATCAATAGAATTAGAAACGAAAAAGGAGAAGTAACAACTGACACTGCAGAAATACAAAAGATCATGAGAGATTACTATAAGCAACTCTATGCCCATAAAATGGACAATCTGGAAGAGATGGACAAATTCTTAGAAATGCACAACCTGCCAAGACTGAATCAGGAAGAAATAGAATATATGAATAGACCAATCACAAGCCCTGAAATTGAAACTGTGATTAAAAATCTTCCATCAAACAAAAGCCCAGGACCAGATGGCTTCACAGGCGAATTCTATCAAACATTTAGAGAAGAGCTAACACCCATCCTTCTCAAACTCTTCCAAACAATATGAGAGGAAGGAACACTCCCAAACTCATTCTACGAGGCCACCATCACCTTGATACCAAAACCAGGCAAGGATGTCACAAAGAAAGAAAACTACAGGCCAATATCACTGATGAACATAGATGCAAAAATCCTCAACAAAATACTAGCAAACAGAATCCAACAGCACATTAAAAGGATCATACACCATGATCAAGTGGGGTTTATTCCAGGAATGCAAGGATTCTTCAATATACGTAAATCAATCAATGTGATACACCATATTAACAACTTGAAGGAGAAAAACCATATGATCATCTCAATAGATGCAGAGAAAGCTTTCGACAAAATTCAACACCCATTTATGATAAAAACCCTGCAGAAAGTAGGCATAGAGGGAACTTTCCTCAACATAATAAAGGCCATATATGACAAACCCACAGCCAACATTGTCCTCAATGGTGAAAAACTGAAACCATTTCCACTAAGATCAGGAACAAGACAAGGCTGCCCACTCTCACCACTCTTATTCAACATAGTTTTGGAAGTTTTAGCCACAGCAATCAGAGAAGAAAAGGAAATAAAAGGAATCCAAATTGGAAAAGAAGAAGTAAAGCTGTCACTGTTTGCAGATGACATGATACTATACATAGAGAATCCTAAAGATGCTACCGAAAAACTACTAGAGCTAATCAATGAATTTGGTAAAGTAGCAGGATACAAAATTAATGTACAGAAATCTCTGGCATTCCTGTACACTAATGATGAAAAATCTGAAAATGAAATCAAGAAAACACTCCCATTTACCACTGCAACAAAAAGAATAAAATATATAGGAATAAACCGACCTAAGGAGACAAAAGACCTGTATGCAGAAAACTATAAGACACTGATGAAAGAAATTAAAGATGATACAAATAGATGGAGAGATATACCATGCTCCTGGATTGGAAGAATCAATATTGTGAAAATGACTCTACTACCCAAAGCAATCTACAGATTCAATGCAATCCCTATCAAACTATCACTGGCATTTTTCACAGAAGTAGAACAAAAAATTTCAAAATTTGTTTGGAAAAACAAAAGACCCCGAATAGCCCAAGCAATCTTGAGAACGAAAAACGGAGCTGGAGGAATCAGGCTCCCTGACTTCAGACTATAGTACAAAGCTACAGTCATCAAGACAGTATGGTACTGGCACAAAAACAGAAAGATAGATCAGTGGAACAGGATAGAAAGCCCAGAGATAAACCCACGCACATATGGCCACCTTATCTTTGATAAAGGAGGCAGGAATGTACAGTGGAGAAAGGACAGCCTCTTCAATAAGTGGTGCTGGGAAAACTGGACAGGGACATGTAAAAGTTTGAGATTAGATCATTCCCTAACACCATACACAAAAATAAGCTCAAAATGGATTAAAGACTTAAATGTAAGGCCAGAAACTATCAAACTCTTAGAGGAAAACATAGGTAGAACACTCTATGACATAAATCACAGCAAGATCCTTTTGGACCCACCTCCTAGAGAAATGGAAATAAAAACAAAGATAAACAAATGGGACCTAATGAAACTTCAAAGCTTTTGCACAGCAAAGGAAACCATAAACAAGACCAAAAGACAACCCTCAGAATGGGAGAAAATATTTGCAAATGAAGCAACTGACAAAGGATTAATCTCTAAAATTTATAAACAGCTCATGCACCTCAATAGCAAAAAAACAAACAACCCAATCCAAAAATGGGCAGAAGACTTAAATAGGCATTTCTCCAAAGAAGATATACAGACTGCCAACAAACACATGAAAGAATGCTCAACATCATTAATCATTAGAGAAATGCAAATCAAAACTACAATGAGATATCATCTCACACCAGTCAGAATGGCCATCATCGAGAAATCTAGAAACAATAAATACTGGAGAGGGTGTGGAGAAAAGGGAACACTCTTGCACTGCTGGTGGGAATGTGAATTGGTACAGCCACTATGGAGAACAGTATGGAGGTTCCTTAAAAAACTAAAAATAGAACTACCATATGACCCAGCAATCCCACTACTAGGCATATACCCTGAGAAAACCATAATTCCAAAAGAGACATGTACCAAAATGTTCATTGCAGCTCTATTCACAATAGCCCGAAGCTGGAAACAACCTAAGTGTCCATCATCGGATGAATGGATAAAGAAGATGTGGCACATATATACAATGGAATATTACTCAGCCATAAAAAGAAACAAAATTGAGCTATTTGTAATGAGGTGGATAGACCTAGAGTCTGTCATACAGAGTGAAGTAAGTCAGAAAGAGAAAGACAAATACCGTATGCTAACACATATATACGGAATTTTAAAAAAAAAATGTCATGAAGAACCTAGGGGTAAAACGGGAATAAAGACACAGACCTACTTGAGAATGGACTTGTGGATATGGGGAGGGGGAAGGGTAAGCTGTGACAAAGCGAAAGAGAGGCATGGACATATATACACTACCAAACGTAAGGTAGATAGATAGTGGGAAGCAGCCGCAGAGCACAGGGAGATCAGCTCAGTGCTTTGTGACCGCCTGGAGGGGTGGGATGGGGAGGGTGGGAGGGAGGGAGATGCATGAGGGAAGGGATGTGGGAACAGATGTATATGTATGACTGATTCACTTTGTTATAAAGCAGAAACCAATAAAAAAAATAAAATTAAAAAAAAAAACATACATCCTTGTATTTTTTATTGTATGCTATTTTTCAACTGGTAGAGGAACATGGTCTTATAAAGCTAATATTTATTCTTCCATGTTTATAGAACTAGTAGAGTACTTCAGGAAGTGAGAAACTCTGAGAAGTCACATATAACTTGGTGTCCTGTGCACCAAAGAAGAGAGGACAGACAGGAAAGTCACCATGTTTGAAAAATTGGGCTCAGGAACCCAGTTATAAAGCTTTAAATAATTAAACAACACAAGGTAAGGGAGGCCTTTGATGTTATTTCTATCTCCATAAACGTAGTCTATTTATAGACGATAAATCTTATCATGTAGGATTCTTCATTTTACTAGAGAGCAAAGAAAAAGAGTCCTTTAGTTTAGTTCCCACGTGCAACTCTGTAGTAGCTGTGTGTATTTCGTTCACGCTAAGGAGGAAAGTGTAATCCACTGTAACAACCAAGATACCCCTACTTATAATTGTGTCTTTAAATCATGAATTCTTCTCATTTTCTTATTAAGTAAACTCTGTACTAGGAAATTCAATGATTCCTTATGTTAAGTCCAAAGAAAACAGCAGTGAATGAGAATTTGTTTTTCTATGGAAAGACTGTGCCTGTATTATGGTAAATGTCTCAAGAGATCACACCCCTTAACAAAGCTTTTGTGGGAGAAATTTCCTGAAGCTCACTGTTTCTGTGTCCTTTCCTTTTTTTTTTTTTTTTGCGGTACGCAGGCCTCTCACTGTTGTGGTCTCTCCCATTGCGGAGCACAGGCTCCGGACGCGCAGGCCCAGCGGCCATGGCTCACGGGCCCAGCCGCTCCGCGGCATGTGGGATCTTCCTGGACCGGGGCATGAACCCGTGTTCCCTGCATCAGCAGGCGGATTCTCAACCACTGCGCCACCAGGGAAGCCCTGTCCTTTCCTTTTAATGGATAGCCTTACTTGAGTTATTGGAAGAATCCAGAGAAATAAAAGGCATCAAGTCATTTCCTCATTCTCTGCAGACGTGAAGAATGGAGGGCAGGAATGGGGGCAGCTGCCAAAGGATAAGTGAGGGACAAGGCAGAAATGTGGATGGAGGGTGGGTGAGGGATATTGGGGCTGACGCAAGAGAGAGTTTCAGCTGCAGTGAAGGGCCCTTTGAGCTACCCGCAAAGTGATTCCTGAACTACCGAGGAAGCCTGTGACACGGAGCAGAGAGCTGACACTGGGGTGCATGATACAAAGCAAGTGAAAAACGACTCCTTTGCTACTGACCTGTTCTAGTCTTCCCTTGGATTTCAGATGCCCTACCCCCCTTCCTTTCTCAGTGACTGAGCTGACGATACCTCTGCACCACCAGCCCCACTATTTCCTCTGGGGTCCGAGCCCTGTCTTTTCTGTAAGTCCCCAGAGCTGTCCACTCTCTCCTGTTTCCCTGCACTGAGTTCTGATGTTATCTTCTGAAAGTATTCTGTTCCTTCTCTCCATGTTCCCATATCAAACAACAGTGATCTCCCCTAAACACCAAACCAGAAATTCTGGTTCTCCAAAAGAGTATCCATATACGCACGTTGGTGTGTTTCTAGACAGCTGAAAAGCCAGTGTAGACCCAGAACTGAAGAATGACGGGGGAAGAGAATGGCACCCAGAGTTAAAAACTGGGGTCCAGGCCCGGCCCCTCCATTTGCTCAACTCTGCCCATTTCAACATGCTCAACTCTCACCGGCGACTCTCTGGGCTGGGCAATCCGGGTCCTCCCCTGCAGGGACAGGCAAAGGAGGTTTGAACTTGGTTATCACGTCAACTGGGGACTGGGTGGCGGGGTGCTGCTGGTCTTTAGTTCCTTGAAGGCAGGGCTACTACCCTTTCTATTGATAAAATCCATGGGCTGATCTTGCATCACAAAGAAGTATCCCCCTGAAAATGTCAATAGTGGCCCCGCTGAGAAACAACAATAGATGATTGTTCATGTTCCTGCAACCTGTCTGTATTCTCAAAGTTAACTGGAATGTAGAGAACTTAAAGGACTCAGAACAAAACTGTGGGGATAAATAAATTTGTGGACTGTACAATTTCACAGGAAAATTTCAGAGAAATGGGTTTCTCTCTCCTGAAGAGAAAAAGGATGACTTGAGACTTAAGTCTATGATGATACAGGGGGACTCTGACCAATACATTCTGTCTCCATAACAGAAGAAATAAAGTGCCATGCGAGGAGGTTGGAAAACACTTAGGCTTTCTAGACACTGAGGTTTCTAAGAAAGGAGAATCCATATTAGGATTCAAAAGGAAAGTGGATACCTAGGTATAACGGCCTGAAAACAAATAGTTTCTCATGGGTTTCAGACCGTTCAAGTGGGATCTTATTTGCAGACTAGGGAAGAACATTTAGGTAACTTCTCAAGTCCTTTCTAGCATCTCTTTTTCCGTCAGACACTTGTTACACCTCTGCATATCATAACATCCTACCAAGCTGACAGACTGGAGAGTTAAAGATGGAGACACAACCTCCCATCCGTCCTCTCCCCCAATATGTACCACATGCCTCACCCTTCAAAGTGAATCAATCATGGGGCCCAGCAATGAAGGGTGCAGTGGGAAAACTGGAATCTAGC